>NC_048556.1:8171233-8823733 GCF_902806685.2 Maniola hyperantus | reverse complement strand
ACCTTAGAGCGATCACGCACTCATCCTATCCGAGTCCGTGAAAATACGTTCCTTAGAACTATTTGTATGGTAGCTTACGCACTACTTCCGACTTCCGTAATCCGAGAAAATATCTCGGATGTGCCTGGGATTCAAATCAGACATATGTATAACGTAGATAAATATGTCAAAGATGTCCACTGAATAGCTTGGATTTGGATCAGAGATCGGATCAGGTGTAAGCAATATCCGAATTCGGTCCGAGTTTTTATATATCCGTATTTTCACGGATTCGGATCGCGTGAGTGCGTGATCGCTCTAGAGGTAGCCATATTTTTCTTTAATTTATATCATAACCATAGCCTGATATTTGACATAATAATATCGTCGATTCAGAATCAAACCGAGAGTTCACTCTTCACTATGACGCGTGGGGGATATTTTGCCGAAGCGAATGTGACTTTTTAATTACAATCGGTTCAGCAGTTTCAGAATTTATCGGTTACAAACAAACTAATCTTTCATCATTATACCATTTAACTTATATCGGTGTAGGTACATCCTTGTTGCGCAGAGTCTCTCCAAAAGCGTCCTGAGAGCATGAGAGAGGAGGAAATTGTCAGATCCCTCACATCATGAAGTGATAACGTTCTCTTACTAGTAAAACAAAATCCTGTAGCGATGGGCTTTTTTGGTAACTTGGTGTATCATAAGCCTTCAATCCCGCACTTAATAGAATGTGTAGCGACATCTAGTGGTGAGTAGTATAGCTAAAGTGTGTAGCGCCTTTTTTTGAACAGTAGCATAAACAAAAAATACAGCGCCATCTAGTACGCGACATCGACAACATAAATGTAAAGGTCCACGCAGATTTCCGAGGCAGGATAAATTTTAAAAAATAATAAAATAATTTTAATTTTATTTGAATATATGGCGTGGAATATTAAGTATTACACGAAATACTTAATATTGTTATGACTACGGTTAAAACAATCATTTTGTAAGTTATTATCATTTATTTTTAATTTATTCATTTTGTACCTTCAATATTAATATATTAAATAGGTAGGTAGATACTTACCTTATTGTTAGTTTTAGAAATAGGCTTAAAAAAATAGCTAACCACTTACTTGTGTATTTATATCCCAGATAAAGCCTCAGGTTCTCAGTGTAGTTCAAACCGCCATCTGATGTGGTGTCCCAAGGGATGTAAATAATCTCTTCTATCTTCAGGAAGTTCGCGAGGGTTTTCATCACGAGGTGACAGGTGTATTTCCCGGCCACGTCGTTTTGCGCGTCGGGTTCGTTGATGAGCACGAGTTGCCGCCATTCGAAACTAGATGGCGCAGAAAGGAAATGTGTTAGTGCAAAATATACGAATAATAATAATTATATATATGCATTCTGCCAACTCTCACGTATGGTGCTCAGACTTGGTCCCTGACAAACTCTCAAAAGTCCAAGATCAAGGTTTGCCAAAGAGCCATGGAACGCAGCATACTAAGTATAAAACTAGCAGATCGCGTAAGGAATTCTGCTATACGTTCCAAAACGCGAGTAACTGACGTTGGCCTTGCAGCAGCTTTACTCAAATGGGACTGGGCAGGTCATGTGTGCCGTATGCCAGATGAGTTATGGGCAAAATCTGCTTCTTTTTGGACGCCCCAGAATCATCAACGCCAGCGTGGTCGGCCGAGACGACGTTGGCGTGATGAATTAGATAAATTTACAGTTACGTGGCCTGAAGAGGCACGAAATAGAAAATTGTGGAAGGATCGGAGGGAGGCCTTTGCCCAGACGTGGGACAGCACAGGCTGATTTAGATTAGATTAGAATAATAATTAGAGCTAACTAACTTTTTTCAAGGTAGGGGACGCTTCGAATCGGCACAAAAAATAACTGTCATTTTGTTCGGCATACCTACCTTCTTCCAGCGTTTTTTGACGATTTCACCTATAGTACACGACAGGTCGAGCTGGCAATCGGAGTGGGGAAGCCCCGGAAACGACGACCCTTTCACCTTTCTGCTTCCCAGACGCAGCGTTGTGCTTTTGCAGACAGAGACGAGCGGTAGTGCGAGGCGTCTTCCCGCCTCATAGCCCGATAGTCATCTCAACCTATCACGGTTTCGCACTATAACTAGGTACTTAGCAATTATTTACTTAGCTAGATGACCATCCATCACGGTAGGCGTCAGAATAATCCCTCACATACTTAATTAACGAATGTCTATTACATTTAGTTATCCCCTACTCGGTGGTTATCCCCAGCGTAATCATTAGGACTTAGGGTATGGGGTACTCAGACCAATTATATCCAATAGCCCGGACAAAATTATAGAACCTTATAGTTAGTCGTCTAGGGATACAGTACAAATTGCCTATTACTTATTACATAGCGCAGTGTGGGACGACCTCCAACCCGCTGGACTGACGACCTTAAGAAGGTTGCGAGAAGTGGGTGGATGAGGAGAGCGGAGGATCGTTTGTGGTGGCGTGCTCTTGGGAAGGCCTATGTCCAGCAGTGGACGCAAACAGGCTGATTGATTGATTGAAACTTTGGAGATAAAGGGGGAAGAACGGTATTTTTTTAACATTTTGCAATATAAATCAAAAACCGCTTATTTGAATATTAAAATGCAATCAGGCATGTTTTATGAATTTCAAATTATCCCTGATAATTTGCAAGGGCCTCATTACATCAAAAGATGCAGGATCTCCAGTATTCCCGAGGGAAATCATAAAGGGATAATAGGGGAATAATTCAAGTTCCCTAAACCGCTAGTATATAGGTATCTACTTAAGTATTTCATCAATACATTTGGGGCCGATTCTCTTATACACAATCTCTAAACTAAACTAAATTAACAGGCATAAATCTAGTGCTATCCTTTTTCGCAAGCAACATTATGAAAGGGATAGCAAAAGATTTAGACGTGCAATTTTAGTTTAATTTAGAGATTGTGTACAAGAGAATTGGCC
The DNA here is from genome assembly GCF_902806685.2 of Maniola hyperantus. NCBI lineage: Eukaryota > Metazoa > Arthropoda > Insecta > Lepidoptera > Nymphalidae > Maniola > Maniola hyperantus. The sequence goes on along the minus strand of NC_048556.1, from coordinate 8,820,773 downwards.
ACAATGGGGCCGATTCTCTAGCACACAATCTCTAAACTAAACTAAATTAATAGGTCTAAATCTAGTGCTCTCCTTTTCCGCAAGCAACATTATGAAAGGGATAGCAATAGATTTAGACGTGCCATTTTAGTTTAGTTTAGAGATTGTGTACAACGGAATTAGCCACAATGTCCCCTTATGATAATGACATACAAAGCTTTATTTAATTTTTACTAACTGACTGTCCCATAGCTGTAAGCTGTGATAGCCTAGTGGTTCGGACGTCCACCTCCTAATCGGAGGTCGGGGGTTCGATCCGGGACACGCACCTCTACATTTTGAGAGTTATGTGCGTTTTAAGTAACATCGCGAGGAAACCTGCATGCCTAAGAGTTCTCCATTGTGTTCGCAAAGGTGTGTGAAGTCTGCCAATCTGCTATGGCCAAAACCCTTCTCACTCTCAGAGGAGACCCATGACCTATTTTAGTCAAGCGTATATCTATAAAAAGACACCTACAGTTACACTAAACTTGTTGAGTTGAGCTATAATTTATAGCTGCAAGCAAGCAATGAGAAGCGAGTGTGTAGTTGAGATAGTTTTCTGGCAGGGCCAGCTGGGCCATGAGCGAATGTGCGAGTATGTATGACGGGCGAATACTCTTTCCGGTCGCTCGGAAAATATTATCACTGACAATCCTAATCCTAATATCCTAATCCTCATCCTAATGCTAATATTAATACCTATTATAAATGTGAAAGTGTGGACGTTTGGATGTTTGGATGTTTGTTACTCAATCACGCAAAAACGGCTGAACGGATTTGGATGAAATTTGGAATGGAGATAGATTATTCCCTGGATTAACACATAGGCTACTACTATTTATCTATTATATACTATTTATCCCAGAAAATCAAAGAGTTTCCGCAGGATTTTGAAAAATGTAAATCCACGCGGACGAAGTCGCGGGCATCAGCTATAGTAATATAATATTACCTTTCAAGTCACGGGGCTGACTAGGCCCAAGTACTACTGACACGGGTCCAACACGTACAGGGTTTATGAGAGGGTTAATCTAAACCGTGAGATGAGATGAATACAAACGGATGCTATCTTTCAGTAATTGAAAATAATAAAATTAATAATATTATGGCGAACAATAGGTACAAGCCACATTAGGCGCGGGCGAAGTCCCGGACATAACCCATAAAAGGGCGTTTGTGCACTCATCCGTATTTGGTTCGTATCCGTGATTCTTCGAAGTGGCCGTCATACAAATAATATGTTGACTCATTCGATTCGTATTTTTACGGAATCCGTGATTTCACGGATATGTGCACAAACGCCCTAATTTTATAAATACGAAAGTGTGTCTGTCTGTCCGGCTGCTAGCTTTTCATAGCCCATCCGCTAAACCGATTTTGACGAAATTGGTACAGAGATAGTTTGCATCCCGGGAAAGGACATAGGCTACTTTTTATCCCAGAAAATCAAAGATTTCCCATGGGATTTATAAAACCCTAAATCCACGCGGATGAAGTCGCGAGCATTATCTAGTAAAATTTAACATGGATAGATTACAACATGGGGTTAATCAAGGGGCGGACCAACAAATTCCTGAAAGGGCGGCAACGCATGGTGGTTCCTCTGGTACTGCAAATGTTCACGGGCGGCGGTACCTAATCACTTAACATCAGGTAGGTCCGCCTGTTCGTTTGCTCGCCATTTTTAAAATTAAAAAATATATAATATTATATAAAATATATAACATGCATACGAAGGGAGTACCTACTTAATTATTTTGTGTCTGGGTATCATTGGGTAGCTATAATGACTTTAATAACAATTGTGTCGATTTCGATAAAAACCGGATAGTAACCTTAACAAGTATTAGGTAACACCCTTTCTGTAATATGTAAGATTATTGGATTATTGAAATGTCGATTATCATTTATGTCAAGTCATATAATTTAAGCTTTGCGTAAAGTTGGTACGTCAGTCGTTTTTCGCCAAGTTATATCAAAAAGTTGATAGAAGTTGATACTTAGTCAGTTACTCAATCAGTCAGTCTGCCCGTCACTTTTTGCTTATCTGCGACAGGTCGAGATAGCAATCGGGGTATGGGGTTGGGGGACGCCCCGCACGTCACCCGCGCTCGTCTGCACCATGTTAGCGCGGGGCTATGCTGGTGTGCGGGGCCTTCCCTCCCCGATCGCCATCTCAACCTGTCACGTACGATTGGGGACGACGAGATGGTGGATAATTGGCAAAAGTTATTCTTGGTGGTTTCTGACAGGTAGAGCGACCATTGGTACCTACTTAAAGGCAAAAATAATGAAACACGGTAGAATAAAATATTATAATCCGATATACCCAAAAATGTAACGCTATAACTACATCAAGGGTAATATCAAAGTATGTTGTTGCCAGCAATACTTGGATATTACCCATGGAATAGAAATAAAAGATGTCTTTTATCCTGTAAAATGAGATCGCGGAATGGTAATAAGATCTATAGAAAAGAAAGATAAAATCTAATGAATGTTTTCTTTACGATCCTGGCCTAACAATGATATAAAAAATTGGGTTATTTGAAAGCATTTTTTCTTGTAGCATTGGGTATTTTTTGTTCCAAAACAATACCTTATTTCTTTGCTTGCTTAGATTAATTCAGAATACGGCAAAATTGGATTCGGTACCTACCTACTTATTCAATGTTACTATTGAAGGCATTATTTCAGAATTTGGCAAACTTCTGCGAGATATTAGCTGATATCAGTACCTATACGCTGAAATTGCTTACCTATAGATATAGATACTCTACCTAGGTAAGGTAAGATGCTCAGAGATAGAGTCCTCTTTTATCTTGTACTATAATGATTGAACTTTGTCATCCATACTAATACTAATATAAATGCGAAAGTATATCTGTCTGTCTGCTAGCCTTTCACGGCTCATCTGTTCAACCGATTTTAACGAAATTTGGTACAGAAATAGCTTGCATCCCGGGGAAGGACATAGACTACTTTTTATCCCAGAGAATTAGATAGTCTCATGGGATTTTTAAAAACCCTAAATCCACGCTGATGAAGTCGCGAGCATCATCTAGTAAAATACATAGGCTACTTTTTTCCCGGAAATCAAAGAGTTTCCGCGGGATTTTAAAATACCTACTTCCACGCGGACGAAGTCGCGGGTATCATCTAGTCAGATATACAATGTAACAAGGCTTTGTAATGCCAGTTTAACAAACAACGCCTCAATAAACTTATGAAAACATCGTATGAAAGCTTTCTACGGGCGCGTAAAATAAAGCCGACAATTCCTTGAAATATTACCCCAGTTTGTTCGCTTATATCCACACTTACGCAAGAAAACATTTTAAGATGCCTACTTAAACAATTGAGTTAAATATCTGAAAATGGTATTTCGACTTTCGGTTGAAAATGAAGGAACACGAAGTGTTTCAAGATTTTCGGAAACTCTAAGGAAAGGGAAATGACAAGGGATTTTCATATGCAAGTGGCAAGCAAGCTATACAAGAAGTGATCTAGGCTACACGGGATTTTTAAGAACCTCAACTCCACGCGGACGACGTCGCGGGCAAAAGCTAGTTTAAACTTAAAACTGGGCGGTTACGCACTCATCCGATCCGAATCCGTAAAAATACGTTCGTACACACACACACTCACACATACACACACACATGCATATGTTGGGAATCACCTACTAGGTATTTTTACTAGTTAATTGAGATTGATTTCATATTATATTGTAAAGCTTGCTAAATTATTTGGTCTCTTCAAACGTACTGTTATAATTAATAACTATTTTTAAGTAATCTGTTTAACAAAATTGTTATCCTATTTGGCCTTATTTTAAGTCTGATATTATGTAAAATTATATTATCTGTAACGCTGTTGATTACAAATAAATGAATAAAATAAAATAAAATGTGGGTATGATAGCTTGTGATATTTTTTACATTCGTATTTTCACGGATTCGGATCGAATGAGTGCGTGATCGCTCTAACCGAGCTTAATTCTTACTTACTGTCGCATAACATCGATGAGGAAATACGCCAGATCCTTGAACCCCACGGGACCAGCTCGCACCATCATGTAGAACTCGTCGTGGCATGTCTGCTTCGACTCCACAAAGTCGAAGCTGAAGCCTCCAGTGGTCAGGATAGGGGTGCCAGTGCTGCCGAGGAACTTGGCAATTCGGGCCACAGATGCTGGAAAGAAAGGGCATAATTTCAGATCCTTTTTATAGCCTCACTAGCCTTGACTTCATCCAAGTGGATTTAGCCCATTAAAAAAGTTGCTGGAAAATCCTTTCTTAAAAAGGGGTTGGCTATGTGGTTATAGAGATACCTATTAACTACAAACATTTGTTTATTGTTTCCTCGCGAATGGGAGAAAAGTAAACTCGTTTAGTTTAAAAAGACGCGGCTGGCGCCTCGTCCTTTTAAAATAACTTCAGAAGTATTCGTCTTCGCCTCGTCTACTCTACGCAACATTACGTATAATTAACAGATTTTTCAACAGCCCCTTAGAGTATAGCGCACCACGGTAAATATTCGTACGTTTTTTTCCGCAAAATCTGTGAATCATAGAAAAAAACTATATGGAAGAGCGCGCAATGCGTAATTAATTCCGCACCGGATTTTGATACATTTAAATTCAAATTTACGAATTTTAAGAGAAAGCGCGCACTGCTGTGCGGCGAGTTGCAGTGCGTTTTAAAATCCGTAAATTTTAATTTTATTTCTATTATCTATTAAAATCCGGTGCGAAATTGATTCCGCAGTGCACGTGCTTCTATGTAGCTCTATAGTTCACAGATTTTGCGGGGGGAAAACGTACGGAAAGTTATACCTAGTGGTGCGCGCTAGCTCTTAAACTTTAACAATGTATTAAAGTTTAAGGGTGTCTGGCAGAGGTGTTTGTGTTTGACTGATTTTTAATACACAAACTGTCAAAGCGTCATTTAAACTTGTTTATAAAACAAAACCTACTTAACGTTTATTACAGAGAATTAATCAAGGACCGTTTAGTGAGGCGAACATAAGGCTTGTTGCCTTTCGTGTAATTGTGTTGACATTGCCATCAACACCGTGCGTCTAGAACTGGTTCATGTTTCTAATTGGACGGACGGAATATTTTGCTCGTTTACGTAGAGTTAGAACTACGTAGTGTGGGCAACACAGAAAACCTGGCATCTGTCACCCGTCAGTGGAGGTGTGACAGCGCGCGGGAGTAAAAGAGGAACGGGATAAAAGTAATTAAGCGAGATATAAGTACTAGGTGATTAATTAAGCTAGATATAAACTAAGTGGATGTGACAAGTGTACCTGAATATAAGACTGTGGACATTGGAACTGCGTTTGATTCATACTAGGGTCATCCCAAGACTAATAAACCCGGATTGGAGGTTAAGTTGTTTATATCAGAAGATTGGATGTGATTCATGCCCAAAAATGCGGGTCTATCCTGGAAGATGTTAAAAGTGCCTGTACAAGACGCATAGCAACATATTTATTAGGTACTTATATCGGAAATTATATGAAGAAACCTACCTGAACGAATAACAAAGTGAATATGAAATACATACAAACTGCAATGGTGCTACACTATTACTTTGGGAGTACTTTAGTAGACCTGTGTCGAGTTGGAGGACTTGTCTCCAACGCAACTACTCAAGAGATTGGTTGGAGGAAAGCACCTTATACTGTCTGGAACAAGCAGAAGTACGTAGGTCGATGGGTCCAATGCATCCATAGGTTGTATTGAAAGCGGTGAATCTGTGTACTTACCTTCTTACAGTGAATGTTCATTAAAGCATGGGTGAATATTAAGAGTGCCTAATGTAAGATTACTGCATCAAAATACCTAAGTAGGTATTTGATAAGTCACAATATTACCAATTGATACTTTTAGAACAGAGTAAGTGAAGGCTATAATTATTAATAGTAAGTAGATATCAGCATTATGACTTATTTGAGAGTTAAAAGTAAGGGATTATAGTTTTATTCTGACCGCTTTAATGGATTATTATGTAGAGACATACCTAGCCCTAGATTTGATCTATGAAGTTATAAGTAGTATTAGTATTAATTTCAAGACTGGATGCAACGCACCATAGTACTAACACCTTGTATTTTAAAATCGAAATAAGGTAATAAGTGATATGAAATACTTTAAACCAAATAGGCACCTACCTATATTAAAGTAGAATCAAGAAAACAATTAGATTATTATGTAGGTAAGTACTTGATACATGAGCTAGTGTAGAAATAAAAAAGTAGAGTTTATTTGCTAGAATGTGGTACAATTTGGTCTTAAATCTGTTTTGATCTAACACATTCAACCAATAACTGAGTGTGCAAATTATTACCTATAGTACATTATCATAGCATAATAAAATGTGAAAATTTAGAATGAATAATATCTACTTAACTCATTTATATATAACTTTATCTATCTAGGAAGTAATGTTGACAATATAATTTTATTCAAGTCTTAATTTAAATCATTCAACAATCATTTTAAAAAAAGAAATATGTACATGTGCTTTAGTTAAAAATAGAAATAATAATCTTACAATAACAACGGTCATATCTACATCAATGGGTCAATCAATGGTTTTAGTGCAAAATTTGGGTTATATACAGGGGTCTGATATAATCAAGTAGGTATGTACTTGATACTGGTGTCGCTTAAATGCAATATTTCCGAGATTATTCAACTGTTACCATTTTTTTCATGTTCGACAACTTTTCTGATGATGTACACGACCCTGTGACCCCGACTTGACGATGAGGTCGACGAATGTGAGATGAACAAGTGGTTTTGGCCGGCATCTGTGGTGGAGAAGTGCACATAACCTTCAAGTTGTGATTAGAAGCAGTCATGTACCTGCATGGATCGGATAAGAACACAGTAACTCTTGGTGTGAGGCCTGTTATAATGATACAAAAGAAAAAAAAAAGCTATCCCGGGCTGCCTCATTATGATGGAGGGTGTAACCTCAAGGTATTGTTATGTAATACAGTAATAAGAAGGTAAGAAACATCTGAATACTACTATGGTTAATTGAAGCAAATCTAGTTTACCTAGTAACTAAAATAAAGTCTTAAAACTTTGAATTGAATAGTCTCAATATGAGTAGTTATTCTTGTTTAATTAAATAATTACATACTTAACTATACACATAGTAATATTTTAGTACAATTTAAGGATAGAATGCCTGAAATATGTGTCAGGTGCATGTGTTTTCATTACCTACCATTTAATGTAAGATTTTTGGATTTGGGTCTATGGTAGGCATGGTATGGTTGTGAGAATGATAGACAGTGATAGGGAGACTAATAGAGTCGATTGCTAGATGCACCCACTTAATACCTATCTACCGACTGAATAGTCTGTATTATGTACTGACAGACATAGATCAACCCGCAGGCCCTGCATAATCAAATATGATTTGAGTTCTCTACTAAGCTACTACTGGACACAAAGAAAAGATTTTGGAAAATTCTACCTGGGGTGGATCAGCTAATAAATAATTAATTGGTCCACTAGATAAAGTAGGTAACATTGAACCTATTTTGAATCTGTAGGTTTACTTATTCGACCAAATTAGAGTTATTAGATTACTTTGAATACCTAGTAGGTATAGGGTATGAAATATCAGGTTTGAATTAATCTAACTATGTACATACCAGAAACAGAAAGACATACACCACTTATGCTCACGAAAGTAGCCATGTGGATGTTGGAATTTTATTTGATTCTTATACCAATAAAATTTATATTAAGTGCTAGTATGTACTTTTGTTCCGTTTGCTCACCCTTGTGAAAATTATAAATTACATTGGCTGCAACTACCATTTAAGGAGAGGTGAGGTTATGAAAGGAAAATGAATTGAATCATTATTATATTAACCTAAAGTGAATTTAACTGATCAGATCAGATGAAAATAAATAAATGGAATTGAATTAAAATATTTATTTATCAGCATAACTAACAGTGGTTCTTTCAAATGTTCTTAGAGTTTTATAATTAAAAAGGTAAAATTATATGAGCTATCACATTCATATAAAGTCACTAGTAGCTGACATCCTCTTATACTAATAGATGACATGCATTCGTGATTTTTAGAATTCGGAAAATAAAAATAATAATAAAATGAAAATACGTTTCCACTTCTCATGCTCGTAAGGTTCTATTTTACGCTGGCTATAAGAGGACTAAAGTGCGTTTCATGCTGTTATGCACAAGGTATTTATAGGTAAACAACAGTCTCTCTGAATGACATATGGATGAAAAAGAATGTATGTAATTTCTATGGTGCCAGTGAACTTTTGCACTTGTATTGAGGTTGCGACCTATACCTACAAACTCATTACAGCACCCTCATTTAATCCCTACTCTTTTCGGACAATCTATAGATATGTACTTATAGTAATATTATTGTTACATTTCCTCGCAATCGAAGTGAAAAGCAGTGTTTATAACTCGACTCAAGTGGCTTGTTTGGTGCCCTTGTTGTACAATCTGCTACCATAAATCAAAGCCTTTAGGTACTTACTACCTCGGAAAAACACGCACTGAACAACAGGTTAACTACCAAGTACATCATAAATTATTTACTGTTGTTATTATTGGATTGGCTTACCAACTTAATAGATAATACTATCTGCTGTAATAATAGAAATTAGAAAGAAATACTAAGTTACGAAGTTCAATTTTTATGTACGAGTAAAGGAAACTTTGAAACATGTGTCTCTAATAACAAAAGAGAGTTACGAAGGTCTTATTAAATGAAGTGGCAATGACTGTGGCAATGTTATGTATTACAGGGTCTGGATTGTTGTATTATACTATATATAGCTCAATTTCTTTATATAGCCTACTAACACATAATTTTATCATATCGTTGTTTCTCGGGTATAAATAATGCACGAATAATTCGATCTCTGACTTAGGTTTAGATTTGAAATAAGAAATGAAATTGTCAGTATACAGAGAAGTGTAAATCTTAACCTTGCAAGCCCCATCGGATAAATAGCGGAGAAACGGATTCCCTACTTTTACTGCCCAAATTTTGACTAGCTATTTGACTTTGGAAAAAGGAGCTTATGAGATGCATATTTTTACTAAATAAATAAATTATTAATATAATTATTATAAACAAAAGACGGATTGCTCTCTTGTGTGTGTGCCCTTAAATTATATTAAAATTTCAAACGAGTTGCACAATTATTATCACTTGCAGACATTACACGTAGGGCGATTGTCTAAAACCTGCATCAATCATTATTGTTCTGATTGGCTGAATTTGTGCGATTCTTGTTGCAACAATGCATTGTGGCCAATAGTGAGCGAGCATTAACCAATCAGAGATGATTGCGATCGTGACATTGTAGCTGTCAAACAACCGCGGTAGAGCCCACGGTGAACTAAAGATGTTTACTACTGTAGATACCCCACAAATAGTTGAGAATATCGATTTGAGTATTGAGTTCAGTAGTCTCGATAACTAGTCTTTCAAATCATTAATCAAATTACTAAAAGCCATAAAGCAAATTAAGAAGAAGATTAATCAAATGAGGTATTAAGGGAGCAAACACTTAGCGGGTTTGCCATAACCGTTGACACTATAATATTCATTCTATTGACTGTACACAAATAATCGCTTCTGGTGGCTGTCTTGAGGAAGCGAATTAAAAAAATAAAATAAATGGTGTTTAATATTGTTATGATATAACGTGTCATTGTTATGAATGTGGTTATTATTTTTAGACTCTAAACAAACTGACAACTAGTGAATGAGAGAAAAGGATACCGACTTATGTATGGACTTACTCCTGGTGCGATAAGCGGTGATTCCTGAGAATATCTGAAAAGAATACCGACTTATGTATGGACTTATTCCTAGTGTGATAAGCGGTGACTCTTGAGAGTATTTTATGATAACCTAAGGAGCAAATAAGAGAGAAGAATACCGACTTATGTATGGACTTATTCCTGGTGTGATAAGCGGTGATTCTTGAGAGTATTTTATGATAACCTAACAAGCAAATAAGTGAAACGAATACCGACTTATGTATGGACTTATTCCTGGTGCGATAAGCGGTGATTCCTGAGTATAGTTGAAAAGAATACCGACTTATGTATGGATTTATTCCTGGTGTGATAAGCGGTGATTCTTGAGAGTATTTATGATAACCTAACAAGCAAATAAGTGAAACGAATACCGACTTATGTATGGACTTATTCCTGGTGCGATAAGCGGTGATTCCTGAGTATAGTTGAAAAGAATACCGACTTATGTATGGATTTATTCCTGGTGTGATAAGCGGTGATTCTTGAGAGTATTTTATGATAACCTAATAAGCAAATCAGGGAAACGAATACCGACTTATGTATGGACTTATTCCTGGTGCGATAAGCGGTGATTCCTGAGAATAGTTGAAAAGAATACCGACTTATGTATGGATTTATTCCTGGTGTGATGAGCGGTGATTCCTGAGAATATTTTATGATGAACCAACCGGCAAATGAGAGAAAAGAATACCGACTTATGTATGGACTTATTCCTGGTGAGATAAGCGGTGATTCTTGAGAATATTTTATGATAACCCAACAAGCAAATAAGGGAAACGAATACCGACTTATGTATGGACTTATTCCTGGTGTGATAAGCGGTGATTCCTGAGAATATTTTATGATGAACCAAGTGGCAAATGGGAGAAAAGAATACCGACTTATGTATGGACTTATTCCTGGTGTGATAAGCGGTAATTGCTGAGAATAGTTTATGTAATATACCTTGTCCCAATTGTGTCAAAGGTTGTCTATTTTATATGTTCCAAATGAGACATATTGTTATTGGAAAATTTAATTCATGTCCCAATTGTGACATACAGCAAGTGGAAATTTTTGATTTTGTAGCAATCGTGCCAAAGGAGGGCAGCATTGACTATAATATAAACCTAAGAATAAGGAATCAAGAATGACAAATGGAAGGTGGCAATACTGACGTAAACAATGGATCGTATTCCGGTGACAAAAGCTGGTCCTAGTAAGAACCAACAAACGAATTGGAAAACGGCTGACGAAGCGTCTGAAAAATGACGAACAATAATAGTCTGGTAAAACCTGATTCGATAATCCCGATGCGAGTGGACGGTGATCTTCAGTATGAACTTCAGCAACTGATCGGGTCGCGATGGTGACAAGAGGGAGTCCAGTTAATTTGATGGAAAACAAGCAGACTAAATCGGGGTCGGCAAGTGGAAAGGGTGTATCCTTTTTATTAATAATAATAGATTTATCTACAGAATAGGGGTACAGAAGTAGATATCATGGTTGGAAATCACTTTACCTTTTCTAGCAGATACTTACTAATGTTCAAGGGTTACTTAAATTCAAATTAAAGTTCTTATAATGGACGTATTCAGTAATAATATATTAATTATGTCTTGCTGAATTCGGTACGTAGTAGAAGTTGTATAGACCCTTTAAAGTAGATCTAAAATGACATGCTGATTGTAAATGCTAAATATCGGTTCATGTTAATGCACATCTTCGCAGTCACTCATTGTATTACGTTGATGTTTGGTGGAAACAGCACAGTAAAGAGCAAATTCTTAAATACTATTTCAAGTAACATCTATTCCAATAGACTATATAAGCAGTTCGCGCACGAAGGCTTGCTTGCTTCACTCGCTAGGTATTAATGTATGGATCGCTGATATGTTATCAAAGCGTATAAGTACACCAATGTATCACGAAATAATTTCCTACATCTTTGTCATTCATTTGTCACACACTGACACGAGACAAGCAACGGTGACCGATGCAGCAATTCACGGCTCAGCATGACGCTGGGTTGGTGCAGCGTTGGGTGCTGTCTGTCCTCAATCACCGTGTTCAAGTTAACCATATTATCATAAGAAGACGAGGGTCTCTGGCATCGTTCGTCCTTACGCGCTCAAGAATGTACAAGAATGGAAGTTTCCAGAAATCAGATTTTATTGTATGTTACATCAATTAAGTCTATAGTGCCATCAAGGACTCGTTGCTTGCGAGACAATAAAATGGGGCAACAAAACGCCGTCTGTTGCGCTCTCTATCGCACTTACGGGGCTTATGGTAGACGCAGTTATGCATGCATCTACCCCTAGTGCAAGGATGATATGGGGCACCACGGGTAACGAGTTTATAATAATACAATAATACCTTGGCTAACATCATTGTGACTTATTTTGTTATATTAATAATAGTATTTGTTGTACTACAATCGAGATACAGTCAGAGGCAGTCGTCTCAGTTATTTGAAAATATAGGATTACATTGTGCACATTGTAGATCTCATAGTGATCTGTACTGTGTATCATTATCAATTAGTGGATTCATGTTTCTTTAAATTTCTGAAATAATATGATTATTGGATTCTCCTTAGAATACATTGTGGTTTGTTTCGATCTTAGTACTTATTAATAATAACAACTACATTTAACCATATTATTTATCTTGATTTCGTAGACATCAAGAATATTGGTTCAATATTCAATAATTCAATTTGATAGGTAATTATCTTTTATTGTTATTCAAGTAGAGTACAAAATATGGTCACATAATATCTGTGCCGACATCTCTGCCTTTCTGGTCTGCAAAAATATTTTACAATCATTATTCATATACTTACCGATATTGCTTAGTATAATACTACATATATGCAATTAAAGATTGGCATATTGTTTTCTTTTTATTTGTTTTACGTTACATACTTATATTGTAATATTATTATTTTTTTCAACGGTGTCAATCAGTAGGTACCACTTGAGAATAATTAAATGTATATTCACGATAGTCAAATTGATAATTCATGAAACACTACAAAGACATTATAATCAAGGTCAACTCATATCAAATATTCATCAATTGTATGAGAAAATTGGATTATAAGATATTCTTTTAATTTATTTTTAAGTTTAAAGAAATTATGAAGTCTACAGAAGTAGTTAGGTTCATTGGTATATTGTAGAACTTTGTGATTAATTTTGTATAAAGTGTTAGTAATGGTCAATGGGATCCAACCACTCTTACCATATCTCTTAAAATGTTTATACTAGTGAAAATATTGTATTTGTGTTGCATTAGAGCATTATGTAGGATTAGAATTCATGTCATTACAGTGGTAAGAAGGAAAGGGCAAACAAACTTACTTTAATTGAAAACTGATAGTGACATGGTTTAAAATCATAGAGTACTTAGCACTCAGAATTCAAGTTGGTGATAATTCACTATCCTTCTTTTCTTTCCTCGTTGTTGTTTTGTTTAAGTTTGATTATATTTTATTCGCTTTAAATGCAATTTACCAAAGATGTTTTATAATTCTCATAATTAGTATTGCCACATTTGCCATGCAAATATTTATTCACGTATTACTAAATACAAATACAAACTTGAAGAATATGTAGTTCATAATAATATTTAAAAATTAAATTATTGATTTCACTATAATTTCCTTGTATTAAGTATTAACATAAATTGTGTTGATTTCAGTATTTGATTATACTATTGTGAATTGGTTGTATACGTATATCACTAACAATAACTAGATTATAGAATTTTCTTAATATCAAGCTTAAATCAGAATGACTTATAGTATTTACTATTTACTTATCTCAGTGTGATTTGTTGTGTATTTATAAGAATTAGACTTACAGATGTTGATTACAATGTACATAATGATTATTGATACCAGTATTTTGTAGGTCTCATTGGCACTTGTTTTGTGCACTTGTTAAATCTAACAATGTTAGCTTTGATCTGTTAGAGGAATTATTATACTAATCATATTAATTTTAATATAGGACTGTTAAGGTATTCTATGTTGCTCCTATTGAGTTATGGGTATGAGGGCATTACCCTCGGTTGGAAGGCCGAGTGGTCAGATATGGGGACATATCTGGAGCAGGATGGACGACTGTGGGCAACACAGAAAACCTGGCATCTGTCACCCGTCAGTGGAGGTGTGACAGCGCGCGGGAGTAAAAGAGGAACGGGATAAAAGTAATTAAGCGAGATATAAGTACTAGGTGATTAATTAAGCTAGATATAAACTAAGTGGATGTGACAAGTGTACCTGAATATAAGACTGTGGACATTGGAACTGCGTTTGATTCATACTAGGGTCATCCCAAGACTAATAAACCCGGATTGGAGGTTAAGTTGTTTATAGTAGGTACGTACTTTAAGTGGTATATACGTAATACCTACACGTATTTATCGATTACAATCTGTCTTTGTACCAATTTGAGACGGAATAGACACTTCCACCGCCGCGCCGCACTTAGGCACCTTCTAGGAAAACGCGTCCCATCTTAGGCCACATCATCACTTCCCATCAGGTGTGATCGTGGTCAAGCGTGCGCCTATAATGAATAAAATAAAAATAAAAACTTTCGCCAAATCACTACCCTTATTATCATCACTACCCCTATTTCACTACCCCTATTATAAATGCGAAAGTGTGTTTGTTTGTTGTTTTATTGGTTTGTCCTTCAATGACGTCGCAACGGAGCAACAAATCGACGTGGTTTTTTGCATGGGTATAGTTTAAGACCTGGAGAGTGACATAGGCTACTTTTTATCCCGGAATCAAAGAGTTCCCCCGGGATTTTTTAAAAATCTAAATCCACGCGTACGAAGTCGCGGGCATCAGCTAGTAGATCGATAAATCGTCCTCTGCGCAGATACTAGATTAGAGGTAGGTAGGTATTTTTATTTGACGGCATGTGTGCAACTTCACAACCGAAGACGAGCATAATGTCGCGCATAATGTAATATGAAGATTACGTTGCACATAATATGAAATTCCCGTCTACAAAGAGTCTATGAATGCGAAATGTATCATTATACAAACAAACCCACAAAATGGAATTTTAATACAATATATATTATAAAAAGCTCCATTGTGCTAGTTTTGCACGACCTAAGTATTTTTTTAAGATTTATTTATTTATAATTTTTTAAGAATATTTTATATTCATGACCAGTTCCGCCGCGCTTCGTCGCGCACGTGCAAGCGCGTTGGGACCATAAGACTTGGTAAATCTTAGATTTTACTGCAAAATCCTGGGATTTACCATAGTTTGGAGTTTTACAGTAGCATATAAGGCAGATAGATTATAATAGTTCAATATTAGATTTATTTTCTGAGATCATTCAGTTTATTTTATTAACCCTGTTCCCCTGTTCCTCTGGGATGTTTGTAAAGTGAACTAGATTGAAATTTTGACGAAGTTTGTTAAGTCAGGGCTATGTTAACAAGATTTTCTTGTGTAAATACAGCAATGCTATCGGGGATTTCAGGGCCCCAGATTAAAAAACCTTATTGTAAATGTTTTGTCGACTTAGATTTCTTTTATAATTTGTTTGAGGCCCCGCGACTGACAACAAAGTGTGACGGTCTTTAAACTTTGTATTTATTTGGGTATTTTCCTACTTCTGAATTTGATAAGTATTATTACTTTATTATAAACTAGGATAAAAATACTGACGTACGCTGAAAAAAGTATTTAAATCCAACAAAGATTTACAAAGTTACAGGCATTTTAATTTTGGAGTGGGAGGGTCTTCTATCCCTTTCTCGCAAAACGAAACTTTGTATGAAACTGCACGAAGCTACTATGGCATTAGTAAGGTGTGACGTCAAAATTCTATATCGCTATCTCTGTCTAATCAGAAATATTTAAATAGGTACTTATAACTTTTTTGTTATTTGATCGATTTAATTAGTTTTTTTCGTCATTATTTTTATCCTAGTTTATAATAAAGTAATAAAAAAATTGGAGTCAAATACCCAATTTAAAGAATATTAGCCAAGTTATTCTCCTTTCCCCTCCAACTAAGCTTATTAGGAGAAGTCGTGCTAGAAGGGACGACAATAGGGCAACGGCTGGGATTTGAACCGGCAACCTTTCAGAATTCAGTCCGCTCCTTTAACCGTTGAGCTATTGAGGCTTATTGATCAAAGTAAGTAGGTAAAGGTGAGTACTCATTAATAAGCTTCATGAGAGAATCATGAAAGCAAAAGTGTTTTGACGAAATTCGATACAGAGATATAGCTTGCATCTCAGTGAAGTATAAGTAGGTATAGCTTGCATCCCATAAGCTACTTTCATGTCGGGAAATCAAAGCATTCCCACAGAATTTTCAAAGACCTAAATCCACGCAGACAAAGTCATGGGCAGAATCTAGTTTATGGCCTCTGGGTCTGGTCTGATATAAGCGGCTTCGGCCCTAGTCGGTAACCGCATTACCAGCAAAAACCGCTACGTACAAGCGATTAGCGTTCTGGTACGATGCCGCGTACAATAAAATTAGATTTCACACTTAGTCTGCTTCCATGTAACGGAGGTATACATCCGTTTCCTACGCGGAATCGTACCGGAACGCCAAATCGCTTGGCAGCAGGAATTCGCATCGTTGAAATGGTGATGCAAGAGTCTTTATTATTTACGATCGTTTACGCAAACCACAAGATACGTTACACATTGAAATCTGTTTAATTTCCCGCGCTATCTATACTAAATCATTATTGACGTGTAAATGATTTAGATGGAATCTCAAATCCCAGTCAAACACACTCGGGTCTTTGTGTGTAAAATGTGGAGCTGCTGTCTCTCATCATCATCATGATCAACCCATCACCGGCTCACTACAGTGGTCTCCTCTCAGACTGAGAAGGGTTTTGGCCATAGTCTACCACGCTGGCCATGTGCGGATTGGTAGACTTCACACACCTTTGAGAACATAATGGAGAACAGGAGAACTCTCAGGCATGCAGGTTTCCTCACGATGTTTTCCTTCACCGTTAAAGCAAGTGATATTTAATTAATTAAATATCACTTTGCAATATAATAACGCATATAACTCCGAAAAGTTAGAGGTACATGCCCGGGATCGAACCCCCGACCTCCGATTAGAAGGCGGACGTCCTAACCACTAGGCTATCACAGCTTTACTGCTGTCTCTACTAGGTATGATACTCGTACATGCGTTTAATCTATCTGAGTGATTTCCATTATAAATGCTCCCGGCTTTACTCACGTGGTTAGTCGACGTAAGCCTGACTCGCCTGGACCTTAGATACATTGCTGTAAACTCTGTTGTAAAGTTGACAGTTCAACAGCTTTGTACCACTTTGTACCTTATTTACTTTCCGCTAAAATGTAGAATAGGATATCATTCATTTGGATATTTTGGTAGACGAATTTCCAAAATGTTTCGTTCACTCTGGCAAAGCTTTAGAGAACTCAACTGGGGGAAAAACTTTTAAATGCATTAAAAAGTTAGTTCATAATAATATGTGGTCGGACTCCGCAAGTTTTTTTTTTATAACAGAATATTAGCCATGTTAAATCCATACTAATATTATAAATGCGAAAGTGTGTCTATCTGTCTGTCTGTCTGTCTGTCTGTCTGTCTGTCTGTCTGTCTGTCTGCTAGCTTTTCACGGCTCAACCGTTCAACCGATTTTGACAAAATTTGGTACAGAGGTAGCTTGCAACCCGGGGAAGGACATAGGCTACTTTTTATCCCGGAAAATTTAGGAGTTCCCACAGGATTTTTAAAAACCTTAATCCACGCGTATGAAGTCGCGGGCATCAGCTAGTGACTAATATTCCCCATTCAGATTGCGACTTTACAACCCTGACGTTGTGGTCTCATTAGTAGGAGGTATCGGGTTTGATTCCCAGCAGGGGCATTTTAAGAATTCAAAATTTCTAAATTACTATCAGTAGCGATGAATTATGAGGGAGCAGAAAGAGCGGGGATCCTGAGATACAGGCATTTCAAACTTACTTTAGGGTTCCCGACACAATATTATTGTGTTTTTTTTTTATTCAGACAAGTTAGCCCTTGACTGCAGTCTCACCTGGTAGTAAGTGATGATGCAATCTAAGATGGATGCGGGCTAACCTGGAAGGGGTATGGCAGTTTTTATTAAACCCATACTCCTACAACAACAACAACAATTTTTCATTTCATTCCAATTTTTATTTCATTTCAATCCAGTGTTTTTATTCTAAGATTCTAATACAATACCAACATGTACTTACCTAGACGTACGTATCTAAGAGTGGGAATTTAACAAAAGTTTTTTAATAAGCGCCTTAACATCTGGACCTGAAGTAGATTTCGCGAAAGTTCTTTTCTAAATTGCCTTAGGTCTTATTCTTGAAGAACTGTCCGAAAATTTAAGACACTTGGTGCTTTGTCCATTAAGCACTTCTCAGTGATTATTAAATAGAGGGTCTTCCAAAATACGTAAAATCCACGTCCTTTGCTGGTTTTAAGTGTAATAACCATTTTTAATTATCGATTAAACTAAAAAAAGCACGTCAAATGATTGTGTCGTCACACACCGGTATTTCATAGAATCTCGCATACTAAGGGCGCGTTTTGACGTTTGATAAAAAGTTACTGATTTGACTAGCTGTCAAATAAAGTAAGTGCCGACGACTATGGACAGCCACGCACCACGCACAAGGCTCTGAAGACGACGACGACGTGTCTGCGCTACCACGGACGATACTCTTTCTATGGTGCGTCGCTCCGCACTGGTCCGCGTCCGTCCGCAATATCACGAACCGTGGGAAGCCTGAACACACGAGTAGATATCGAAGCCGGTAATACTATCAATATAATTTGCATACTAATGTTCCGCATCAAAATACAAACTTGTTTTCGGGTATTAAACATTGAAGGATACATTACGTAGGCGAAGTTTGGGTGAATCAAACCCCACCCGTACAAAGTTCTAACTTAGCGCCAGATGGTTCAGAAATCAGAAAGTTTGAATTTTGATTTCATGTCGCTAATCGTGTTTCCCTTTTAGGGTCTTTTTCGATGGTTTACGATTTTTTTTGATGGTTTTATTCGAAACTAGCTGATGCTGAATGAGCTCGGTGGCTATCGTTCAGTGTTAAACACTTGAACAGTTAACGAATCACTCCATAGGTCAAAAAGTTCTTAGGCACTCCCTCCGAAGTTAGAAGTGGGTACATCCTGTAGAATACCGATAGACAGTTGGCACCGATGATGTTCCTAACATTGAAGCTTAGAATTTACCCGCACTTCGTCGTAGCGTACTATCCACCGAATCCAGTGCATCAAGCTGGTACTGGACCCAGCCATACAACACAAGACTGCAGTACTTACTCCAGTCTCCATGCACAATCAAACTTAACCTTGGTTCCGGTCGGTTCCGTATCGCTTGCCTTGTTGAGGATGCCAATTTTCTTGCCAGCAGTGCCTATACTTTCATAGTCTCACAACGAACTCGTTTGCCTATAAACTTGCATCTCAACTCGCTTAATATTCAAGTCAGCAGATGCTGCGGTTTTCCTTTGTAAAGTCATAAGCCTTATAATTAAAGTTGCCGCACCGATCTCGCGTAGATACAGGGTGTAACCAGAGCGCTAGCAAAAACGAAGACAGGTGATAGTACTGATGATTACTGGTATGATACCACAAAAAAAAACGCGAAAAAGAATTAAAAAATTCTCAATTTTGTTCACGATATATTTTTGCAAATACAACATCTGACTTACGCTAGAGGTCAACGAACGTTACGTAAGTAGGCCACTCAGAGTCAATGCCGCTTCGTGGGCGGGGCATTGACCTGAGTTTTGCGCGCTATACATTGCGGGTTTGAAAGATACTAAACCACTAAAACTACAAAATGAGGCAAATGGTTATTGGCATTGGATTGTGTTTAAGTAGTATAACAATAACACTAAGTTGTTGCTAGCATCCTGGTTACATCCTGTATATGCACATAAATATTATAATAGCAATATCAAAGGTAAAATACCACATAGTATCCTTACTAAGTATGTGGTATTGGTGTTAAATGCTACCTGCACCTCTACTCAGTACCTACATACGGCGTAAATAAAGCCTGAAACAGGGACAAAGCACGTCAGGACCATGTCTTAGAAGGTGTAACACTAGACAAGGAACTGACTGAAGGCATAAACATAATCCAGACCGAAGCTATGACCGCTCGAAAATACGACGAAACGCTTCGAGAAAAGGTACGTAGTGCCCCGTCCTTTAGTTTGGCTCGTCTTGGCGGGGGCACTGCCGTGCCCCCTGATATTATTTTCACACTACGAAGCGCGCATTGAATGCGATATCTTTGCGAAGTGTGAGTCTACTTAGAAGAAGACCTGCGCAAGCGCATCATCTTCATCATCATGATCAACCCATCGCGCGCCGGCTCACTACAGAGCGCGGGTCTCTTCTCAGAGTGAGAAGGGTTTTGGTCATAGTCTACCACACTGGCCATGTGCGGATTGGTAGACTTCACACACCTTTGAGAACATTATGGAGAACTCTCAGGTATGCAGGTTTCCTCACGCTGTTTTCCTTCACCGTTAAAGCAAGTGATATTTATTGATATATATAAAACGCACATAACTCCGAAAAGTTAGAGGTGCGTGCCCGGGATCGAACCCCCGACCTCTGATTAGAAGGCGGATGTCCTAACTACTGGGCTATCATAGCTTACGCGCAAGCGCATACGATAGACTAATTTAGTAAAGCGAGGAATCGTAATAAAAGGCGACAGAATTTTGTCCTTTTTCAAACATTCGGAGAACTATTCTGCCATTTAAAAGTAAAAGTTTAAGCAACTGACTGCTGACCTTCAGTAATGGAGAGGCACTTAGAGAAGAAGAAGATTCCAAATTTCATGTCGATAGCTTTAACAGTTACTGAAATAAACAGCTGTGACAGAAGATAGACAGACGGACGGAGAAAATTCCAAAAAAGAGTTCAATTTTTACCATTTTGGTACAAAAAAATCTCTGTTTTATTCTTCATCGAAGTATCTACTGCAATTTTCCTACGGTCAATTTTCCTACACCAATTTTATGGTGCTACGCTCTTGGCTATGCAGCTTTTACGCCTCAACTTTTAATAATACCGTTTTAGTATCGCCATTATGCTGAGTGAGGAATAAAGTTCGGAGCGTAAAGATCATATTTATCCCCTACCGACCTAAGAGATATTAGATACTTATCTATACTTATCTTGAAAACGGCAAGCGGCGATGGGTTCAAAGTCAAATTATTTGTTCAGAATAGGTAACATGTTACCCTTACTGATGGTCAAAATTGTTAATTTGTAAGATGATATACCTAAAGGTGATAATTAATTACTTACTTAAAACTAAAGCTACGAGGGTTCCAAACGCGCCCAAGTCTGAGAAGAGCCCACCACAAACTCAGAACTCAGGTTCATCATGATGAAGGTGATGATAAAATCCGCGCGGACGAAGTCGCGGGCTTTAGCTATCACACTTATCACACTAATGACTAATATGATCGTTGTTTGCACATGTTTGTGTTTGTGTGTGTGAGTATGTGTGTGTGTGTGAGTGTGTGTGTGTGTATGTGTGTGTGTGTGTATGTTTGTTACTCTTTCACACATAAACTACTGGACTGATTTGGCTGAAATTCGGAATTGTGATAGATTATACCCTGGATTAACACAGAGGCTACTTTTTATCCCAAAAAATCAAAGAGTTCCCAAGGGATTTTGAATCTATATCCAGTGAATGAAGTCGCGGGCATTAAGTAGCTAGTTGTTAAATAAACGCGCTCTTTATAAGCCAGAGAACTCCTAGGTTATTATAAGCACATCACAATTCGGTTGGTGGAAACCTAATTGATATTAACACGAGGAAATTTACTCCCCTCTTAAACATAATGACAGTAATAAAACAGCATTATTATACATAGAACATTAAGGTACGAAAGTCGAGTAGCTATTGCAAATTGAGGTAATAATAAATTCAGTCGATAAGTCTTATCTAGATAAGCTTTTATAGACAAACGACATCCAACCGAAACCGAAGTCAAGGTTATTTTTAGGGTCCCGTACCTCAAAAAGAAAAACGGAACCCTTATAGGATCACTTTGTTGTCTGTCTGTCGGTCTGCAAGAAACCTACAGGGTACTTCCCGTTGACCTAGAATCATGAAATTTGGCAGGTAGGTAGGTCTTATAGCTGACATTAGAGAAAAAATCTGAAACCCGTGAATTTGTGGTAACATCACACAAAAAAAATTAAATTGTGGCCATGAATTAATAATTAGTATTTTCAATTTTCGAAGTAAGATAACCATATCAAGTGGGGTATCATATGTAAGGTCTTCACCTGTACATTCTAAAACAGATTTTTATTTATTTTTATGCATCATAGTTTTTTAATTATCGTGCAAAATGTCGAAAAAATACGACTGTAGTACGGAACCCTCGTTGCGCGAGCCTGACTCGCACTTGGCCGGTTTTTATTTTATTTTATTTGTCAAAGAACCGCGCACAGAATTACACACTAAAAATTACATAAAATGTTTTTGAGTTTTTTAGGTCTAGTCATAACGAGCATTGAAAAACAAGTCGTACAATAAAATATTCTAACCTAAAGTACATGAAAAATATACCTAAGCTATAAAATACAAAACGAAATACTAAGAGAATATTAATAAATAATGAAATGAAATTTAAAAATTGTTGTGTGATCTTTGTTTGAGGCTTATAATTTCAGTATCGCCTGTATCACAAATCGAGAATTATTTATTTACTTCGTCCTTGTGAATGTAGGTTTTTAAAAACCCGTGGGAACTTTTGATCTTCCCGGACCAAAAGTAGCCTATGTCCTCCCCCGAGATGGAAACTGTACTAAACATCCAAATCGGTTAAACGGCTGGGCGGTGAAAATCTATCAGGCAGATACGCTTTCGCATTTATAGTAATAGTGTGGATTTACTTTATTCATGTATAATAGGTAAATATGTAAATTGAATTGAAAAAAAAACCGACCAAGTGCGAGTCAGACTCGCGCACTGTGAGAGGTCCGTAGTACAGTCATATTTTTTCGACATTTTGTATTATAAATCAAAAACTATTATGCATAAAAAAAACTGTTTTAGAATGTGCAGGTAAAGCCCTTTCATATTGAAGGAATCGAACCCCCGACCCCCGATCAGAAGGTGGGCGTCCTAACCACTAGGCTTAAGTTTGAAGTTTACGAAATTAAAATTATCACCGCTATCATCCCGACTATCAAAAAGAGTACCTACCTACAATAGTATAGATACCTACTGTGAATATATGATTTGAATTTTGAATTTTGAATTATTATTGTTTCTATGCTCTCCATAAGTGAGAACAGCTGATGTGAATGTTAAATGTGTTGGTTAGAATATCACTGTTGTGAATCATGTGAGTAATATTATACTTAATGATTGTCGACAAAACTAATATTGTTCCTAGCTCTAAGAGAGCTAGTTAAATATTTAAGGAGGAACATCAGGAATATTTTATAGAGGAACCTAATATTCCCCTTGGCCCCGCTATTATATATGTATTGAGCGAGAAGTCTGTACCCGTAGTATAAGATTTTACGTCTCACCAAACGTTGCTAGAATTCGAGAGTCGGAACACTTCCGCGTTATAGTACTTGTTTTAAAGCTCAAATTTGTCTACATGTCTACAGCCAGCGCTCCAAGCGGAAACGTTGCGAAATTAAAATCAGTGACATTGAATTTTTGACTTTTTTTGACAATTCAAGGCTCTTTAGGTCCATTTTACTTTGATGTTATTGTGTTTCGATTCTCGAATTCTAGCAACGTTTGGTGAGACGTAAAATCTTATACTACGGGTAAAGAGCTAGAAATTTGAACAATAGCGAGAATCTCTTTATAAAATTTTACCGAGTTTTTCCGAGCACCTTATTTAATTGCGTAGAAGGAAATTTGAATTTCATGATACTAAAGCTGCCCCCCAATTGTGTAAGAATAACCATTTCATGGCTATCGCAATCGTCAAGAATTCTGCCCTTTGATTGGCTGTGAAAAAATGTAAACAGCGAATCAACCAATCAAAGGGCAGAATTTCTTGACGATTGCGATAGCCATGAAATGGTTATTCTTACACAATTGGGGAGCTGGTTGCATATATTATTATATTCATTGCGTGAGCAAGTATGGTTGTTTTATTCTTTTTTAGGGTTCCGTACCTTGAAAGGAAAACAGGATCACTTTGCTGCCTGTCTGTCTGTCCGTCTGTCCGTCGTGTCTGTCAAGATTAACCTATATGGTACCTATTTCCCATTGACCTAGAATCATGAAATTTGGTAGGTAGGTTTTGTAGGTAGATAGGTCTTATAGCACAAGTAAAGGAATAAATCCGAACACCGTAAATTTTGGGTTAGGTACATCACAAAAAAAATGTGTTCACGAAATTCTAATTACAGCGCCACCTATATGTGATTTATTAAATTAATTTTAATTAATCAAATCACGTATAGGAGGGAGCAGTTGTTGTCTTGGTGTTGCAGTGTTGCACATAAAATTGTTAAAATATCTTGTACGGTAGTACGGAACCCTTCGTGTGGGAGTCCGACTCGCACTTGGCCGGTTTTTTGAACTAGTATTAATAGTATTATCCAAATGGGGACAGTTTAAGTACTCTACAAATACATATCATTTTAAAAGCTGTCACAAGCAATACCGCCCACGTATGTTACGATTAGGACTAATCTACACTGCGAAATAAAACTGCTCCAAGAATTTATTTTCGAGCGTTAAAACTGCCACAGTATTATTTTGTAGTGCGGCTAAATCGCAGTGCGAAAAACCTCGTGAGGTGCTTTTACCGCAATTCTGTAATAACTTGCGTTTAAAATAATTGGGCGGTCCGTGATCGATCCTGGGCACGCACCTTTTCGGTGTTCTGTGTATCATCATCATCATCATCATCATCATGAGCAACCCATCACCGGCTCACTACAGAGCACGGGTCTCCTTTCAGAGTGAGAAGGATTATGTTGTGTATCATCATCAGCATCATCATCAACCAAAGACGTCCATTGCTGGACATAGGTCCTTGTAGGGACTTCCACACGCCACGGCCTTGGGCCGCCTGAATTAAGCGCCTCCCGGCGACTTGTCTGATGTCGTCCGTCCACCTAGTAGAGGGGGAGGTTTGCCCATTATGTATGTATTTAAGCAATTAAATAGGCATCTTTTGCTTTGACGGTGAAGGAAAATATCGTGAGGAAATCTATATTCTAAGAGTTCTTCATTATGCTCTCAAAGGTGCGTGAAGTCTACAACTCTCTTTAAAACAAAACAACTTTGCTTTAAAACAAATTGGGTGCGACTTGTGGAATACATATTATATTCTGCTCGAAAAAACCGTGCGGTGTGTTTCTGTAATGCGGACTGACCCTATATGTAGTTCCGAGTTATTGAACTGCAAAGAATATCCGCCTGTTCGCCTGAATAAAGCAACCAGTGAACAAAATTTAGGATAGCTTTTATATTTTACTTTCATTGTATAACGTAGATATACGAACGTTATTTATTTACTACCTACAAATAACAATTCTACTATTGTTTCACTTTTAGCAGATGCCCGCGACTTCGTCTGCGTAAAATTTCTGGTTTCTCATGAGATCTGAAATTTTCCCGCTGCAAAAGGCCTCACTTACCTACTCACTCAGTCTCACCTTAAGACACGGAACCCAGAATACCTAAATGCTAATATTCATATCAATTCTCTAACTTCAAAAACATAGGATTTTCATATAACCCTTCCACCCCCATTTTATTCCCTTATGGTGGGGAATTTAGTTAGATCCTTTCTTATCTGATACCTACCCCCTAGAAATAGCCTACCTTCCAAATTTCAAGTAAAAATAACAATAGTTGAAAATTTTCTATAAAAACTTCTCCCCCCTATTTTACTACTCTTAAGGAGGGAATTTTCCAAATTGAATTATACGGATTTTTGTTATTTAAAGCTAATAACCTAAATGTCGATTTTCATGTCTCCAACTCCAAAAACATAGGACTTTCATACAACCTTCGACCCCCCCTTTAACTCCCTAAGGGGGGAATTTTTCAAAACCGTTTCTTAGCTGGCGCCTACGTCCTAGAAAGAACCTACCTTCCAAATTTCTAGTTTGTAGGCTTTATAGTTTCTAGAATTTCATTTTCAATTTCAAATTTCAATTTTAGTTTGGCTCGTCTTGGATAGGTATTTAGGTTTTATCTTCTGTCAAACAAAACAAATGTACTTACAAAATAGGAACAACAAATACAGAAAAACATAAATCTACGAACAATAACTTCTATTTCGATCTCAATCACAAAAACATCCTAACGTATTATATAGAGCCTTTCATACAATATAAAGCCATCTAAAAATGTCCACAGAGCGAACTTTTGTCGAAGCTCATCGAAACAATAAAATTACGTTTCTTTGTGTAAAGCTGTGTTCAGACTTTTAAATCTTTTAGGTACTGTTCTTGCTTGCAATTCACGAAGGCGAGTGGACTTTGCTTGTGGTTACGTTGAATACACGGGCATTGCGTAAGTGTGCGTGCATGTCGGACCAATCAGTCGCGAGCAAGCGCTCGCAAACGCACACATTCAGTGTACGTTACTTATACCGATCCGACTTAAACACAAGCATGAACCACTCGCCTTCGTGAATTGCAAGAACTGTATCATGATGATAACATTAACTCACAGACCACCACCTATAGACTCCTAATAGCTGGACACCCCGATCGCCAAGCTTAGGCAGTTGCTCAGCATAAAAGACGGCCCACGCCCGCTCGGTACCCTCATTCCGCACATTGTCTTGATTACGTGAATTTGAGTCCACCAATCACAACAAAGCATTCTCTCCTGTCCCCCGCCAACATTTTTACGATTTTGTTTTCATGAAAAGTCTACCACCTTGTATATGCGTACTCTTGAGGTTGAATTCTCTGTGTATTAACTATACCCTATCCGTGGAATGAAGTTAATATAGCGCTCTTTCTACCCAATCCCATACAAAAACAGAGAGAGTGCTATACTAACTTCATTCCGCGGAAAATTTAGTATAGCGCTCTCTCTCTCTCTGTAACGTACCCATACAATTAATCATAGAGCTAAACAGAGAGAGCGCTATAATATAACCTTAATTCCGCGGGTAGTCCACTTTTTTTTTCATCCAGACCAAAATGACGTTTCGTGTGTAGTCTGTTTTTTACGGCTCATTAATAGTGATGTGGTGTAGAGTGTAATAAATATTTACCGATGAATATTGTCGTACAATACGTCAGATGTGTACGAGACAACAAAAATTGTGTTGAAAATAACTCGATTCATCCCGACTAATATTATAAAGGCGAAAGTTGTGTGTGTGTGTGTGTGCGTGTGCGTGTGTGTGTATGTTTGTTTGTTACTCCTTCACACAAAAACTACTGGACGGATTTGGCTGAAATTTGGAATGGAGATAGACTATACCCTGGATTAGCACATAGGTTAGTTTTTATCCCGGAAAATTAACGAGTTCCCACGGGATTTTGGAAAACTTAAATCCACGCGGGCGAAGTCGCGGGCATCAGCTAGTATGAAATAAGTTACTTTATTTTTATGTAAAACAATTGAAAAATATTTGTCATTTACGCATTGTGACGTCATTATTCGGTTTCCTACAGCGTGACGTTAATAATTACCTATGTTAATAATAAAGAAAAATCATGATTTTTTTGTAAATAATAATTTACCTTTAATAATGAAATCTAACCCCACAAACTACCACTTTACAAAAAAACACATCATTCTACTACTACAGTGCAAGACCCTATTGTATAGAGTGTAGACTACCTTAAGAACTTCCACCTATTTTTGCGTATCATAATAAAACTTGTGCAAAATATTCTACTATCTAACAAAAAGAATGAGATATTATGATCGACAATATTTTTATTACTTTTGTTGTTGTTGATTTCGCTTAGTTAGTGTTTTGGTTGTAGGTACTAGGTAGGTATATAAAAAACACATTGAGTGAGCCTAGATTTGTTTCAGTGGAAAAAAAATAGAAAAAGAGAAAATAAGTTGAAAGAAAAGTTACAATAATAATAATTAGGACTCCTATAGTTTGGGCGCAGTAAAATATTTTTATTAATAGCTGTTAGTGTTAACATTTCAGAGTTATTACGTTTTGAGGACATTATGGAGAACTCTCAGCGATGCAGGTTTCCTCGGGATGTTTTCCTTCACCGTTAAAGCAAGTTTTAATTGCTTGAGGTAAATACATAACTCCGAAAAGTTAGAGGTGCGTGTTCGGGATCAAACCCCCGATCTCCCGAATAGACGATGATGTTTTTAAGAAGTTTGCTTCATCATCATCATGAACAACCCATCGCCGGCTCACTACAGAATACGGGTCTCCTCGCAGAGTGGTAAGGGTTCTGGCCATAGTCTATCACGCTGGCCACGTGCCGATTGGTAGACTTCACACACCATTGAGAACATACTGGAGAACTCTTAGGCATGCAGGTTTCCTCACGATGTTTTCCTTCACCGTTAAAGCAAGTGATATTTAATTACTTAAAAACTCCGAAAAGTCAGAGGTGCGTGCCCGGGATAGAACCCCCGACCTCCGATTAGAAGGCGGACGTCCTAACCACAAGGCTATCACAGGTTAGCACAGAAGTTAGCTTACCCAGTGCAAAGTCACAGGATGGTCCAAAGAAAACGTGCGCGCAGTCATTGTACGCATCGATGGCGGAAATGACGGCGTACGCAGCGTCACAGTCTTGCACGTCGTACGACATCCATTCGAACTGCAGCCATGGCGGAAACACGTCTTGAATTACACTGTCCAGTAGTGCCAGCTCGATCACTGGCTCCACCTGAAAAAATACTCTTTGAAGTGATCTCTCTTACAGATAGTGGCAGATTAATGTACTATGCAAATGTAGGGAACGTCTTTCGAACACAGCGACACTGAACCTTAATCAATGACCAACGCAACGCATCGTTTAAAATTTTAAAAAAAAACTTACCACTGGCAAACAGGCATCGTAAGTCGTATTCCTCGGTAGCAACAGAGCCGCTCTGATCTTGCACACTCCGTTGTCATCGCACACGCTCTCGCACGCCCGCTCCCTGTGCTCCTGGCCCCTACAATTCTGACACCTCACCGTCGCCGATACAACCAGTATGAGAAAAACGCACCATCCCATATCGATATCTCACTTTAAGCACATCACTAATCACAAAACACTTTTTCACTACATATTTGCTTCAACACTTCACGTCGCTACGACCTGCAACAAAGAAAATAAGTACATGTTAATAATAACAATTTAGTTTTAGCGTTTGAACTATCGTGAGTGATTTCCATTATAAATATAGAAGAATCCAGCTGTACTGTACAAGCTGTGATAGCCTAGTGGTTAGGATGTCCGCCTTCTAATCGGCGGTCGGGGGTTCGATCCCGGGCACGCGCCTCTAACTTTTCGAAGTTATGTGCGTTTTAATTAACTAAATATCACTTGCTTTAACGGTGAAGGAAAACATCGTGAGGAAACCTGCATGCCTGAGAGTTCTCCATAATGTTCCCAAAGGTGTGTGAAGTCTACCAATCCGCACATGGCCAGCGTGGTAGACTATGGCCAAAACCCTTCTCACTCTGAGAGGAGACCCGCGCTCTGTAGTGAGCCGGTGATGGGTTGATCATGATGATGATGATGATGTACTGTACTCACGTATTTAGTCGAGGTTCTAAACTAGTCGGGCTTATGTCGACTAAATATGTGAGTACAGCTGGATTCTTCTCCATATTGAATATTTTATAATAATTTAGTTGATAATTAAAAGTACCGCACCACTGAAATAGACATCTCACATAATACATTGAGTAGCTGGAAAAGGCGTGCCATGCAAAATGGCAGTTATTTTTTGCTGGTAGAATACAAAAATCAATCCTTCCTTATTCCAATATTTGTATGCCGATTCGAAGCACCCCACCACACCGAACCGAGCGTACCGGGATTTTTTTTAAATTAAAATTGACACTTTGTATCAAATGGTTTTCGTGTTAACTAAGGTGTTAACACTATGTGGACAGATGTCTCATCACTAATATTTAGTTCCGAGATCATTCACATGACGCTCACTGCTGCTATCAGCGCTACAATCGTAAAAATCAAGTTGCTTCAAGAACAAGTCGGAAATCGCAAGTTTAGCGTACTTCTACTAGTAGAGTCAGTGCATTAGAATTAGATACTAGTTACAACCATGGATGTAAGAAGTACATAATAATAATTCTTATTACAGTTACTTATCATAGTCATTACAAAGAATAGAAAACTTTCAAAAATCATATCTCTTTACTAAAATCGTTTAGAACTTTGAGTTATTCAGAACTTCAAAAGCCTTCCTTTGAAAAAAGCGCCACGCAGGCTTCTAGTTTATAAGAAAATGAAATTAAAAATGAGAAAACATTAAAAACACTTCATTGTACAAGACAAGAAGAGTACAATGGATGGCCTTTATCAAACAAAGAATCTCTTTTCTCGGGCAAATTAGAGTTAAGTTCGTATACTTAAGTAAGTAAGCACTCAATAAGTGGCAATTATAATTTTTTTCCACGATGTAACTTCATGGAAATAATTAATTATGCAAAATAGAAAACGTAAAACAAAGAAAAGTACAGGGGGAATTTTTTTCTGAAAATAAACACAGAATTTTTCAATCAGACATTCATAACTTTGTTGTCTACGCAAATAAGTCGTTCACTGAAACCTTATTAATTCAAAATTGAAGAAGCCTTTAGCATACAACTAAGATGGGAGTAATTTATGTACTTACCTACTATAGATGTCGTCGGGCTTATTAGCATATTATGTACATTTTTGTTATTTTTCTTAAACACAGTGCAGTACATTGAAAAACCACTAGATTAAATCAATATTTATAAAAATACTAGCTGATGCCCGCGACTTCGTCCGCGTGGATTTAGGTTTGTAAATTGCGTGGAAACTCTTTGATTTTCCGGCATAAAAAGTAGCCTATGTCCCTCTCCAGGTCTTAAACTATAACGATGCAAAAAATCACGTCGATCAGTTGCTCCGTTGCGACGTGGTTGAAGGACAAACCAACAAACGAACACACTTTCTCGTTTATAATAAGGGTACTGATTATTTTGTACGGATAGGTAATAATGGGGCTGCCGAGGTTCTGCAGTGCGTCGTTGATGTTTGCGGAGGCTCATACCGACGATTTTTATGCAATAATGAGAAAAAGAGCTGTGTGATGAGCAGAATCCGAGGTATTCTGAAAACCTTATCTGGAAAACTAGATAATCCATTTATGAGACACTGGGTTGGTTTGCACATGCACTCTCAGTGTCCCATGGGTGGTAGATTCATAGACAGATAAAATGGTTCATAAAAGAGCCTACTTACTAAATATAGTCATTAGCAATTAATTTTATTACTAACAAAATGGATGATATATCTGAAATAAAGATGATGATGATTATTATTATTAATAACCTATCCGTACAAAAATATTTCAATATTTGAACTTATTTAATTTTGTAGCGTAACAATAAAGAATCTCTGTTAAATCAGCGCCGGATTTAAGATTTTATAATATATTGGAACATCTTCAAGTTTCTATTATATCTTATCCTAACAGCTAGTAGGTACTTCAAAGTGTATTTTATCGGATCGTTTATTTTAGGTCACCGTATCTCTATTTCTAAAGGGAATATTAAATCAAGATTGTGTTTTTGAATTCTCTTTTATCACTAAAAGTAAATTAGTAAGTACTTACAGAAAAAGTCTAGGAGAACTCTTAAACTCAACTTAAACAAGTTGGAACTTCAATGATAATGGTAGAAAACAATGCCGCCGTAAGTCTAGGCATGCCGTGTCGGCGCTGGCAGCCTTCGGAATGCCTCGGCATCCCTCTGTACCCGTAGTATAAGATTTTACGTCTCACGAAACGTTGCTAGAATTCGAGAATCGAAACACAATAACATCAAAGTAAAATGGACCTAAAGAGCCTTGAATTGAAGTCAAAAATTCAATGCCACTGATTTTAATTTTGCAAGGTTTCCGCTTGGAGCGCTGGCTGTAGATGTGTAGAAAAACTTGAGCTTTAAAACAAGGCACTTTATATCCAGTTTACTATAACGCAGAAGTGTTTCGACTCTCGAATTCTAGCAACGTTTGGTGTGACGTAAAATCTTATACTACGGGTACAGAACGTTTTTCGACATTCTCTGGGATGCCGAGACAAGATAACGGCAGCGCCTACGACCCGCTCGCGACGACAATCATTAGCTTGGCTTGAACGGACGCCTCGGCATGCTTAAGGACATCGCGACATAGGTACCTAAGGCCTCAGAAACACCTGTAAGTTTTACTCACGTAAATAGCTTATATGATTAACTTACTTTACTAATGCAAACACTCCTATGAGTAGGTACATTTACCTTAGTTTTGTTGTCAATTAATTACGTAAGCTACTTACGTGTGCAAAACTGACAGGTGTAATCGTGGCCTTATCCCCCGGCATATTTTCTGTCCGTGTGCAATAAAATTATATGTACAGTACGCGGCCAAAAGTGATGAACATCGATCTTTAGAAGGAGTCAGCAGATTTGTAGAGCACTGTCTCGGTCGTTGAGACCGACAAAGCGTCATATGGGTATGAGTGACAGAGACAACGCTCTACAAATATGAAATGTCATTCTAAAGGCCGATGTTCATTAATTTCGGCCGCATACTGTAGGCATGTCGAAGGGGCCCCGAAATGCCATGCCGTCGGTGGGCACCACGCCTCACCATGCTACTTACCCAAAGTTTGAGAATAGAAAATCTTTAAGCTTTTTAATTATGGTTTCATTATTTTAAAAACAAGAATCGTCAGTTAAGCATGGATCTTTTGCAGGTGATGTAGTTATTTAACGTCGTAGAGAAATATTTATTCCGTCGTTCTTCGGCTGAAGATTTAAAACATCCCGTTAAGTACTTTTACATCTTTGTTTATTGCTTTTTAAGAAATATTAATAGTAGCGTTTACTGTGAATTTCAAATTTTCCACTGGAGTAAGTAGCCTTTAGTCAACCGACTAGGTATGTCTCGGAGTCATAGATTAAATATTCTAAACCACTGACCCGTTCCAAAATAACTCAGGCAACGCAGAAGATCCATCACACCAAACTTACAGCATCTACCAAACATCTCCTCAAACTTTACTTACATTTTCAGGCCATTTGAAAAGAATCGCGACGATCAGAATTCAGTAGAAGTCTTTGCTACGTACATTTTTCAGTTCGACATCATTTTAAAACTTCAATCATTTGAATAGGTAATCCAACTATATGGGATACTGCGCTCAAGGTCCAACAATTTGAATAATCCAGCCATTTGAAATAGATCCCGCTCAATCCGGCGATGATAGGTAATATTCACGCATCAGCGCCTTGTTGGATATTACATTTCCATATAGGAAAGGGTTGCGGTTAAGAGAAGTTTTCCCAGCGCACTCTCCAGCACTCTCCGTACAAACGTAGTTTGGTTTTCATTTAAATATTAACCAATCAAACTCGATTAAATTTTGCAGACACATTCTTGTTCAGTTCCTTGAATGTGTCTAATACTCCCTCGTTCCAAAAAAAACTCAGGCAACGCAGAAGGTCCATCACACCAAGCTTTCAGCATTTACCAAACACCTCAAACTTTATCTCAGGCCAAAACACAAAACATTTTCAGGCCATTTGAAAAATATGTAAATTTTTCAGTTCGACACCATTTTAAAATTTCAATCATTTGAATAATCCAACTAGGTATACAAGAGACTGCGCTCAAGGTCAAACGATTAGAATAATCCAGCCATTTGAAATAGATCCCGCTCAATGCGTGCATATATTGGTAATATGCACGCATCAGCGCCTTGTTGGATATTACATTTCCTTATAGGAAAGAGTTGCGGTTAAAGCTGAAGTGGCAATGGGCAGGGAAAATAGTTCCTAAAACCGATAGACGTTGGGGTCCGTTGGGGGAAGACGCAGTGTTGGAAGACCTCCCACTAGGTGGACGGAGAATCAGACGAGTCGCAGGGAGCCGCTGGATTCAGGCGGCGCAAGACCGTGGCGTGTGGAAGTCTTTAGAAGAGACCTATGTCCAGCTCTGGAGTCGACTGGACGTCTATCGGTTGATGATTATGATGATAGGAAAGAGTTGCGGTTAAGGGAAGTTTCCCTAGCACACTCCCCAGCACTCTCCGTACAAACGTAGTTTGCTTCTCATTTAAATATTAACCAATCAAAGTTGATTAAATTTTGTAGACACATTCTAGGAACTGATCTGTATATATGTGGTTTGCCAGATTTCTATAAAAAACCGGCGAAGTGTGAGTCAGACTCGCGCACCGAGGGTTCCGTACTATAGTCGTACCTATTTTTTTGACATTTTGCACGATAAATCAAAAAGTATTATGCGTAAAAATAATAAAAATTCTGTTTTATAATCTAAAGGTAAAGTCCTTTCATATGATACCCCACTTGGTAGTGGTATCTATAGTATCTTCTACCTATCTACTTGGTGGTGGTATCTATAGTAAACTTCCTTTGAAAGTTGAAAATAGTAATTATTTTTTCATGAACACATTTTTTTTGTGTTTTAACCACAAATTCCAAGTTTTCGGATTTTTCCTTTACTTGTGTTACAAGAAGACCTACCTATACCTGCCAAATTTCATGATTCTAGGTCAACCGGGAAATACCTATCCTTAGGTTTTCTTGACAGAGACGGCAGATGGATGAGATGTGGACGAGATGGACAGACGGACAGACGGACAGACGGACATACAGACAGACAACGATGTGATCCTATACGGGTTCCTTTTTCCTTTTGAGGTACGGAACCCTAAAAATACATGAGTTAAAATATTTGTATGTAAATCTTTGTGCTTTGTGTAACTTTGAAACAAAATATTTTAATGGAAATCTAAAATAATGGAATTTTCCCCGCCTACAACTTTGCACAAAGTATCAATATTTTACTAGCTAAGAAAGACGATTTAAATTTCCAATGATAACCTCAAATAACCGATCTGATAAATCATCCATGTACATATCTGGTATTGGATAAGATAATATAATAACAGAGATGTAGATAAGGTGTCAAGTCTATTGACACAGATTTATCAGAGTAGATCACTTAATGCTAGCAGGTAGCCTGAAACGGAGGCTGTTTGTGGAAAGGAAATGAGAAAACTGTCCGATACAAAGCAAGTCTGTCTTTACCATCGATGATAATATTATGGACTAAGAGACAGCGCGTGCCAGACCTTCGTTATTTTATAGAAGTTTATCCGCGTATTGTCCCAAACATTGAGAGGAACGTTTGTTTGGATCATGGTGACTTTGGGAGAAAACAGGTACTAAAGGTGTAAAAAATCTTACGTTAAAGTATAAAGTCTATTTTTTATATATTTATAGATTTGCGTCGTGCACGCTACCGTATCGCGTCCCTCATCCCGCGTTCATGACGCGCAGATGTGGAAATAGCTTTACACTTTGCTCGGCAGTGTGAACGCCCTTAATTCCTTGTAGAATAGAAGCTTATCGTATCGAATAAAGAGAGTAAGAGATAAAGTACCTAAGATAAATAATTATTTAAAGGCCATTTCTTTTGCCGTCTCTACCCACGTCACAATCCGCCCGAAGACTTATCCAGTTATCCACCTTTCAAATCTAATCTAGTCTACGAGTTATCTGAACTGAGTAAGCTTAATCTTGTGAAAACGACAAAAGACATTTAC
This sequence comes from Maniola hyperantus, assembly GCF_902806685.2. Taxonomy (NCBI): domain Eukaryota; kingdom Metazoa; phylum Arthropoda; class Insecta; order Lepidoptera; family Nymphalidae; genus Maniola; species Maniola hyperantus. The sequence goes on along the minus strand of NC_048556.1, from coordinate 8,785,070 downwards.
GTCGCAATTCATTACTATTCAAGTGACTGTTTACGCCTATCACAGACCGATAGATAATAGTCGCTCCGAAAAAAGTGAATCTTAATATATAAAAGGAAAAGGTGACTGACTGGCTGACTGACTGACTGATCTATCTATCAACACACAGTTCAAACTACCGGATGGGTCGGGCTGAAATTTGGCATGCAGATAGCTGTTATGACGTGGGCATTCGTTAAGAAAGGACTTTTGAAAATTCAACACCTAAAGGGGTGAAATAGGGGTTTGAAATTTGTGTAGTCTTAAGCTAGTATAGAACATAAGAAATACAGAAATCGCACAAAACCCACCTTAAAAATTAAAGTTAAACGACTAGTTTTCGCTCAATTTTTCAGCAGGCCTTTTCCATGATACCTACCTAAGTTTGGGACTTCGGTATAGTAATTAGAACTGTAATAAAGTTGGTATGAGATTTCACATCTCGCTAACGTTGATATAATTTGAATTTTGAACGTCGAAACACAATAACGTCTCAGTAAAATGAACCTAATGTCCTTCATATTAATGCCATGTATTTAGAAACACCCTTATTTATTTCACAAGATTTGCGCTTGGTACACTGGCTGTAGATGTATGGACAAACGTAAGCTTAAAACAAGGCAGTTAAGATCCATTTTCCATTGTCATTAAATTGTTTTAACGATCAAAATGAAACAACGTTAGTGAGATATAAAATATCATACTAAACCTACAGCTCCTCAAGCTTTTTAACTCGAGCGTCGAAATACGACATTCGATATTGAGGTTTCTCGATAGTTACATCTCATCATCATCATGATCAACCCATCGCCGAAAAGTTAGAGGAGCGTGCCCGGGATCGAACCCCCGACCTCGGACTAGAAAGCGGACGTCCTAACCACTTGGCTTTTTTGAAAAAAGCTGTGATAGTCTAAAAAAAGTACTTCTAGAGCCAGTCAAAATTTTGCAGACAGAGCAAAACGTTATTAAAAGTGACAAGACCAACGAGTTGAAAGGAAAATATCGATGAGACAGAATTACGTCTAATCCAATGCTATAAAAGTAACAAGTAGACAATTTATAAAAGACTTTACGCTGGCCCCGAGCGGCGATAGTCATAAAATTAAACTGGCATTAAAAATTAAATCTTGAAGATTGAAATCGCAATTTGAATAACTTAGCGGACCTATTTAAACTTGGCCGTTCATTTTCTATAATATTAAAGAGTTTTATACAATTTGTACAATTTCCTTTGATTTTGTTTATCAAAGACAGTTTGTGTCTTTCATTCTTTTACCTACCCTGAAGGTGACTTAGGACTCTAAACTTCTGGCAATAACGTCTGCAACCACAGTTGTTTATAAGGGTGGTTTCAGACTAGCGTTTTATATGCGCGTACGAGCTCGTTTTTGGAAGTGCATGTAGGCGCGTATAGGCGCGCCTTTTGGCACACACTCTACTCGTACGAGCGTTGACGCGCCTCTAAGCATAGATAACACACTATATACTTCTAAGCTCGTATAAGCGCGAGCCGCGAGAGACACCTCCCCGCAACACAACCGGTTCGAGCGAACACGCCGAAATATGCCCGTATACGCGCGTCCGGTTTTTTAAAGCGCGTAATGTAGCGCGCGTGTAAGCGCGTATGCTGAAACGACCGTATACGCGCAAAAAAATACGCTAGTCTGAAACCGCCCTAAAGCCACATCTATTTGGATTGATTTTCAATTTTGCCGGATCTACCTACCTAAAATTAAACTATAGACGTCTCATAATAATATTTTATGTTCCTTTTACCAAGGCAATACATAAATCTATGTTCTAATTTTACCATATTAATGGGATACAAATGGTTTTAAACGATCAGTTATATTTAGAAGTAATAACAATTACAGCTTCTCTGTAGGTGTAGACCTGAAGGCCACATAGTTCTAGAGGTTAAACGAAAGACTATGAAAAACATTAAGTATAGGTAGTCCCTAAAAAATGACTTCTCACGCGCCATTTTAACTCTATGGGTCAACTGTCAGGTCAAAAAAACGGTTCACTTTTAAAATCCCGACTAATATTATAAAGGCGAAAGTTTGTATGTGCGTGTGTGTGAGTGTGTATGTTTGTTAGTCCTTCACGCAAAAACTACTGGACGGATTTGGCTGAAATTTGGAATGGAGATACATTATACCCTGGATTAAGACATAGACTACATAGGTACTTTTTATCCCGGAAAATCAAAGAGTTCCCGCGGGATTTTGGAAAACGTAAATCCACGCGGACGAAGTCGCGGGCATCAGCTAGTAAGGACTAAAGTCGTACTGTTGACATGACAATTGAAACATTAAGTTAAAATAGCGCGTGAGAACTTATTTTGTAGGGATAAATGGGATAATATTATTACAGTAGGTACAGTACACGACAGAAAATAATGTACATCGACCTTTAGAAGGAGATAACGGGTTTGTAGAGCATTGTCTCTGTCGTTGAGACCGACAAAACGTTATATAGGTTATGAGTGACAGAGACAACGCTCTACAAACCCGAAATGTCATTCTAAAGGCCTGTGTTTTCTATGCGGGTGGAGGTTCGATCCCGGGCACGCGCCTCTACTTTTGCAAAGTTCTGTGCGTATTATGCAATTAAATATCACATGCTTTAACGGTAAAGGAAAACATCGACAACAACATAACATTCTCAAAGCTGTGTAAAGTCTGCCAATCCAAACTTGGCCATGGTGGATTACACTTGACCTTTGTTAACACAGGGTCATTTTCTCATTAATAGCCAATTCTAATCGTGACGATATGCCGTTATAAAATTGATCGCATTATAAACATGTAAACATAACAAATCAACTGATTCGTGTACCAATTGTCTTGTACACATACGTTTGTAATCAATTTTCTTTTATAGCGAGTCGTTTGCGCGTTACGACGCTGAAAAATCTTTGGAATATAATCTACTAGCTGATGACGGGTTGAATTTAGAAAATCAGCGTGGGGGGTGGAATTTCGTCGTCTTGTCGTTGTCTTGTCGTTGCCGTGTCGTTGTTTTGTCGTTGTTGTGTCGTTGTCTTGTAGTTGTCGTGTCGTCGTCTTGTCGTTGTCTTCATATACCAATTTTCATTAAATAACTTTTCATCCCCTATTTAACTCCCTTGGGAGTACATTTTCAAAAATCGTGAAACGCATATTTTAAATTTTTAACTGAAAACTTTAAAAATGATGGACTTTCATAGAAACTTCGATTCCCGATGGAATTATAATTTCTACACGGATGTCCTTTTAATTGTTGATATTTTTATTTTAGATCGTTTTACGTAAAAATACCACTGAACTTATAATAGAGCAACGATATTATTATTTAGCTAAGTATTCTTCCATTAAAGAGTAAATAGGTACATGCTGCCCGTGATTCAACCGAACGACCAAAAAAAAAAACACTTTTGTAAACTATTTAAGCATGGTCGAAAATCAATTTTCCCAAACAATATCAATTTCCTATGGAACTTAATAAATGTAGGAAAACATAGATAGCGTTAATCTTTATGGGTACTTTTAACACAAAACCGATAAATGGCATTAATTGATAAGATAACACTTGTTACGCTAACTATGACGAGATGTTTATGAATATTTTCACACATTGACCACAATCTTACTACCTATACATAACTATTATACTATAAAGACATATTATCTGTTCAAAAGCCGTGATATTTAAGATGGTTTTCTATTCGAGAGATCGGTATCTCTAATTTTTCGGAGTTATATGCATTTTTAACGATGAAGAAAAACGTTGTGAGGGAACCTGTATGCCTGAAAATTCTCCATTATGTTTCATATGTGTGTGAAGTCTGCTAATCCGCACTTGGCCAGTATGGTGGACTATTACCAAAAGAAACTTTTAAATTGTCCACTATGGGCGTTACATCACCCTCTAAGAACTCTCGACGTGGACATTGAAACTATAAAATACGATAAAAGCACAATGAGGAAGTGAGTGGGTTTAGAACTTGAGTGAAAAAAATCAAATGCCCCACGGAGTGCTTTATTGTTATCTTTTCGTTTTTGTAACATAAAAACAATACATCAGGCTGTACCATAGGTACATGGTTAAATAAAAAAAAATGTTATACCATCTATATAGAAACTATTTGTTTTTGTTCAAAATGAAAAGTACCTATGAGATATTTGAGCGGAGTTTTGAAACTGTCCGCTTCGGGGTTACATCACTCCCTAAGCACTCTCGACGTGGAAGTTGAAACTAAAAGACAGTAAAAGCGCAATCGGGAAGTGAGTAGTTTAAGAACTTGAGTGAAAAAGAACTGAAATGCCCCACGGATTGCTATCTTATTATCTTTTCTTCTTTGTAAAATACAAAATAATAGAACAAACTGATAAGTATTTTAATTAAAACAAAGTATCTGCTTACTATCGATATAGAATCTATTTGTTTATGTTCAAAATGAAAAGTGTGGGATATTTGAGCCGAGCATTTAGGTCGCTAAATGGTCATTGAAATGAGAATAAATTAATTCCCATGGAAAAGTGAGAATATTCTTTCTATTTTTTATTAATTTTTTTTAAACCGCGCATTCACTTGGTAGGAGGTACGAAATCAGACTTAAACCGGTCAAGTGCGAGGACTTACATACGAAGAATTTCGTACCATCGTACAAGATTTATAACACTTTTTTAATTATTTTTTATTTGCATGGTGGCCATTTTGATTTTTTTATTATTTGTTCTTGTAGCGGCAATGAAATCACACTCTGTGGAAATTTAATCTCTCTACCTATTACTGTTCATGAGATGGATACAGGCTGCTGGCTGACAGACGGACAGAACCCAAAAAAAAGAAAAAATCATTCTTTACCTAAGTGCTTTACGCGAAATATTTTCATTTCTACATTCCTAGCAGATGGAACTAATGAGTAAGAAGCTCTTAACTCCGCAGTTGGTTAGTTTTCTCTAGCCAGAATCCTTCAGGATTTAAGCGCGTAAAATATATGACTTTTCCTAAATGAGTGGAATAAAGTAAAATCTCCATTTGCACAGAATACCTACAATGAATTCAAGCGAGATATAAAAGTCTTTTTCTTGGTAAAGTATTATTTCCAGTGAAAGACAAAGCTTAGAAGGCGCATTTCTAGCAATTCACATTCGAAAATAGAGGCCACCAACACACGTCAGTTTAAATCGCGACCAGATTTATGGTTACTTTATTCTGTGTATGTGATTAGCCATTGATGTAGAAGTAATCTGATTTTTACATCTCTTTGTGGTTAGCCGACTCAAAATAATAGTTACGTACCTACAATCGCATTGAAATCGTGTACGTTAGAATATAATATTATAATGATATACACCGCAACGTTACCCACAGTACAGGTTTCGTATTTGAACGGAATATTTCTATGTTTTGTTGTTTACTGATTATTCCCATTAACGACGTACATGTAACCCGAGCACCTTAGATAAATTAGTATGCCACGTTTGTGACATTATTCATTAAAGCCAAGCACAACCTGAGTCGTCAGAGCGAAACATCCTTCCCGAGGCTTTTGTAGAGCTTTGTCAATAAAACGACTCCGAGAAAGCGTTGCTGAACTGATTAATTATGCTAAGTGCGTTTGTGCACTCATCCGTATACGGTTCGTATCCGCGATTCTTCGAAGTGGCCGTCATACAAATACGTACATTCGATTCGTATTTTTTTCACGGATCCGTAAAATCACGGATGAGTGCACAAACGCCCTAAGGCTGCTAATTTTGCCATGCTTTTTCCAAAAAGTGGCTATCTCCAAAAATTACCGCACCGCACGCCACCGTAAGCAATTTCACCCTCACCACCTGGGTGCCTGGTGACCACCCGTTGTGCCAGATCCTTTTTGCCACGCACATGGAAACTGTGGAATCAACTCCCTTCGGCGGTGTTTCCACTAGAATACAATATGGGGTTATTCAAGGTTATTCAAGCGTGAAACATTTTTCTTGAAAACCCTATGCTACGTAGGACCAAGTTTGTTTCGTAGCAAGCTACGTAATACGTAGGACCAACATCGTACGAGTACGTAGCAACTTGAGCTTCTGGTAATATTATTTTAAGCGGTCTTGCTCATAGTATAGACTGTAGAGAAAGACCGCAAGAGCATAAAGCAGCTTAAATCTACAACGCAAAATGATTGCAATGATAAATGAATATAAACGATATTACTTCAGGAATAATAAGCTTAATCCCATCCGCTTTCTTCAGTTATTGTTATATCCTCTGCCTGTAAGAGATTGCTATTTTGGCGATAAGGCCGCCTATAGCACAGCAAATATCTTTGTTGTATATTTATTTATGGCAATTTGGAGTACGATAATTAATATTTTACTTTTACTTAATTTGCTATAATCCGCTTAACCAGATCAATGTATTTGATACAACGTGTAGTACCCAATATGCCCCGCCAGCCTTATACTACACATGCAGGAAAAGCAATGCAATGCACAAATCTAATGTTTCTGTCCAACTATTTCGACACCTCCCACGTAAGTTGTTGTAAGCCACAAAATTGGCATTTTGCGTTTTTTACATAACAATGCCTATTTTTATCTATTTTACACATTCAAATTTAAAAAATGCTAAAAATGCTATTTTTTAAGGTACTTATGAGACGTATAATGTTGTATTTTTCAAACGACGACGACGTAAAACATCACATCGACCTTTACAACGTTTTACGTAGGACGAGGTCACGCATTTGCGCCTTGTATGTAACACATACAACAGATCACGCCGGACTTCAAACACCAGGTTTGTAAGTCAAGTCTTCGATATATCTCGGTTGTCTACGCATTTTTTTATTCTATTATCATATTTTACTAAGTTAATAGTGATGCCAAGCTACACTATTGTATAGATTACTTACAACAATTTACGTCGTTGAGGATACAAAAAATTGTGTTGTATAATGACATACAACCGTTTACGTTGCAAAATTGTATTGATTTTTGTGTTAAGTAATACATACAACATTTTACATCGGCATTTGTTACTCAAAATTTTATTGTATGATCACATGCTATATTTTACGTTGCTATGACATTTTTTTTTCTTACATACAACATTGTACGCCAATAAAACAAAGCTAAAGTTTCGATTGATGACGATTTAAACCTATGATAGATAGTGAAATAAGTACTCGCTTATAATACCACTAGGATATCATGTAAGTAACCAAAAAGCAACACAATGTTGTATTATTTCAGAGCCTACCTAACCAATAATAGGTTGGTAGGGACTGTCCAGGTGGTTGAGACTTTCTTTACGACCTATCGTCCGAAAATAATAAATAATTTCTATGACCATACTCTCCAGCTCATGGAAAAAAGACAACAAATGTGACTACAATCTAGAGCAGATGCATTTGCCTACCGGTAGATCTCTGATACACAAACACGCAACTTCGGAACTTTAACACCGGATTAAAGATACCATACCAAGTTCTTTGGGCACATTACGAGGAAGAGTGGTACCATCGAACACCTCGTGGTATAAGGTCAGGTGGAGGGCACACGGCCACGTGGGCGTTCCCCAACTAGGTGGACAGACTTAATCCACTCCGCAACCAACACGCCTGTCTCCACGTGTGCACATAATGCCACCAACAGAAGTCGCTGGAGGGAGATCGCACGAGCATCAGTGAAAAATTCATAGCCCAGCCACTCTGTCAAGAGTGAACGACTCAGAAGAAGAAAGATATCATAGAGTGGAGCAGGAGCTTAAAAATATTGGCAAAATATAAGAGCATGGCACAGGAGCGTAGTGGTTCTTATTATTTTATTTTCAAAATTTTAAAAGATGATTTGTTTGTAGTGTAACGGTCCTGTTCTTCAAAAAAGGCGATAACACCTTAATAAATAATAGTTTATTCACTGGAATTTGCATACAGAAGCAGTTTTTGTATAATTGAGTCACCTTACACATTCTACTAGGTACCTTCTGGTGTGCAAATTAATAGTGAATCTTATATTCAAGTTAATTTGGTTTATTGCATACTGTAATTACAAAGTTAAACATTACTCAAGAAGAAACATAGACTCATTTCGCTTTAGAGACATGTCTACAAGCTGTTGTTATCGTAAGTCAGTCTTATAGGTTCGACGACTTTCAGCATCCTGAACAAGCTTGATTCTCAAATAGCTTAAGCACCATAGATCATATTCAGAAGCTGCAACATTTTATACATACATATAACTGAAGACTATAATCGGCCACTTTGCTAAGCGTTTGTGAACTTTGAGAAAGCTTTCGATTCAGTGGAAATTTGGGCTGTATTAAGGTCGCTATTGAGATTCCGGATTGACTACCGGTACATACAAATGCTGAAGTAGGTACCTGTACGAAAACACCACCATGTCAGTCCACATACAGGGCCAGACGAGGAGGCCAATCCAATTGCAGTGACAGAGAGTAACACTTAACGGGAGACGCAACTCTCCGAAGCTCTTTACTGCTACTTTAGAACACGTCTTTAAGCTTCTGGATTGGAATGAACTTGACATTAACATCAATAGCTACTCACCTTCGATTTTTCGATGACATAGTTGTTATCGCAGAGACTGGGAAACCGGATGTACTGCACAGTGACCTTATTAAAGTTTCATAACAGGTGGGCCTGAAAATGAACATGACTAAGACGAAAAGCATGTCTAATACCTATGTTTCGGCCCACCCAGTAGTCGTTGAGAGCTCTTTGCTCAAAATTATAGAAGAGTGTGTAAAACTGGGACACACAACCAAGTTAGGTAAGTCCAATTTCGAGAAACAGATCAGCCACCGAGTCCGATTCAGCTAGGCAGCGTATGGAAACTAAAGTCTTCGAACAGCGCATGTTGCCAGTGATGACATAATATTATGGATTTGAGATGTGACACATAAGAAAGTTCAGAGTCACTAAGTGGGTGATGGAGACAGCTATACTTGAAGTTTCTCTACGTGATCAAATCTGGAATGAGGATATTTGTCCAAAAGCCAGAGTACCTGACATGAACGGTTTGGGAAGCTGAAGTGGCAATGGCCGGGGCACATAATTCAAAGGACTCATAGACGTTGGGGTCCTAAAGTACTTGAACCTCACACCAGAAAGCGCAGCGTTGGCAGACCCACACTATGTATACAAATGACATCGAATGAGTCTCAGGGAGCCGCTGGATTCAGGAGACGCAAGAGCGTGGCGACTGAAAGTCCCTACAAAAGACCTATGTCCAGCAGAAGACTTCTATTGGTTGAAAATGATGAATAGTATCACACATACAATACTATTTTTATAATTTAAGCAACGTACACCGTTGTAATTAACACATACAATGACACACAGTCCTTTTTTTCCCCTGTAAGTTGTTGTAAGTATCACATACAACATTTTCCAAAGATAAAACACCACGTAAAATGTTGTATGAACAAAATCTCAGAAATTTGAAGTATTTTTATAAAGTATTTTTCAGAATAGTTAAAAGTACTGTAAATTATAACCATATACCGAATTTCACAAAAAAATATTGAAAAGTGAAGCTTTAATTTCAATTTGTATCTTTAAAACGCTCTACTGAAAAGTTGCGGTTTTGGAGATACAACAACTTACGTGGGAGGTGTCGATTTGTCAAAGAAAACAATGATATCCATCCGACCAATATACACATACAAAAAAGAAATAGGGTTAGATGTCGATATTTTCAAGAGGAAATTCTTTTTCAGTATGGAGTAGCGCGTTTATCTGATATCTCAAGTGTATCGCCTACTGCCCCGCATAACTGATAACTACAGTAAATACTTATCTACGATTATTATTAACAGTGATAGCCTAGTGGCTAGGCCTCTTAATCGGCGGTCGGGGGTTCGATCCCGGGCACACACTTACACTGTACATTGTACATTTTAAGTAATTAAATATCACTTGCTTGAAGGAAAACTTTGTAAGAAAACCTGCATGCCATTATGGCATGGCAACTCTCAAGTAGCCATGCGTTTTAATAAAGATAAAAAAGAAAATATAGTGCCCAAACTGTAATTCTATAAAGCAGTCTACAAGAAAAAAGGAAAGACAATTTGCATCTTCAAAGAGGCCCGAACTACTTACTAAACTGTAGGTTATTTTTATTCTAACTAGCTTATGCCCACGACTTCGTCCGCGTGGACTACACAAATTTCGAACCCCTATTTTATCCCCTTAGGGGTTGAATTTTCAAAAATCCTTTCTTAGCGGATGCCTACGTCATAATACCTATTTGCATGCCAAATTTCAGCCCGATCCATCCAGTAGTTTGAGCAGTGCGTTGATAGATCAGTCAGTCAGTCAGTCAGTCAGTGACCTTTTCCTTTTATATATTTGGATACAAGATACATCAATATCACTAAAATTAGCTACAATATTATCAGAAAATTATTGCAAAATATGAAAATGTAGTCATAAATATTCAAGCAAGTAAAACCCATTAGGGAAAACAAATAGGGTGAGATGAGACGAGAGTGGCACTCTTTAGTCTAATTAGCAATATAAAGGACATAATTATTTTTAAAATACTTTAGCCCTTCATTTAACAATTTAATTTGTTTCGGATAACATCCTTTTGAGAATAATTGGGAATATCTAATAGGTTACTCAAACTAATCTAAATATATAAAATGAAAAGGTGACTAACTGAATGACTGACTGATCTATCAACGCACAGCTCAAACTACTAGACGGATCGGGCTTATAGCATGCAGATAACTATTATGACGTAGACATCCACTAAGAAAGGATTTTTGAAAATTCAACCCCCAACGGGGTGAAATAGGGGTTTAAATTTTGTGTACTACACGCGGACGAAGTCGCGAGCATAAGCTTGTATTATATACAGGCGTTAGGTATACACACATATTTTGAATCAGTAGAACTTAAAAATAAAACGTGTTATTCTTTACTAGCTTATGCCTGCGCCTTTTTCTGCGTGGAGTACCTTTCAAACCTATTTTTTTTTTAATTTTCAAAAATATAAGTCCAGGAAATGAAGCTAAAAAAATGGTAAAGCCTCGCAATTTATTCGTCCAGCACCGATTTGTACAAAAATTTGGGATTAGGCTTATTTCACCCTCTAGTTCATTTTTTATATAGTGCCGTTGTACGCTTTTTGTTTTCTAGGGGTGAAAACTACCCCTTATTTTCAAAATTTATGAAATAACATTAAAAACCAAATATGGGTAACTGGAGAGTGACATAGGCTATTTTTTTTTTCCCGGAAAATCAAAGAGTTCCCACGGGATTTTTAAAACCCTAAATCCACGCTAACGAAGTCGCGGGCATCAGTTAGTAGGTATCTAATAAAATAGAATAAATTTATTCTGAATTGCTTGCATTAAGTATTGTTTATGTTATGGAAATTTCTTTTCATTAAAGGGTACTTACGTGTAGGGAAGAACCCTTTACTAAATTAAGTTGTAAAAGGCGTTATCATATCAATTGGCGCCAACAAACCACTCTACCTAGTACCTACATACATTGACGTCACTACATAAGTGGGAAAACTTGACACTCCTGTCAAGCAATATAGGAAACATTGTACCTATAGATTAATGAACGCGATAGGTCGAGATGACAATCATATCACTGAAGGAGGCCGCGGAGCGGGAACGAGAGCTGGACGCCGACGCCCACCCGCTCCGCAGAAGAAGACAGGGGAGGAGAAGGAGACAGTATGCTCACCTTCTCCTGCCCTAGGCATTGGGAGTAAACTTGTGCCGGCCCAACGCCAGGACGTCTCAGTCGCATCCGATATCCGGGATCCTGAGACGTCTTATACTTGACGCGGACGGCACCGCTGGGTTTTTTAGTGGGTATGCTGATGGCGGTTAAAAAAAACCGCGAGTGAGTCCCACATACCCGCCCTTGTGCGGCATGCCTAATAGCATTTTTACCAGCGGGAAAAAAAAAAAAAAAAAAAAGGTCGAGATGACAATAGGGGAGGGAACGCTCCGCATACAAGTACAGCCCCCGCGCTAATCCGGTGCGGGCGAGCGCGGGTGACGTGCGGGTGTGCGGGATGTCCCCCCGGCCTCAGCCCGATTGCCATCTCGCCCTGTCGCGGATTACTTATAGCCCTTATCTACAGATACATCAGTACTCTTATTATAAATGCGAAAGTGTGTTTGTTTGTTGGTTTGTCCTTCAATCACGTCGCAACGATGCAACGGATTGACATGATTTTTTGCATGGGTATTGATAAAGACCTGGAGAGTGACGTAGGATACTTTTTATCCCGGAAAATCAAAGAGTTCCCACGGGACTTTTAAAAAACGTAACTTCACGCGGACCAAGTCGCGGGCATCAGCTAGTTTTTTATATAATTTATTTAAAAAGGAAGAGATAATCCTATGTTAAAACACTGATTATTCCGGGATGCCGGCTCGAGGCGCCTGATTTGCATGATTCCTGTACAATCCAAAGGAAACACTCAAGAATCAATCCTATTTAAATTTCATAAAAGTACGTATATTATCATTTTTACTGAAATCGCTTTAATTTATTTTCAAAGAATCACTACCCATGTTATAAATACGGAAGTGTGTTTGATTGTTTGTCCTTCAATCACGTCGCAACGGAGCAACGGATTAACGTGATTTCTTACATGAGTACATTTAAAGACCTGGAGAATGAAATAGGTTACTTTTTATCCTTTTTTTTAAATTCATTATAGGTGTACGCTTGACCACAATCAATCCTGGAAATTTTAAAACCGAAATCCACGCGTATGAAGTCGCGGGCATTAGCTATAGTAATATTATAAGATACTAGCTGATGCCCGCGACTTTGTACGCGTAGAAATATGTTTTTAAAAACCCCGTAGGAACTTTTTGATTTTCCGGGGATAAAAAGTAGCCTGTGTCACTCTCCAGGTCTTCTATACCCATGCAAAAAAATCACGTCGATCCGTTGCTCCGTTGCTAAGTGATTGAAGGAAAAACCAACAGACAAACACACTTTCACATTTATAATATGGGTACTGATAAGAAAAGCACTAAAGGGCACTGTATTATTTTCTCTGACTTGATATACCTAGAAGTTAGAAGTTTAGTGTGCAAACACTTTATCAAAGTCATGAATAATGCGGAGCCTCGCAGAACCGTATCCAGGCACGAATCCCGATAACAACCTTAGCTGATGGATCTTATTGTACCACTGGGAATATCCCTATTTTCTTTTTAAATTGCGGAAAATTTTATAGACCCCAGAGCCCTTAACTCGGAGATAAAATATTTTTTCTAACGTTAGAATGATATTTTTATGTAATTTATGTAATGTATGCGGTAATAGCCTAGAGGTTAAGACGTCAGCGTTCCTATCGGGAGGTCGGGGGTTCGATCCCGATCGAATCTCTAAGTTTTCAGTGCAATGTGTTTTAAGCAATTAAATATCACTTTACTTAACAGTGAAGGAAAACATCTTGAGGAAACCTGCATGTATGAGAATTCTACATAATGTTTTCTCAAAGCTGTGTGAAGTCTGCCAATCCGCACTTGGCCATCGTGGTGGACTGTGTTCAAATCCTTTTAAGTGTGAGAAGAGACCGGCAGTCGGGGTATGAAGCGGGGGGATGCACCTGGTTAGCGCGGGGGCTTTGCGGGTGTGCGGGGCGTTCCTATCCCGATTGCCATCTCGACCTGTCGCCTAGGTATATACATGCATCCTGAAACATTACACTCCTTTTTTGAGCCGTCACCGTCGGTCGTGTTCAAAGAGAAACAGACTGACATAGGTTTTTATCCTCTACAGATGTATCTCGATGGGTAGCAGTAAGAAAATACTAAAATTATTACGATTCAGTTTCTGCTTACTATTTTTAATCTCCTAAAGTTTTTTGTTTAAAAATAGTCCATTGTTTATAAGATGAGCGATCTCGCTGTGAGTTTGTGACTGACAACGTTACGTAAATTACGATATTTCTAACCGTCTTTGAAATTCAGAAGATCCTTAATTCGGTTTTCGTTTATTTTTTTATTAAGTAGCTGATGCCCGCGACTTCGTACGCGGGGATTTAGATTTTTAAACATCCCGTGGGAACTCTTTGATTTTCCGGGATAAAGAGTAAGTAGCCTATGTACAGATATAGCTTGCATCCCGGGGAAGGCCCGGGATGCAAGCTATATCTGTACCAAATTTCATCAAAATCGGTTGAATGGTTGGGCCGTGAAAAGCTAGCAGAGACACAGACACACTTTCGCATTTATAATATTAGTATGGATCAGTATGGATAGTATGGATTAGCTGATACCCGCAACTTCGTACGCGTGGATTCAGATTTTTAAAAATCCCGTGGGGACTCTTTGATTTCCCGGGGTAAAAAGTAACCTATGTCACTCTCCAGGTCTTTAACTATACCCATGCAAAAAATCACGTCTATCCGTTGCTCTGTTGCGACGTGATTGAAAGACAAACCAACAAACCAACAAATAAACACACTTTCATATTAATAGGGGTAGTTATGTGTGTTGGATTGTCAGTAGGTACGGTACCTACGTACCCACAGAAATGAGGAAATCCATAGGAGAACCAGAGTTACCAACATAGCTCAGCGGGCGGCGAAGCTGAAGTGGCAATGTGCAGTGCAGGGTACATAGTTCGAAAAGCCGATAGACGTTGGGGTCCCAAGGTGCTAGAGTGGCGACCTCTGGATTCAGGCGGCACAAGACCGTGGCGTGTGGAACTCCCTACAAGAGACCTATGTCCGGCAGTGGACGTCTGGCCCGCGCTGGTTCTCTCTCTATATGCACTATGCAAGCAATCAATGTATGCTTATAGCATATGGTGTTGTTTCATCGTAGATTCCAATCAAGTAATATGAGACCACTAATACCATTATACGTGTGCTTACATGAATTATGTTGGTTTACATTGATATTATAAAATAAAAAAATTGAAGATATACACGGTTCCTAATAAACCCTGCGCCTGGTACACTGCGTTTTGGGTGGTAGGTATCTTTTTTCCATTCCATCAGCCTGTATGCGTCTTTCCAAGAACGCCCCACCAATTACGGTCCTCCGCCTTCTTCATTCACCCGCTTCCCGCCACCTTTAGCTGTACCTACTTGTAGTCTACATTATTATATCGCAATGGTGGTCTAGTCCGTACAAAATAAGAACTCACTCGCCAGTTTAGCTCTATGTGTCAACTGTCATGTCAAAAGTATGGTTCACCTTTATATTATGGACTAAAATCGTACTTTTGACATGACAGTTGACACTTGTCACAGAGTTAAAATAGCGCTTGAGAACTTAAAATGTATGCATTATATGATGCATTATTAAAAATATGATGCCATCAGTGGTGGAAGTATACTGAAGATAGTAATTAGTGGATTTACTGCAATATTAGTTTATTTCCTTCAGGTATCTTTTCACGAATATCTTTAGTTTAGTATATCAATGCAGGCTTAGCTAGTTAAACAGAAAGTTTGATTACACACGGATCTTCCCACATTACTGTCCGTGTTGTTGATAGGCAGCTAAGCTCATGTTCACACGTAATTAACGGAAAACAGATTTATGTACGATACCTATCTATATGTAGTATGTACATATTTGTTATAGGTAACTACTATGTTTGTATGATTAACTAATTACTGCAATCACCACTAAACAACAGTGTAAACAAATACAGTGGGACGACATGTTTGCGGATGAGCCGGCTTATCAGTGGATCAGTCGTTCGTGTATGTAGGTACCTAATATTATATACTACGATGGATCGGGCGCGGCCTCGATGGCAGCGGTGGGCGGGCGGGAGGATACCACTGACCTCTACTAATATAAGTAGCTGTACACTGGACTTGTATTGTTTCGAGTGGGATGTCAGATGAAAGAGGAAAATAATTTAGAGTTCATAAATACAAATATAGTACAATATTCCAATTAACCAAGGGACAGAAAAAAATTACTACATTTTTTAGCGTTTATAAGACGAGCAGTCGGGTTTCAGTTTTGAACTTTATCTTGTTATAAAATACAGATGAGAGCTTTTTTAATAAATATACCATTTCCCTCAGATTTCCCTGCTCAGAGACTTGTTTAATATTAAGTAAGAGGCCAGCAGAATGCGGTCACAAGATTCGTAATATAAACTGCAGCTCCTAATGGGACTTCGCTGTATTCCTAGGCACCTTTAAATGAGCGGTGACAGTGAGAAATTTAATAAATGTCGTGAAACCTAGGACGTCCTCGTCTTGTCTTCCTACGTGTACCGTAATGGAATAGCAAATGACGTTAGATTGCAATGAATTTCTGATCAGTTATTACCATGACTAATTAAAAGTATATATGTGTGTGTGTGTGTATAATCAGTACCCTTATTATAAATGCGAAAGTGTGTTTGTTTGTTGTTTTGTTGGTTTATTGGTTTGTGGGTTTTTTGGTTTGTCCTTCAATCGGTCGCAACGGTGAAACGGATTGACGTGATTTTTTGCATGGGTATAGATAAAAACCTGGAGAGTAACATAGGTTACTTTTTATCCCGGAAAATCGAAGAGTTCCCACGGGATTTTTAAAACCGAAATCCACGCGGACGAAGTCGCGGGCATCAGCTAGTAATTAAATAAATGTGTGTGTGAAAGATTATACAAAAACGTTAAAACTCGTCAGATTTGGCGATTGTGAAATAGGTCCTTAATAGAAAAAAAAATTTAATTAGAAAAGTTCCTACGAAATTCATAAAACTTTACCCACATTACCCAGATGCATTGAGTAATCCCGAATATAATCAAAATTAATGAGAAGGACTCCTCATTAATTTTGATTAAATTCTACCAAAATTGTAAATTGGCTAAATTAACATACAACAAAAACTCCAATTTAACTAATGAACTAGTTAACATCAAAATTACTCCCTTTGGCTCGAGCTGCCCTGCTAAGTAGCTTATTCCCGTGACTTCGTTCGCGTGGTTTAAGGTTTTTGAAAGATCCCTTTCGTTCAGGATACTTCTTGAAGTACTGGGTTAGGTTTAGGCGTTTTAAGCGTTTAAATATCACTTGCATTATCGATGAAGGAAAACCTCGCGAGGAAACCTGCATTCCTACAGAGAGTTGTCTATAATTTAATTAATTAATAGATTCATAATTAATTAACGGTGAAGGAAAACATCGTGAGGAAACCTGCATACCTGAGAGTTCTCCATAATGTTCTCAAAGGTGTGTGAACTCTACCAATCCGCACATGGCCAGCGTGGTAGACTTTGGCCAAAACCCTTCTCACTCTGAAAGGAGATCCGTTCTCTGTAGTGAGCCGGCGATGGATTGATCATGGTGATGATGAATTAATAGCTTCGATAGCTCAAAGGTTGAAGGAGAGGACGGAAATCCGAAAGGTGGAGGGGAAAGGGGAATATTAGTCAGCATATTAAACTTGGCTAATATTCTTTTAAAAAAAAGTTCTCAAAGATGTAAGAAGTCTGCCAATCCGTTAGTACGGGTCTGGCACACTAGAATGGAATATGCCCTAAAAACCCTTCTCATTCTGAGAGTAGACACGTCGTGCTCAATAGTGGGCCGGCGGAGATGGGTCAAGATTTTTTTTATTAAAGGCTACCTACATTCCATACACTGGGGTCTCGACGAAGATTGATGACTTTGCTTACCACTGATATTATGTAAAATTTGTAATAACCAAGGCGTTATTCGAGGGGTTTTATCAGGGCCAAATTTTTAATCGAATCCTTTCTTGAGAAAAAAATTGATCAACTTGATAACGTACCTGGTTAGTACAATAATTTTAACTTTTTATTTGACAGTAAGATATCGTTCAATAGGAAATAGAAGCGCGAGCGCAGTGAGCGTAACATTCTTTACAAGCCGTAATAAAATTAGTTTATTTTAAAGAACCTTTTAAATGAGTAAATACGGATATGGATTTCGTCTTATTCTCTAATTGTGTTCCCTAAACTGTAATTCGGTACTGTACCAGTTTTCGACTTGGGCTGTTTCATTCAGGAAATTAACTTGCTCGACTATTCTTTAGGGAAAATCAAGTTCGATTTGTTCTTTTATAGATCTATAAGACGAAGAAAAGATCTTTGTGTTATCCCTTTAATTAATTTCTAAGTAAATACCTGTTACGAAGTGTAAAGTTGCTAGTAATGAATTGAATGAACAAACTTAGCTGCTAACAGCTCCTGTACTTTGCTATAATTTTAAGAAAATTTAATATTAATACCTAACTAGCTGAAACGACACGTTGTCGCACGCAGTCATAATTAATAGGAGTATATACATTTTATTATTATGTTTATGTGCATATTAAAATTCTTCGGACACGTCTCCCGGCGTGAGAGTGACTCCATCGAGCGTCTTGTCGTGCAGGGCAAAGTGGAGGGCACCAGAGGACGAGGAAGGTCACCCATGCGATGGACCGACCAAATTAAGTCTGCTGTGGGCGGTCCTTTGCACGAGTGTACCAGGCTGTCGACCAGCAGGGAGAAATGGCGAATGCTCGTGAGGCATATAACATCTGCTCTCAAAGACGTTGCTTCGTGATGACCACGACCGCTCTGCCAAGAGTGATACGACAAAGAAGAAGAAGCATATCACTACCTTGTAGACTCTTATCTATTTATTGGTGTAAACTTATCGATGTAAAACCTAAATAAAATCCGTTTTTTGTTGATTTTGTGCAATGTACTACTTTTATTATTATTATTCACTAGACGATGCCCGCGACTTCGTCCGGGTGGATTTAGGATGTTTAAAATCCCGTGGGAACTCTTTAATGTTGATGGATAATAAGCCTATGTCCTTCCCCGGGATTTAAGCTAATCTTGTACCAAATTTCATTAAAATCGGTTGAACGGTTGGGCCGTGAAAAGCTAGCAGACAGACAGACAGACAGACACACTTTCGCATTTATAATATTAGTATGGATATGGATTATAGGCAAACGCTTGACCATAATCACACCTGATGGAAAGTGATGATATAGCCTAAGATGGGACGCGTTTCCCTAGAAAATGCCTATTCACTATTGTTTTAAAGATACCCGGATTGTAATTTGGTGTGTAACATAATATATTATTTTGTGTTTCGGTAAAACCACGACCGACAAGCTTAAATTTGTTTGTTTTTTATTTTATTAAATATACAAGGTGTAACCAGAACGCTAGCAAAAACTTAGCGTTATCGTTATACTACGTAAACACAATCCAATACTAATAACCATTTGCCTCATTTTGTAGTTTTAGTGATTTTGTATTTTTCGAACCCGCAATGTTATAGCGTGCAAAACTCGATGCCCCACCTACGACGCGCTATTGACTCCGAGTGGCCTACTTACGCAACGTTCGTTGACCTCTGACCGTTAGCCAGATGTTTTATTTGCAATATATCGTGAACATTTACAAAATATAGGATTTGTATATTTTTCACGTTTTTTTTGGTGATTATCATATCAGTAATTATCAGTAGGTACCTACTATCACCTGTCTTCGTTTTTGCTAGCGTTCTGTTTACATCTGTATGGTTTGTATGTAAAGTCGGTCCGATAAACAGACCGATCATACTATACTTATTCAAAGTTATTGTCTGAAAGTTAGTTCGAACGTGAAATCAATATGTTACTGGATGTTTTCTTAACGCGTCCTTCCGGAGCTTGGAGAAATAAACATGTTTTCAAATCAAGTGAAAAGCTCAATAACATACTTTCACGACTATGAATAGGATTAGTTTAGATATCAATTTTATTCGTTGTGTAAGGTTGAAACAAGGTGTCGGAAATGGGCGTATGACCCGAACGTTGGTTTTGGACTGCTTTATTGGTAGGATTTACGAAATGCATTGAGATATACATGTATGTGTTGTGTACTTATGGGCTATAATATAGATTTTACTTATATGGTTAGGTCACACTGTACAGTTTAAGGGACTTTTGTTGTATTTATAAAATATACCTATATTTCAGTAACAGATAATTTTCCTAGTTTAAAAGAATTGAGAAAGCTTGCAAATTTTAACTGTTTGCACCGCCATAGCAACTTAAAAAGCAGTCATAGCCTAGTTGTTAAGAAGTCGGCCTCCTAGTCGAGAAGTCCGAGGTTCAATTCCTGGCACACACCTGTAACTTTTCGGAGGTATGGTGCGTTTTAAGCAATCAAAATATGCGGTGAAAGAAAACAACGTGAATACACCTGCATCTCTAAGAGTTCTCCGTAGTGCTTTCAAAGGTGTGTGAAGTGTACCAAACCGTTCTTAGCCAACGTGGTAGACTATGGCCAAGCCCTTCTCATTCTGAGAGGAGACACGTCCTCAGTAGAGCTGGTTGGTGATAATAAACTACTTACCTAACTTAACACTTCCGTCAATATTGAGATCACTAAAATAAAAGATTGTTTTATCAGGAATGCAATTGTTGTATTTATAAAAGCAAGAAGAACAATTTTAACAAGTATATTCACGTACTTTATAACTTTCTTTGACGTGATTTCGAATTCCAGAGAGTTTCCCTTTGAGCTTTGAATCGGTTGCGGGCTACGGTATTATTTATACACCCTATATTTCCGTTCATAGAAAAGTATCCTTACTTTATTCAATGCCATTTATCGAGTTAGTACACGTATTTTCGTGGAACATTCCGACGACGACAGTCGCAAAGAACAAACTGTCAATAAATTTTTGGCGAAATTCACTTTTTTATATAAATGAACTTAGAACACCTTATTCTATCGAATGATTTTGTTTGATAAAGAATCTTATTATTTCCCGATATTTTTCCGCGTATGACTTTATAGGTATAGTACGCGACATGTTGAAATGGCAATCGGGGAAAGAACACCCCGCACACCCGCACAGCCCCTGCACTAACCCGATGCGTGCGAGCGCGGGTGACTTGCGGCTGTGGGGGGCGTCCCCCCACCCCATACCCCAATTGTCATTTCTACTTGTCGCGGACTTAGTCTTTAGTTTTATAACATAGGTATCATATTAGTATTTATATTTGCTTATAATTTAAAATAATATTAGTTTTAATAAATCGATACAATAATGATAAAATAAAAGTAACGAGTAAAAGCTAGTAGGTACAAAATTAATTACACACCTTTACTAGTACCTACAATATAGACTTAGGTATGGCACACGAGTAGATATCCCCCTTAATAGAGCCGCCTACATAATATGTTTCTTCGAAGAAATATTAATTTAAATATGTACAATGTACATATATCATTGATATCTTCAAATCATATTCAAATACGATTTCAAACGAAGCCTCTATTTGTATCGCAAATATATCAGACTAGCTGAAGCCCGCGACTTCGTATGCGTGGATGCGTGGATTAGATTTTTTTAAATCCCATCGGAACTCTTTGATTTTCCGGGATAAAAAGTAGCCTATGTCACTCTCCGGTCTTGAACTATACCCACCCCTGCAAAAAATTACATCGACCCGTTGCTCCGTTGTGACGTGATTGAAGGACAAACCAACAAACAAATAAACCAACAAACAAACACACTTTCGCATTCATAATAGGGGTAGTGATTTTTTTAGAGGCCGAGTTTCTTGCTGGTTCTTCTCGGTAGGAACGGCATTCCGAACCAGTGGTAAATTACACTAGTAATAAGTCTACTTGAATAAATTAAATTCTATTCTATTCTATTCTATTTTGAGTCTCCACTTAATAAGTATTTTTATATACACTTATTTATTACTCAAGGCCGAATCTTGGTTAAAAATTGGCATTTACCTTTATGTGGCGGAAGTAACGGGTAAAAGTTAGTACGAATAAGTACCTAATTGTACTGCTTCACCAGTACCTATATAGAGCCGCCTACGTATGCGTCTTCGAAGAAATAGTAATTTAAATATAATATCATTGGGGAAATTTCTCCAAATAATATTCAAATGAGCCTCTATTTTTATCGCAAATATATCAGATTCTTTTGAGTTTCCACTTAGGCTGAATGCTGATATATTGACTGACGTTTACGTAATCGAATCACCCATCCGTGTGTACGTTTATCAAACAACGTATCTACGGGAACATGCGTAATAACCCACTCCAATATCAAAAACAGCTTGTGTGTTTGTTCAGTGTAAACGAAATTGCACACCACAAGAGGCGCAATAGCCATTAGATCCACAAAACGGAAATGGGCACATTTTAATGAAAAGCAAACTGATGTTATAATATAATACTATATAGTTTTTAGCGTTTGAACTATCTTGCGTGATAGCATATAATATTATAAACATTATAAACTAGCTGACCGGGCCCCGGCTTCGCTCGGATGGAGTTTAGAAAATTGAGAGGATGGTTGAATTATTTTTTTCTCTCCGTAAGAACCATCCTCGTACGTCAAGGAATATTATAAAAAAAGAATTAGCGAAATCGGTTCAGCTGTTCTCGAGATTTGCGATCAGCAACACATTTAGTGATTCATTTTTATATTATAAGATGTAACTAATACTGACTGGACTCCCGTGGTTAGTCGAAGTACACAACCCCCGCGCTAACCCGGTGCGGGCGAGTGCGGGTGACCCGTGGATGTGCGGGGAATTCCCCCGCCTCATACCCCGATTGCCATCTCGACCTGGCGCGTAAGTATTCACAAATGGATGAATTTGAACTCTTTTAAGCCGGAATTCTTCAATTTACTTGGACCCTCATTGCAAAGAAATAGGTAATAAACAAGTCTTTTAAAAGATTAAAAGCTTACTGCAAAAGCAATTTCCTTTAATAACCCCGTACATAATTCCACAACATAAGATGAGTGAAAACACGCAGGCGATACAATAGCCAGTCTCGTATTACCCCTTTACCGGGGTAAAATCTCATTTCAGAACAATTTCATTTTCTTTCACGGGAACAATATCTCTCGGAGCTAATATATTACAAGACCCTCGCTTTAGTCATCTCAACATGTTTAGTCAGTACTTACTTACAGGAATAATGGCAAAACTAGGTATTTAAGGTCTAAACCAACTAAACTGAAGCTCAGCGCACACCAGCATAGAATAATAGTGGAATAGAGTCGAGGAAAAGCACAATGACTTTTTGTTCGATTTTAACATATTTGTACTCCACACTGCCGTGAAAAACTTGATCCCTACTGGAAACATTTTACTTACATCTAACTCACTATATTCACAAATACATAAGCGAATTTGAATTTAACCTCTTATCAAATAGTGGAGGAGTTCTGCAGTTAATAAGTTAACCTTTATTGTTAAGAAATAGGTAATAAGCGTATAATATAGCGGTAAATTTTAAAAGATATGAAGCTTGCTGCAAAAGCAATTTCTGTCTGTCTGTCAGCGGGCTGTATCTCGTGAACTGTAATAGGTAGAGAGTTGAAATTTTCATAGAATGTGTATTTATGTTGCCGATATAACAACAATTATAAGAATTTCAAAATGTTTTTCATGAAAATTAAAAAAATTAACAAGTGACAATTATGTCTTAGTTCTTGTATGATGGCACGAAACCCTTCATATGCGAGTCTGACTCGCACTTGGCCGATTTTTTAAATCACCAGATTCCATAGTTTTTTCGCGAGTTTAAGTATATCAAAATAACGTCTGCCTTTGCCAGCATCTCTGCAACTAGCAACTAGGAGTCAACACTTGAACAATTCACTAACAAGGCACTCGTCAAGTACGAGGAGGGAAGTTGCAAAAATTCTGCGTTCAAAGGCCCTGAGGACCTGATGTTTAACTTTTTTGTTAATTATATAACGTGACGTGTTGCCGTAAATGTATCATTTAGTAACGCATCATGTTCAAAAACAAAAGTCACTACCGATATTATAAAAGAGGAAGTTTGCTTGTTTGTTGGTTGGCCTTCAATCACGTCGACACGAGCAACGGATCAACGTGATTTTTTGCATGGGTATAGTAAAAGACCTGCCCCCCTAGCATGGGCAGGAGACAAAAATTTAATCCCCCAATTATATCCACTGACGAGGGATAAAATTTACTTGTCCACCTCTCAAAGCACGGCAACAGGGGAGAGGAGAGGTTTATCCCTAATTCGGGGACAATTTTATCCTCGACATTAGACGTGGGTTTAAGTTTATTCTCATAGAACTTAAAAAATCAAAACATGTCTCGCGGTACCTGTTGGGCTTAGGTTATGTTTGGGTTGTATTTGGGTTATGTTTGGGTTGTGTTTGTGTTATGTTTGGGTTGTGTTTGGGTTATGTTTGGAATATGGTTGGGAACCCAAACATAAACCCAACATAGGTCCCAAATACCAATTACCATTAACCCAATAAAGGTAAAGGAAAAGATCCAAAAACCGAAAAGTCCCCCGTTTTATTCACTGTGGATAATTATATCCACCCGTGAGCCCATGCTCGGAGAGTGGATAAAGCTGTCGGAGGGGATAAAGATTTTATCCTTTCCCCGGGGAGAAAATTATATCCCCGCCCATGCTAACCCTGCTGGAGAGTGAAAGGCTGCCTTTTACCCCGGAAAATCAAAGTGTTCCCACGGGATTTTCAAAAACCTAAATCCACGCTCATCAGCTAGTAGCAGTGGCATGCAGCTCATAGAAGCATAAACGCACTGCTAACCTTCATTGTAATAAATCAATGCTTATTTTTCATTATAACCTGCCGTAAAATAAGTTCATGCCTTAATGCATACCCTGGCTTGAACTCCTGTGCACGCCACTGGCTAGTAGGTATTACGATAAAACTTAAAGCTAACCTTATCTAATTACTATACAAATCATGGACCGCGTGGAATGGTGCCAAGAACACTGGCTGCATTTCCGTGCTGGACAACCAGGCTGATCCGTTAATTTACTACCTTACATAAACTCTAAATTAAGCTTTTCCTCGAAATGGGTAAAACCAGATTTAATTTACTATCAACTATCATGGGGTCGAAAGGTGTAATGAATCTGACCTAAGATAAGTTTCTGAAGAAAAAGGTCAGCTTCCAGTCATTCTGTAATCTTTATACCTAAGCATAGATAAATATAGCATCAATTATAATTATTTATTTTATCAGAAAATTAATAATAAATAATGAAAATATACTACTTTGATAATTTGAATTAATATAATATCACATTTTTCATTAATTTTTCATAGCACATACAAAAAATTCATATTATCAATAATCATATCATATATTTCTATCTTCTATATAAATAAAAATGAATAGTCAAATTTTTGTACGCGCATAACTTCCGACCGAGTGCACCAAATTGGATAATCCTTTTATTTTTGTTTTCGTTAGTGTCAGGCATAGACTTATTATTGTGTCAGGACAAGGTTTGTATGAAAGATTTTTTTTGGAAATCCACGGGAAGAGACAGTTCCCGTGAGAAGTAGAAAACGCGGGCAATATACTATAAGATCTATACTTCTGCATGTATGAAAGATCATCACTTGAAATCCACCGATTTGGCTGATTTTTTTATTGTGTTCGTTATTGTCAGGGCAAGGAAAGAAAACCTTCAATAAATTGCACCCGTGTAAAGCCGGAGCGGGTCGCTAGTATATTACTAAATATCATAAGTAATGATAGGAAATAGAGTGAACCAAAAAAATTGATAGGCATGTATGTTATTTGATATCAAAGGTCCCTGAATAATCTATACAAACTTTATCTGATAAGAAAACTAAACAATTAATATTTGAGGAAAAAATTGGGAACTAACTCACATAACAAAGGTTTTAATAAATATCATTTTTAACGTCACTTATTTAAATTAAATTAACATTTTATTAGAAAAATAAATGCACTTATCAAAAATAGGTAAGTATAGGTACTTATTTCAAACATTTTTTATTAATTTTAAAAGCTCCTTTTTTTTAGGTAAATTTTTTTTAAATACTCACCAGAATGCAATGGGGTTAATCCAAAAAAGTCAAAAGATAAACCGTTTTACACTATTCCGAACATTCATTTAAACCCGACGAACCAAACTTTGCGGCGCGAGTTTAACACGGATGAAAATACGTGCACCCTACTACGTGGTCGAGACTTTACTGATGAGTTGATGACTACGGAAAACCTGGCTGGCCAAGAACACAACCCCATACAATAACATGATCAAGGAAACTAGGAAAATTCACATAAACGCCGCACGTATGGACTTAACCGTGTGATTTCCGAAACTAAAAATTTTGCTGAATTCGAAACAATATTTACTTATCGGATGCGATAAGATATTGTCACTCAATTTAATATACTAAGTAAATTAATATTTTATACATGCGATACGGCTTTTAACCCTTTTATCGTTATTCAAGTGTTTGATAAGGTACATTGTGCCAATCTATAGTTAAAAATAGACTGAAAGGTTGACGTGATTTTCAGCGCAAATTATTTCAGTGAGAACTAAATGCTTCTGAAAATCTGGGTAGTATTTAATGGTATTAGTGGTTCTGGTCGTTTTGCGTTGACGTTTTATACATTTTAGTTAGGACTTTTTTCCAGTTTTAATCGTGGATTTCAAACCCCTATTTTACCCTCCTTGCGGTTAAATTTTCAAAAATCCCTCCAGTAGTTTTAGCTGTGCGTTGATAGATTAATCAGTCAGGCACCTTTTCCTTTTATATGTATAAATCATACGATTTCTTTGGAGCAGCTGAAAGTCATTGTGTGACGAAAAAGTTTTGTTCTAAAGAAACCATACGATTTCTTTTAAAGAATTCGTTATTCGCCTAGGAAGAAGAGTCCTGGGTTCGATTTCTGTAGCGAATGGTCACTACAAAAACCTAACCTATAATAAAGGTTTTTTTTTGTTATAAGTAACTAGCTGATGCCCGCGACTTCGTCCGTGTGGAATTAGGTTTTTTGAAAATCTCGTGGGAACTCTTTGATTTTCCGGGATAAAAAGTAGCCTATGTCACTCTCCAGGCCTTTATCTATACCCATGCAAAAATCACGTCAATGTGTTGCACCGTTGCGACGTGATTGAAGGACAAACCAACAAACATATAAAGGTACGGATTCTAATAGAACGTAAGAATACTATCGACATAATTTTTTTATTGAAGAACAATATACTTAATCACAAATATCTACCTATTAAACGTTTTATATTTTGCAACAAATGACAAGAAATAATTTAACTACCGAAAAACTTCAAGAAACTTAGTTAAAGTAATTTTTGTGAATCAAACTTAAACAGGATATTGCGTAAACTTAGATTTTACGTAGTGGTTTTCTCTACGTACTTAAAGCCCCGTTGAATTTTTGAAAATCCTTCCTGATTTTTCCAAAATTCATCCTGAGAAAAGTCGGAACGGGTCAACTAATAAGTATTATGTATTTTCCGTAAGTATATCCTACGTTTGAAAAAGACAAAACTATCACATATTAGCAACAATTCAGATAGCCTGCATAAATCATATAAGCCACTTCTCCCCTAAGATAAATTGAGATAGGTATTAAGTACCTACTACTACCAATACGTGCCTATTGTTAACCTTGGCTATATTATGTCTTATTTCCATGGGGATAAGGTGTGAATTGCCATGGTGCTTCAATATTACGCTTAGTTGGCCAAGTCATGCCATTACACGCACTGCCAAAGTGAGGAAAACTTCTCATGGCCCTTTTCCCTGTCAATTATAATTTGGGTACCTTCAAGGCATCTTCAAGGCAAGGGGGATGACTGACTAAACGTGACTATCCATTTAAATTGTGTATCATCACTTCCTATCAGATAATAGTTGTTTATCTTACAATTTTGGTGAATCTAGCGACAAATCTACCCGAAAATAATTAGGTGCACTACTGGTATAATATTGCTAAAAACCTATTATGTACAAAAAAAATTGTTTCGCATAAAACTATATTCATCCTACAGGAATAGAAATATAACTAGGTATAATATTGCTAAAAACCTATTATGTACAAAAACAATTGTTTCGCATAAAAATATATTCATCCCACGGGAATCCTACTAATATTATAAATGTGAAAGTGTGGATGTTTGCATGTTTGAATGTTTGGATGTTTGTTACTCAATCACGCAAAAACTACTGGACGGATTTGGCTGAAATTTGAAATGGAGATAGATTATACGCTAGATTAACACATAGGCTACTTTTTATCCCGGAAAATCAAAGAGTTCCCGCGGGATTTTAAAAACGTAAATCCACGTGGACGAAGTCGCGGGCATCAGCTAGTAGAAATAAAATAAAAACCGCTTTCCCAAATGATAGTAGGTAGTAGACATAGCATTTTATATGAAACACATGTTGTCCTATAGGTAAAAAATATTTTTGTAAAGGTATTTTTTATTGCAGGATAGGTAGGTATACTTAGGCTTTAACTACCCAACCCATGTAAAAAAATCAGTAGTCAAGAGATTAAAAATAATTATTTTAAGCAACATAAATCTTTTTAAACGAAGAGCCCCAAATTCAAACGTTACCCAAAATGCTCGACACAGTTCACGAGTAGGTACAAAATCTAAACAAAACAAATGACAAAAAATTATTCATTCAAGCCGAGACTCGTGTATAAAAAATTAAGTACATTCCTTTTAAAATAATAATTTGAAAAAAAATAACGCTAAAATGCAAGATACTGAAATATTAATTTTTTTAAAGCAACAGTATCTTATGTTCTTTGGTTAGCCCTTATGTATCCAATGTTGGACCAACTATTATAATATCTTCTGTGGTTGGACATGTGTGTTGGCCCCCTCATGTGCACGCCATTCTTTCCAGTGTTAGGCGAGCCAAGTTTTTCCCGCAAGCTTGGCGATGTCGACGGACCAACGGTATATTTTATTTTATTTTATTTTGTTTATTAGAAAGTAATCAACAGCGTTAATACATAATTATTATTTAAATCTAGTTATAACAGAAGGCCAAAAGAGATTACTTAAAATTATAATTAAAACTATATAAACTATTATATTCTACGGTCTTCATGCTTTTAAACAAACAATACGCTCGTGAACACAGAGTAATTATTTTTATTGACTCTTTTTATTGCACCAATCTGACGTAAATACCAGGACTCATAATTTAAGAAGACGAGAAAAAAGATAAAAAATAAAAAAGATACTTAAAGTTAATTAAAGAAGATTTCTTTGATCTGGTAGTCAGATATACTTAGCAAAGAGCACGAGCTTTACAAGCGCTACGGCGGCGGAAGCCAAGTTGCTTTGCTACGGATTACGTTGCGGCTTACTTACTACTAATATACTGAAATAAAATAAATTGAAGAGAATACCTGTATTAAGTTCGCCCTTGCGCATGAAAGTGAATACTTAGTTCGCTTACACTTTTCATTACATGTAAATGGTTAACTAAGCGGATCAGAGTATACACTTGATAGTCGTCGACCTCCTGTTCATGGAGTCCGGGGTACGATTTCGGGCACGTAGTCTATGTTTTCGGAGCTATGTTCGTTTTTATAAGCAACTAGCTGACCCGGCGAACTTCGTACCGCCTAACAGTCGATTCTTTAATTTTTTTAATACTTATAATTTTTTAAATTTTTCTTTCCGTAAGAACCATCCTCGTACTTCAAGGAATATTATAAACAAGAATTAGCGAAATCGGTTCAGCTGTTCTCGAGATTTGCGATCAGCAACACATTCAGCGATTCATTTTTATAAATATAGAAAAAAAAAGAAAATTAAAATATGACTTGCTAATGCAATGGTTAAAGAAAACACCATGATTCGTGTGCTAACCTGTTCTCCATAGTAATATGCTCAGAGGTTTGTAAAGTCTGCTAATCCGCACTTAAACAGCGTGGTGGCCTATGGCCAATCCAATGACCTCTTAGGCACTAGATGGGTCAACGAATTCCGAATAAAAACCGTGTTCTAAGAAGCTGTTAAAGTTAGTATGACACTAGATAGATAGACACTATCAAGTTGTAAGCAAAATCACGCAGCAGCTCGCAAAAAAAATTCGGAATAACCCGTCTAGTTCACAGTAGGGTAAAGGTGACATCAATTTATTGATATTAAGTGTTTTGCATACTGTAACACGTTTATTTAAGACACCTCTATCTTTCCCTGAGGGAATTAAATAAATTTTCAAGCTTTTTAGCATAATAAACTCTGTTTATTACCTAAAGAGCTTTTGCATAATAAACTCTGTTTATTATACTGGAAATCTTTAAAAATTATCAGATTTTTCTGCCAAGAAATTTTCAGTAGATAGCTGCAGCCCGGAGTTGGGAGTTAGTGGTGTTCATGAATGTACTATAAAGGTGGATACATTTACTTACTTATAGAGCGAGAGAGCCAGTGCTTGCTCGAGCTTCGTTATTTTATAAAAGCTGAAAGTTTCTCTGCGTATTGTCCACAACACAGGGAGGAACGATCAGCGTCTATGAAGTTTGGGCTTTGGAAGATAAAGGGGTAATAAAGGGGTAAAATTTGGTATGGTATTTATTGTTGTACCCTTAAGGGTGTCTGGCAGGGGATTGCCACGACACTAAAGTGTCTCGTGACGTGATTTCTAATACTTACTAATGCAAGGAAATATAAAAAATTACTCTTTATACTTTGACGTAACAAATTTTACACCTTTATTACCTGTTATCTCCCAAAGCCACCATGATCGAAAACTTCATAATCGCTGATCATTCCTCCCTGTGTTGGAGAGAATACGCAGAGAAACTTTCAGCTTTTACAAAATAACGAAGATCTGGTCCTCCCGGGCTCTTAGTCCATTCTATAATTTTAGTTCAATGGCAGTGTACGAAACGATCGAGTATTTTCTAAAAATAAACTTAACTTAAATTCAAAATAAACTTAACTTAACTAATAAACTCTACTATGTTATGTGCCTGCACATGCGTGTGGAAATAAAGTTAGGTAGCATTAAATCCTTTGAATTGCTCCTTTATAGCCTTTCTAAAGTAATGATGCTTGTGCAATTTCGATAGTTGTGCAACTACATAGTTGCGCGTAGCTCGTAGCACAACATTGTAGCGTAGAGAGTAGAATCAAATTATTTATTTGCAATGTGACTGCCTCTAAGTATATCTATATCTATATTCTATACTTCTATACTTCTATACTAATAAATCAAATTAAAGTGTCTGTCTGTAATTCCGAAATAACTACCTCATTAAACTCAATAGCTTTAGCTTTTAAGTTCGCGTAAAAATTATCACCACCATATCATCTTACAAATGCAACAACTGACTTTCAAAAAGTGAAATTTATTACCTATTTAGAATAAACCATTCGATTTGATTTGATTTGTATAAACTCCAAATCTCCTAGAAACAGGTGAAAATGAATTTTATTTCTTCAAACCCGTATTAACTCTCATACTAATATTATATTTGTCACAACGAAATGATATAAATATGACCATACGTATGTAAGTAATAAGTATGTAGTTTTCACTTGATCCGATTTTCCATTTGATTTGAGAGCAAGAACGACTTTCCTATTCAAGTCCAGAGTTTCATTTTGTGAATTTATTTTCATCTACAACAATGTTCGGAAATTGAATAGACGCGAATATAGAAGTTCCATCTAAGAAATGAAGAGAAGTTTTGGTCAAACTCAAACATCTTGAGTGGATTTACTTTTCGACGTTTGTTCCAAATGCTTTGTCCATTGAAACAAACATCACCTTTCTCAGGAAAATTAGTTTTACCTACTTTTCTATTTTTGGAAAGTGAGGTAACAATTTTGTTACGTATTTATATGACTGACCTGTTTGTACATATTAAACTAGATGATGCCCGCGACTTCATCCACGTGGATTTAAGTTTTTAAAACTCCCATGGGAACTCTTTGATTTTCCGGGATAAAAAGCCTATGTCCTTCCCCGGTATGCAAGCTATCTCTGTACCAAATTTCGCCAAAATTAGTTGAACGGATGGGCCGTGAAAGGCGTTTATGCACCCTCTAATTACAGCTATCTCCGCCACCGCTCCAAATTTTTGGTAAGTCCGTTTAGTCGCACGGTAGCGCGCTCCAGGTCACCCATACCGCGCACTTTGGCTGCGCTCAACGCGCTGCTGAAGGAGTCCCCTCGCTGTGACATATTTGCTGACAAATGGGCTGACCTCATGGGTCAGATTTTGCACTTTTGTGAAAATTTATAATTTTGCTTTTTAAAATTTATAATTTTAACAATTTTTGTATGTATGTTTATGTTAGTTTGTACTCGTAGTTTAATTAGTGTAATTGGCTTTATGGCCGTTCTAATTAAATAATAAATAAATAAATAATAATAAAATGCTACTTTTTATCCCGGAAAATTAAAGAGGTTCCACGGGATTTTCTAAAACCTAAATCCACGCGAATGAAATCGCGGGCATCAGCTAGTACTTAATATAAAACTGCGTAGAGCCGGAAGCCAAGATTTAACCGATATTATTCAGCCAATAACACTATCTATACTTATCTGCTAATAAATAAAATTAAAGTATCTGTCTGTAATTACCAAATAACTACCTCACATCATATGGCTATTTGAACTGTAGCATAACTGAATCACACGTTTTTAAAATGTTTGTTTGTCTGTCTGTTTGAACGGGCTAATCTTCCACACGGCTGAAGTTATTTTGAAGGGACTTTAAACACAAGTAGAGGATTAACCAAGGAGTAATATAGGCTACTTTTTTAACCGACTTTCAAAAAAGGAGGAGCTGTGTTTTTTATCTATATACACCGAAATCTCCGAGATTTCTGAACCGATTTGAGTTTGTTTTTTTAATCGATAGATAAACTTTGCTTCTACGTGACATTGGCGAAGTGCACTGTGCTCGGTGTGGCACTACTGAAAGCCACAAATCAAAATAAGTAGAAGAAGAAGAAACTTTGCGACACTGTCCCATAAATTGAAAATTGAATCCCAACTCCTCAACCCGCTGTACCGGACCTGACCACAAAATTTGATGGGATTTAGAAACTGTCGGTTATAAATTGATATGGGAGGTACCTCTACCTACCTACTAAGTAAAGACTTTTTAAATTCCCAGACCTATACTACTTGTCAGTTGCCGTAGTCTACAAACCAATCTAATAATATAACCGAGTCTATCACTATTTACCATCTGCGATAACTGTCAAGCGCCAACTTGTCGAAGATAACATTAAAACAAAGATAACCTTAAATATAATATTATTGGTCACGTCTGTAAGATACAGTCAATTCAAAAATATCCTTATCTCAAAAAGCACTTGAATCGATGACAATTTTAGCTTAGAGTCCAGAGAGCTGTTGTGTTACTAGAGCACCAATTACCACCATAATGAATTCAACCTTGATATTAAATTCACCACTCATAATCAGTACCCTTATTATAAATGCAAAAGTGTGTTTGTTTGTTGGTTTGTCCTTCAATCACGTCGCAACGGTGCAACGGATTGACGTGATTTTTTGCATGGGTATAGCTAAAGACCTGGAGAGTAATATAGGCTACTATTTATCCCGGGAAATCAAAGAGTTCCCACGGGATTTTTAAAAATCTGATTCGCGGGCATCAGCTAGTTAATTATATTTGCAGAAACGATGGTATTAATTATTACGTCCACTTAAAGCTAAAGCTTCGAGGGGCCAAGAGCATTCCAAAACATTTTTTGTAATATCATCGGCTCAAAAAACAATTCAAATCTAATAGAGAAGGAAATTAATTCTGAGGGTATTTTTTGTCATTTAATTACATAATCCTTTACGCCTGATGTCTGTTGCTCTATGATCTAACTCAATGGCAGGGATTGATAAAACCACAATATATGCGATTGAATCTACAAATAGATAAGTAAAAATAAACAGAAATTTTCCAGTACTTAGGTGCGATAAGAAGCTATAAATAGTACAAATGTGTACTGAAATAGCTACTTATTGCTGCGCGTGTATAATTTTAATCTGCCCTTCTTATGTTAAGTGGGACTTCAAGAGACTACTGGAGCCAACATGTATTATGTATATCCTATAAAGTCTATAGATATAAAAGTAGCCTATTTGTAATTTTACTAGCTTATACTCGCGACTTCGTCCGCGTGGACTACACAATTTCCAAACCCCTATTTCACCCCCTTAGGTGTTGAATTTTTAAAAATTCTTTCTTAGCAGATGCCTACGTCATATTAGCTGGATGGATCTGGATGCCAAATTTCAGACCGAACCGTCCAGTATCGGGCATACTCCGATTAATCACGTGAGTCCAGTCGTAAAATATTTATACTTACCTACAGAACTTTCAGAATATTTCCACAAAACCATCGTAAATATAAATGGTTTACTACTTAACGGAAAGCGTAATTAGATCGACATCGTGTTTTATGGGCCCAAGCGTTTGATATTTACACGTGAACTTATAGGCTGAGCCCTAACCTAAGTTTTACGACGCCATTACCAAATCTACGAGGGCTCAGTGCGTGTATGTTGCCTAATTTAGCAAATGGCGGTCATGAGTTGGCTGGAAAATATTGAGTCGCATTTTTCGTCGAATGAGTTTTACCCTACTTCAGAAAAATTAGGCAAAATCGGACTTTTTACGATTTAGTACTCTTAGACTTTCCGGTATAAAAAGTATTCTATGTCCATATCTGAAATGCAAACAATATCTGTACCAAAATTCATCAAAATCAGTTAATCTATTTTTAAAATCCCGTGGGAACTCTAAACTAAAATTTCACGGGATAAAAAGTAGTCTATGTCCTCATCGAGGATGCAAGCTAGCTCTGTACCAAATTTTGTCAGAATCAGTTTAACGAATGGGCCGTAAAAAGCTAGCAGGCAGACAGACACACTTTCACGTTTTATTATTATATTAGTATGGATTACGCAGATCATATTCGATTTACTCAAACCTACACTTATGTTCATCCCAATAACAATAATACTATCAATGATTTCCACAAACACTGAAACACATTACTGAAAACATATTTTATTATAAACTTTTGACTTTAAGGTGATTGCCACACGGTTTAAATTCCATTGAAACGAGTCAACTGTAGTCCTTCGCCATGTACACCTTCGTCAGGTGTAAAAAAAAAACTGCCCTGTTAAGAGGCTTTTAGCTTTAAACCGACTGTCACACGGTTTAAATTCAATTGAAGGCTGCCCTCCTCCTCCTCCTCGTTTCTCGTACTTGCACCCTTATCGCCTGATTAACCTTGACAGTGCTGAGGTTGAGCGTAAATTGAATTGGCAATTGTTGGACCCGGCTCTTCATAATACGTCGAGAGGTAGATAAAGGAGGGAATAATGTCCAACCTAATTTAAACTCTCATTCTCCTGAATTATGGTTGAAAATTGAATCACTTAGGAATTCATTGTAACATAAGTGACAATTTCTTTTGTACCGTTTAAGCTCTGTACTTTGTAGATTTTTGTGCTTTTGAAAGGAATTCCCTTTCACATAACATATATAAATTCATTGCTTTCAAAAAATTCATTTCATAATATGGATTTACTGAACTGAACTGTCTTGATTTATGGTAACCCATGAAGGCGGTGTACGTTTGGATCTTCGATTATGATTTATGCAGGTACTTTCAAGTTCAAGAGGTTCTTAGAACATGGCGTATCATAAAAAAACTACTATTATAATCGTATAAATTATATTTTAATATAATCAAAACTAAAATAACAATGGCATTGTTATTAAATAGGTTTTTATATAAACAAAAACATCTTTTAAAGACACATCAATTTTAAATACATATTTATAGGAAATTAATATTCTACTGTAACTAAAACAATTTATATACACAGTTTACCTATTAGTTATTACTACGCTTAAAAGCTATTGTTAGTATTACGCGTGTTGGACTTATTTTCTATGGCACAGAATAAATACAATTTTTGCACCTAATATTTATTGATTTTAATTTCTTCTAATACATATATTTCTTTGAATAAGTATGTAGGTATTAGGGATTGTAATTCGGACTATATTAATTGAGCTCCGGAGTCGGGTTTCAATGCTCAGTGTTCCGATTCCGGAGTTCCGGAGTTTTGAAGCTTTATTGAAAAAATTTAATGTGATTAAATAATGCGTTTTATTTAAATATTTTTTGCGCTTAAATGAATGTTCAAGTCTGTTAAGCATGAAATAAAAGAAATCAGTTCATCAAATGAAAAGGAAACTTTATTTTACGACTTGTAAAATTAATTTCGAAAAAAACTTTTTTATTAGGTTTTCGATCGATAAAATTGGACAAATTTTACCCTATTTTATATGTATACCTAAATTATGAAGACTGTGTACTGCGAATGCAAAAGCTCGACTTTTTTCTAAAAATATGAAAATCAGAACCCTGGTTATATTCACGACAGCTCCGGTTTTTGCATGATTTTTCCATAAAATTGGTCCAATTTTCGACATATATTCAACTACAACTCAGCTTAATAAAACTTCTTTTTTTGGCTTCCGTAGTGAACTAGGAAACATTTAAAAAAATAGGGTTGGACCTCCCATACATACAATACATACATACACCTAAAGTGGGATAGATTTTTTTTCCCTCAATGGTATGAGTATTTGTTGGATAGGCCTTGCCTAGGCAAAAATATTAGACGGATGTGTGAAGAATTATTATTTAGGGAATTAGGATCCGTTTGGGAAATATTAAAGC
Organism: Maniola hyperantus; assembly: GCF_902806685.2. Classification (NCBI taxonomy): domain Eukaryota; kingdom Metazoa; phylum Arthropoda; class Insecta; order Lepidoptera; family Nymphalidae; genus Maniola; species Maniola hyperantus. The sequence continues at coordinate 8,748,522 of NC_048556.1, read as the reverse complement.
GCTAATTTTTGTTAGAGTCAAACTTGTTGTATCGGTACAATATCCAGAAAGCAATTGCACTGTTTGTATTATACTTAACTATTAATACAAAATTATATTAAGACATTTACAAATAGATGTTTCTGAACTTTGTACAATCCATACTTCCATACTAATATTATAAATGTGAAAGTGTGTCTGCCTGTCTGTCTGTCTGTCTGCTAGCTTTTCACGGCCCATCCGTTCAACCGATTTTGACGAAATTCACAGGAAAATCAAAGAGTTCCCACGGGATTTTTAAAAACCTAAATCCACGCGGACGAAGTCGCGGGCTGTCTTTCATAATTAAGAGAATTTAGTATAGAGTTTACTCTCTTAATTAACAATTATTAATTATATAATAGATCAATGTCCTCTCAAAAAAAAAACGTATTTTGCATAAGGTACTATTAAGTATTTGAATCAAACTCGATGTGTAGATAACGCTGGCACAGTTCACGACAGTTAGGGAACTTCTAACAAAACGTCGAGACTTCGACGTCACTGGCAGGCGTCAAACGTTAGTACATTTGCCGCTAGGTAACCCTATTTTCTTATTTATTTCATGGCACCATTCAGGATTCAACAAGCGAGAGTTCCCTCACTCTCGTAGTTCACTCTGACGCTGGGGAGCGCGCCGGGGAACTTCTCTTAAAATAGGTAATTGCTGAGCTTAGGTTACATCCACACGTTAACTTGCACGAATAATAACTTGTGCTTAATCCATTTATATAAACCTAAGCTTATATAAATCGTCGAAGACTTAAAAAGGGGAAAATGTTTTTATGTTAGATAAGTAGGTAAGTATACCTATTATAATATTCAATGAGCTCAATGAAGACTGCCTTGAATATTTCATTCTTTGTACTTTACAAAGTTCTTATTTCTTTGATGGACGCTAATTCCTTTTACGTCTATTCCCACTTTTCTTTGAGATATTTTTTAGGATTTAATGCGAGTTTTTCTGGCAAAGACCTTTGAATATCAGTCGTATACAAGACGATAAAGAATTATTATAAGGAACATAAATCGTTTGAGAAGTAAATTTATTGCTACGAAAATAAGGTAAGATTAGGCATAAAAATATGTTAACGGCATTAAGGTGAATTCATGGTACACCATGCACGATCCGATTCAGCGTACTGATTCCCTAACTCAGTGTCTAACACTGAATGATAGCCACCGAGCTCATTTGACAATCCATTGAAGGTTTTCTTCGAAAAAATATTCAATGAAGTAGATGTAGAATCAACCAATGTCATATTACCTCGGTGGCTATATCATTCAGTGTTAGACACTGAGTTAGCGAATCACCTCGCTGTACCTCAGACGGTCAAAGATTTGCTCTATGGCTTCTATGAACTATTCAAAACGGTATATTGACGTTAAACACCGTGCCCGGACGATTAATGTAGCATATGGTTCAATATACATAGCATTTAAGAGAATATACGTCTGATTCGTTCGAGTACAAACACAATAACTATCTACCGTCTGCGGCACTGCCCAGCTCGTGCAAAGCATAGCATAAAATCGCACTTAGAAAACAGATAAGAGGAATGTATTCAGAGCACAATATACATATGTGCTGATAGCCGATGTTTGTAGAGCTGTGATAGCCTAGCGGTTAGGACGTCCGCCTTCTAATCGGAGGTCGGGGGTTCGATCCCGGGCACGCACCTCTAACTTTTCGGAGTTATGTACGTTTTAAGTTATTAAATATCACTTGCTTTAACGGTGAAGGAAAACATCGTGAGGAAACCTGCATGCCTGAGAGTTCCCCATAATGTTCTCAAAGATGTGTGAAGTCTACCAATCCGCACATGGCCAGCGTGGTAGACTATAGCCAAAACCTTTGTCACTCTGAGAGAAGACCTGTGCTCTGTATTGAGCCGGCGATGGGTTGATCATGATGATGATGATGATGATTCGGAGCACAGATATACAAACAAATTAGTCTCAGTTTCCCGGCTGCACCACAGTCCGATTTTTGTACGGTGTAGCATGAATAAAATAACTACCAACATAGGTCGAGCTTATTTATTGCCGTATAAGATGGACCGTGTGGCGCCTTAGGTACTCATAAATAAGTTTATGAATTAATTTTCTTGTATCTTCACTTGAAAGAATTTCACTATGCCGAATTATTTAAGTGTCATGAGATAGCTATTTAGCTAGATTATTATTGTACTGTACAACGGTCATTAATATTGCTATAGGTACCTAAGTTTTATTTTGATTATAGGTACCTACTATAGAGCCATCGAGAGATTGCGTTTTTGAGGTCCGCGTCTGTCAGTTACAAAATGCTCTCGGACCATTGACTTATATTTTACTTCAAATGGACAGGGTTATTTAACAAACAAAATGACACAGACTCATTGGTGCTTATAAACCAATGCAACCTCAGTGACGTCTGGATTTCAAACGGGTCGTTGATTAGTATCTAAGAGGTGGCGCTGATTTATTTGGTTTCTAAACCGTGAAAAATTTTGTTCGCTTAACCATATCTTGTCATTTATATCGATGTCTCGGACACATTACTTTGATTTGCTATCGAAACGTCAAAAACGCAATCTCTCGTTGGTTTTACAACATCTAATATATACACAGCTTAACTTAACTAAACAATTCAAATGAATCTTACATAATATCAACATTATAGGTACATAATATTTTCAAAATGTACAATGTACATATATTATAATCAAAAAGCACCTTTGTATAATTGAGTTATTTCTCCTCATTTCTAGTTAATTTTCCAAAAATTAACAGGTAAGTCTTAATTACTACCACTTATTTGACAGGTAAGTTTAAATTCTGTCTCAAAATGCTCGTATAGTCCACGACAGTTTGAGATGGCAATCGGGGTATGAGGCGGGAGGACGCCCGGCACACGCGCACGTCACCCGCCTCGCCCGCACCGGTTTAGCGCGGGGGCTGTGTGGATGTGCGGGGCGTTCCCTCCTCGATTGCCATCTCAACCTGTCGCGTACTATACATACCTACATGTTTTTAGAGCAAATTAACTCTACACGTCACCGAACAATTTATTTTCTTCCATCCTATGCTCCTATTTGCAATTTCTCTTGCAGATATATTGAGTTTTCAACGATACATTATTTTCAAAACATACCTAAACCATTAGTTAAAATCCTAACGCACTGTCCATGAACTTTCTGCTAACGGTAGCTACGCAAGACGAGCGGCAGAAACTGACATGAAAAAATCTACAAGGTACCTATGCAAGGTACAGACTGTTCACTATAACTTGTCCCCTGACGTCATGTTTGCGCCAATGCAAATCACACATCGATCACAAACGAATAAAGCAATCGTGCCAGCATGACGGCACGCAACAAGTTAAAGTGAATGATGCCGCCGCCATATACCTGCCTCTACATTTACATTTCCGCGCACCGTCCCGCTCGTAGCTTCGCTCACCGCACCGCTAAAAGTCATAGATGGGCGCTAACCGTTCTTTAATCATTTATTTACTCCATTCCCATAAAGAAATTCACAAACCAAACTTCTTTGAAGTCCTTTCAACAAAATCCAGGGTTCGTATGCTCGATGACACATCGCTTGCAATACTTCTTAACCGCTCTATAACCTCTCAACGTGACGGGTGTGTCTTGTATGTTCAACTGTGTAAGACCTCTGCAGTAGTACGCCACTGCTTCTAAACCATCGTCGCCTATTAGTTCACAGCCTCGTAGAGCCAGCTTCTTTAGGTTTGGACAGCATCGAGCTAGTATCTGAAAAGAAAGATATTATTTTTGAAAAAAAAATTGCAGATTTTAGTAGGTTACTGGTATTTTTATTGAATGAATTCTTTATTATAGCAAACTGAGTTAAGTTTAACTAAGTAGCAATTGCCAGTCGCCCTCCAAAAATGGTTAACCATGAAAAATCTGGTGATAATCGCTGATAATCTAATAATTCTAAATTAATCGTGGTATGTACCCGTTATCTACATTAAAATAAATCGGTGAAAACATTGAGAATAATTATAATTTAAACCTAAGATAGGTTTAAATTATAATTATTTTCAATATGGGATTGACGATTATCAAGAAACCGTACCTATTATTCTTGGGATAGACGCAAACAGTTCTGGTACTTATTACGTAAACTCTCGTAGCTCATAAATACAATCCTCCAAATTTTTTAAAAACTTGTACATGAAGGCTAATCAAAAGTTCAGACAGGTTCGTTTTTGAGAAGGGTCGGAAACTTCCCGACAAACTTTTTATTTGCTGCTAAATGACAAAACCTCCATACAAACAATGATTTCCAAAATAGTTTGTTGAAAATACCCACGGACTGGAGTAGATAGTTCCAATCAACCATGTTAACGTGGCATGGTGGCATCCTATGGGAATGAAATTTTGTTTATGAGCAAAGGGTAATAAACTTTTTGGTCTGGTGGGAGGCCTCGGCCAGCATTATGACAGAGATAGCAATAGATTTAGACGTGACATTTTAGTTTAGTTTAGAAATCTTGTACAAGAGAATCGGCCCCAATGTGTGGCACAGCTTTAAAAAATAAACGTATTTTCTTTCTTTTCTTTTCTTTAATTTTCGGAATAAAACGTAGTTTGCTTGAGTTTTAATCACTACACTTAATTAGGCAATTAAAATCTTTACCTGTAGTCCTGCTTCCGAAACATCAGTTGCTCCCAAATCAAGAGCTCTTAACCTCGAGCATCCCCTGCCAATCGCTTCCACGCCATCATCACCCAGGGCACCACATCCCCTCGCGTTGAGATATCGGAGCTTATAGCACCGCCTTGCTAACGTCCGGATACCCGAATCTGATATCTGGAACCAAAACCATAAGTACATAGTTAAAATTAGAATAATTGTTGAAGAGAAACTTCTTGAAAGACGTTTTGAGAACAGCCAGAAAGTGAGCTATCCCACTGGACAGTGCGTAGCTATTGTTACACATTTGAGTTAGCAAGACAGATTACAAGATCAATACCCTCATTATAAATGCAAAAGTGTGTTTGTTTGTTGGTTTGTCCTTCAATGACGTCGCAACGGTGCAATGGATTGACGTGATTTTTTGCATGGGTATAGCTAAAGACCTGGAGAGTAATATAGGCTACTATTTATCCCGGGAAATCAAAGAGTTCCCACGGGATTTTTAAAAAACTTAATTCCATGCGAACGACGTCGCGAGCATCAGCTAGTCTTATCGGCATCTCACGGTTTTTTTATTTATTGAAATCTTGCTTTGCAAAACGTCTGTGGAATCAAAATGATCACTACTTTTAGTCCTCGGATCAATTAATTTTATTTCAAGTTCGGTGTTCAACCAAATTAACACAGCGTTTTATGATAATATGCTCTCGAAAGCTTTTTTTTAATGGCGAATAAATAAGCAGGCGGTCACCTGATGTTAAGTGATTACCGCCGCCAATTAACATTTGCAGTACCAATGCGTTGGCGGCATTTCAGGAAATTGTTGGTCCGCCCCTTGAATGAACCCATTTTGTTATCTAATGGGAACACCGCCGAAGGGAATTGGTTCCACAGTTAAGCCCAAAAAATAACAATGAATGCATTTAAGCTAATAGATGGATTGAAATTTGTAATAGCTACTTGTATAAAAATTAACAAAACTTACCTGAGAACATTTAGCAACAGAAATGTATCTTAACGCAGGTCCCAACTTCGCTAATTCGTATAGGCCGAAGTCCGTAACTCCTATACAGTCGGAAACACTCAACTCCTTGAGTGCGCAATATGAAGGTATCCACCGGACACCAGCATCTGTAATTTAATTTAATTTAAATTTGTAACAACTTAATAAACTCTTCTTTGATTTCCATAGTATGCAATATACAGTATTTCAAATACTACTTCCCTGTGAGAAAAGGTGACATATTAATTTAACTGTGAACCTCGTACAATTTTAATCAAACTTACCTGTGACAAGATTACATAATTTCTTAAATAAAATAAATGTTATACGTAAACTAGCTTACGCTAGCAACTTCGTCTGCGTGGAATACACAAATTTGAAACCCCTATTTCGCCCCAGCCCTTTAAGGGTTGAATTTTCAAAAATCCTTTCGTAGCGGATGTATACGTCATAATAGCTATATGCATGCCAAACAGCCCAATCCGTCCAGTAGTTTGAGCTGTGTGTTGATAGATCAGTCAATCAGTCAGTCAGTCAGTCAGCGTTTTCTTTTATATATTTAGATTACTTTTGTTTAATTGTCTTCTAAGATGTGTTAAACTATAAGTAATTAAAACTTACCTGTGACTAGAGTGCATCTTCTGAGGTAAAGATATTGCAATGACGGGCACGTATGAAGCAAGGCACATAGTCCTGCGTCGGTTACTGCGCCGCAATCGGTTAGGTCTATGTATTCTATAGGCGGTCTTCTCGTTGTTAAACGACTCTCTAACCACGCCCATTCTGGCCAGTCCACATTTGGACAACCTGGAATCAAGATAGCCTTTATTATTATAGAAAACAAGAGAATGAGAAATCATCCTAATCCTAATCCTAATAATATTATAAATGTGTGTATGTTTGGATGTTTGGATGTTTGTTACTCAATCACGCAAAAACGGCTGAATAGATTTGGATGAAATTTGGAATGGAAGTAGATTATACCCTGGATTAACACATAGGCCACTTTTTATCCCGGAAATCAAAGAGTTCCCGCGGGATTTTGAAAAATGTAAATCCACGTGGACGAAGTCGCGGGCATCAGCTAGTAGTTATTGAAAAAGAAAATCGGAAAAGAATTGGGAGAAACAAAAAGAAACAGAAATAATCCCAAAAACACAGGGACTGAACAATACGGAGGATGGTCTTAAATAAAATGATTAATGAAGGCGTAAAGTGGCAAAAACAGGTCTTAAGTAAAGTAAAAAATTACTTTTATAATTAGACGAAACTTTGAGGCTTTACACCTAATGTAATTTTTTGGGCGGTATCTTAGACCGACACAATCACTTTTTATTAGAACAGTCGATTCTGCAGGGCAAATTGATCAAGTAAAATTCATCAATGCTTATGTCATATGGGTGCATTGTTTCATTTTTCTATGCATCATGTGGAACGGCAGGGAGACAGACATTTTTAGGGTTCCGTACCTCAAAAGGAAAAAAGGAACCCATATCTGTTTGTCTGTCGTGCCTGTCAAGAAACCTATAGGGTACTTCCCGTTGACCTAGAATCGTAAAATTTGGTAGGTAGGTAGATTTTATAGCACACATAAGGGGAAAATCTGAAAGCCGTGAATTTGTAGTACAAGAAAAAAATGAAATTGTGTTCATGAAAAGATAATTAGTATTTTTAAATTTTCAAAGTAAGATAACCAAGTGGGGTATCATATGACAAGATTACCTGTACATTCTAAAACAGATTTTTATTTATTTTTATGCATAATATTTTATGTCGAAAAAATACCCGAATACGAAACCCTCGGTGTGCGAGTCTGACTCGCACTTGGCCGGTTGTTGGTTGCATGTTTGGTGAAATGTACTTTCACGCGCGCGGTTTGAGCCACCATTTGTTACTTAAAAGGTTTCTTACACAAACAATTAGCTTCAAAATCAAAGTCAAGCCTGTTCACATCAAAGAACTTCGTAAACATAATTTAAGTTTAACAATTTGAGATTATCCATTGGAATAATTGTAAAAGTTCAATTCTTGTTATAACTTTCATGAATTTCTCGATTCATAATTTAATAGATGAGATATTGTGAACAATGGTGGTTTAATTATGAATTCTTAAAGTTTTTTAATCAATTCAATAAGCCGGAGTACTGTTTTTATTTATGAGAGCAATCTTTTAACAAAATATGAGGCCTAACCTTAGCTTATAGGTATTTATATACACGAACCCATCATCCTTAAACCAAATACTAAGGGATAGAGTAGGGATATGATATTACATACATACAGGTACATACAGGTTCGATGAAGCCGTCTAGATAAAGCAATCGTGCGGTAAGTGCGGGACATACAGTAGCGACACTTTGAAGCTATCGAAACTACTTTCAAAGGCCCATATCACATATTATGCAGCTCTTTGAACGAGAAATGACATACCTATTTGCTTTTTACTATATTTTATAATTTTTATAGTGTTTTACCTACACTTCAAGGAAATCTCTATATATGTATAAAAATTAATCGCTGAATGTGTTGCTGATCGCAAATCTCGAGAACAGCTGAACCGATTTCGCTAATTCTTTTTTCATAATATTCCTTGAAGTACGGGGATGGTTCTTACGGAGAGAAAAATTTAAAATAATTGAATCGACTGTTAGGCTGAACGAAGTTCGCCAGGGCAGCTAGTTTCTAAATAATTTTAAATACATATCAAAAATTTCGGACCGGCAGGAATCGAACCCGCGTCTCCTGGGATCGCGCCCGACGCTCTGACCACTAAGCTACGGTTCGCTTGCTGCCAGTGACAAAATTGTTCACTCAGTACTGAAGCGACTGTTTATGCCATCTAGTGGCGACACTTTGCAGCTATCGAAACTACTTTGAAGTTAATTGAACTTACCTGTCAGATCTATATGCCTTAAATCGACCAAGTCCGTGATGATGGGCGCGAGTGCCCTAGCGTCCATAGTGTTGGAGCCTGTTAAAGCTATGTGTGTCAGATTTCTAAACGTTGCTACTAGCAGTTGAGCTCCAGCCACTGTCACCTGTAACATTAAAAACGATTTTTTTTACTAATTCAGAGACTCTTGACGATTCTAAAGAGCCTAGTGGCGTGACAAATAAAAAAAGCTTATTTAAATGTCTCTTTTGACTTCCGCTGGAGCAAGTTACCATCTACTGATAGAGTTGTACCGTCAAGCAATGGCAGTTCCGTACTAAACGTGGATCTACGATAGTGCTTGCGTTAGGGCATAGAATCATCGATTTACCAATCGCTGTATAGAATGCATCGCCACTTGCTCGTACCGTCAGGTGAGATTTTCATCGAATAAAAAATTTGTCTGCCTAGTGATCATCATCATCATGGTCAACCCATTGTCGGTCCACTACTGAGGTCGAGTCTCTCTCTACCCCGTTGGCCCAGTGGAGATTGACAGACTTCACACGCCTTTGAGAACATTATAGAGAACTCTCAGGCAAGCCAGTTTCCTCACACATAACTCCGAAAAGTTAGAGACGCGTGTCAGGGATCGAACTCTCGACTCCCGAATTCAAGGCCAACGTCTTAACTACCCGACTATCACCACTTCTCCAATTGTAGATGTCTCCGTGTATTTTTAACCCATCGTCCTACCAAAGGCTTCAAGTTTCAGGAATGAGTCACAGGAGTACGACAATTATTTATTATCGTCCGACGATTGGGGGTTTCATCTAACGACCTTTCGCTTTTTGGCAAGATTTAGTAGAATAATAAATCTTGTCACAACCAAGTCGAGTCAAAATCCAATCTTGAAAAAAATAGTGAAAGAAGATCGACTCATATCCACTATCAAAAACCAGTCAAGTACGAGTCGGACTCGCACACGACGGGTTCCGTACCATCGTACAAGATATACGTAGGTACTCAGTACTTTTATGTAGAACAAATTATTTTTTTCGTAAACACATTTAAGTTTTTTTTGTGATGTAAGCAAAAATTTTCGATTTTTGGACTTTTTCGTTACTTGTGCTATAAGACCTACCTACCTGCAAAATTTCATGATTCTAGGTCAACGGGAAGTATCCTATAGATTACCTTGACAGACACGACAGATGGACAGACGTACAGACAGACTACAAAGTGTCTGGGTATAAGGGTTCCTTTTTTCCTTTTGAGGTACGGAACCCTAAAAAACCTGAAATCTATTAATCCGAATGTCAGCCAGCCTAGCCAAGTCTGTGTGAATTAGACAAATGGAACGTCCAGAACTGGCTAGACAAGAATTGCCAAAATTTTGGAAGCATTATACCGTTACTAATGAGTCGGAATACACAATGAAAGAACATGATATATGTTATAATTCATAATATAATATGAGATGGCAATTATTAGATGATATTGTTATACAGTAGTTACCTATTAGCAGCCTAGAGGATAACTCTACATATTTTTATAACTGTGGAAGTCCTTTTTCACGGAGAAAATTTTTCCTTTTAGAAAAACGTTGAAACAAACAAAAACAATTTTATCAATAGGCTGCGTTTCAATTTAGTTTAAAATGATTTCATTTGGCACCTAGTTTTTTAGTCTCTATTTTGCCCATTATTATATGAAATCGGGTTTATTGCACCAGCTTAAATCTGATTCAGCTAGGTCTGAATTTTATGTGGGAAAAACGGAGACCAAATAATAATTCAGTATAATACAGATTTTAATCAAAAGAGATGAATTTAGGAGCCAGCCAGCCAGGAATTATTAAGTTTCCTCTCAATTGCTAACTGGATTTTGCGTGAGATAATGTTTTAGTGTGAGATAAGCAAAAATGCAGGAGTTACAGATTACAAAGTATTTAGTTGTACTACGGCTATGTTCATTGATGCATTAATATGAGTTTCATCATGATCAACCCATCGCCGGCTCACTACCGAGCATGGGTCTCCTCTCAGAGTAAGAAGGGTTTTTGGCTATTGTCGACCACGCTGGCCAAGTGCGGATTGGCAGACTTCACACACCTTGAGAACATTATGGAGAACTCTCAATCTCGCAGATTTCCTTAAGATGTTTTTGTTCACTGATTCCGTCTCATAATATGAGCTTCTAAAGAAGAAAATGATAAGTAAGGTTATCTTACAGCACAAGTCTTCGACCGCCACTCCCGAACAGCACTGACGCAAGGTCCAGCCCTTGCCCCAGCACATCTAGCTGCTACTTCTAAAGGACCAGCTGCCCGTATCCTTCTCCAAGGTTCTGGCCTCGCTGACAACCTGGCGACGAAGCGGGACCATCGTCGGCATACGCGGGACATGCGGCAGAGATCTGATACCTGAAATTAAACAGATTTTTTTTAGTTCAAGATTCGATTTTAGCGACAGGTAGCCTGGATAAGTGACCGACAGTCGTGATCCAATTAATTTGGCCTTTACCTTCCTCTTGTTTCTAAGAGCAGGGAGGAAATGAGAATTCAAGAAGCCCAAAAGCCGGCAGTTAAATCGCCATCTGAATAATAATTACCAATAAATATTCAAACTCTTCCGCTTACCTACCCTGGCTTTTGGTCTTACACTATCCGTATTATTTATTATAGCGAACTTGTGGTCGTTTGTTGGTTTCTCCTTCCTTTGGTATGTCGTAAGGGGGAAACTACTCGACGTGGTTTTTTGCATGGATATACGAGTAATTAAAGACCTGGAGTGACAGAGGCTACTTTTTCTCTTGCAAAATGAAAGTGTTTTTACGGGATTTTTCAAGACACAATTTCACCCAGACGAAGTATTATATTATAGTATACGCTTGTATTCGTATAATGGTATAAAAATTAGTTTAGATTTTAGCTCAATTAAGTAACTCATAGGCACTAAGTACTCATTGGGACCCCAACGTCTACTTATCGGTTTCGAACTATGTGCTCTGCCCATTGCCACTTCAGATTCCACATAGTTTAAAGAAAATTACCTCAAGATAAGACAATATCCTCAGCCACAAAGCGTCAGTTAAGGTGTTATCTCTGCGTCTCCTTGAAGGTGGTCCGCAATCAGCCAAGGTATGGTAGCCCTGGTCTAAGCTAAGTTCACTCAGATCAGCAGCAAGGGAGATGGTGGGCTCCGGAGGCGGTGGGGGCCTTCGTCTCGCCCCTCCACACACCCCTGGACCGGAGCAGCTCCCGGTTGACATGGTGCAGGAGATCTGAAAAGGAACCTTCTGTTAATACTTTGGGCCTTGGTTTTTATTCTAATAAGGAACCCATTGTTGAGGTACCTATTTGGAGAATATTTATTAGCCGCAACGGTAATTCAAGTCGTTTTACTTAGATATTTTATACTTTTTATCCTAAATAGTATGTACATTGTGCATGCCAAGGCAGTATTTTACATTTATTCTACACTAGCGTGCGTGTAGCGACCCGCCCTGGCTTCGCACGGGTAGCTTATTACAATTTTCGTAGGGATCTTCTAATTTTTTTGAAAATAAAATATAGCCAGCCATAATTTACTCAAGAATAATAAGTCTAAGAGTTTTCTAACAAGTTAAAGAGTTTTTGTAAAGTGGTGATAATAAAAACAAAAAAAGTACCCGGCTGAGTTTGTTGTTGGCTCTTCTCAGACCTGGGCGCGTTTGGAACCCTCGTAGCTTTAGTTTTAAGTTTGTGTAAAAATAATCACTACTACATCTTACAAATCCAACAACTGACAATCAAAAAGTGTAATTTATTACTTAGTAATTTAGTGTATATATATACCTTGAATAATTTATTTGATTTGATTTGAATAGTGTAGCTTTCTACTGGTGAAAGAATTTTCAAAATCGGTTTAGTAGTTCTAGAGATTAGTAGTAGAATAAAAACAAACATCTTTACAATATTAGTTTTAGATTTGTGATTAATGATTATCACTTGACTACCGATCCGATATCACGTCCGATAGGCAATGATGAGGTAAAAATTCGAACGCGCTTGCCTAAAAGATCTCTCTAGCCTATCTAGCCTAATGGAGACCAATAATGAAATCAATATAGGCAAAAAATTGCCTATCCATCAATCTCAAACCTAACCAATAACTCTTATAGCCTCAATCTTTGAAATAGAGGCTTAAAGTAATCTGTTTGAGGATTTTCTCTAGAAATCTTGCTGAAGGTTAAGAGGATATTCGCTGGCTGTCGTAAAAATTCGACTCAATTTACCTGTAGGCTTAGTTAAGACTAGCGTACCCGCCTTGGCTTCACTCGAGTAGAAGGTTTGTAGTTTGATGTTTGAACCTTAGATGAATCAGTACCCTTATCATCAGTACCCTTAGGTATTATAAATGCGAAAGTGTGTTTGTTTGTTGGTTTATGGTAAAATCAAAAAGTTCCCACGGGATTTTTAAAAACCTAAATCCACGCGTACGAAGTCGCGGGCATCAGCTAGTTATTCTATAATTCCTCTAAGGTTTGAACATGAGGTCAGGGAGATATATTTTACTAGAGCATTTAATATCCCGCAAATTGCCCTAATCGGGCTAGCACCTTATAGCATCATCCTTCTCTATTAGGGGTTGATTCGCAAAGTTATTCACAAAACTAACTTATACCTAATTTTCAGTTTTAGTCGCATAGCTGTAAAGCACAGAAGGATAGTAAAAACGTTGAAAATTTACGACGAGTCATAATCGTTCCACCCTCTTCGGCGGGGAGGGGCAATGCACGCACAACAGACGGAAACGTTTAAGTGCGGAAACCAGCCCAGAGCGAAGAAGAAGAATCGTTCCACCCAGGTACTCATAGACCATAGTCCCACAGGACATAATATATGTATACAGGATGATAATTTGGGAAGGCGGAAAGCGAAAATTTATGCAATAATTCATCATTATCATCACTAACCCATCATCGCCTGCTCAGTAGTAGATGATCAGACGGTCTCTTCTAAGAATGAAATGCAGATTGGCAGACGGTTTAATTAAACAGAGGCTACACCCATCCACCTTACTTATATTATACAATGCACGTGTTGAACGTCACTTTAAACTGCGCCTAAATAATAATAATAATAATAGCCTGTAATAAGGCTATTATTTGCAACATTCCATTTTAATTCATCGATATTATTACAAGCTGACCGCGGCCTCGCTCTCGTGGGAATTAAAAAAATCTTTTCTTATAATGTCTACATTATAAACGGAACTTTTTTGAATGGGCGTTGATAAGCCGGTCAGTGAGTGAGTCAGAACTTTTCTTTTTATTAAAAAGTGATATTTGTAACTAGATTAAAAATATCACTTTTTAAGAAAAAGTATTAGACGGAGTCAGAAGCTCTTAATAGTTAAATCTTCAAATTAAAAAGTCGTGGTCCCTCGCTCCTGATTTCTTCGTCTACAATAGTTTACGCCTAGCTGACCACTCTCATAACACCACCTTGTATAAAGGCATCCGCTAGCTATTATTACTTGTGCCAACATAAATATTCAATGAAATACGACAGAACGAGTCCAACATTATGGTTATGAAAATAAAACATCCCCGTAATGTTTATAAGACTGTCAAGATGTTGGTTACATAATTTATTGGACAATTAAATTTTCAAATTGCTCTACGGATATAAACCCAGAGAGGTATAGTACACTAGCTGGTGACCAAGAGGATCCATCGTGCTTTTTTCAGTAAATTATTGTTTTTGATATCTGTGTCAATGCTATCTTTAACATAATGTTACTAGCTTTTTCCCGGGACTTCGCCCGTGTGAAAATCCCGTTGGAACTTCTCAAAAGCCTTTCTCAATGAGAGTTATAAAAAGAACCTACATGCAAATCTCAAATTTGGTAACTCAGTGGTTTGAGATGTATGTTGATACATTAATCAGTAAGTCAGTTTCCCCTTATAGACTTATATAAATACTAGATAACGGTACTCTTATGATGTATAAAAAGAATAAAAAATATAATTGATATTCATAACTTTTACCTAAAAAAAAGTTTTCTTTCATTACTTTTTACGATGTATGAGATCTGTATCTCTATGTCCGTAACTCAGTGTACAAACCGATGTAATTGCAGACCGTAGTATGGGTTGAATCGCTATATTTTAAGCCTGGTTGCACCCTGCGGCGTTGCCTACTTTAAATGGCTCTTTATTATAGCATTTTTCCAGCCTATTCAATTTCCAGCTAATTCAACTATTATTAGAGAAGACGATAAGCACGCTTTTTTATAATCTGAAATGAGCTATTTAATAAAAACAAATTAATCATAATTATTCATAGTGATAAGTTTGTTTTAATTTAAGATTCATTAATGATTAGGTAAAATTAGAGTGATTTTTAATTTAATTTGACTTTTAAAACAAAATAGGTACCTACATGCATTATTAATGGGCAAGCAAGATATCGGATCTAATTCTAAACTTGGTGAATAAAAAGATTAGAGGACTTGAAAAAGTTGTTTATTTGACAGCAAGATAATTAATTATTAGTAAACCACTTTAGAGGAGACAAGATTTATCATCATACTTCTTGCGACTATTTCTTAATCGAATTGATTTATAGGGAAAATTCTATGATTGTAGACTTAAAAATATTCATATCAATCATTCAGAGCATAGCATTATTGAGTTGAACGTAATGTCTTACAATGGATGTATAAATCAATCGCGGATGTCATATGTGACTGTAGGGACGAGGGTGCATCGACGTCGTACTTGTTGCATAATGACAAATCGATCGGGACCTACCGTTTTGCTCATACCAATTATGGGAACATTGTTTCAATCGTCTTCTATTTTGCTCACAACATCATATTATCCTAAGGTTGCCTGGAAGAGATCGCTATTTTAGCGATAAGGTCGCCTATTGTACTTGTAAACATCTTTGTTATATTTCTATTGATTTGGTTTTGGTGTACAATAAAGAATATTTTACTTTTTACTTTTTATCCTAAGTCGACCAAGAGAGTTGACACATTATTAGAACAGCAATTGTCATGCAAAATAGACTCGACCTGAAAGACTTACAACTAACGGTCAAAAAGTACTTATACGAGTCAAGCGCGACTACAAGGGCTCTTATTATGATTATATATGATTTGTTCGGTTTTATACAAAAATTATTACAACTTTTTTGTTATTGTCGCGTTACAAAAAGTCTGTCTATCTATCTGAGCCTTTTTTGATGAACTTTTCTTAAGTAGCTTATTATATATAGATATATGTATAATAAACTAGATGATGCCCAATTCGTCCGCGTGGATTTTGATTCTGAATTTCTTGATTTTCCAGAGTAAAAAGTAACCTATGTCCTCGGGATATAAGCTAACTCTGTACCAAATTTCATCAAAATCGGTTATACTGTTTTAATTTGTGGTTTTACGCTAAAGTTGTCCATAACTATAACATAAATGATGCGTCCTACTTCTAAAGGATTTTAGATTACCCAGTACAAGAAACGGGTTGTCCTCATACACAGTAGAAATGTCGGTGTCTTGTTTCGGTATGACACAATTACATACAATGGTCCAATGCAGGGCATAAAGGGCACACACATGTTAATCATGGTTGTATCTATTGGGCAAGACCACAGAGAATTTAACCTCAAGAGTACGCATATACAAGGTTTTGCATGAAAACAAAATCGTAAATTGTTGGCGAGGGACAGGGCGATGCTTTGTTGTGATTGGTGGACTCAAAAGTCACGTAATCAAGGCAATGTGAGGAATGAGGGTACCTAACGAGCATGGGCCGACTTTTATGCTAAGCAACTGCCTAAGCTTGGCGATCGGGGGTGTCCGGCTATTAGGCGTCTATAGGTGGTGGTCTGTGGGCAAGACAAATCTTCGACCGCAAGCTAATCGCTTCTGCGATTTGTATAATCTATCCATACTAATATTACAAATACGAAAGTATGTCAATCTGTCTGTCTCTCCAACTGTCTGTGTGTTACCTCTTCCTCTACCTAATGGATAAAAAGAGGAAAACTGAATAACTGACTTAAGTTATTAACAGTCAAACTTACAGTGTAAACAGCTGGGTATAGAAATCTGAGTTTTCGTATTCGTATATGTTCTAAGTTTCTTTTACGTAGATTCTTACTAAGAAAGCATTTTCAGCCGAGCCGCAGTTATTTATAAGGGGTGATATAGAACTTAATAGACGAAATATATCTTTAAGCGGGTAAATAATCGAGAATCGTTGGAACAGAATCGATCGTAAATCGGAAACAATCGCCACACAATATTTTAGCATCGATGTCCCGGAGATCACGTCTTAGGAATCAAATAAATTGCGAATACCGAGTGTAGGCGGATGGCGGTTCGGTTTGAAGGAAAGGAGGCTGCGATTTTTACGAAATCCTACAGTTTTCAGTCGCTCTTATTGGTTAGACAATAAGGGGTATTATCGAATGGGGTTCGAGACAATGTTGTGTCTCGTAATATTTATCGACATCAATCTCAGAGTATTCCGAACACTCGAGTGCAATAAATCGTTTTATAATCATAGTGAAGACAGGATTGTAGGCGATGAGTGATGCGGGGTCGGTGACCGTCTTCGTAATATAATTATGTTATCTTGGCAATCTTCGCGAATGCCCGTAGGCTACGAGACAAGTTTGGAAAGGTTGAAACTGCTAAAATGTTCTTTTGGGATCGGATCTCATTATGAAAGGAGAACGGAAACGGGAAAAAAATAATTAAATAGAATTTAATTTAAAGTGAAAACTTTTATCTGATCGATTACGGAAAAGCTGCACCAATCATTGCTACAATCTGAATTTATGTGATTGGCTGAATTTATGTATTTAGGTATTCTCAACTAGCTAGCTCAGACAATGTCGGCCAATCGATCCCCAGAAAGTTGTGTGCTGCTTTGTGTTTAAAAATTGAAAATTGGTACCTACTCAGAAATGAAAGCTGTTAGTAGGTTCTGCTGAAAGCATAGGTAACCACTTAATGACACTTTCATTAGCATAGCATCTCGCTGACGCAACATTGATGTTTTTCATCATCATCATCATCATCATGATCAATCCATCGCTGGCCCACTACTGAGCACAGGTCTTCTCTCAGAATGAAAAAGAAAGGGAAGAGGAATTTGCATCTAGTTTTCATTTCAACCAAAAATCAAGTCAAGTAAAGTAAAAATCATTTGCCACAAGTGAAAAGGTATTTGTTAACAAAAATATTTACAAAAAAGTTTTACAATTACAACAGTTTTAACTTTATGCACTTCTGATTACACTACCATTCAATTTAGTCAGTTTTATATTATGAAAGACATAAGTAGGGACTCCATAATTAAGGCACCATTAAGTTCATAACCGTGATTGAAGTTTACTTCTAAATAATTGTCTGATCGATAGCTCCCGATTAAAATGTCCAATTGATACGCCTGAGTACTGACTAGTGCTTAGTGTATTTAGGTTAATAACATGCTCTGAGATGGCGCCAGCGCAGGCCCACGCATCGCCCTTGGCTGCAACTAGTGTTTGCTTAAATTAACTTGTACTTACTGTCCAATGCGTCATGTTTCAATGGGCTTAATGGGTTTCTTACGAAATGTTCTGATACCTTCAGGCGTAACATAGGCAGTGCCAGTGGTCCGACCGCCGACGATGAACGAGAAACGAGTAGAACTAGAAACTATAAACGAGTTGGCGATCAGCGGGAAGCGAGTGTGTAGTTTCGATAGTTTTGTCGCCGGGCTATAAGCGAGTGTGCAAGTGCGACGAGCGGTTACCCAGAGCCGTAAAGCCAGTTGAAGAAAAAAACAGAGTTAATTCCATAACTGTACTGATTTTTTGAGTACTTACGAAACACTAATAACACGTACTTAATTACTAAGATTACTATGTTTAATTGGTAGGCATACTCCATCTCAATCGACCTAATACTATAACGACATGTCACCAGTCGCCGTCACCGACGCGAAGCTGATAACATCATTAAACTGAGCTATTCAGATCACTGACTTGGTCTCTATGTGAATGACAACTTTCACTATCTTGACTAGTATAATATTTACTCAGTATTATTTTTTATTTATCACTAGACTAGCTGATGCCCGCGACTTCGTACGCGTGGATTTAGATTTTTAAAAATCCCTTGGGAACTCATCAATTTTCCGGGATGAAAAGTAGCCTATGTCCTTCCCCGGGATATAAGCTAACTCTGTACCAAATTTCATCAAAATCGGTTGAACGGTTGGGCCGTGAAAAGCTTGCAGACAGACAGACACACTTTCGCATTTATAATATTAGTATGGAAGTATGAATGATGCCCGCCACTTCGTCCCCGTGGATTTAGGTTTTTAAAAATCCCGTGGGAGCTCTTTGATTTTCTGGGGTAAAAAGTGGCCTATGTCCTTTCCTGGGATGCAAGCTATCTTTGTGCCAAATTTTGTCAAAAGACAAAAGACAGACACACTTTCTCATTTTTAATATTAGTATGGATATACAGCTGGGTGTATGCGGCAGTGGGGTGCAGTTCACAGAGTAATAAAAGCACTGCATATAATCACTACCCATATTATTTTATTTTTATTTTAGTTGGAAAACCAAAAGCTTAATTAAACTAAACATCTTAAAATTAAGTACCTAACTAATAATAAGTTTTCACAGTTAGATACAAAATTAGAAAGAAGAACACAGCACAGTCACAAGCAAACTATGATAACTAGATAATATAATTACGTTATGCTTGCAAACAACTTAGTTAAACTTTGGCGTGCACTATTCACATTGCCATAAAATGTAGGTATAAATGCGAAATTGTGTTTGTTTTTTGGTTTATTGGTTTGCAACATGCGACTTTTTTTTCTTAAAATAGAAGATTTTTAGTAGGTAGGTATAATGGCACATATAATATCATCTCTGTACATTCTGGGGCACGCGTCCAAACAATTTTTAAATATCTAATAGGCTATTTCTTTTACCCAAAATTTTCTCATGGAGCCTTCTAAGAAAATTATGTACAACATAATTTGTTCGTATCTATTACATTATCTAATTAATCACTTGTTGACACTTATATTATAATTGCGAATTGAAATATTGTGTATAGCATGATGGGCATAATTGTACAACTTTATACTCCATTTGAATTCCATCTCTATTATAATTATACTAAGGTATAAAATGTATTAGGGAAATCTGGGAGTTCCAAGGGCAAAGCGTGGGCTTTAGTGAATGTTGGCGCCAAACTGTATTTCGGAATTTGAATTTATAGAAACGTCAAACCAATTCAAATGGCTGTCCGTGTAATGTAGTGCCATGTTATTGATTGAATTTTACTTAATATAGTATTATGTCTATAATTTTACTTAATTATTATTGTTTCTATATTATAATAGTATGACTAAACTGTAGATTAGTTGTACCTATTTGAATATAATGGGGCGGGATTCGGGACCAAGTAGACCAAGATAAAATATTATAACAATATGATGATAATGGGGTTCTGCATTAGGTTAGCAAAATAGATATTATTATTTCGTAATTCGATTCAAAAAGATATACCTACACGCTGAAATTTTAATGGTTGTTTTCCCGAAGCGAAGTGGTTTTGTCGGGGTATTACAATCGATTTATAAATATTAAAAAATATTAGAGTCAAAAATGTCAAATTTACAATCGAGAAAAACAAAAATCGAATCAGACCTCGAACCAATAGTGATACCGCGTGCGCGCAGGCTAGTTTATACCGTATCACTAAGTGCGAGAGCTTATTTTGCTCTAAACTTTTTCACGTTATTGGCAGCGCGGTTCGAGTGGATGTACCTACTACCTATTCACGTTACGTCTAGGGAGTAGATCTCAGTCAGCTCTGCTGTACTTTGACTTTGCTCAGACTTAAGTTAAAGCAAGACAAAGTTATGTCAGCGATATGGCGCTGTCTCGTTTCAACAGTGTCTTAAGTCTGAGCAAGTCAAAGTGCGCTCTATAGACTATAGATCTCAGTATGAGTGTCACGTGTCGCCGTCATGCGTCGCAATCACGTACCGCTTAAGTCTTTCTACCTTTAGACCTAAGTACACCTTTAGCCATGTACAATAGAATGTCCCTCATATTTTCCAACGTCCGACACCTGGAAACTGTATACCCTAATGGCTATGATATTTCCAAGAGCGAAAGCAGATACTTATTACGTGGAGTGCAGATGAAAATATTACCCATAATAATAAGAAACTTCATTGCGTTATGGCCTTTAACCATTTGCATGTAAGGGTGCATATCCCTTGGGGTTTAAAAGCTATTGTATTCAAACCCACCTTTAAGGCATAAGTCCATTAGCTAAGTGATGTCTAATAATGCACTATGCAGGTATTTTGAAAATAATGGGCTAGAAATTAATTTAAAATACACTTCTAAATGATGATAACTGTAATAACTGTGTGTAATATTATTAGAGAAAATGTATACTTACTGTAAAAGTAAATACTATATTAGGTAACTATAACTGATGCCCGCAAATGCATCCGCGTGGATCACAAATGATTCACTTATCTGTTGCGTGGATTGAGGTGTTTACAATCCCGTGGGAACTTTTTATTTTCCGGGATAAAAAATAGTATATGTTGTCACTCTGAAGGTCTTTTACTATAACCCTGCAATAAATCGTATAAATCACATAGGCTACTGTGTGGAGAGTGGCATAGGCTAATTTTTATACCGGAAGTTCAAAGAGTTTCCACGGGATTTTTAAAAACTAAATCCACGCGAACGAAGTCCGGGGAGTTAGCTAATAATGTAATAAAAACCGGTAAAGTGCGAGTCGGATTTGCATACAAAGGGTTCCGCACACGATGGTAGCATCGTACAAGAAATAATACTTTAATATTTTTTTGTGATGTAACCACAAATTCACGTTTTTCGGATTTTTGCCTTTAGACATCGGTACCTGCCTTTCATGATTCTAGGTCAACGGGAAGTACATACCTTCTTACCTACCCTATAGGTTTTGATCCCCTTGACGGGTCTTGACATACCTACACGACAGAGAGGCAGGCAGACAGACAGACAGACAACGAAGTGATCATATTTTCCTTTTTAGGGTTCCGTACCTCAAAAGGAAAAACGGAACCCTTATAGGATCACTTTGTTGTCTGTTTGTCTGTCTGTCTGTCTGTCTGTCTCTCTGTCCGTCTGTCTGTCAAGAAACCTACAGGGTACTTCCCGTTGACCTAGAATCATGAAAGGCAGGTAGGTAGATCTTAAAGCTGACATTTGGGGAAAAATCTGAAAACCGTGAGTTTGGGCTTAGATCACACAAAAAAAAGTTAAATTGTGGTCATGAACTAATAATTAGTATTTTCAACTTTCGAAGTGAGTGACTATATCAAGTGGGGTATCATAATATGAAAGGTCTTCACCTGTACATTCTAAAACAGATTTTTATTAATTTTTATGCATCATAGTTTTTGAATTATCGTGCAAAATGTCGAAAAAATACGACTGTAGTACGGAACCCTCATTGCGCGAGCCTGACTCGCACTTGGCCGGTTTTTTCTCTGGAGATGCGGAACCCTAAACATTGCTTTAGAATTAAATATTCTATGCCATAACAGTTAATCGTAGTTAAGTAGGTAGGTACTATAAAAAGCTTAAGATAAATACGCAAACGTTTTGATTGAAAGTTCTTTATCATGAATAATTGATTGAGCACGCCAATTTGTTCCACATTAGTTTTTGCTACGTAATATTTAATCGGTAAATTGAAATTGAAAGAAAAAGGCAAGTAGCCGTAGTTTTTTACAATAATTATTTTAAATTGTATACCTATTTACTGTGTCGAGTTTCAAGAATTCTTGTGGAAATTCCTGAAACTAAATTAGGTACAGAAAGTAATGTACATCGACCTTTAGAAGGAGATTTTAGAGCATTGGCTCTGTCGTTGCGACCGACAAAACGTCATATAGGTATGAGTGACAGAGACTACGCTCTACAAAGCTGAAATGTCATTCTAATGGCCGATGTACGAGTACAATACTTTTTGCCGCGTAATGTACGTGTGTGTTTCACTCTTGGTACTGTACAGAGATAGATTGCATCCTGGAAAATCAAAGGATTCCCAAGCAATTTTTAAAAACCCAAATTAGCGCGATTAATTTTGTGGGCATCAGTAGGTAAATATAAAGTAAAGGGGCAAGCGAATTTTTCATGTAGATATTTATTAAACATTTAGTAAATTCAAGAATAAGTTTTTATGCATTTTAAATTTAATTTCGCTTTATGTCCGGGATTTCAGGGAAAGGAGTTGGAGCCCAACCCCTCTTACCTCCCCTGGCTACACTATTTTTCATCGGAAGCACTGGGTGAACAATTCAATTTCAATTTACATTATTCTGATTTGCCAACTATGCTTAACTGTACCATCGCGGTAATGGCTTCAGATTTATCACAAGTCACAACCACTGTCCGCGCCACAGTGATATTACGGTGCCTGTCCACTAAAATAGAGCAGATTGGAGATGTGTTTAACAGACCAATCAGGCTGAGATCTATAGAGCGTAGGTACCTACTTCTCGCTTTAACAGTGTCTTACGTCTGAGCAAAGTCAAAGTTCGCTCTATATGTCTATGTATACTTAGGTCATGTAGCTAAGCTTAGCCTTTTGTTTTATTCAGATACTTACAAGTTAGCCCTTGACTGTAATCTGACCTGGTGGATGGGAGTCTAAGATGGAAGCGGGCTAACTTGGAAGGGGTATGGTAGTTTTAATCATACCCATACCCTTTTGGTTTGTACAAGGCATCGTACCGGAACGCTAAATCATTTAGCGGCACGGGTTTGCCGGCAGTCAGTTTTCACGGCCTCAGATTAATTATTACCTATATTAAATAATACAAGTACAAAGTCAACAGTGTTTTTACTTAAAACAAATTCTATTAAAAAGCAATTTCGGCAATTTGCGTTCATTTTAGGTGACTTGCATCAAAATTGAATGATTAATTGAGAGCTTATAGTAGATTGGAAATAGCAATTCATACCTAATCGTATTCCAAGAGCTTAGTGATTGTACCCACAGAAATCAGAAAAGGTATAGAAATGACACTTAATGATGAGTGAACTTAGATGTCTAGTGAAACATCAGTGCGCGATATTGTAAAAACAAACGTACTTGCATAGCTTTACAATTTAATTTAGATGCTTTGGATGCTACGTAGGTAATAATATGTGATTTCGTATTATTCATGTTTTAGTGAGTTGCCAAAATTCGTCGATACTGTATCTTGGTACTTCTGTACCAAGTTAGTGCTAAAGTAGTGCATTTACGAGTATGATAAGTAAAACATAAATGCAATGTACTTATTGTAAAAATAGTATATTATGCATAGCGTCTCATTACTCTGGATTTGGATGCTAGAGTCGTGCTGTTGGATTATTTATGTACTACGTACTTGGGTTGTTTTTGGCTTATAGTATAGCTGATGCCCGTTATTTTATCCGTATGGATTAAGCTTCTTAAAAATGCCGTGGGAATTCTTAAATTTTTCCAGAATGTTAATCTCCAGGACTTTTACTATAAGTATCCATGCAAAAAATCCGTTTTTTCCGTTGTGACGTGATTAGAGGACAGAGCAACAAGCAAGATTATTTAGATACTAGCTGACCCAGCGAACTTCGTTCCGCCTAACAGTCGATTCAAATTTTTTTTTTTTTTAAATATCAATTCACTATCAGAAATTCTAAAATCCCCACGATTTAGGACTTCAGTATTTTGCAACATCAGGATTGAGGAGTTAGGATCCGAAGTTCAATGATGTAGCCTATGCTTGGTACCTAAAATAATTTTGCATCATCCGCAGTTCCTGAAACATTATAGTTTAGGAGTGCTGTACCCTACATCATCAGGGTTTAAGAGTTGAGACTTGAAGTCTGAGAATAAAGTCGTTGCTTGGTACCTACAATATGAATTCACTATGAACACTTCCTGAATCTTGATAACTCAGGCGGGCAGTAACCCTGCAGCATCTGGATTAAGGAGTTGAATCCAGAATTTTTGTGACCACCACGAAAACTTTTTTTGTTGATTAAAAAAAAATTTTGCAAATCGGTTCAGAAATCTCGAAAAAATCGATGTAGAAAAAAGAACCACCTCCTTTTTGACAGTCGGTTAAAAGCCGATGACCTTGAAATATATACGGAACAATTTTTAAAATATCCCCTTTCTAACAAAAAAAGAATGAATTAAATCGGACTACGCGTTAATGAATTACAACTCAGTATACATTTTAACTTTCATCCCCTCTCCTACGGGAACCATGCTGAATTTCGGGATAAAAAGTATCCTATATTCTTCCTCATAGTATGACCTCAAATCGTACCAAGTTTCATTGGAATCCATTCAGTAGTTTCAGCGTGATGCGCGGCCGTGATACAGACAGACAGACAGACAGATAGACAGACAGACAGACAAAAATGAAAAAAATTACAGTTTTGGGTTCAGTATCGATTATAGAGTGCCCTCGAAAAAAAAATTTCAAAATATCTTCAATGTACAGAATTTGACCTGTTACAGTTTTATTATAAGTATTGATGATTGATAAGGTAGTGATGAATGAGTTGTATAGCAACGCGATGTCTCGATATTAATGACAGCTTATACCATTTCTACTGGCTGATTTATATTTCTGTGATTGAACCACACCAACGGATTATCGTCGAACGTTTGAATAATCTCAAATTAGTTTTGTCTCGCAATATCCATAACTTACTTTTACATATTGCAATATCCCCGCCGGCACGTAATTTATGCCAATCGAACCAGTGACATTTTGAAATACGTAACTTATACGAATGTTTCTCGCAATAAAACAATTTAGTATTTAATACTTTTATGAGTATAACCGACTTTTGTTAATAACTGGTTGTGGTTGATACCTATTTGCTAATTCGTTAGTTTTGTCAGAGTTTTACTTACTAAATAAATGAGGTATTTCAATATCGTCGTCGATGGAATCCAATGCTGATGTCTTGTAGGGGACTTCCACACGTCACCGCTTGAATCAGCGGCTCCCTGCCACTTGTTTCATGTCATCTAGTGAGAAGTCTACAAACACTGCGCTTTGCTGTGCGAGGTCGTCATTCTACTACCTTGACACCCCAAAGTCTATCTGTTGTCTAGCTTTTCTTTATCTAATTATCCGTCCGTTGCAACTTCAGCTTACAACCCGTTGCGCTACGTCGGTTACTCTGTTTCTTCCACTGATCACGTAGAGAAATTCCAAGCATAGCTCTCTATCGCCCGCTGAATGACTCTGAGCTTTCTTAATGAGGCCCAGTGACTGTCTCGGATTCGTACAAAATACGACGAAACAACAGAGGTAAAACTCGAAATATTTACCTACTCTACCAAGTCCCCAGAGATCTACGAATACAAGTAGGTACGGTGAACCCCCGATTGACGACCTGTTTTGAATCAACTTGATTTTCACCATTTTGGCACTGTACGAAGTCGGAACTAAAATGTTAGCGATGCGACATCTGTCAACATAGTATTAATAGGTATGACGACTATTTGACACTTCGGAACGGCACAATAAATAACTATCAATTTGTATGGCACACCAGCGTACTTGTATAATATGCCCATTTCAGTGGCCAAGCCCGATAAATAAAATCTGCCGTCATAAGTCAGTTCGGGACCGCAGCGCACGCAGACTCTATTTCAACAATAGGCACCAACGCCATATTTGGGCCGATTGCATCGAAACCCTTTCTACGAGTACGTTCACCGATTAACTTCAATCTAACGTTGTGAAATCGTTTGGGAAACTAGCCTACCAGTTACCGCAGTTATCAGAATAACTGACATAACCATAGATATCGGAAAGCCATAACAATAATAATATGTAGGTGGTGTGACCGGTGTGACTTACCAATAGCGTTTATTAAATTGTATTGGTTAAGGATCACTGAGCGAGTCGTTACAATGATGGTTTATTTGGTGAGACTAAAATTTAGACAGTTTAAATCTATTCTATTCAAGGTAGTTTTCTTAACTGATTATGTAATTAATGATAAGCTAGATGGTGGAGACCGCGTACCGGTAAGCGCAGTATGGAACGATGACCTGAAGAAGGCGGCGTGGAGCGGGTTGATGAGGAAGGTGGAGCACCGTGTCCAGCAGTGGACGCAAACAGGCTAATGGATTGGATTTAAGCTAGATATAACATGTAGATAGATCATCGCCAATGGTTTTGAAATGTATCCAAAAATTCAGCAATTGGCAATCAGAAAGTGTTTACAATAATACCCAATCTGAATAGACGATTTGAGTTTGAGTTTGAACCAGGTGGTAGCCATAATAAATCTGAAAAGCCTACGCATAGGTAGCTCATGCATTGCCAGACACTTAGTATGGTGGCAAACCCCTGCCAGATATATGTAAAGTTTAATAAGTTATTAACGTTTATGGGTGTCTGGCGGGCGTTCCCACGACACTAAGTATCTGGCATTGCATGACGTAATTTCTTATACTACTCCGAAGAAAATATAAAAATATTAGACTTTATACTTTGACGTAAGCTTTTTTACACCTTTATTAGGTACCTGTTATCTCCCAAAGCCACCATGATTAACAAACATCCAAACAAACGTTCCTCCCAGTGTTGGGGACAATACGCAGAGATACTTTCAGCTTTTATAAAATAAGGATGGTCTGGCACGCACTGGCACTCTATAATCAGTATAGGTTACCACTAACCAACTAGTAAATAAGTTAACCATTATAAGTTGTAGTACGAGAAATCATTATTTGAATTTGATTATGGTCCTTCGAATCAGATTTGAACGTACAACCCATATATTGTATGTATAGTTTGTTTCTCCCATTAGATAGCTAATAACTATGATGAAAACGGTATTAGTTACGCTAGACTTACCTAACCGAATGGATATTTAACACCTTTCCATCATAATCCACATGACAGTGGAATAAATCACAGAGCTATTTGCATACCGGTATTATGCCGCTCATTTATAACGATACGGTATGGTATGGGACCATAAAAACATAAAATGTCATTCGAGTTTAAAATCAACATCGTTTATACCAGGGGTTATTGCGCAATGCAATCACAATCCCCATCGTCTTCAAAACTGGAAAGCTACGGCACACACACAGAAAGCTACGGTAGTGTCCGACGCAGCTTCTAGAAGTTGTAATACAAGCAACTGATAAGAGCGCACTAGGATTAACTTGCCATACTTTCCATACATAGGTAGGTACACTTAATATAGTCTAAGGAATATCTACTCAATACTCATGTGCTATATATATCTAGTATATGTATATACCTAGAACACACAATCCAGTTGGGTAGGTCCAATTTTGAGAAAGAGGTCAACCGCCGAATCCAACTCGGTTGGGCAGCGTTCAGGAAGCTTCGAGATGTCTTCTTGTCCAAAATTCCTCAGTGCTTGAAGACCCAAAGTCTTCGAACAGTGCGTGTTGCCAGTGATGACATATGGATCCGAGACATGGTCGCTAACTATGGGCCTCATAAGAAAGTTCAGAGTAACTCAGCGGGCGATGGAGAGAGCTATGCTTGGAGTTTCTTTACGTGATCAAATCAGAAATGAGGAGATCCGACATACCTCAACGGGTTGCGAAGCTGAAGTGGCAATGGGCAGGGCACATAGTTCGTACAACCGATAGACGTTGGGGTCCCAAGGTGCTAGAATGGCGACCTCGCACCGGAAGACGCAGTGTTGGAAGACCCCCCACTAGGTGGACGGACGACATCAGACGAGTCGCAGGGAGCCGCTGGATCCAGGCGGCGCAAGACCGTGGCGTGTGGAAGTCCCTACAAGAGACCTATGACGTCTATTGGTTGAAGATGATGATGATGATGATGATGATGATGACCCATGTGCTAAGGAGTGATCACACTAATGTCACGTCGATCCGTTGCTCCGTTACGGCGTGATTGAAAGACAAACCAACAAACCAACAAATCAACAAACCAATAAACCAACAAAAAAACACATTTTCGCATTTATAGTAAGGGTAGTGATGATATCTAAGCAGTCATCAAAGTTTTGTTGATTACGAATGCGTTGCGAAATTGCTTCCCACGGTTACAGTTCAATGGTTGACACTTTACGTACTGACTAGCGAAGGTCTCTTCTAAGTATGAGAAGGGTTCAAGCCGTAGTTTACCACGCTGGCCAAGTGTAGATTGGCAGACTTAAAAACCTTATAAGGAACACTCAGACATTTCAGATCTCATGAGAAAACCTGCATGCCTGAGATTTCTCTATAATGTTCTCAAAGGTGTTTGAAGTCTGCCAATTAGTAATTGGCCAGCGTGGTAAACTATGGCCAAAACCCTTCTCACTCAGACCCGTGCTTTGTAGTGAGCCGGCGATGGGTTGATAATGATGTCGATGAGATGATGATATGAATAAATCCTATTGTACCTACAGTTATTCTATAGTTAGTAAATGCAGTTAGTTACCTGGCTCTGGATAGAAGTTAAAACATGGCTAAGTAGTCAAAGCTCGGGTTAAATTAACTTTGTAATATGTAAACTAGAAACGGGTACGCATCTCGATTAGATAAGTCACATGAAGGTAGCTACGGAATTGTACACGGCTTAATTATGGGAGCTGTGTAAACGGATAAGATTAAGAATCATATGTTTCACACATAATTTAGCCGGTGTCGACATATTTTCCATGGATTTTAATGAGTCCACACTAATATCAGTTCATCATAACGACAGGTGTCCCGGGCTATAATTAAAATACTAGCTGATGTCCATGACTTTGTCCGCGTGGAATTAGGTTTTTTAAAAATCCCGTGGTAACTCTTTAATTTTCCGGGATAAAAAGTAGCCTATGTCACTCTCCAAGTCTTTATCTATACCCATTCAAAAAAATCACGTTAATCCGTTGCAAAGTTGCAAAATTGAAGGACAAACCAACAAACCAACACACAATCACACTTTCGCAATTATAATAAGGGTACTGATTTTGTGAGAATTTTGAAAAATCCCACCCTATTTGTTGTGTATATTATAAAAGTAGTTATGTACAATAAATTGCGGCTTTAGCAGTTCATGCGACCGAGTGTATTCTCCTGTACTAGTTACTTTGTATCTCAAATGCAGTGGTAAAACGCAATGTAAACAAATTCTAATATCAATAGGTACAGCTCATGATGCAGCATCGATTTCTATGCAAAAACGGTATCGTGATATTCCTTAATAGTAGTGCCAAGTACCTACATTCACTTTATGTTCCTGGGTGGGCCGCTAAAATGCTAGCCAACCCTAACGTTTAAACTATCGTGAGTGATTTCCATTATACATGTCTCACACCCGGCTTTACTCACGTGTTTAGTCGACTGATACTCTCAACCGCGACGCGTGCGCGAACTGAGTCCCTGTGAAAAAGGACTTCGAATGGGTTCGAAACTAGTCGGGCTAACGTTGAATAAACATGTGAGTAAAACCGGGTGTGAGACATGTACAACCCTAAAGTGCTGGCGTAAATCTTTCTTTCTGTATGTGCGGCCTAATTTCGAGATTTGACAACTCCATATTATTATCCCAGTTAAAGTTACCAAATTTATTAAGCCTCCGCTGGCCGTCCGTCCTTCTGTTCGTCTGTCTGTCAGCTGTTAGTCTCATGAGATAATAGGTAGAGAGTTAAAATTTTTACAGAATGTGTATTTCTCTTTCTGCTATAGCAACAATTAATAATAAAGATTTCAAAATGGCCACCATTCAAATACTAAAAAAAAACCACAGTTACTTAGTGTTGTACAGTACATCTTATAGGATGGTACAGAACCCTTAATGTGGAGTCCGACTCGTACTTCACCAGTTTTTTAATTTAAATGTAAAGCTATATATTTTAAGATAATGAACGGGCGAATTGATTTGAATTAAGTTAACAAGCGTATAAATTATATCCCTGTAAGTCACATGGAAAATTTATCCGAACAATTTGCATACTACCCTAAGGATAAAATTCAAATAGGCAGTAGGTAAATGAAGCACGCGAGCAGAAACTACTTTTTGCAGCGTAACTAATATTTTATATAATGGAAATGAATTCTTTCGCCTGGCGCATATTTTATTTTGATGCAACAGAACGCTTATAAAAGACAACATTTTGATTTATGTTTCGCTTTGAATAAGATGTAACTTATTAGTTGCCTTTTTTTAAAGTTGAAGGGAAAAGAGAAATACATAACACCAACTAAGTTTAAATAATATTCTGAGTTTATATATTTGCGGATTTATGTTGGTTGCAAAACCGATGTCCGTTGTGGCAGACATAATATTATTCGATTATGCACTGTGTGAGACAGCCTCCAACCCACTGGACCGACAACCCTAAAAAGGTAGCAGGCACTGGGCAGTGGAGGGATTAGGAAGGTGGAGGGCCGTATGTGGCGGTGCGCTCTATGTTCAGCTATACCTATACCTACCGGCTGATAGATGGATCGATGGATATGATATATTTTCGAAAAACGTAAACACGTTTTTGAGAATCAAGCAAAAATAACTATATCGTTTAGGCTTTATTTTAAAATAATCATATATATATAAAGAGACATAATATGTGCTAAATTTAAGCCCAACATAAGGATTGGTTTATTTTTTGCGGCTGAAGTAGTGGAACAACGCTAGTAGAATAATTTTAAACTGAGGCCCTACTACCACGTTTCAATATTGTTTTGACATTTTCATGCAAGTATATTGTATGAAAATGCCAAAACAATACTACTTTAAGTGATGGTAGTAAGGCCTCTGTAATGCACGGTCATAGTAGCAGCATTTTAGCGGCCCAGATATGCACCTACGATTTTCCTGTGGCGACTAGTGAGCAAAATAAAAAGCTACAATTTACTTTCAATGTCGACATTAGGTTGATCGCCAGCAGCATAATCTCGTCTAAAGGGCCATAATGTATGCTTATTATTCGCCAACGTCCCTTTATATACTTGCCTTAGGCGTTATAAGAGTGCTATAAAACGTATCTTATTATTATAATTTACATAGAATTTTATCTACACTCCCTGAGTATTTTGACGCTTAATATATTATGTATAGTGTATACAGCTATTTTGCGATAAAGCTGTCTTATTATTCTATCTTAGATGTTATAGTTAGCTGTTATTCACTTGTATAATTGTATAATATTGTTTAACATTATTCTGTTATTGAATAAAGTGTTTGAAAATTAATAGAATACTATCCTTCCCATTTGTATTTTCGATCAATAGCAAAGAGAAAAGCTAAAGGTCCAGTCTCTGGCTAGATCCATACTTAATATTAAATAAATTCGAATGTGTGTCTGTCTGTCTGCTAGCCTTTCACGGCCTATCCGTTCAACCGATTTTGATGACATTTGGTACTGACATAGCTTGGATCCCGAGGAAGGACATAGGCTACTTTTTATCCCGGAAAATCAAAGAGTTCCCATGGGATTTTTTAAAACCTAAATCCACGCGGACGAAGTGGCGTGCATCATCTAGTACTATCCCTAGATATTCTAGTATCTAGATATTCCCGTAGAAAAAATGTAATATAATGTCAAATAATTCAAGTTGCCACACTCCTGACCTGAAAATAAAATAAAATAAAATAGTCTACCACGCTGGCCATGTGCGGATTGGTAGACTTCACACACTTTTGAGAACACTAGGGAGAACTCTCAGGCATGCCGGTTTCATCACGATGATTTCCTTCACCGTTAAAGCAAGTGATATTTAATTACTTAAAACGCACATAATTCCAAAAAGTTAGAGGTGCGGGCCCGGGATCGAAACCTCGAACTCCGACTAGAAGGTGGACGTCCTAACCACTAGGCTATCACAGCTTAACCAATTAACTTTTAACAAAATTAAAAAAGTTTAATAACTCCACAATCAAAGATATGCAGCACAGATTAGTAAACACGATTTGAGCATTTCAAAACTATCGGCTAAGCGCTAGATTTCTTTGAAATTCCATATAAGTCGAGTCTAGAACCCGACACGGCTGGAATGCCGATTCCAGTCGTAAATCAGAGGTGACATAAAATGACCGCCTTGTTACGATTACGGGACTTAATAAAATTACCCCTAATACAGCTAGAGGTTGCATAAAAAGCAATAGATGTAGCCATGCCCGCTTGCGACTCTGATGAATATGGAAGTGGTTGGTAGGTACTACTTTTGCGTAATTATTTTTTTCTAATCCTCGTAGAATAACTACAACTTTATTTTATCTTGTCACCACAATTCACAAACAGGAGCTTGAATTACTTATAGGTACTTGAATAATAGAAAATTAATTGAGAGAAAATTACAATAGAATAGAAATATTTTTTATTCAAATAAACTTTTAGAAGTAGGTTAGTTTAAATCGCCAAATTCATCTACCACTGCACTTTTCTTTCCTACCGAGAAGAACCAGTAGAAACTCGGTCGGTTGGCTGGTGGATGTGAGGTAACTTGGAAAGGCTATGGCAGTTTATACAGGGTATACTTAGAAAGCTAGCAAAAACGAAGCTGGTGAGAGTACGGATGATTACTGAGCAAATATCACGAAAAAACGCGAAAAAATATATCATAAACCTATATTTTTTTAAAGTTCGCAATGTATTGCAAAATAACATGTGACTTACGCTATGGGTCAACGATCGTTGTGCAGATATGGGCCGAAGGGTCAATGCCGTAGGCGGGGCACTGACATCGAGTTTTGTGCGCTATACATTGCGGGTTTGAAAAATACTATAAGTATAAGGCAAATGGTTTTTGGTATTGGATTAGGTAGTTTAATAATAGTGCTAGGTTTTTGCTAGCGTTCTAATTACACCTCATATACTGTATTAAACCCATACTCCTTATCGGTTACAGACCCCATCGATTGGAACAGCATGCGCGCGAGAGACCATGGAGAGCACTCTTAAGTATTCCGTTTCATTAAGGCGAGTCACCGAGGCGGGCAGCGCGGCTTTGAAGTAATCCGCTCGGCAACGTTCAAATTCTGTGTTTCAAACGTTAAATTTGAATTTAATAAATTATAGAAGTCCTGTTGAAAACCAAAATTTAGCAGGTTCTCTGTAGTACTTAAAGACAAATATTTCCATATAAAAATTATTTGCCAAGTCAGAAATTTTAGTATTAAATAATTCGTTTTAGACTTTTATTTCGGCTTATTTCAAGATTTTATTTGATCGAGTGAAGTTCTTTCTATTGTGTATCAAAGTAGCACATTCTTTAGACAATGTCTTTAGGTATATTGTATATGTTTAGCAATGCCATTATTTAATAGTAAATACCTAAAACATTTGATCTAGCAAACCAGTTTTTTCCACTTAGCCTCGGTGACTCGCCTTAAGCTTAAACCGCGCCTTTCTGTTATTGCATGAGTGTAAGCAATAAACGGATAAATAAAAAAATCTATTAAAACAATATTAGCGCCACGGTTTTCCTGTTACTTTGAACATATTAATAGTTCAATTATTGTGATGTTTCGGACATTGAAATTCACCTCGCGTGGAACAACTCATTACTTTATACTGCACGCTATGCGTGGGAACCGAACATATTTGGAGTAGTCTTATATATGTATATAAAAGTAAAAGCTGACTGACTGACTGACTGACTGATCTATCAACGCACAGCTCAAACTACTGGACGGATTGGGCTGAAATTTGGCATGTTAATAGCTATTATGACATAATCTACATCCGTTAAGAAAGGATTTTTGAAAATACAATCCCTAAGGGGGTAAAATAGGGGTTTGAATTTAATTTGCGTAGTAGATGCGCACGAAGTTGCGAGCATATGCTAGTTAATCTATAATCTATAATCTTTGATTTTCGGAGATTAAAAGAAGCCTATTTTCATTTCCAGGAGCTACATCAAAATTGACTTGGCGGATGAACCGTGAAAAGGTAACAGACAGACACTTTCACATTTATAACATCAGTATGGATTTAATACTCTGAAACGCTGATTCTTTGTTTTGTATGTAAATTAAGGTTCATAGTTAGGTACTATAGATTATTTATTGTACTCAAATTGGATGAAATGCGTTCAGGGAATTGGCAATCTCCTCTACATCATGTAGCGCTGCAGATAACAAGGTGGGATTTGCATATGTAATCAAGGTGAGCTGTAACAGACGTTGAACTTTAAAAAACTTACATTGTTCGAACTGCATTCTTTTAACGATTTGAACCAAATGTCCATAGAGTTTTTTCGTCTTTCTGTGGTAGTCATCGTGACTGACATCATCATCATACCTGAGGACACACGCTGGTCAAATGCGGATTGACAGACTTCACACACCTTTGAGAACACTATGGAGAATTCTCTGGCCTCTTTTTTTCCTTCACCGTTAAAGCAATTTATATATTTTAACAAGCTTATGCCCGCGACTTCGTCCGCGTGGACTACACAAATTTTAAACCCCTATTTTACATCCTTAGGGTTGATCTTTAACTTTGAGATTTTAACATAAATGAGCTTAATAAAATATGTAATACTGCTAATTGCAAAAATATTAACTACAAAACTTCTTTATAGACACTTCAAAACTGACAGAGTTTCATACAAACTTCAAACCTCTATTTTATTTTACCCCTTGAGGGGTTGAATTTTGAAAAATTCTTTCTTAGCGGACGCCTACGTTATATAGCTATCTGCATGCCGAATTTCAGCGTGATCCGTCCAGTAGTTTGAGCTGTGCGTTGATAGATCAGTCAGTCAGTCACTCAGTCAGTCAGTCACCTTTTCCTTTTATATATATAGACTAGCTTACTCCGGCGACTTCGTCCACGTGGCACTCAGTTGGTTAGACTTTTAGGATCGGTGAGAAAATTCAATAATTATACGGTATACCTTTTCTCCTGTCACTTTATATCTAGACGGAACATTTCACTCCAGTATAAATTAAACGTGTTTTCTGGGAAATGCATTGAAAACTCGAGGAGAAATCATGATACGCATTTAAATTAGTTAGACTTATTTATATCTAATAGGTGTGACTAGATTAGCAGCCTCCTTTGCTCCTTTGCCTCTTTTGCTTGAAGCGCGTTGGGCTTTTGCTCAGGTGGAAGAAGCGCCGGAATAACCAGCTCTTAGTTTTAAGATGTGATGTGTGGCACAGTTTTGTAAATAACGTCTTTTCTTTCTTTCTTTCCTCCTCGCTGGTCTCGGCTTGAGCCATGAGGTCTTGCGTTAGTCTCGGTTGAATAAAAAAACTAGCCAAAATTGGTTGACGTTAACTTAATACATAAAAGGAAAAGCTGCCTGACTGACTGACTGATCTATCAACACACACAGCTCAAACTACTGGATTTTGAAAATCCAACCTCCGGGGGTGAAATAAGGGTTTGCAATTTGTGTAGTCCACGCGGACGAAGTCGCGAGCATAAGCTAGTGTGCCTATATGTAGGTGATAGATTTGTGTAAGTAAGCGAGAAATCACTAGGAAAAGACTAGATAGACTTGTTTGCAGCATCTGTTACACAGCTCAGTAACTCAAGGGCTTTGGCTTAGAGCATCCTATTTGCATTGCGGAGATTGTTATTTAGTACAACTGCACACTGAAACGACGCGTCGTGGATACGAATAGATGCCCCTATTTAGGTATTTAGGGTTAACCTAACCTGAACGCGGTTTATAACTTTTTCAGCTGTCATCGTCATATCAATAGGTACCTACAAAATCAAAATTGTAACACTGAACAGAAATAAAATAAATTTTCAATCTAGTATTAAACCTGGTACCCGGAATCTGAAAAGACTATTAGCGTTTGAATAG
The DNA here is from genome assembly GCF_902806685.2 of Maniola hyperantus. Classification (NCBI taxonomy): domain Eukaryota; kingdom Metazoa; phylum Arthropoda; class Insecta; order Lepidoptera; family Nymphalidae; genus Maniola; species Maniola hyperantus. Next base: position 8,712,146 of record NC_048556.1, on the reverse strand, counting down.
TAAAATGTGAATCTTTTTCTTCTAGCGACATCTCCTACCTTAGGTTGGCTAACTGGATTTTGTCCACCGCTGCCCTAAACAGTGACCTTGTACTCCTGTTGAACCACTGGCGAAGGTTTTTAAGCCAGGACGTTCGTCGTCCGTCCTTGCGGTACGATAGTAGAAGGGTGAAGGAGGAACCAGGTTGAAAAGTTCTTGGGCACACTCGCTGAATATACTTTATCCTGTAGAATACTGTTAGACAGGCAACTTCGCCTACGTTTGCCTTTTACCTTGCCCTGTATTATTTATAATACAGCAGATCATGTTATTATGAAAGTGAATAAGTACCTAGGTAACTTACCTTTTTTTGTTAATGGTGTTAGATATTATAAATAAATGCAGGTACCTATTATAAAATAATGTACACAGTTGTAGGTAGATTCTAAATATTGACTTGACAGTGTTAATTTATCTATATTTTGTGAGTGTAGGAATGGATTGATGTGAAGGTAGGCTATAGAACGAATGTTGCCTGCATTCGCTTCGTTTATTTTGAGTTATAATAGTTAGTCTTACGACACACCGATTTATTCCTATACCAACATCCAAAGTGGTAACAGTGATTAATAAAACTATAAGAAATTCATCGTTATTCTTTCTGACGATAGAATCCTACCTTAATATTCAAGATTCATCCTCGGCTTTCTATTATCAGAAGTGGTACGAAGCGATCAAAATGCTCACAATAATTCGGAAACAAAAACGACGACACGAAGAAACGACGATTGACTCATCTTGTAGTGAACCGCTGCTGCTACATCAGAAAAATTATTGAGTGACGGTGTATCTGCGACCGGACGAGTTGAAACTTGTACTGAAGGAAGGCGAAATAATGATACGATCAAGAAGTTCTGCGACCGGACGAGTTGAAACTTGTACTGAAGGCGAAAGAAGAGATATAGTACGATCAAAAGGTTCTGCGACTGGACGAGATATACCCTAACTACCTTCGGCAAAGGCGAGTAATGGCGCGGCGGGCGCTAAACCGGCACCGGCACCGCCACCGCCGCGCCGCGCGTCGCGACCGTGCTGCGCCGCCGCAACCGCGCTGCGCAGCCGCGATTGTGCGGCGACTATAGATGCGGCACCATGCGGCCGCCGCCGTTTGAGCTGGCGAGGGTCCAGTTGCAGAGCATCAAGTAGGTACAGGTATCGCGCGAAGATACATCAGGTCGGTAATAAAGCATTTTTTTTTGAGTAAGTTATAGGGACTGCGCAATTATTGCAATCTTTTATAAAGCCTGGTTAAATCATTCATGTAAATGTAGGTAAATAATTAATAATTATGCAATTGACTTGGGATATCAAAGAAAAACGACAGCCCATGAAGCTCATTATTATTGCATACTGGTAGGAAACTTGTAGATAATACAAAAGAATAAGAGTATCAGGATTCAGTATACATATTATACGTAATTACCAAGAATGGCAGGTAGGCACCTACTTTAACGTTAAAAGTCCGATATCAATATTTTCGTAATCGAAAACTTTTAATCGATTTTGTTTCATCTTATTTCGAAATGATATTAGCTATTATGAGTAGGTACAATCTAAGAAAGGGAAATCGGTCCGTTATATTGTGTCGTTGTAGCAAACAATATGATCATATTAGGAAGGGTAAAAAAAAAAAAAAAAAGTTTCGTTTGCAAAATAGGTACTTATTCCTTGCTAATCACGAAACTATGTTAATCGATGCTTTGGGTGCATTTCACCCACTTATTATTTACTTACGCCATTCATCCGTAGTTTGTGGTCATAGTCACCATTTAACCCAATGTTGGTATGTAATTTAACCTGTAATCTAACCATAAATCAAAACAGAAATAAAATAATCTTTATTATTTTTAGTAAGAATTTGTTGTAAGTAGTGAATTTTCTGCTAGTGACATTGTCGATGTGTTACTTTTAGACACGAATTTTGTAAGAATAAAATCGATAAAAGAATGGCTTGAAGAAAAGAAATGAATAGTAATAGTTTAGCTAGAATGCGTATTCCTCTGATTTAAAAAGGAATCTTATACCTACATTTCAACACTTAACAATGTCAAAGTCAAAGTCAAAGTCAAATGATTTATTCAAAATTGGTAATAAATTACTCTTATAGATAATCATTAACAACAATTAATTACATAACAAATAAATAGATAATCATTATTGAGGGATTAATTGGCCCGGCTAAGTAGTAGGCTAGTAATGGGTTGATCATGATGATGATGATGATGATGATGAGATAATTGATGAAGAAGGTTAAATAAATAAATAAAAATGCGAATAACCTCAGAATATTACAAACAAGCTGTAGTCAATTATCGGGTCTAGTGTTTAATTAATCTGGGCAGCGCCTCTTTGCACATTACTAATCGTCTAAATCGTCAAAAAAAAAAAAAAAGGGTTTGCACTCTTTACGAGGCGTGGCTGACGTGGTCATTCCGATTTAAACTACATACTTACTTACTCGTACCTTCTCTTTATGCATTGATTGAGTTGAAGCAAATATTACCGCATACGTGGTTGACTATCCGCATGTTCACGTATCCTATATTTCAATTCCATAATGGTAACATGTTACAGAACTACCTGATTTAATTATTACATCAACTCTGATAAGTCATTTAATAGTTTGTCATGCAATTAAATGCCTGTAATACCTACTCTTCAATATTGATGTAGGTAGTTTTAATAGCAGAAACGTTAGATCGTACCTATGTCAGTTAAAGGCTTATAGTTATTAGTAAACGATATATAGTATAGTTAGTAGTAAAACGATTTACTTAAATAAAATGAAATGTAAATAGTCAAGACTATTGTATATAGAAGGGTGTACTATCACAACAGCAGTAGTAAAGTAGTAGAAGTAGTAAAAAAAAAAAAAAAAAAATTCAATATGGCCAGCATTAAAGATTATGATCAGTGTCAAACTCGAACAAACTTGTATATTAGGTATACTTACTAATAATTAGAAAATAAAACCCAGTTGCAATTAAATATCAAGAAGTGTCGTTTCTTGGATACCGACACTAACGTTTGGGTTTGAAATTCCCACTAAATGGGGGCAAGTTACTTGAAACAATTTATTGCGGGTTTTTCTGCAATAGCTAGGCTATTGTCTGGTGCTTGGTTACGGTAAAATGACAGCTATTGGTGTTTATCACAATCACCTCTCATTGGCCGATACTCGCTCACTATTGGCTACAATGCATTGTTGCAACAAGAACGACATAAATTCAGCTAATCACAACAATTGCGATTGTAATAGTGATTGATACAGGTGTTCGGACGATTCTACAAACAACAAGAGGGTGGAATTATTTAAATATTAAAAGAAAAAAAAAAAAAAATCCAACGCTGATTTTTGTATAATATTATCCCGGGGTATCCATAATGGATTTTCCAAAATTAGTCTCCTGATTCATATTTGAAACAAATTCCATAATTTAAAATAGAATAATCATTACAAATGAAATATGGATTGAAACCTCTTGATGTGGTGTGGTTGCTTGATTAAAAGTCGGATTAGAATTATTAACGAACTTATTAAAGAAGTATTTTGATCAATAAAAATAATGTCTGAATTCAACGTCTACGTCTACATGGATCAGCATCCATGGCTGATCCCAATATTTGACACATCAGTTCTGTGCCCGAAGGCTCTCAATACAGGAAATAGTCAATATAAATAGAATTAAGTTAAAAAAACGGTTATACCGAAAATGTGAGATCTTTATAAGTTTGAAGACTGAAAGAGAAACTTTTGCCGAATAATATAACCGATTCTCGTAGAGAAACTACTAGCATTTTAGATAAATTATTAGTACAATATTTCTAGTATTTAAGGCTCTAATATTGCTAAGGCCCAATTTCACAAACGGTGGCTTTGTCCGAGAATAACAATGCCAAGAATAAAATTAACCACTACATTTGCTGTTGGATGACTTATAATGCGTTTCACCAATTTATACCTACCTATCTTAAATTAGTTATTCTTTGAAATAGAGTTTTGTTAGCTGTCCATGGCATGATTGAAATGATACGAAATGAAATAAAATGAAATGATTTATTTTTCCAAATGTGAGTAACGAAATAAATGATGGTACACTCATGGATGGTACCACTCTTTCACATTTTGCCATTTATGTAAGGCGTACAAAATATGTATTTAGACTTTTGCTTACAAAAAAAAATTATTGGAATGACCAGAACGATTGAATAAGTCAAATAATTAGTTTATATCAAAAACTGAGAGTACTCCGATTCTCCGATTACTTATACCTCATTTATACCTACATTAGTTTGAAGTATAAATAGGTATTTGTCAATGTCGATTGAAATTGATCGTCTTATAGCTTGCCTTGCGTTACCATGGTGACGTTTTTGATGTCATTTTGATTTTAACCAATAAATAAGCCAGATATCCATCAGATATCCCTTTTCATTATTCTTAGGTATTTAGTGAGAAGAAAAATTGGTTATTTGAGAGTAACTTACGACTTTATCCTGGGTATAAATAAAATTGATTTCATGATGAGGAAATGGGCTACTTCTGATCAGAGTAAAATATTCAAACAATTGGCATGTTGATCATGGATCACAATCTTGAGTAATCAGAGTGATTCTTAGATGATGAGACAGGCTCGATGAAAGATTGAACTGATTTGTAAGCTTATTAAGACTATGATTATTTTAATGTAAGTAAGATTATGATACTATAATATTATGATGATATGATTTTTTTTGTAATAGTATTTGATGTTATATAAGATTAAATGATTACTTTGATTTCATTACCACAAATATGATACTACATTACTATTATGATGTTTGATATTTTGTGTAATAGTACTCGACGAATGATCGAACGATTACTTTGATTTCAGTACAACAATTATGATACTATATTATGATGCTTAGATATTGTTGTGTAATAGTATTTGATTTGATGAATGATAAAACTATTACTTTAATTTTAGTACTACGATGATGATACCATACTATGATGATTAGATTTTGTTGTGTAATAGTATAATATGATGAATGATTAAACAATTAATTTGATTTTAGTAATACGATTATGATACTATATAATGATGTTTAGATATTATTGTGTAATAGTATTTGATGAGTGGATAAACAATTAGTTTGATTTTAGTAGTACGATTATCATACTTTGCTATGATGTTTTGATATTAATTATATGTAGTGATATTTGAAGTTATATTATTGAATGATTACATACTTTGATTTCAGTTTTACAATTATGATACTTATTATGTGTTTTGATATTTTTGTGTCTTGTTTTTAATGAATAGTATTTGATCTGATACTCATGATAAAACGTGTGATGCTATTATTGTTTTTTGATGTGTTAACAACAGTCGTTACAATATCTGGAAGTCGTACACGGTCGTGAAGTCTTGTAGCACGATGAGCTCTTGACTTGACGGCGAGGGGTCCGGTGCAGATGGGTAGTGGAGTCGCGTTACATCTGGAAGTCGTACACGGCCGTGAAGTCTGGTAGCACGATGAGTTCTTGACTTGACGGTGAGGGGTCCGGTGCAGATGAGTAGTGGAGTCGTTACATCTGGAAGTCGTACACGGCCGTGAAGTCTGGTAGCACGATGAATTCTTGACTTGACGGTGAGGGGTCCGGTGCAGATGAGTAGTGGAGTCGTTACATCTGGAAGTCGTACACGGCCGTGATGTCTGGTAGCACGATGAGTTCTTGACTTAACGGTGAGGGGTCCGGTGCAGATGCGATTAATTGGATTGGAAAGCGAGGGTGGCCCAACGTGGGTAAAGTCCTCGATGCAATCCAGATTATTTTTCAGAAGCTGTACACGAATTTACTTTAATTTTATTTATTTATTTTTGTGGAAACAAACAGTTATAGTACATGGATAGTTAGTACATAAGATATAAAACACGTAAACCTAAATATTCCAATGAAAAAATTAATACTTATTACAAAATTATGTCTACTACTAAATTTGGATGTATTTGGATTATAATGTACATATTGCTGAAATTTTGTGATATTGTTAGGTATAGGTAATATTATGAAAATAGGTAAAAACTGTTTTGTATAATAAGTTTGAGGACAAACTTAATGTAGTCAGAATGCCCGAATGTTAGATATTATAAATAAATGCAGGTACCTATTATAAAATAATGTACACAGTTGTAGGTAGATTCTAAATATTGACTTGACAGTGTTAATTTATCTATATTTTGTGAGTGTAGGAATGGATTGATGTGAAGGTAGGCTATAGAACGAATGTTGCCTGCATTCGCTTCGTTTATTTTGAGTTATAATAGTTAGTCTTACGACACACCGATTTATTCCTATACCAACATCCAAAGTGGTAACAGTGATTAATAAAACTATAAGAAATTCATCGTTATTCTTTCTGACGATAGAATCCTACCTTAATATTCAAGATTCATCCTCGGCTTTCTATTAATGGTAAGGATATCTTCGATCTTTTTGGTGTGAAATCGAGTTATCTGGGGTTTCTGCCCACTAAAATCCCCTCGGTGGCCATCCATATGTAAAGAACGTGCGGAGGTGCTTACCTATATACCTACCTAATCGCATCTGATGAGTATAACAATCGAGTGATGTTACCAATGTATAAGTACAACAAAGAACTATAACTTGACTAGGTATAGGTCACTTGCCTTTCTATTACCTATACAATGCATGGCATTGCATGGTCTGAAATCTCAAGGATTTTAAGACAAAGTTACTGTTAGACAGGCAACTTCGCCTACGTTTGCCTTTTACCTTGCCCTGTATTATTTATAATACAGCAGATCATGTTATTATGAAAGTGAATAAGTAGGTAACTTACCTTTTTTTGTTAATGGTAAGGATATCATTAAGACATTTCACCGCGATTAATAGCCTCAACTGGTGACAGAAGGGCTGGCTCATTTTTTGCGCAGCGGATCAGCCTGGCTGTCCAGCGCGGAAATGCAGCCAGTATTCTTGGCACCATTCCACGCGGTCATGATTTATATAGTAATTAGATAAGGCTAGCTTTAAGTTTTATTGTATTAAAAAAAAAAAAAAAAAAATTATAATAGACAAAGTACAATATTGTTGTCTTTGACAATTTATAAAGTTGACCCGAGTATCCATACTAATATTATAAATGCGAAAGTGTGTCTGTCTGTCTGTCTATCTGTCTGTCTGCTAGCTTTTCCCGGCTCAACCGGTCAACCGATTTTAATGAAATTTGGTACAGAGGTAGCTTGCAACCCGGGAAAGGACATAGGGTACTTTTAATCCCGGTAAATTTAAGAGTTCCCACAGGATTCTTAAAAACCTAAATCCACACGTACGAAGTCGCGGGCATCAGCTAGTAGTCTATAAATAGCTGTTGTTCTTACTAGACTAGACAAGACGATGCCCGCGACTTCGTCGACGTGGATTTACGTTTTTTTAAATTACAAAGTAGTTAATCTAAGTATACGTATATCCATAGGTATATCCAGTGGCGTGCAGCTCATAGAGGCAAACACGCACTGCTTACCCTTATTGTAATAAATCAATGCTTATTTTTCATTATAACCTGCCGTAAAATAACCAAAATGCATACCCTGGCTTGAGCTCCAGTGCACGCCACTGGGTATATCGCATGCAAGCTAACTGTATACCTAGTTACTAAGTAAATGACGCCCGCGACTTCGTTCTGTGACGTGGAATTAAAAACCCCTGGGAAACTCTCTGATTTTCTAAGACAATAAATAACCTTTATCCATTCCCGGTAAGTAAGCTATATATGAACCAAATTTCGACAGACACACTTTCGCATTTGTAACATTAGTGCGGTTTTATAAAACAGGGTGCACATTAATTGAGATCTCTATAATGTAAGGTAGGTATAATTTTTCACAAATTAAATACAACAAAAGCACGCCTCCGAGTTCGTTATCAGGTTTAAATTACCCGCTATAAATATACATATAAGCTGATCAAATAAACTGGTATTGCATCGAATTCGGTAGCAGCTTTAAAGCTCTACGTCCACTATATCGAACCGTAAATAAATGTATCGTTGATAAAAATTAATTATTTTGGTATAGTGGGAGAGGCCTTTAGTCCAGCAGTGGACTGTTATAGGCTATTGATGATGATGACTTAGTATAAAGAAAAAAACCGGCCAAGTGCGAGTCAGGCTCGCGCAATGAGGGTTCCGTACTAGTCGTATTTTTTCGACATTTTGCACGATAATTCAAAAACTATGATGCATAAAAATAAATAAAAATCTGTTTTAGAATGTACAGGTGAAGACCTTTCATATGATACCCCACTTGATATAGTCACTCACTTCGAAAGTTGAAAATACTAATTATTGGTTCATGACCACAATTTAATTTTTTTTTGTGTGATCTAACCCTAAATTCACGGTTTTCAGATTTTTCCCCAAATGTCAGCTATAAGATCTACCTACCTGCCAAATTTCATGATTCTAGGTCAACGGGAAGTACCATGTAGGTTTCTTGACAGACAGACGGACAGACAGACAGACAGACAGACAGACAGACAGACAGACAGACAGACAGACAACAAAGTGATCCTATAAGGGTTCCGTTTTTCCTTTTGAGGTACGGAACCCTAAAAATACTTTTTTTACATATTTTGTGTCACACAATACAACATTGTTAAAATATGAGTTACCCTGGTGCCTCTACACTCGATCATTTGCTCAGAGTAATAGAAGCGCCAGGGTAACACTTTGCCATCGAGCAGTTAGCTTAACTGCTCGATGGCAGCTTCAAGCTTCAAGCAATTTCAATTTTTAAGCTTTTTAGTGTGAGTAGTCATTACTTGCACTCGTGCTTACCCGCACCGGGTTACCGCGGGGGTTGTGCGGGTGTGCGGGGCGTTCCCGCACCGATTGCCATTTCAACCTGGCGCGTACTATACATATACGTTGGTGCCACAGAAGCTATGGTTGGTATGTTCGTTGGTACACGTGATTACCAGTTTTTATACTTAGTACCTAGTTTTATTACCCCCTACTTACAATGTATTTATGTTCTCATAGCTTAGGTTTCAATTATTATACTACTAGTTAAATATTACTAGCTAGGTACTAGCTTATTGCTCGCGACTACGTCCGCTTGGACGACACAAATTTCAAACCCCTATTTCTTCCCCTTAGGGGTTGAATTTTCAAAAATCCTTTCTTAGCTGATGGCTGCGTCATAATAACTATCTGCATGCCAAATTTCAGCCCTGTCTGTTGAATGAAGTTGAATTTTCAATATGTCCAGTAGTTTGAGATGTGCGTTGATAGATCAGTCAGTCAGTTACCTTTTCCTTTTATATATGTATTTAGAAACCTCGCACCGGAAGACGCAGCGTTGGAAGACCCTCCACTAGGTGGACGGACGACATCAGACGAGTCGCAGGGAGCCGCTGGATCCAGGCGGCGCAAGACCGTGGCGTGTGGAAGTCCCTACAAGAGACCTATGTCGTCTATTGGTTGATGATGATGATGATGATGATGATGTATTTAGATAATATTATGCTGATCATATTAACTAGTATTGGATCGAATTCATCAGCGCATCATGAATTAGCAATTTTGGTAGCACCTTTAAGGCTTTACGTCCATTATATTGAACGCGTCGTCGTACCTACCTAGATTAGTATAATGACTACATTCAATAAAGTGCGACCAGTCAAGTGCGAGTCGGACTCGTACAGAAAGGTTTCCGTACCATCGTAAAAATATAACACTAGAAGCTGATGCTCGCGACTTCGTTCGCGTGTATTTAAGTATTCAAAAATCCCGTGGGAACTCATTGATTTTCCGGGATAAAAAGTAACCTATGTCACTCTCCAGGTCTTTAACTAGGTATACCCTTGCAAAAAAATCACGTCAATCAGTTGCTCCGTTGCGACGTGATTGAAGGACAGACCAACAAACAAACAAACAAACACATTTTTGTATTTATAATATTATGGGTAGTGATAACCTACACACTCTGTGAAAATTTCGACTCCATAGGACTGAAATGTACCGTCAAAAAAATAAAAATCTTTTGATAAAAAAAGCGTTATCTACAACCTACACACGTGACTAGTAGTTTCGTAAAATATTATATTTATATTTTCGGGTAGAAAAGCTAATTTTAATGAAATATCCAAGGAAAAGGTGGCTGACTGATGTGATAGCGCTAGTTTTACGCTTTAGAAGGATGATTATAGATTTTAAAATAATCTTTTAAAATGAGCTAAATAAACCTGTCTTGGTTGATAATTTCGTCCTATCTAGTGGGCGACAAGTCTTATCTGAGAAAACAACGAAAGTTGCTCGCCAAAGCTCTAAGCAGACATAACAAGCAAAACTTACCTTATTTCCCGCACCCCTTTTTCCTTACAGATTTCACGTAGAAAATGTCCTTCCACATTTTCATGTAAAAGACAATCTATCCATGGCACACTTATTTGTAACACCACACTGAACACAATCCCACTGGTCACAAACTTACACGTTTCAACACTGTAAGTACCACAATGACAAAGTGACAATCCAACTACAAAAAGTCCGTAAAAATAACACTATAGAACGTTCTAGCTTAAATTATTTACTTTTGTTTTGTTATGTACAGAAAATTTGACGCGTAAAGTTATTATGGGGTCGCTATAAAGCGTTTGATGACCCTAAAAGATGCTTTACAACTGACTCTTGAATGCAAAACTCACAGTTTCTCCTGCGCGAGCGCAGTCGGTATGCGCGCTCGTATGTGTGGGTGCCTCCGTACATGGTGTAACGCACACATAGATATGTGCAGGCTGCACGGTTTTTGTCGATGTCCACGGGGCAAGTAACCACAGACCTGTAAGGTTGTAGCTCGCTTTAAGCTTGTTATGGGTATACCGTTTCCCTCAGAATACAGAACAAACTTTGTTGTTTCTTTGTTCTGTATTCTGAGCCGTTTCCTTTCGCTTCGCTGCAGGAGGGTCACAGTTGACGTACAAATCAAGGATCTTAATCTAGTATATCATCATTATCATCATTATCATCGTGATCAACCCATCGCCGGCTCACTACAGAGCTCGGGTCTCCTCTCAGAGTGAGAAGGGTTTGGCTATAGTCTACCACGCTGGCCAAGTTGGCCAGCCATTGGCAGACTTCTAAATGTTAAGTCTCAGAAGCTAAAAGTTGTAAGCGAATACACAGATAAGAACAAGTACCTATTGGCACATTGTTTCAAAAATCCAAATAAATCTACCTACCATTCTTCGGAATGCCCTTCAACTTACTAGAACTTTCTGAAACTTTGTGATTTCTAAATCTGTTGACATTCACCACTTTAAATTCTTGTTGATTTACATTTAAGTAAGATAGGTAAATGTTAGTTGGAAAATACACGCTTGATATTTGCTTGAGTAGGATTTAGTTCAAGATGTGCTTTGTGTTTTTTAATTCCTACGCTAAAATTAATAAAACCTATAAAAAATCTAAAATTATTTGTTGAAATAAAATGTAAAAACAAGCTTTCAAGTTACATCGCTGTGACTTGCAAGTTAAGTTTTTCTGAAAGCTGCTGGTCGATGTCCCGCTAGTGAGCCTCAAGCTCCGCTTATCTGTCCTTTTCTAACAAAATTTATAACCCATATCAGAAAGAGATAAACATATTTGTCTCGATTCCACATAATTTTGCAGAACTTGAAGTGGCTTTACTTGGGAATTATTAAAGATAGCCGTTACCCACGACTTTGCTTGCATGTACTTTTGACAAATAAAAGGGTGACAAAATTAAATGACCGCCCTTACTTAAAACGGGTCAATTAATTGTAGAGTTATCAAACTATTTTGGTAATACAGATTTTGATGATTTTGAGATATTTAGTACATAATAATTAATATGTAATTAGACATAATAATTCAATGTTTGATGACGGGAATTTCATTACCTGTAAATCTACTATTACTTACCTACTACTTGAAAATCGGTTTAGCCGATTTGAATATAGCAGTTAGGCGAGGCGTCCGCCCCGATTGCCGTCTTGACCTGACGTGAACGATTAAATTAAATAAATTGGATGCTTGGGTTTTGATAACGTGTAAATAACTATATTCGCTTAACTAGCTTTTGCCTCAACTTCGTCCGCATGATCTGTGCATTTTTCGTGATAATTTACATTATATATTAAAAGCTATAGCATAAAATACTCGGGAATAATAATTAATAATGTACCTGCCTACCTATCTATCAGTGACGGTATTTTCAGGGTGAGATCTGTAGAGCGCACTTTGACTTTGCTTAGACTCAAGACAGAGTTAAAACGAGACAAAGCTATATCTCTCACATAAGTCTGTCTCGTTTTAACTCAATCTTAAGTCTGAGCAAAGTCAAAGTGCACTCTATAGATTTCAGCATCAGAATCGGAGTTCCGGAGATTGCCCTTACATAGGTACAAACTCACAAACTAACTTTTACCTCGTTATAGTATTAGTTTAGATATAAATAAGAGTTAAGACATATATTTCCAAATTATAATTTTATATACAGACACTTCTATATTATTTATTTGGATAGATCAAAATTACGGTCGTGTAAATAAAAACCGGCTCATTTTGAGAGGTTCTCAAAAGTTGAAGTTGTTTTATAGAAAAATGTATATTTTTAGTGGTCGCATAAGAGATGTTATCGTATCATTCGTTATACCTACCTACATTATTATAGATGAGAGATGACCTAGCCATTTTTAGATATCCTTTTTAGTGGGTATGCTATATAGCAAAAACTTATTTAAGCAAGAATTCAAGTTTCTAGACCCACTCGTTAGGTGACCCAAGCGATAGGTAGGTACGATGATATTAGTCAATAGTCAGTTAGTCATTCAAACATTCAAAATTTTAAAATATTTATTTCGGTAGCACAATTTTAATAGTAAGTTGGGACCATCCCAGTAACTACTAGTGCTTGTGGCAGGTGCCCAGCGAAATAAAAAGGCATCCTAGTCAGTCGCTAAAAAGGTTGATTTTTCAAACTTTATTCATAGTCAGTCACTAGATAATGTTGGTAACAAATTTTTCAAACTATTAAAATCCTTTAATTTTATTTAATTTAGTTGCTTAAGACGATTAATATTAAACCTACTGTACAATTATTAAAGCGTATTTAATGAGTCTGCTTCATCACTCAAAGTACCTACCTACCTAACAGAAAAGCAGTCAAGCGCGGACGTGTGAAGATTCTATAGAACTCTTATTCTATGCTCTTATTAAAATTATTCTCAGACGGGCGTCAGTGATGTTCCTACGGAACCCTAACAACTGCAATCGTACGCGAACACAATAATTTTGCATAATCACACACTTTTCACAGCGCATCTAATTTTCATTATTTACAAATAACACAATTTCTTAGTACCTACGCGACTTTCGATGAATAATAAAATTGTAAAGGGACATTCCTTCGTCTACCTATCTCTCTCCGTTGGCTGGTTATTTATGGTGTTGGAAAGAGAGGAATGGCGAAGGAAGTACGGTCTTATCGTTCATTCCAAGAATAACTTTCCCATAGATTGTGATGTTGGATGTTTTGGAATGCAAAAAGTATGTCGGGCTCATCTTTGGTCGTGGTATTGTAGTTATTCCTAAGCGATCGCATTTAAGCCGCCCTTTTTAAGCCTTTCATGCTATTGACAGTTTAATGGGGGAAATAACTGAAGATTTTAATTAGATTAAATATTAATTAGGAGTCCCGAGTTCCTTGCGTTTCTATCTATTTCCTGTTAGTTTATTTCGTGAAATGATCAGTTCTTAGTTACGGAGTTTCGGCTTGTATAACCATTCCAACGTTCGAGATACTTATATCCTTACTAATATTAAATGCGAAAGTGTGTCTGTCTGTCTGCTAGCTTTTCACGAATTTTTAAGCAAAGCAAATGTTAAATATCATAAATAAATGCAGGTACCTATTATAAAATAATGTATACAGTTGTAGGTAGGTTCTAAATACAGTTGTTGTTACAGGTTGACAGTGTGATTTTATCTGTATTTTGTGAATATAGGAATGAATTAGTGTGAATGTAGGTACGGGAACGAAGGTTTACTACATTCACACCGTACATTTCAGTAATAGTTAGTCTTACGACACACCGATTTATTCCTATACCAACATCCAAAGTGGTAACAGTGATTAATAAAACTATGAGAAATTCATCGTTATTCTTTCTGAAGATAGAATCCTACCTCAATATTCAAGAATCTCCTCGGCAATCTATTATCAGAAGTGGTACGAAGCAATCTAAATGCTCACAATAATTCGGCAAACAAAGACGAAGACACGAAGAAACGACGAGTGACTCATCCTATAGTGAACCGCTGCTACTACATCAGAATAATTATTATTGAGCGACGTTGTATCTGCGACCGGACGAGTTGAAACTTGTACTGAAGGAAGGCGAAATAATGGAACGATCAAGAAGTTCTGCGACCTGACGAGTTGAAATTTGTACTGAAGGCGAAAGAAGAGATAAATAGTACGGTCAAGAGGTTCTGCGACTGGACGAGATATACCCTAACTACCTTCGGTAAAGGCGAGTGATGGCGCGGCGGGCGCTGAACCGGAACCGGCACCGCCACCGCCGCGCCGCGCGTCGCGACCGTTCTGCGCCGCCGCAACCGCGCTGCGCCGCCGCGATTGTGCGGGCACCAGGCTGCCTTCCTGGAGCGACTATAGATGCGGCACCATACGGCCGCCGCCGTTTGAGCTGGCGAGGGTCCGAGCATCAAGTAGGTACAGGTATCGCACGAAGATACATCAGGTCGGTAATAAAACATTTTTTTTGGGTAAATTATAGGGACTGCGCAATTATTGCAATCTTTTATAAAGCCTGGTTAAATCATTAATGTAAATGTAGGTAAATAATTAATAATTATGCAATTGACTTGGTATATCAAAGAAAAACGACAGCCCATGAAGCTCATTATTATTGCATACTGGTAGGAAACTTGTAGCTATAATACAAAAGAAAAAGAGGGTATCAGGATTCAGGATACATATTACATACGTAATTACCAAGAATGGCAGGTAGGCACCTACTTTAACGTGAAAAGTCCGATATCAATATTTTCGTAATCGAAAACTTTTAATTGATTTTGTTTCATCTTATTTCGCAATGATATTAGCTATTATGAGTAGGTAGGTACAAGCTAAGAAAGGAAAGTCGGTTCGCCATATTGTGTCGTTGTAGCAAACAATATGATCATATTAGGAAGGGTTAAAAAAAAAAAAGTACTTAGTTACCAACATATAAATATTTACACGAGAATTATAATTGATCTCAAATGAAAATGAACACGAATTTGGCTTAATTTTCGGGATTGCAATTTGTTTGCTATCTACTTACTCATGGATAGATGCAAAGTCAAGGTCAAAGTGTTTGTGTTTACTTAGTGTAATTAATTTAGGCGTGAAGACTAATAGGTACTCGTGCTTTAAGTTTTTATATAACCTTAAATAATGTCAGTTCTTATACAATATTAGATGATAATTTAATAAGAACGAGGAAAAAAAAAATGTTTTGTTTGCAAAATAGGTACCTAGGTACTTATTCCTTGCTAATCACGAAACTATGTTGTTAATCGATGCTTTGGGTGCATTTCACCCACTTATTATTTACTTACGCCATTCGTCCGTAGTTTTTTGGTCTATAGTCACCATTTAACCCAATGTTGGTATGTAATTTAACCTGTAATATAACCATAAACCAAAACAGAAATAAAATAATCTTTATTATTTTTAGTAAGAATTTGTTGTAAGTAGTGAATTTTCTGCTAGTGACATTGTCGACGAGTTACTTTTAGACACGAATTTTGTAAGAATAAAATCTATAAAAGAATGGCTTGAAGAAAAGAAATGAATAGTTATAGTTTAGCGCGAATGCGTAGGGATTCCTCTGATTTAAAAAGGAATCTTATGCATTACAACAATTAACCATAAATAGATAATTATTGAGGGATTAATTGACCCTGCTCAGTAGTGGGCTGGTAATGGGGTGATCATGATGGTGATGATGAGTTAATTGATGAAGAAGTTTAAATAAATAAATAAAAATGCGAATAACCTCGGAATATTACAAACAAGCTGTAGTCAATTATCGGGTTTAGTATTTAATTAATCTGGGCAGCGCCTCTTTGCACATTACTAATCGTCTAAGTCGTCAAGAAAAAAAAAAAGTTTGCCCTCTATAGGAGGCGTGGCTGACGTGGTCATTCCGATTTAAACTACATACTTACTTACTCGTACCTTCTCTTTATGCATTGATTGGGTTGAAGCAAATATTACCGCATACTTAATTGACTATCCGCATGTGCACGTATCCTATATTTCAATTCCATAATGGTAACATTTTACAGAACTACCTGATTTAATTATTACATCAACTCTGATAAGTCATTTAATAGTTCGTCATGCAATTAAATGCCTGTAATAGGTACCTACTCTTCAATATTGATGTAGGTAGTTTTAATAGCGGAAATGTTAGATCATACCTATGTCAGATAAAGGCTTATAGGTTATTAGTGAAGTGATTTACTTAATTAAAATGAAATGTAAATAGCCAAGAGTATTGTATATAGAAGGGTGTACTATCAGAACAGTAGTAGTAAAGTATTGAAGTAGAAAAAAAAACGCGGTTTGTGAACATTGAATATGGCTGGAATTAAAGATTATGATGAGGGTCAAACTCGAACAAACTTTTATATTAGGTATACTTACGAGTAATTATTAAAAGAAACCAGTTGCAATTAAATATCAAGATTAGTGTCGTTTCTTGGATACCGACACTAACTTTTGGGTTTGAAATTTCCACTAAATGGGGGCAGGTTACTTGAAACAATTTATTTAGAACTTTTCTGCAATAGCTAGGCTATTGTCTGGTGCTCGGTTACGGTAAAATGACAGCTATTGGTGACTATCACAATCACCTCTGATCGACTGATACTCGCACACTATTGGCTACAATGCATTGTAGCAACAAGAATGACATAAATTCAGCCAATCACAACAATTGCGATTGTAATAGTGATTGATACAGGTTTTCGGACGATTCTACAAACAACAAGAGGGTGGCATTATTTAAATATTAAAAGAAAAGAAAAAAAAATCCAACGCTGATTTTTGTACAATATTATCCGGGGGTTTTCATAATGGATTTTCCAAAATTAGTCTCCTAATTCATATTTGAAACAAATTCCATAATTTAAAATAGAATAGTCATTACAAATGAAAAATGGCTTGAAAACTCTTGATGTGGTCTGGTTGCTTGATTAAAAGTCGATTTAGAATTATTAACGAACTCATCTTTTGATCAATAAAAATAATGTCTGATTTCAACGTCTACTGCTGATCCCAACATTTGACACATCTGTTCTGTGCCCGAAGGCTCTCAGTACATGAAATAGTCAATATAAATAGAATTTAGTTCTAAAAAAAAAAACGGTTATACCGAAATGAGATCTCTATAAAAGTTTAAAGACTGAAAGAGAAACTTTTGCCGAATAACACAACGGATTCTCTTAGAGAAACTAGCATTTTAGATAAATTATTAGTACGATATCTCTAGTATTTATGGCTCTAATATTGCTAAGGCCCAATTTCACCAAGGGTGGCTTTGTCCGAGAATAACTATGTCAAGAATAAAATTAACCGCTACATTTGCTGTTGGATGACTTATAGTGCGTTTCACCAATGTCCTACCTATCTTAAATTAGTCATTCTATGAAATAGAGTTTTGTTAGCTGTCCATAGCATGATTGAAATGATACGAAATGAAATGATTTATTTTGCCAAAATATGTGAGTAGCAAAGTAAATGATGGTACATTTTGCCATTTATGTATGGCGTGCAAAATATGTGGTTAGACTTAGTGCTTACCTACAAAAAAAAAAAAATGGAATGACCAGAACGATTGAATAAGTCAAATAATTAGTAAATATCAAAAACTGAGATTATACATTATACATCAGTTTGAAGTATGAATAGGTATTTGTCAATGTCGATTGACATTGATCGTCTTATAACTTGTCTTACGTTACCATGGTGACGTTATATGTCATTTTGATTTTATCCAATAAATAAGCCCGATATCCCTTAAAATTCGCCGGTTTTTGACATTTTCATTATTCTTAGGTATTTAGTGAGATGAAAAAGTGGTTGTTGGAGAGTAACTTACGACTTTATCCTGGGTATAAATAAAATTGATTTCATGATGAGGAAACGGGCTACTTCTGAGCAGAGTAGAATATTCAAACAATTGGCATGTTGATCATGGATCACAATCTTGAGTAATCACAGTGATTCTTAGATGATGAGACAGGCTCGATGAAAGATTGAACTGATTTTTAAGCTTATTCACACTATGATTATTTTGATGTAAGTAAGATTATGATACTAGGTATATTATGATGTTTAGATATTTTTGTGTAATAGTATTTGATGAGTGGATAAACAATTACTTTGATTTTAGTAATACGATTATGATACTATAAAATTTTGATGTTTAGATATTGTTGTGTAATAGTATTTGATGAGTGGATAAACAATTACTTTGATTTCAGTACTACGATTATGATACTTTGTTATGATGTTTTGATATTTAAATGTAGTGATATTTGAAGTTATATGATTGAATGATTACCTACTTTGATTTCAGTTGTACAATTATGATACTTATTATGATGTTTTGATATTTTTGTGTCTTGTTTTTAATGAATGGTATTTGATCTGATACTCATGATAAAACGTGTGATGCTATTATTGTTTTTGATGGGTTAACAATCGTTACATCTGGGAGTCGTACACGGTCGTGAAGTCTTGTAGCACGATGAGCTCTTGACTTGACGGCGAGGGGTCCGGTGCAGATGGGTAGTGGAGTCGCGTTACATCTGGAAGTCGTACACGGCCGTAAAGTCTGGTAGCACGATGAGCTCTTGACTGGACGGTGAGGGGTCCGGTGCAGATGGGTAGTGAAGTCGTTACATCTGGAAGTCGTACACGGCCGTGAAGTCTGGTAGCACGATGAGCTCTTGACTGGACGGTGAGGGGTCCGGTGCAGATGGGTAGTAGAGTCGTTACATCTGGAAGTCGTACACGGCCGTGAAGTCTGGTAGCACGATGAGTTCTTGACTTGACGGTGAGGGGTCCGGTGCAGATGCGATTAATTGGATTGGAAAGCGAGGGTGGCCCAAATTGGGTGAAGTCCTCGATGCAATCCAGATTATTTTTCAGAAGCTGTACACGAATTTACTTTAATTTAATTTATTTATTTTTGAGGAAACAAACAGTTCTAGTTAAATGGATAGTTAGTACATAAGATTATAAAACACTTAAACCTAAATATTCCAATGAAAAATTAATACTTATTACAAAATTATGTCTACTGCTAGGATGTATTTGGATTATAATTTCATGAAATGAGGAGTAAAAGCAATTAATATAAATAATATTTAATTACATAATTATGATTTACTTAAAAATTATAATGTACATATTGCTGGAATTTTGTGATATTGTTAGGTATAGGTAATACTATGAAAATAGGTAAAAACTGTTATGTATAATAAGTTTGAGGACAAACTTAATGTAGTTAGAATGGCCGAATGTTAAATATCATAAATAAATGCAGGTACCTATTATAAAATAATGTATACAGTTGTAGGTAGGTTCTAAATACAGTTGTTGTTACAGGTTGACAGTGTGATTTTATCTGTATTTTGTGAATATAGGAATGAATTAGTGTGAATGTAGGTACGGGAACGAAGGTTTACTACATTCACACCGTACATTTCAGTAATAGTTAGTCTTACGACACACCGATTTATTCCTATACCAACATCCAAAGTGGTAACAGTGATTAATAAAACTATGAGAAATTCATCGTTATTCTTTCTGAAGATAGAATCCTACCTCAATATTCAAGAATCTCCTCGGCAATCTATTACAAATGGTGTAACCGATTCTGATGAAATTTGGTACATAGATAGCTTGCATCCCGGAGATATACATACACCACAGACATAGGTACCGTACCTACTTACATTTTTAGTAACAAATCTATGGTGCAAAGTCCAATCCAACTTAAATTCATCAACAAATTATTTTACAATAAGTACATATTTTTTATTAAGCTCCTAATGTGTAATTATTTAAAATGTATAGGGCAGTTATCGCCAAGTACTCGTAAGTGCAAACGTGCAACCTGCATACAAAAATTGCACGCCCAAAGCACATCCGGCAGTAGGTAGGTACATGTTTCTACGTACCCGCATAAGTTTTACAACGCCGACACGACACAATTTTATTAACAAGTGGCAAATAAATAAATAAAATAAAAAATGTTTTAATTCAATTAAACTTTTACAAGTATTTTTGAATCGTCAGCTGGTGGTCAGCTGCATCTACCACTGGTTCGGAATGCCTTCCCTAGAATGACAAGTGACAACAAGCGATGAATGCATGAAACATGAATGAATCTACCACTGATTTGGAATGCCATTCCTATCGATAAGAACCAGCTAAAACCCGGCAACAAGAATAAACGAGTCGAAGAAAGCCAATCACAAGCGGCTCAAGACTGTTGACTGTGGAAATCACTACGAAAGACAGTACGTCCAGCAGTCAACGTCCATTGGTCAAAGTCGTTGTGTTCTTACCCGTATCGTAGGCCGTAAAGGGCTTACCACCATGACGTGACGTAACGCCGGCCGTCTGGATTCAATCGTCAACCTAATTAAAACATTCCCTATCGATTATCGCATAGATGGCGGTGCGCTCAGCTGATACACGCCGATATATGTTTAATTCAATTAATTGGATTTTTAATTGCATTAATTTGCCGACCCAAAATTTGTTACGGAAGTGGCCAAGGATTTTAAACAGTATTTTTTCTGCGTGTATCACTTAACGACAAAGTTAAAAAAAACATTTATTTTATAATTAATATCTTACGATCACTCTTGCGGGTCAAAAAAATCTCCTAAGTAGTATATTGTGTGTGATAAAGTAGTACTTAGAAAATTATTTCTTTTATTTAGATAATATTTTCGATCTGTAATTTTTATGTTCTAGAATAAGTTTGGTATTTTTAAATAAATAGTTTCTTTCAAATCATACCCGTAATAGTCGTTTATGTTCCTACTATAATAATTATTATAAATGCGAAAGTATGTGTTTGTTCTTTTGTAGATTTGTCTTCAGTCACGCCGCAGCCCCCAACAAAGCAATGTATCAAGGCATTTTTTTGAACAAGTTCTGGAAAGTGAAATACAGCTACTTTTAATCCTGAAAATTGAAAAGTTCCCACGAAATTTTAAAAACGCGAATGAAGTTGCGGGTACTATCTAGCAATTCTATCCTAAATAAACAAAAATTTACAAAGATGGTTTAATTCAATAAATTGGATTTTAATCGCATTTTTTGCTGATATAATTTAACGAAGTGGCTAAGGGTCAAAGTAACTACATATAATTAAATAAAAATTAAGAGGTATAAAGTCACCACATTAGTTAAAATGACTCCTTTAAATAATTTTAAGTATATCTTAAAAGTTTAATCCTGTTTCCTGATAAAGAAAGTATAAATAAATCGTACCTAATCATTTGCAAAGTGATTTTAACTGTCGTAATTAATGTTCCCATTTGGAATCATTGGAATACATTTTCATTCATTTCATATACTTAGGTAGGTATGCATTACTTATTACACGGCTGCCCAAAAACAGAAGTGTAACGTTTCCAGGATTTATGTAAGTTTTTTATTCCACCATCCATACTAATATTATAAATGCAAAAGTGTGTCTGTCTGTCTGTCTGTCTGCTAGCCTTTCAAGGTCTATCTATTCAACCGATTTTGACGAAATTTGGTACACAGATAGCTTGTATCCCGGGGAAGGACATAGGCTTTTTCATCCCGGAAAATCAAAGTGTTCCCACGGGATTTTTAAAACCTAAATCCACGCGGACGAAGTCGCAGGCATCATCTAGTAACTTATAAATGCCTGAACAGATTTTCATGTACGGGGTGTCGTTATAATCCTTACATCATTTTGAGTAGCGATGGCTATAACATTTTTTTTAATAATTCAACGTAGCGGCTCTATGGCACCATTTCAAATGTGAAAAATCTTACTTCTTAGTTCGTTTTTTGCAGGGCAGTCATGTTTTTTATAATTTTTAATTACTTACGACTTGTTTCAATAATATTAATATTAAAATAACATTTTATAATATAAAAACGGTTAATAAGACTTCTTGGGATTTTTATTTGGCTTCTAAAATATCCCAGACCCCAGTGGTCTGCATTCCAGACATATTACTCACTGTCTACCAAAAGGTTTTACATTTTCTAATTGTGATTCATTTAAAACGTAAGCTTTAAAACATATGACCTTTAACTTTTAAGTTGAAAAAATATGTTTACAAAAAAAAATACGGAAATATTCGAAAACTAAATCTGACTCTATTTTTTAAAATGTTAGAGTTCCGAATGACAGGTTTATTTATAGTAGATCTGAAATAAGTAAATTTCGATCCCATATTTTACCCACAGAGGGGTTGAATTTTCAAAAACTCTTTCTTAGCGGATTTATACGTCATAATAGCTATCTGCATGCAAAATTTCTGTCCGATTCGTCCAGTAGTTTGAGCTGTGCGTTGATAGATCAGTCCAGTCAGTCAGACCTTTTCGTTTTATATATTTACATGACAAAATGCTTGACTTCCTTTGCCTCGCCGTAGTCGAATAAAAAACTGTTCCATATATACCCAGATATTATCTTGACAAGTTGACCTCTAGACATTATGTAGCTACGAACTCGTAGAAGCGTTGATGTCTTTTATATGGGCCGCAACAAATCCCTTTTCGCACGCAACAATACAAGGTAATCTGTCATTATACACGCTGCCTTATGGCTATAATTTAGGTAGTACCGCGCAAGGGCATTAGGAATCTCCATACTTGATTCGCTATGAGCATAATATTAGTTGCGCTAGAATTATGTTGTTTTTCTCAGGGCAGCGCGGCTGAATTCCAACAGGTCGTAGGTCCCACCGCACACACTGCACTGTTTTCGTAGCTACTCCTAGTACAAGCCATAGCTGTACTTTGTAATGGTACCTACAAGCTATAGTAAACTTAGTAGTACGAGGAACATTAGTCGTGATTTGCAATTGTGCATTGTAAGGTCTACATCTCCTGAGGATGCTCCGGTATCGGGGCGAAATGTGCGTCGAGTGTGTTTTGGGGTTTGTGGGGTGCTGCGTGGTGCTGGTGCGTATTGCTTGCCTACTGGCTGCTTTTTTCTGCATTTAATAGTGGAGGAAAACCATATCATGAGGTTGGGACTACATACCTGGGAGTTTTCCACAATGTTCTCAAAGGTGTGTGAAATCTGCGAATTCGCATTTGGCAGCACTAGCGCAGTGGCCAAATCGTTTTCATTCTAAGAAGAGATCCGTTCTTAGTAGTGGGCTGGCGATGGGTGGATTCGCCATCCTATGATTAACTTATGGAATATTATGTGCATAGTGACATAGCCGCGGGTAATATTCAGTATATTAGAATTAATGCTATACTTTTCCCGACACCGAAGTTCATTTCACACGAAACAATGGCGGTAATCTATCACTGCGCACGCGGCGGTATTGCTACTATTTAGGTAATACTCTACAAATGCATTAGAGGCTACCATAAAATATTATCTCTTAGATAGAGAATAGGTACTCTGATAGGAAATCGTCTGATTTACTAAGATGATACTACTTAGTCTATATTCATACTAATACTAGCTGATGCCCGCGACGTCGTTCGCGTGGTTTTAGGTTTTTAAAAATCCCGTGGAAACTCGTTGATTTTCCGGGATAAATAGTAGCCCTTATCACTCTCCAGGCCTTTGACTATATCCATTCAAATCATGCCAATCTGTTGCTCCGGTGCGACGTGATTGAAGGATAAACCAACAAACCAACAAACAAACACACTTTCGCATTTATAATAAGGGTAAGTACTGAGATACTGATTATAAATGCGAAAGTAAAGTACCTATGTCTGTTACTATTTCACAGCCCATCCGTTTAACCAATTTTGACCTTAGGTACAGAGTTAACTTACATCCCGGGGACAGACATAGATATACTTAGGTACTTAATACTTTTATCCCAGAAAATAATTTAAGTACTTCTTCAGTTACCAATAATTATCATTCAATCAGTTATCTTTTCACGGCTCAACCGCAGAACCGATTGTGACCAAATTCGGCACAAAGATACCATGCAACTTGGGAAAGGACATAAGACACTATTTATTCCGGAAAACCATAGAATTCCTACCTACGGGGTTTTTAGAAGAACTATAAAAATAGGGTCCAAGCCTTCAGTACCATTGGGGAGACAAAAACACGATGTGTTTGCTCGCTCATAATTAACACGGCCTAAACAAATACTCGGATTATATACTGAGTATGCTTGTAAAAAATATAATTTCAAGGTTTATTTACGGTACTTAGCTGGTATTTGTGTCCTTCATTAGCAGTTTAATGTTCAAAAATATATAAAAACTTATTTAAAGCTCATTTCACACTACGGGATATCTAAATATATAAAAGGAAAAGGTGACTGACTGACTGACTGACTGACTGACTGACTGACTGACTGACTGATCTATCAACGCACAGCTCAAACTACTGGACGGATCGGGCTGAAATTTGGCATGCAGATAGCTATTATGACGTAGACATCCACTAAGAAAGGATTTTTGAAAATTCAATCCCTAAAGGCGTAAAACAGGGGTTTGAAATTTGTGTAGTCCACGCGGACGAAGTCGCGAGCATAAGATAGTACATTATATTACAGTCCGGCCAAAATAGACATTCAATAATTCGCATGGAGCTAAAAATTGGTACGAATGGTTAGAAGACCAATCGATTGATCGATAGGGGCTTATCACAATATTGGTTTTCCCAACATACATAGGTACATACATGCATGCTATTTGCCATCCATGAATTTTAGCTCTATACGAATTATTATTGTAACGTTGAATGTCTATTTTGACAGAACTATAATATAATTTATATCCCGTAGTGTGAATTGAGCTTAATGACATTGAGTTCCTGATTTCATATATTACCTATTTTTAGGGGTTTCATACTTTTCAAACATATTTTATTGTACCCATGATAAATAGGTTTATTTAGTGTACCCACAAAGGGAATGAATAGTAAATAGTTGGCGTCAATTAAAAAGAACTCTGGATGAAAGCTTTTGTGTCGACATATCAGTACCTACTCTGTTATTTTATTTTATTTTATTTATTAAATTTATTAAATTAACTAACGGCTACTTACACTAATACATTTTTTTTAAAAACTTAATTCTGAAAATATTACTTACTAAGTGCAGTCGCCAATTATAAGTTAATACAACGTTTACAAACATATGTGACAAAATAAAAAAACAAACATAAGATAATAATGGTATCTGTATATAGGTCCCGTACTTTCCTACAGGCGTGAGAAATGAAAAGACTAACGAACCAAAAGCACCGCGACACAGAGACCGCGATCACGCCTTTATACAACGTTAGTTTTAAGGTTCGTACGCACCTGAGCGGCGCGGCGCGGCGCTTCAGTCCGACTGCAGAACGCGTCACCTCAGGCCGCTCGACGGTGCCTACCGCACTACAACTTCAGTACGCGGCACCTCGCGTCACTTGCGCGTCACTTTTATACCCGTTCGCGTACGAGCAACAACGTCGCAAGATGAGCGACAGTGAAGAGGATTTGATTATTATTTCTTTGTTGTGCAGAAGAAGAACGAATTATCGAAGAGAAAAAACCGGCCATGTGCGAGTCAGGCTCGCGCAATGAGGGTTCCGTACTACAGTCGTATTTTTTCGAAATTTTGCACGATAATTCAAAAAATATGATGCATAAAAATAAATAAAAATCTGTTTTAGAATGCACAGGTGAAGACCTTTCATATGATACCCCACTTGGTATAGTCACTCACTTCGAAAGTTGAAAATACTAATTATCAGTTCATGACTACAATTTAATTTTTTTTGTGTGATCTAACCCTAAATTCACGGTTTTCAGATTTTTCCCCAAATGTCAGCTATAAGATCTACCTACCTGCCAAATTTCATGATTCTAGGTCAACGGGAAGTACCCTGTAGGTTTCTTGACAGACAGACGGACAGACAGACAGACATACAGACAGACAGACAGACAACAAAGTGATCCTATAAGAGTTCCGTTTTTCCTTTTGAGGTACGGAACCCTAAAATAGGGGTTCGAGATTTGTGTAGTCCACGCGGACGACGTCGCGGGCATAAGCTAGTATAATAAAAACACAAGTACAACAATAGGTAGGCATATTTACGAAACTATTAATTCTACCTAGATGAAGTAGGTAGGTATAATATGTACATAATATATTATAGTTATTTAATCAGGATTATTTTTACCATTGACGTTTTCTCATAACGCTCGGAGAGACATTTATACATTTAGACACTGGGAAGGGGGGAAGCCGACATCCTAGGGGTTGGGACCATTGAGGATATACTTCTAAGAGCATGAGGAACACGTCATGTGCCAAAAATTAAACCTACGTTATTTATTTTGAGGTCTATCTTGCCGATTCTTGCCTGTACTTTAAATACCTAACAAGATGCGCGTGTATCTTATTCGAGCGACGTACGCATACTGAAGCGCCGCGCCGCGCCGCTGGGTATGTCGCACTAGCGTCACTGCACTGCGCGTCGCTTCGCTGCGCTTCAAAATATTCTCTCCAGCCGTGCCGCGCGGCAACGCGCGGTGAAGCGCTGTGCAGCGCCGCTCTAGTGCGATATGCGCCATACAAAATGATAGAAATGATATTTTGAAGCTCTGTGCCGCGACGTGCAGCTCGCTGAAGCGCCGCGCCGCGCCGCTTAGGTGCGTACAAACCTTTATAGTACACTAGCTGCCCCGGCGAACTTCGTACCGCCTAACAGTCGATTCAAATTTTTAAAAAAGTTCTCTCCGTAAGAAAGAACCATCCCCATACTTGAAGCAATATTATGAAAAAAGAATTAGCGAAATCGGTTCAGCTGTTCTCGAGATTTGCGATCAGCAACACATTCAGCGATTCATTTTTAGGGATCCGTACCTCAAAAGGAAAAACGGAACCCTTATAGGATCACTTTGTTGTCTGTCTGTCTGTCTGTCAAGAAACGTACAGGTTACTTCCCGTTGACCTAGAATCATGAAATTTGGCAGGTAGGTAGATCTTATAGCTGAAAACCGTGAATTTAGGGTTAGATCACACAAAAAAATTTAAATTGTGGTCATGAACTAAGAATTAGTATTTTCAACTTTCGAAGTGAGTGACTATATCAAGTGGGGTGTCATATGAAAGGTCTTCACCTGTACATTCTAAAACAGATTTTTATTTATTTTTATGCATCATAGTTTTTGAATTATCGTGCAAAATGTCGAAAAAATACGACTGTAGTACGGAACCCTCATTGCGCGAGCCTGACTCGCACTTGGCCGGTTTTTATATATTGTAGAGATATAAGTACCTACGAAAAACCCGAAACACGTGTCGAATATCCTTACCCATATTACAAATGCGAAAATGTGTTTGTTTGTTGGTTTATCCTTCAATCACGTCGCAACGAAGCAATGGATCGACGTAATTTTTAGCGTGGGTACCTATAGTTAAAGACCTGGGAGAGTGATATAGGCTATTTTTTATCCCGAAAAAACCCTGTGGAAGTTTCCAATGGATTTTTAAAAACTTAAATCCACGCGGACGAAGTCGCGGGCATCAGCTAGTCTAATATAATATGTAGGTAGATACTATTATTTACATCCCGTGAACCCGACACAAAAGCAATACGATCGTCAAGTCGTAGACCGGGACGTGTAGAATTTAGCGTATACCAGTCAATGTATGGATATTTACGATACAAGGTAATTAGAATTCGGATGCACAGACTAGTGGATAAATAGACAGCCCTTGTTATTATTGGTAATAGACTAATTTCATAAAATATAAATGAAAGTATATTTGTCTGTCTGTCAGCCACCTTTTCACGGCCCATTCAATGTTTGGTACAACCCACCATCACCCATGGCCCTACCAACCTCGCGGTTATATGGGCCGAAACGCGGGAAGACACCCGTTTGGTACTTGCTCGATGGCTCTTTCCCGTGGCGCCTTCTTGACTCCCTACTAGTTCTTTTCTCTCTGCTTCCTTGTCCCCATCAGGTGATAATTAATTACGTAAACTATCCCGGAAATCAAATAGTTCCCTACGGCTTTCTAAAATATCTAAATTAAAACATCTAGAAAATCAATCAATAAGCCTATGTGTTAATCCAAGGTATAATCTATCTCCATTCCAAATTTCAGCCAAATCCATTCAGTAGCTTTTGCGTGAAAGTGTAACAAACATACACACATACATACAAACTTTCGTCTTTATAATATTAGTGTGAATACCTTTTCACGCAAGTCTATGTTATAGACCGTAGCCCGTACAAAGCAGTAAATACGCGGGCTTCATTAGTTAGTTAAACATCTTTAAGGTAATGACTGAATATGAACCTCGGACCGGTTGGCTGTAAGAAGCCGTCGACTGGATTTTGTATGACTTCCTTCATGATCAACCCATCGCCGGCCCACTACTGAGCACAGGTCTCCTCTCAGAATGAGAGGCCATTGGCGGTGGGTACTTACGCTTCGCTGGCCGAGTGCGGATTGGCAGACTTCACACACCTTTGAGAACTCTCAGGCATGCAGGTTTCCTCTCAATAGAATGTTTTTTTTTATTCATGTAAACTTTTTACAAGTGCTTATGAATAGTCAGGTAGTTTTAATTTACCATACTCTCTGAATAGTAGGTACATAGTAGTCTCAATGTTTTCCTTCACCATTAAAACAAGTAAAAAACTCCGAAAAGTTAGAGGTCCCCGTATATCCGAGGGGATAGGGAGACCCGGGATCGAACTTCTGACCTTCCGAGACTTGATAACAAAATATTCATTTTAATTTTTAATACGCTATCCGGAAAATTCAAAGCGCTACGGGAAAAACGAAGCTTTAGTTATTCTGTTAGTCGGTTAGCAAACAAAAAATGTTAATTAAAAAATAGAAAGCATGATTTCGACTTACAAATTATTATGTCAAACGCAGAAGCGTATAAGTTCAAAGGTTAATTACAATTTACAAAAAGCATTTTGCCAGGGTAGGTAGGCAGTGGCGTGCACAGTGTTTGAAGCCAGGGTAGGCACTAGTTAAGTAAGAGCCTGTTTACTGGCAGGTCATTATGAAAAATATGCATTGAGCTATTCAACTGGGGTAAGCAGTGCATTTATGCCTCTATGACCTGCACGCCACTGTAGGTAGGTATACTTATATACTTACCTAATAAAGAAAACAAATTTTTTCTAGGTACCTAGGTACCTACTTCTAGAAAAAATATTTTTTTTAGTCGATCCTCTTCTATCGCATATGGATTATGACAAAATAACAAAATGGCTTTTCAGTGGAGCGGTCGATATCCATAAGGTATTATTGGAAACAATGGGCCTATAAAAATCACTTAAATCATTGTCTGCCCCGGTCTTTTGTCTTATGCAACTGCAGTTACATAACAACCGGTCCGCTATAGGATACCTGACGGACACACCGGCAATGGAAACAAAAAACATAGATTAATCGATCTTTACGAGCTGACCCAGTGCCGATTGGCAAATTTCTCACATGTTTGAGAACTTTAGGGAGAAGTTTCAGGCAAGCAGGTTTCCTGTTTTCCTTCGCCGTTATAGCATGATAATAGTTCAATTCACATATAATATAGACCGGCGCGTTTGGAAACCTCGTTGGTTAAGTTTTAACTTTACGTAGGTAATTAATTATCACCACTAGGTAAGTATATCATCTTACAAATCCAACAACTGACTGTCGAAAAGTGTACAATAGTACCTATTTTGAATAAATGATTTGATTTGATTTGATGTTTCATGGACAGTGAATTTCACTAAGGTATCAAAATTTTCTCCATAGCGCAGTGGTCTTTTAAGTACATAGAGATCTTGAGTTCAGGGTGCTTTGGGAATTCATACAATGATTTCTAAGTTGACTTTGGCCTGATCTAGTCCGTGGTTTATTAGATACCAGGTGTAACTACCACCAACATTAAAGCCTACCATCCTACTGGAAAAGCTGTACTACCGCCAAGCAATGTAGTGTTCCGATACCATTAGTATCTACCGGTTGTAACTAACTAGCCACGGCCTAAACCTACCAGCATATCTGAACAAAAACAATTTATATATTTTAATTCCATAATTATTATTTTAATTCCATAATTACCCCGGACCAGAAATGAACCTAGGCCTCCTGGCTCCTACTTATAATAATATGTAAGAACACAGCCTTCTCTGCAACCATCGACCACTGCATCGACCACTTAACCTGTAGGCTGTAACCAATCTGCAGCGCACTGGGACTTGAGAGCTCGTCAAAAACAGGCTTAGTTGTCTATTCTACAAAGCCGTATGTAGCCTGTCTTAGCAGGGCGCCATACAATGACCCACTGAGGTTATTTATAATCCATCCAGATTACAAGCATTGTTGCGCAGTCTAGGCTACTAACTTAGTCAAATTATGTTCTGCATAGGATCGCCAAACTTCTACCTATTATATTATCACGCACTAGCGAATATCCAGCGTGTGCTACTAAGCTAAAAGAATGTGTCTCCTCTCAGAGTGAGAAGGGTTTTGGCCATAGTCTACCATGCTGGCCAAGTGCGGGTTGGCAGACTTCACACTGAGAACATTATGGAGAACTCTCAGGCATGCAATTTCACCGTTAAAGCATGATATATTTAATTACTTAAAACGCATAGCTTTAATAAAAACTGCCATACCCCTCGCAGGTTAGCCCGCTTCCATCTTCGACTGCAACATCACTTACCACCAAGTTGCAGTTTGCAATCAAGGGCTAACTTGTATCTGAATTTAAAAAAGACTAGATTATATTATTTAGAACTAGCTTATGCTCGCGACTTCGTCTGTGTAGACTACACAAATTTCAAACCCCTATTTCACCCCATTAGGGGTTGAATTTTCAAAAATCCTTTCTAAGCGGATGCCTACGTCATAATAGCTATCTGCATGCCAAATTTCAGCCCGATCCGTTTAGTAGTTTGAGCTGTCCGTTGATAGATCAGTCAGTCAGTCAGTCAGTCAGTCAGTCAGTCAGTCAGTGAGTCACCTTTTCCTTTTATATATTATTAGATTTTGTGACAGGTGTTCAACTTGATCTCATTGAAACGGATTTACTATTTTAAGCTATTACTAAACCAAAATGCATGTTCGGAATCTCACCCATTCAGATTCCTATGAGCTTTGAATTCAAGAACAACTTGCAAGTTCATTATTAATTCATATTCGGAGCAATGCAGTTAGGTCTAATGACGTACCTAGACACCTAGACGTGCAGAATTTCAAATCCGGGTTTAACTAGGTAGGTACTTATTATTCTAAGGGCAAAGTCCACTCAGCTGATAAGTAGCAGTCTTCAATTACGTCGCAATTCGCAACGGAACTACAGAAATCTTGAAAGATTTATGTGGGAACAACGGATCGACATGGTTTTTGCACGGGTATAGTTAAGGACATGGAGAGTAACATATACCTACTCCTTTTTAGCCCGGAAAATCAAAGAATTTTTAAGACCCTTAATCCACGCGGACGAAATCGCGGGCATCAGCTAGTAGATATTAACCTGGGGCCACGCTTGGGAATGGAACCGAATAGAATAGATTTTTATTTCAAAAAAAACTTTTACAATAGTGATTTTGAATCGTTAGCGCTGTCAGAGTGACGGACGACGAATTGCGGACTGCAAAGAAAAGGAAATTAAACATTGTTCCTATTACACGGCCCATCCGTTTAACAGGAACAGCTGGACCGATGCGTGAAGAAAGTGGCGGGAAGTGTGTGGATTATGGTAAGGCGGAGGACCGTCTTTGGTGGCGTGCTCTTGAAAAGGCCTATGTCCAGCAGTGACTGATGGATTGCATCGGACTGAAATAACAGAATCGCAAGACAAAGAAAAATTTCGCTTAAAGTGTGGCTTCTTATTTTTCCTTGTCGTTGCAGTTTTGACAGAGCAGTCGTGGGCGTCATTGCAGTGTTGTGGCATGCTTAAAAATGCGTCTGCATTCCTCCCTGTTGGGTGCCTTCCTTGTGCACTCATGTAAAGGAGCGTCCATCGCAGGCAGCCCTTAGTTGGTCCGTCCATCTCACGAATCCGGTGATCTACCACGGTCCACGTGCTCTGGTGAAGTATAGGTATATACTCTTCATTGAATTACTAGACATTCGATTAAGACATCGTCGCGTCTAGAGATATAAGTCCCGCAAATTGCTAAGACGTCAGCACTAGACTGAAGTTTCGAGCTGATGGTATATTTTTATTTCGGCTGACGTCAAAATGACGTCATTCAATGACGACGTCAATGAGACGCGGTTCCAGCGCAATAGCAATTTGCGGGACTTATATGTGCCAAAAGAAAGTGAGAATGCGAGCCCAAAGTAGGCAAAGTATGGCACCTGTTGAGAAATGACCATAAGATAGATAGCCTTTTATTTTGAGTCCCCTCCAGTTATTTGTTTGCTTATTCATAAAATTCTTTGATTCCTTTAATAACGTCTGTTCTTCAACGTTAATTAAAACGTATTATTATGTTAGAATCCCTACTGAGAAATATGACGGTCTCTAATTTGGAAATTTCGAGACAACACACTAATTTGTGGGTGAAAAAGTAACAAGATTGTACTAAATTGCACATGTACAAGATGACAAGGGCTCATTTTCTTAAATCGTGTAATTATTTTAAAAGACAATTAAGTGGCAAATTAGTTGAGACCATGTTTAAGCGCGGTGTGTGGTTGCTACAGAAAATTATGTAGTCCCGACGGAAAATATTAGCTGTACGATATACATTGCCGATTTTCCTAACACTCAACAAAACGACTTCACTTGAACCATTTCTTGTATTCGGTACACGGTTAAGCTTTCTTCATCCGTCCAGTAATTTATTCAAAACATGGCTAGAGTATTAATGACGTGAGAAATCGGTAATCAAAGTTTTTTAATGTATAAATACAAGTATTTAAACTTCCTTTTCCGATGAGATATGTAAGTAGCTATAAAAACCATAATTAACATCTATTTAAGTCTCGCTGTATGTATTTATATTTCTCGTTAATTTTCCGTTAAATAGGTATGTAAATTTTGTAAATAAAGCTGATAAAGATATTTTTCTTCAACTAAATCTTAGTGAAATCGTAGTAAGTATAGTGCCTATACATAAGGCATCTTGGATTGTCATAAAAAATATAAGACATGATCTACAAAGCGTGTACGATGTGACTGTGACAAGTATGATTAATGATCACTATACAGCATTGTTGTCTTATATATACGACTTTGAAAATTACGCACGTAAAAAAGAACTTTATACTTATAGACTTAGAGATGAAATTAAGTTAAAAGTAAACAGACTCTACGGGGTGCTTTTAAAACATTTTTCTTTGGTTTTCGGTACTGATATGTCCCTTGATTTCAATAGAGATAAAATTTCTTTTCAATTCATTCTGGAAGCAATGGGACGGTAGTATAAAATTTAACTTTCACGCCAATAACGTTCATAAATTAATAACCGTAAGAATAAAATTCGTATGATACTAATTTGTTAGAAGTGCTTACTTTATTACCCTACACACTGTTTTACTAGATAAATAAAAAAAGTATAATAAAATTAAGAAATATGTATAGTATTTATAAAGAAATATGCTTATGTAGTATAGCCGACATTAAGCTACACGTCTACAAGAAAACAGAGAACCCGACTTGTTCGACACAAAAAAATCTGGCTTAGGTAACCTACGTATAAAATAACACGTAGGTATTATTATTTCAAATTTTGTATAGGTACCTACACACTTTGATAAAATAATCTTACCTACCATACATTTATCTGCCTGCATGCGTGCACTGCTGGACATAGCTCGCCGCCCGCCACCAAACAGTCCTCCCGCGCCTTCCCCCTTCCTCATACCCAATTTCCTCAAAGTCGCCCGGTCCAACGAGTTACATACATTTCCTCGTTAACGGATTTGATCCGTCAGAAGCCCCAATTATCCCGCTCCATAGTACGAATAGGGTAGATATTTCTATAGCTACAACGAAAGCATACATAGCGTAGGAACATATCTTTAGTTTTAAGTTTACGTAATTAATTTTATTTCCATTGGGTACATCATTATCCTCCAAATCCAACAATTGACAGTCAAAAAATGGTACTTACCTACTTTGAAACAATGTACAATAATGTACAATGTTTGAAACAATGTACCTACCTAAATTGAAATAATTGAAAAAGTTGAAGAAAACAAAACCACAACTCACGCGCGTGTGTGTGAACAAAAAGTGCATGAAAAAGATAAGAGAAAAGTCTCTTGCTTTCCACGCGCATTTTTTAATCAAATTCAATGCAATGGTCCGATACAAAGGTGGAAATGAAAGCATCTCCCCTTACATTAGGAACTGTTGCTTATTGGTTTTGTAGATACACATAATAAGATTAATAAAAATATAGATTCGATATCAAACAGTGGGCGTTTGAGTATTTATGTCAGACATTACAAATTACCTCACATAAACAGTTTACAATCTTTTATGATCATCGTCATCTCAACCCATCGCTGGCCCACTACTGAGTAGGTACTAGGTAGGTACAGTACGCGCCCGAAAGTAATCTACATCGGCTTTTAGAATGACATTTCGGCTTTGTATAGCGTTGTCTCTGTCACTCGTACCTATATGACGCTCTACAAATCCGCTATCTCCTTGTCGATGTACATTACTTTCGGCCGCGTACTGTACGGAGTCTCCTCTCAGAGTTATGGTACGATTACAGATTACGAGTACAGTGGCGAGTCAGTGTCCTCGGCCGAGTACTCGGTTGGTATAAACACTTTAACGAATGCAATTTCGCCAATTTCTCATCCACAGCACTGTCTCGGCCGAGTGTCATTTTACTGTCTCGCTTAACTACTCGGTAGGTGTAATAGGTTTGGGCCATAGCCCACCAAGCTAGCCAAATGCGAATAGAAAGCCTTCACACATCTTTGAAAACATTGTAGAAGATGCTCCGGTGTCGGGGCGAAACATGTGTCGAGTGTTTTTTGGGATTTGTGTGGTGCTGCGTGGTGGTGGTGCGTATTGCTTGCTTGGTGGCTGGCTTTTCCTGCATGTTTAGCAGTGGGAGGGTGGGCAGCGCATATCGCATGCTGCATATTGCATCATACAGATTTGATCTGTTTCAGTGGATTATAGCAAATTAAGCTTTTGGTTCCTTGTATATATAATGGACTTCCGAAAAATAACGCCTGCTCTATAGGTACAACATTGTAGAGATCTCTCAGGCATATCTATTGTATTAGTAAGCGACAGTTCGAGATGGCAATCGGGGTGAAGACGCCCCGCACAAACCCAGTGCGGCATAGCGCGGGTGTGCGGGGTGTCCCCCCGTCTCATACCCCTTTTGCCATCTCGACCTGTCGCGAACTGTATACACGGTGAAACTAGCTGATACTTATTATTGACTAGCGGATGCCCGCGACTTCGTACGCGTGGATTTAGGTTTTTGAAAATCCCATAGGAACTCTTTGATTTTCCGGGATAAAAAGTAGCCTATGTCACTCTCCCAGGTCTTTATCTATACACATGCAAAAAATCACGTCAATCCGTTGCACCATTGCGATGTGATTGAAGGACAAACCAACAAACAAACACACTTTCGCATTTATAATAAGGGTATAGGTACTGATTATTAACCAACACCTATGTTAAATACATCTAAAATTATAAAAGGTATGTAGAGTGGCAGAAAATAATGTAAATTGGAATGATACACCCAACTACACCCATGCAAAAAATCACGTCGATCGCTCTGTTGAGACGTGATTGAAGGACAAACCAACAAATCATCAAACAAACACACTTTCACATTTATAATAGGGGTAGTCAGGTGATAATCACCGGGATCGACGCCTTAACGTGCTCTCAGAGGCACGGAGGATACGTTAAGGCCAAAGGACCTCTAAATATGGTCACCCATCCAGTTATCAACTTTGTACAATCAACTGATATCGCCGACACTGCTAAGGCCACACGCCTTCCCCCCATTATTCATCCTACTTATAGAAAGAAGACCCTCACAAAAAAAAATTGTTCCTTTGAAGTGGGATAAGTAAATCAGGCTCCATTCATGCAGTGACATCTAAGTAACAGGAACCTTGAAATGCAAATCAACATCGTTTGTTCCTTGTCTGTTTATTCGTTAGCTTTATTATTACAGTTTAGAAGGATTTCGTAAATAAAATACGTCACGTCTAAGCTAACTATAAACATTTATTTAGTCTTATAAATCTATACATCCTATAATAAAGCTATGTTTTTATTATATTTAAATTCTTTCCACAATTTGGGTACATTCATTTGAGTCTTTTATGACGCTGCACCTCGGCTTCACTCCACTTTGATAACAACTCCAACTAATCTTTATTTAATTTGGTATAGAGAGGCAGTGGCGAGCGGCACGCCCACTGAGTTTTTCGTTATATCCACTTCAATAACAAAAAGTTATCTGTTCTGTATATTTTAAACTTATATACCTAATGCATGAGTTTATTAATGTTGTGTATGCATATGGCATACCTACTCATATTAAGGTTGGGGGTTGTGTCAGATTCTATTAGTGACCATCTGTTTTGTGTGTATTTTTAATAAAACAAAAACAGATTTTGCAAAAGTTTACTATAGTACGCAAGATGGCAATCGGGGAGGGAACGCCCCGCACGCCCGCGTAGCCCCCTCGGTTACCCAGTGTGGGTGAGCGCAAGTGACGTGTACTCCGATTCCCATCTCGACCTGTCGCGTACTATAGTTTATTGCAGGGACAAGAGCTACCAAACCAACACCAGCGATGCTCTTGGTGGTTATAATGTCTCGGCGACCGGTACAAGTAATCTACGACAAAACTATTCCAACTACTACTCGTCTTTAGCTCAGCTAGTTTTTTGCTCAACTCGTTTCACGCTAACCGTCGCGCGGCGGTCGGACAAGTGCGTTGAAGTTGTGGGCATCCCGCATCAACTGGTATATACTATTTTTATAAAGGAAACCACCTCTGTGCACCATCCAACCTTATAACTGCTCCATTAAGCATAGGGTTCTCTATTATACTGGTGACTAAATGCGCGAATTCCTCTGGCTTGCCCAGTCTGGAGGGGAAAGGGGTCATGCGCTTTATGAATTCTAACATCTTCTCTGGTAGGTACGTAACTAGTGGAGTGTCAAATACACCTGCGAAAGAAATAAGAACAATGTCACTTTCATTTTATTGCTGTTAAAAACATTGTGTTTTGTTCATTTATCACACCTCTATGTTCTTACTGCCTATCTTACCAATATTGAAGCTAGTTTTAAATGAAATAGCCACAAATATTAACCTAATTTGCTAGCATTAAGGTTATCTGGGAGAGATCGCTATTTAGCGATAAGGCCGCCTTTATTTTATTTTTGTGTTATCTGTCATCTGTGTTTTGTGGTGCAATTAAGTATATACATACATACAAAGTATATTAACTGTGTACACTAGAAGCTACCACTCGGTCCTGCCTTACGAAACATCACGTCAATCGCTTATCCTAAGAGCTTGTAGGTCTTTACCAGTCCACTGATTCTTAGTGGCGATTGTTGCACAACAGTTGTATACTGTTGTGCAACAATCGCCACCTGTTATACCCATACACAACTCACAATGTGCTAGCCTCAAAGACTATAGTTTTAGTGACACTTAACCAATTTTTTTTATATGTTTTAACCAATTATTATTTACTAGCTGATGCCCGCGACTTCGATCGCGTGGAATTAGGTTTAATAAAAAGTAGCCTATGTCACTATCCAGGTCTTTATCTATACACATGCAAAAAATCACGTCAATCCGTTGCACCGTTGCGACGTGATTGAAGGACAAACCAACAAACAAACACACTTTCGCATTTATAATAAGGGTATAGGTACTGATTATTAACCAACACCTATCTTAAATACATTTAAAATTATAAAAGGTATGTAGAGTGGCAGAAAATAATGTAAATTGGAATGATATTGCCTCTGTTACTCATACCTATATGACGTTTTGTCGGCCTCAACGACAGAGACAATACTCTACAAATCCGCTATCTCCTTCTAAAGGTTGATGTACATTCTGCTACATACTACATAATAAGTATAACATACCTGGTGCTATAGTCATAACTCTGATCCCCTGTGAAGACAGATCTCTAGCAATTGGTAGCGTCATGCCAATGATAGCTGCAGAGGATGCGGCATACCCCGCTTGTCCTATATCACCCTCATAGGCAATTGTTGATGCTGTGTTGATTATAACACCTCTGTGTCCATCCTCTGTCGGTTTGTTTTTACCTATTAGCCCTGCTGCTAGCCGAATTGTATTGAATGTGCCTATTGTGTTTACCTGAAAAGGAAATAATTAAAATCAAATCCCTGGATTTCCCTGTGGTCTTAGATGTGGGAGGTCCCAGGTTCCATCTCTGGTAGGGGCAATTTGAGAATTTATAGTTTCTAAATTGTCTCAGTTCTATTACTGTTGGGGCTAGTTACCATTCTACCGGTAAAGCTGCACCACCAAGTGTTTTAGCATTTCAGTGATGCTGTGTAGAAACCAATAAAGGGTTATGGGTTGAATACAAACTGCCATACTCCTTCCAAATTAGCCCACTACCTGTGAAATTTGTATAGAACTTACATTTACACATTTGACAAATGTGTCCAATCCACATTCCTTGTCCTTATTAAAGTTATACACTTGACTTGTCTGCGCATATCCTGCACAGTTGACCAGTGAGTCTAACCTTCCAAACTTTGTCTCAGCTAGATCTAATGCTTTTTTCACATCTTCTTCTGATGTCACCTGGGACAAAAAACAAATAATGATTATCACTTGATATAATCATTATATTTCATATTACTTAATATTATAAATGTGAAAGTGCAGTCTGTTGCCTTTTCACAAGCCATTATTTTAACCAATGTTAATAGAATTTCGTACAGAGACAGCTTGCATCCTGGAGGCTGACAGGCTACTTTTTATCCCAGAAAATCAAAGTTCTCACAAGATTGCTAAAAACCTAAATCATATAAATGTGAAAGTGTGGATGTTTGGATGTTTGTTACTCAATCACGCAAAAACTACTTGACGGATTTGGCTGAAATTTGAAACGGAGATAGATTATACAGTGGAAAGTGACATAGGCTACTTTTTATCTCGGAAAATCAAAGAGTTCCCGCGAGAATTTGAAAAATGTAAATTCACGCGGACGAAGTAGCGGGCATCAGCTAGTTAAATAATAAAAGCATTATTAAGTAGTAGGTACTTACCTAAGTATTGTATAAATATATTTTTAATGGCTTATCCCCATACCTAACCGGTAACCCATTTAATTCTGACCCGCGCTAAGTACTATTTTTGTCTGGAGAAGAGGTACACACGGTAGAACAGCTCCAGGCAGAAAAAAGTTAATTATCAACCACAATATTTAGAAATATAAAAACAGTTTCTTACACAGCCTACGGTAACATGTACGTCTTCGCCAAGTGTTTTCGCTACTTCTTGTGCCCTTGACCCTTGTATATCTAGTATGACAACCTTCCCTCCATTCTGTACTAGCCTTTCTACAGTTGCTTTACCCAGACCTGAAGCTCCGCCGGTCACCAGACTCACTAGACCCTGAAATTAGATTATGTTAATGTTTACCTATGAAAAACCTTTTAATTGACGAATATGGTTTGATTTACACTTACCTTTAGCATTTTTCTGGTAAATTGCAAGGAGTTTTATTCAAGAACAATTATTTTGACATGGAAAATTGATAAATCTATGTAACTTTGCACATAACCCCCACTAAAAGATAACCCCTAAGAAAGAGTAATTACCACAGACCAATAACATAATATGGTAATTACAATTTAAATCACATTTAAATGTCAAAAAACACACTGTGTCAACTTGACGGCAACTGCCGTCATTCGGATACTCACTCATATCAAGACCACCAAGTTGTTTTATAATAGGTATTATAAAAATATGTTACAAACTATTCAACAATATAATATGCAAAAGATGAATAGAAGAATAACTAAAGAAATATCATAATATGTAATTATGTAATTTTAAAACTTTAAAATAAATTGGCAAGCCTGCGATCAAATTGTACAGCTATCCGATATCCACCATAGAGTAGGATGTGTATAGAGTACAAAACAAAAAGAAAAACATTGAAAATGGTGGTGGTGTAAATTTTCACAATTTTCCGAAATAAATAATAGTATTCGCCTCTAAAAATGTTTTAACTCAAAGTGTGTCTTAAAATTAATACCTGACGATAGCGTTCTTGTTTGGTGTCCGTTTTGATTCATAAAAACATAAAATAAGGCTATCTAAAATCTGTCCGGTCGTATTGAACAACGAATTTCCAATAATTGTTCTTGAAAACTCAATACGTTTTGTCAAGTATTATGGCTAAGGTGGAGCAGCCCATATTTATTCTGCCTAAGAAGCGTAATGGCAAAAAAGCAATCACGATAGCCGGTCATGTTGACCACATTATTACTGTACAGGTATTTGTGCCATTATTAGTTTTCTAATCGGTTTTATGCCTAGTTAAAGTAATGCGCTAAAGTATTATGTTCTAAGTACTATCCTCATTTGATTATACAGAGTAAAAATCTTATTTAATCTTTCTTTCAGGGAGTTGGTGACAACGAATTGCCATCAAAATATAAAAACGGTCTATCACCCGTTTCTGAACATGTAGTGAATGGCACCATACACTCAACAATGGACGGGCTCAAGTCCAACATGAAGATAAACCTCCCAATTATCAATGATGTCAATGATGAGGACCCCAATGAAACTAATTCTCAGTCAGATCAGAAGCTCCAGAAAAATGGCTACCAGAGTCTATCCACTATCAACAGCAGTCGAGAAATAATTGATTTATCACCAATATATGAAAATTCTTCTGATGCATGCTCCAGCCACGGTGACTTGCGTGAATTTAACGACAGTGAAATGCAACGGAGCTGTAGAATCCTAAATTCTGACAACAATGAAAGTTCTTGCGCTACACCCAACAGTCTATCCCAAACTCAGTCAGAAAATAGCTTCGAAATGGGACCAATGACTGACAGCCTTAAAAACAGCGCTAAAAGGCGAAAGCGAGTAAACATTGCCCCAGGGATTGTCGAAACCGACAATACTGACACTGAAATCACTGCTCTAAGGGTAGAATCGGAAGGATCAATTTCGCCCGAATGTTCTTTATCCGAAAATAGAGATGGGTATTTAACTATGACTGGGACCATCAAGAGAGGTAAGAAAAAAGGCCAAAGTGTTGATGTAAAGTTGAACATATCACGGGAAGAACTTGAGATTATCGAAGCAGCAATCGTAGCCGAGGAATACAATAAAATGGATGTTTCCAAGTGTTCACTCTATAACGGACCACATATATTTTTATTTAGCTTACTCTGCATTCCATTTGTTGCATGTATTTCCGCTATGTACTCATTCTACATGGGTACAATGGCTTGGTATAATATATTTACACATGTTACGGAAGATTTTAGCTGTATCAAAAAGGTGTTATTGGCACCTTTAGTGATTTTGTCGTATCCGTTTTTGATAGTAATTTTTACTGTAGGATTAGGGTTATACGCTGGTATAGCTCAGCTAACTTTCAGTGGTGCAAATTGGTGGAAGGATGTAAGCGACTTTGAGAAAGGTTTCTATGGTTGGCTGTGTAACACTCTTGGTATGTCTGAATGTAGTCCATATGAGGTAGTTGTTTTGATGGATGTAAAATCTTAAATTGTGAGACCATTTATTTGGCATACTGTGCCATGATCGTAATTCTTCATGCATATCTTATATTTTCATGTTATATGAGCCACAAAAGGCTTAAAAGTGGATGTTTTAAGTCTGTATGTCTGTAGGCTGAGATCTACAGAGCGCACTCTGACTTTTCTCAGACTTAAAATTGAGTTAAAACGAGACAGACTTATATGAGAGATAAATCTGTCTCGTTTTAACTCCGTCTTAAGTCTAAGCAAAGTCAGAGTGTGCTCTATAGATCTCACCCTTATTGACTATATGTTGTGTGACTAATAATTTACAATCATAATATAAAAAAAAAATATGAAAAGTTTAGTTAGAACAACATCCAGCAATATATTTACATTAATTTTTCCATATATAAAATATAGCAAGCAACATAATACAGTCAAAATCTGTTATAACATAGAAGAAACCATGATTATTAGGTCATGTTAACCATTATTAAATATTTTGCAAGATTTTATTTAGCCAGATATTAATACTTAACGAAAAAAAATTGTATATCTAAATCAAATTCTGCTTTAATGAATTACCACTTTAATAAATAATATTAAGTAACTACTTAATGTACAGTAGCCGGCAAGAAATATCGTACATCAACCTTTAGAATGAGTATTCAGCTTTGTAGAGTGTTGTCTCTGTCACTCATACCTATATGACGTTTTGTCTGTCTCTACGACAGAGACAACACTACAAAACCCATAACATCTTTCTCCTTCTAAAGGTTGATGTACAATATTTTCTGCAGTGAAGGTACTTACTGTATTTATA
Source organism: Maniola hyperantus (assembly GCF_902806685.2). Lineage (NCBI taxonomy): Eukaryota > Metazoa > Arthropoda > Insecta > Lepidoptera > Nymphalidae > Maniola > Maniola hyperantus. Next base: position 8,669,251 of record NC_048556.1, on the reverse strand, counting down.
AAAAATAAATTTAGTTAGCATAGATATTTATTACCATTTCTAGTCAGAACTAAATCATTCATTAACTTTATTTTATATTATAAGTAACACAAATTATTAATTATTTATTAATTATTTAATGTGTGTGAATCGTGTGAAAAATTGAGGGTATTTTAAAAATAAAAGTTTTTAAAATAAATTGGGATTTGGGAGCAACAAACTGGGATTTGGCAGGTTTTTACAATATTTGGACTGTATATTTTACAATATATTTTAACTTTAGGATTAAGTACATGGTTGCATTTCTAGTAAATAAATCTAATGAATGCTAAATAAATTAGTTATTTAGAATTTAAGTGATATAATGGAACACAAAAATCATTTAAGTCTTCTGTTGCTCAAATACCTCCATTTTAATACCATATTTTTTACTCTTTATTTTTAAGTATATTGTATTTTCTTGATTTCTATTTTATAATAGTTCTATCGCAAATTAAGGATATTTTATTTATGATGCTACAATGTACTTGCTTTTACTCATAAAATTATCAAGTTTTAGAGAGAGTTAGACACCAAAAGATTAATGTAAACTTAGAAGAAAGAAAACCTGTATCCATGAATATTTAAAGTTAAAAATAGAAATATACAGATCTCCAATAATAGGTAGATATTTAATAAGATTGTTGAGATGGTGAACAAAAGTAGATGTTTCAAGAAAGAAAATTATGCAGAGGGAAAGACTGCATCAATATTTATTCACATAATCTTATTCACAAATGCATTTGTTGATATTTGTGTTCTAACATTTTGCTTTGAGAGCCTAAAAAAAGTAAGAATCAATCAGTTGGTGTGAACCAGACTATTTTGTTCTACATCTAGAGATTACATTACAAATTTTATAGAATAAAAAGCCCATAATTTTTATTGCTTAGTGAAATTTATTTGATATATTATCATGCTTCGGCATAATGATTTTGATCAGGATTTTATACACCTATAATGTACCTAGTAACTAGTTATTTTAATGTAGTGACGACAACATAATCATGTTTATAGTATATGAAGACTGATGTATTCTAGTCACTATTGTGTCCATTTTCTACGTACTTAATAAAATATTTTAGAAAACTAAACTCGTTTTACTAGAACAATTATCTACAATGTACAATGTAACATAAACATTTTATTTCATGATGTGTCCTTCTGTTGGCTTTGTTCTGCTTTAGGTCGATTGGATTTTAGTTCTGTGTCTATTCTTTCTTTAGCTCTAATAATTTTTGATTGTAAATAGAAAGAACCACCCTTTGCCTTGTCATTTGCGGTGAATAGGTGATCATAGTTATTCTTAACTTTTTCAGGGTCTAACTTGTCTAAATTAAGGATTTGCATAGCTTCTTCCAGTGTAAGTCCAGATGAGGCATTCGCTGCAGCCCTTCTTGCGCCTTCAGGGCCACCTCCACCTCTTTTAGCGGCCTCCTGAGATGCACGTAACTCCTGTTTCAGTGCTCTAGCGAAGGCTCTGCCGACGACTTGTGCTCCAAGCACGATTATTTGAGCGATATACTTTGCCATGTTTTATTTGATAAATAAAATAATTTAATGTCTAATATCATTACGATAACATCAATCTACAAAAAGTTATTTTTATTTTATTTTTTGAGGTTATTCTTATTTGTTAAAAAAATCGAAATGTCACTGTCATAAAATTCAACAAAGTCGCGAACATGTTCAATTTGAAGCAAGTTGAATTTTCAAATATTTAGGATTTTTCCAATTATTAAACAGGGGTAATAATTATGTATTTTAATATCTACTCAAATGTTTTTAAATTAATTTTGATAAAATAGAGAAAATTTATGGATTTTTAAAAGTAATGTTTTGTTTTGTTTATGCTAATCATTGCTAATGAATAGATTATACTCTATATCCAAATAGGGCTGTAACGTTTTACAGAATAATGGGATATCAACAATTGAGATTGTCGTGCTCTATCAAGACATTAGTTGTAGTATAAGTCCCGCAAATTGCTAATGCACGTGGCCGGCCGCCATATTAGTGACGTCAGCACTAGACTGAAGTTTCGAGTTGATGGCATATTTTTACCTAAATATAGTCAAATGACGGCATTTCGATGTTAATGAGACATGGTTCCAGCGTAATAGCAATTTGCGACTTATACCAGCCTTTTAACTGGTTTTACAAGAATAAAAATGTTATTCGTCATTTAATTTCTTCTTGTTTTGATAAAAGCTAGTAACTATAGTTTCACAATAGTGTTCAAAGGGATTTTTTTATATAACTAAATAGTGAGTAAATGAACAAGCGTTTCACTTGATGTATTGTGATTAAGTACCTCCGCGGTTGCTCATGAATTACAAATAAATTATGAATATTTGCAGTACCCAAGAAACCAACAATATGTAACTAGCTTTTCAGGAATTTTTTGATAATTATATGAAAATAGAAAAAAAATTAAACAATTTAATTTTCTGTTTTTGTAAATCATCGTTTTTATCGATATCGATTATTTTGTTTAAATAAAATCACTAAAATTTGGTTGTTTGACAATTGATTTTGACATTTCATCAATTTTGTGATGGCCACGCTTGACGCTGATATTTTGTATTTTTGTTTTTTCAATCTCGGATTAGATTGAATCGCGACTCCTCAAGAGCAAGATAATCCATTGGAACGGACATTCTCTTCAAACTACCTGCACCATCGCATGATTTGAATTCAACGTGGTTTAGTGGAGCCCTATTCGAATTTCAAGATGACTCTGGGTACCTACAACAGACATCAGGCTGAACGTAAAAAGTATGTTTTTACGTTATACATTGCGTTTTCGTTTAATATTTTCCTTAAAAATTGTGTTTTTAAAATTTATTGTTTGTTCCACAGGCAGGCAGCGTTGGCGGCAGCTTTTCCCCAAGGCATCCGCTGCCAAAAGTGCCTTGAATATGGACATTGGAGCTATGAATGCAAAGGAAAACGCAAGATTCTCGTGCGGCCATCGCGTTCGCAGATTTTAAAGAAGAACTTGAAATCGAAACAGGAAAGTAGCTGCAGGTATGTTACATATATCATGTAGGTTATGTTACATTCTCATAATAACAATTCACACCTATGTTAACAAATCATGCACTTTTCATGTATATTTTTTTCATATTTTCATATTTTCACTTTTCATATTTTCATCAAAATAAAAGTATATTTTCATTAATTTATGCAAATTAATCGACACAAGCATAATATGGCGACTTTTTATATCTACCCTCATTTTTTTAGAATTTACTGAAACTTTCTAGAACTTGGCTTCATTTTCTATTTGCAAAATACTGCATTTGTTTCTTCATTAATATAAAATGAAAGGACTTCCATTAGATGGGTATCATTAGATTTCTTTTAAATGAATCTTAGTAAGTTACTCTCATTTTAGTAGCACATGGTCAAGCTTTCCGCTCAGTTGGCACACCTAAAAGCCAATAATTGGGAATTGAATTGAATTGAATCAATCTTTCTGGAAAGTGTTTCTACATTTTCTTTCTTACTTGATATTTGAACTACTTAGTTCCATTCTATACTTACTACTATTAATAAAATATTATAAATGCGAAAGGGTGTCTGTCTGTCTGTGTCTGCTAGATTTTCACAGGCCATCTGTTTAACCGAATTTGACAAAATTTGGTACAGAGATAGCTTGCATCCCGGGGATGCAATAGGCTACTTTTTGTCCTGGAAAATCAAAGAGTTCCCATGGCTGAAATCGAAGCGGCATCATCTTGTATGAAATATTTAAATTTTTAATTGGTACTACTTATGCAAATCTGTATTACCACTGAACAAAAGGTGAATGGTGTTGCATCAGTAGAATCAAAGTAATTAATTAGCTTACCTTAACCTATGCAAGTGTTCGCTTTCAGTACAAACTGGATTTTCTGCTAAGAATTGTGTGTGTATATATTTTAGGATACATGTAGTGTCCTAAATATAATCAGAAAAGCTCTTTCTCAGCTTTGCATGGCCAAACAAACATTTGCATTTTAGAAATGCACTTTGGCTGTGGTAATTTTGGAAACATTACTTAACTAACTACTGCCTGTGACTATGTTCGTATGGATTATGTTTTATTAAAACCCCTATGAGAGTAGGTGATTCACGTGATTTAATGGGATAAAAAGGATCCAGGATGGGGCTACTTTTGTGCCAAATTACATTACATTTCTGAAAGAGACACACACTTTCACATTTATAATACTACTATTTGCCTTACATAGCAAACCTTTTTTAGAACATAATAGAACATCAGTTTTTCTAAAATTCCATATTTTTAGCAATGACTCAAAACTATTTTTTACAGTTTACAGTTTTTAAGTTATAGTATTATTCTATTATTCTATTATTTTATTTCTTTGTTGCAGTGATGGTAAATGCACAATACCCAACAAAAAGAAGCGTCCCAATGGCTCGGATGGCTCTGACGGTTCCAGCAGCAGTTCTTCTGGCAGCTCGTCCGGCTCAGACTCAGATAGCTCCAGCTCTTCAGGCAGCGGCAGTGGCAGTGACAGTGACAGCAACAGCAATGACTCTGAGAGTGACAGCGAAAGTGGAAGCGGCAGCGATTCTGAGTCTTGCAGCGATTGTTAATTTAATATTATCTATGTACGTATGTGGAACTTTTAGAGTGTATTATAACCTTTTTGAATACCTCCTTATTAATTAAAATAATTTGACTACCTCCCTGCTGGCAGTGACAGTGACAGCGATGTGTGCTTATAAGTGGAAAGTCCTAGGTTTGATTCCTGGTAGGCACAATTTGGGAATTTATAATTTCTAAATTGTTTCTGGTCTGGTTTGATGGGTATGATATGATATTGTGTGGAAACCGATAAGAGGTATGGGCTAAACAAAAACTGCCATTGCCCTTATAAGTTAGCCTGCTTCCATCTTATCACATTATCTGCTATTATCACTTCCCAAATCCCAACAGGTGAGTTACAGTCAAGAGCTAACTTGAATGGAATAAAAATAAAATGTAGGTATTAATTTTGTTACATTCAATAATTTTTTCTATTTTTTTATCCTTTCTTTACTATACTTAAATCCAGGTCATTTGGAAAGGGAGTCCTAAAAAGTTATCACTAATACTTGTTACCAAAGATTTTACTATGGTACCCAACACTTACATGTTGATCCATACAAAAATATCAATATCAAAAAGTGTATGAAACAGAAGATTTTTTCTTCACATTTTAAAGTTTGAGATTAGTAAAACTTGCTTATAACAATGAGTACCTACAGTGGCCCTCTTGGGTTATATGAGCTTCTATTATTTACAAGTTGTGAATAAACCTTGCAACTCAATTTCCCAACCAACTAACCTAAAATTTGGAACATATATGTAACTTTGATGATAAGCTTATTTTTGTTTTTTTTTAAATTGAGAGTATTATTTCTTTTTCACTATTTCAAAGGTTCCACAGAGTTGCCAGTAAAGTTCAGTGTTCAATGCTGGTCATTTAAGAGTAGGGTAAGAGATTTTATGACATGGTTAATTGGACATACTAGCAAAGCGATTATAATTTTTTAAATATTTTGACTTTAACGTTACCTGAATACTGATAAACAATTTGATTGTATGATTCTATGACTTTAATTGACTCTAGTTAACTATATTGTATTAGTCTTGTAAAAAAATTGTTGTAAGTTACTAATATATTATATTGTTTATTAGTGTGATGGTAATTAGTAGGTATTTGAAGAAAGAAGAAAGATTTTTATATTTTCGTGATCAATTATCTTTAGCATGAATCTTTTGACAATGTAACTCCTAGACATAAAAAAGCATAGCGTTAAAAGCTGTAAAAATGTGCTTGTAAACTAGTTTAAATAATTGTATTATTTAGATGGACTATATTTTAACATTTAAGATTGAGCGTAAAATGTGTATTCGGGAGTTAAATTGTTTTTATTTAATTTGATTTGATATTTTTAATTTGATGAATAATTAACAAGTTTGATAAAAAATGTTTTTGTTTAATGTGGAAAATAAAAAGTTTGGCATAAATTAAATAAAAGAATTTGCATAAAGTAATATGTTTTTCATTACACTATGTCTGTATTTAGTTATTTTCTCCTAGCATCTTGAGTTTCGACTTGAAAAACTTGTGAACACAGTATTACCCTGTGCCATTTGAAAAGCTAAATTTTTTAATTTAACGCGAGTACGCGATCATCGCACGAATGCCCATTAGGACACCTCTTCGAAATCAGTATATTTGATCGCGCGTTCGTACCAGTAAAATTCGCGCGAACTTGCGATGATCGCGTTGTATTAGGACAATTATTTAACGCAAGCACGCGATGATCGCGTAACTACGTTGTATTAGGACAATACGCCTTATTTCTAATGTAAAAAATTCAATACCTATATGCAAATAAAAAAAATATTAAGTGACATTTTATGTACGATGGTACGGAACCCTTCGCGTGAGAGGCTAACTCCCACTTGAACGGTTGTTTCGGTTTGATCGAACATACCATGGGCGTATGTAGCCTGCGTGTGAGATTACGTTATGCCCAATTAGGTAAGTATGTACCTACTTATCATAATCCAGATTTTGAAATTGGTTGAACCTGCGGTTTAGATTTAGGATAATGCTGGGAACGCTGGAAGTAGAAACATTGCCTGCTACCTAAGACTTGGAGCCTGTGAGTGCCAGGCCTTCGTTAATTTATACAAGCGGAGTCTGCCCATTGTCCCCAACACAGGGAGGAACGATAAGCGACTATGAAGTTTGGATCACGGTGGTTTAAGTAAACAGTAACAAAGACGTATAAAATCTTTCGTCTAAATATAAAGTCATTTTTTTAATATATTTTGTTCGGAATACTACCAACGTATTAGAAATCGCGTCATGTATTGCCAGACAATCAGGACATTTCATAGAAACTCCGCTTTTATAAAACAACGGAAGTCTGGCCCTCGTGGGCTCTTAGTCCATAAAAAAAATGAATCAATTTCTATTAATGAGACAATTTTTTATTATATAAAAAAATACAATTACAGATGTCATGCAATAAAAACAGCAAATAGGCATGGTTAAAAACAACAAATTTGTACTTACTCTAAGGCACTTACTTCGAATTGTAATAATAGGTGGGCAGCAAACATACAGTGCGACAAGGCTATGTTGGCGCGTGGCGAAAATCGGAACTAACGTTGCCGTCAAGTGTCCCCTATGTTCTTGTTTGAATAATCTATTCAATTCAATTCCCAATTATTGGCTTTTAGGTGTGCCAGCTGGGCACAGAGTGTTTCGCCAGTGTCACGTTTATGGACAAGGCACGAAGGAGATTGTTCGGTGAGAGCTGTTGTACAGTTAATTGAATAATCTAAGCATTTGTTCTCCAACAGCGCTCCCCTGTCAATGTCATTGAAGTGCCAAGAGAGCCTTGTCGCACTGTAGTGTGTTGTAGTGTCACGTTTATGGACAAGGCACGAAGGAGATTGTTCGGTGAGAGCTGTTGTACAGTTAATTGAATAATCTAAGCATTTGTTCTCCAACAGCGCTCCCCTGTCAATGTCATTGAAGTGCCAAGAGAGCCTTGTCGCACTGTAGTGTGTTGTAACTTATTGTAATCACAGACATTTGTGGCTAATTCTGTTATTTTACAATCTCTAAACCAAAATGACCGGTATAAATATCCCTTTCATAAGGTTCCTTGCTCCTTGCCGACAAAGGTAGCAATAGATCTAATTTAGGCCTGCAAACATAGATTTATTAACTACCTTAAATCAATGCCTAAACTAAAATGGCAGCTCTAAATGTATTGCTATCCCTTTCACAGAATAGAATAGAATAGAATGTTTTTTTATTCATGTAAACTTTTTACAAGTGTTTATGAATAGTCAGGTAGTTTTAATTTACCACTGGTTCGGAACGTCGTTCCCACCGAGAAGGACCAGCAAGAAACTCGGCGGTTGCTCTTTTTAATTTTGCACAATGCTTCCTGCAGAAAAGGAGTGCTATACCCTATCCACAGAAAGAAGTTAGTATAGCGCTCTGTGTTACGTAATGCCAGACAAATGGTCAAAAAAGAGGCAAAAATCTCGACGCTAACCATTTTGAGTTACCTACCAATCACATACATGTTTTCCAAAAACATTCGAAATTCAATTTTTTTTAATCAATTTTATTTATTATTTCAATTATTTGGCTGATGACTCAAAATGTTTAGCGGCCAGAGGTTTTTGCATCTATTATTTGTATGGGATTATATAACAGAGAGATCGCTATACTAATTTCTTTCCGCGGATAGGGTATGGATTTAGACCTGTCAATTTAGTTAAGTTTAGAGTTGGTGAACAACATAATTATGAGATTATGAAACCGCATTATGAGAAAATCAAATACTTACATATTCAAATCATCATGATCAACCTACTCAGCACGCACTCACTACAAAGCACGGGTCTCCTCTCAGAGTGAGAAGGGTTTTGGCCATAGTCTACCACGCTTGCCATATGCGGATTGGTAGACTTCACACACCTTTGTGAACATTATGAACAGAACAGAACTGTCAGGCATGCAGGTTTCCTCACGATGTTTCCCTTCACCGTTAAAGCAAGTGATATTTAATTAATTAAAACGCACATAACTCCGAAAAGTTAGAGGTGCGTGCCCGGGCTCGAACCCCTACGTGGACGTCCTAACCACTAGGCTATCATAGCTATTATTCAATACATATTCAAATAGAACTAGGATTTTAAGAAAAACAGATTTCAGTTTGTCTTGTTCACACTTAGGCGATTAGTTATTGATAGCGAGCGGGACGGAACATGATCCTAGTAATATGGAAGGTTTATCCATCTCGCTCACATTGAGAACATTTGTAAATGTGCAAGTAAGACAGCAATATTATCAGTTCCCTATGACTCAGTGGGTACTTCTGGAAGGGTGTGAACAACAACTTTTCTTCTGGGATCGTAACTGAAGTTGTTCATTTGGAATATCCTGCTATTATAAAAGGGTTTCAGATCTGATATGTTTATCTGTCTCGCTCGCTCGGTGAGGTCCCGCTCTGATATTTCGATGGTGGATTGTGAGTGGTTACGTAGACCCCTCATGTAGGCGAGTTGATCCATTGTGAGTTGTCGTAATATGTAGTACAGGAGCTCGCTGTGGTCCTTCTTATAGGAGAGGTACTTTTGGAAGGTCTGTGAACAGAAAAATGTTTTATACCAAACTACCACCATTTGGCAGTTATAATCGCATCAACCCATCTGATCCAATGAAGACAGTTTGGGACAGTCTACCACACTGGTCACCTTTGAGAACATTACTCTTAAGCATGCAGGTTTCTCTGAACATTTTTCCTCACCGTTAAAGCAAGTGATATTAATTAATTACTTAAATAAAACGCAAAAAGTTGCCAAATTTATGTCATCTCAGGAATGGTAACTCTTAGGAAAAAAATCATGAAGACCATTTTTGTAGAGAATTTTAAGCTACAGCTTTAGTTTGAGGTTTTTTTGATAAAACTTTCAATAAAAATCCAAAAAACCACAAATATTGACCTTGACCCCGAATAACTTTTGTAGCACACATAGGGTCGATGGGGATTTTTAAAACTTTATTTGTAATGGTAAACCCCAGCAGCTCTCCACCAATATTTGGCTCACTGGGAATTTTTGTTATTTGACAACTATTTTTATGTAAAAAAAATATGTAAATTGACCAGGTCACCTTTTCGTTTTATTATTTATTTATTATTTAATTAATTAGAACGGCCATAAAGCCCAATTATTACACTAATTCAACTACGAGTACTAACTAACATAAATATACTTACAAAAATTGGTAAAATTATAAATTTTAAAAAGCAAAATTATAAATTTTCACAAAAGTGCAAGATCTGACCCATGAGGTCAGCCCATTTGTCCGCAAATATGTCACAGCGAGGGGACTCCTTCAGCAGCGCGTTGAGCGCAGCCAAAGTGCGCGGTATGAGTGACCTGGAGCGCGCTACCGTGCGACTAAACGGACTTACTTACTTTATATATTTAGATAATGATTACCTGTCTCATAGCACGCATGACACTATATTTCTGTGTTTCTACGAAGCTCTCCAACATGGTACGGATGGCCAAGTTTACATCTTCCTCGTCCACTTGCACCCTTAAGTGCATGCGGGCGTGCGCTTCGCTCATTCGAATCACTGTGAGACAAAATACATTTTCTCTACATAGTATAAAATAAAGTCGCTTCCCGCGTCTGTATGTATGTATGAACACGTAGATCTTTTAAACTACGCAACGGATTTTAATGCGGTTTTCACCAATAGATAGAGTGATTCAAGAGGAAGGTTTATAGCTATAGTTTAATTCTCAAAAAATTAGAGATCCCTAGAGAAATTGAAATAATGTGAATTAGGTCGGAAAAAATCCTCTCATTTGAGAGTTTCCGAGGCACCTCAATGACACCACATTAGTATCTACATTGCACCCATGCGAAGCCGGGGCGGGTCGCTAGTTTTAAATAAAATAAACCGGTCAAGTGCGAGTCAGACCCGCGCACCGAGGATTCCGTATTGCAGTTGTATTTTTTCGACATTTCCTATAAGGGTTCCTTTTTTCCTTTTGAGGTACGGAATACTAATAATAGCGTGCAAACGAGCTGCAGTAATGCGGCACCAGAAGAACCGAAAATGCGTTCCCGGCCTTTCAGGAATTTGTTGGTCCGTCCCTTTAATAACCTCACGTTGTAATCTAATGGGAACACCGCTGAAGGGAGTTGATTCCACAGTTTGCATATGCGTGAAAAAAGGATTTGGCACAACGGGCATCATATAGAAAGGGGGCATCCATAAATTAGGTGAGGTGTTTTTTTGAATTTTCTGTCCCTCCCTCCCCCATGGTGAGATGTCGTGAGATTTTATTCAACCCCCTCCCCCATCCCCCAATCTCACGTAAGATTTTTCAAAATGTGAGTTTCTTACGTAAACGCTTTGGATTGTTATTGTAAAAAGAAAAAAAGAATTGCTTCGTGCTTTTATTTGGGTTGTGCCATCATACGACTAGTTAAGACTAATAAAAACCGACTTCGTTACATAAACACTAAAAATTGAAAAATAATTTAATTTATTACCGAATATATTATGTATACAAGAGTTAATATAGTTCCATAATAATACTTTTTGGTGCCCTCTCTCTCCAAAGTAAGATTAGATGAGATTTGACTCGACCCCCTCCCCCCCTTAAACATCTCACGTAATTTATGGACGCCCCCAAAAGCCAATAGAAGGTTAGAAAGGTATCTGCTTTCTTTAATTTTTATTATATCCTCTACCCTAAGGGGCCTGGAAGAGATAGCTATTTAATTATATATTGTATTGTACTTGCAAACATCTTTGATATATTTCTATTGTTTTGGTTTTGGTGTACAATAAAGAATTGTTTTGGTTTTATTATAAATGCGAAAGTGTGTCTGTCTGTCTGCTAGCTTTTCACGGCCTAACAGTTTTGTTCAGAGGATTGAACAGAAGGGTTCGAAACTAGTAGGGCTTTATTTAAAATTGAAATCACTCACGATAGTTTAAACGCTTATATTAATTTATTATGCAACTTGGGATTTAAAAAGGTGAACTGACCTGATTCTATATGTCTGACGGTGATAGGCAAGCTTCCTGTCGCCAGCGATTCTTGTCGCAATTGACTGTACATTTTCGCTACTTTGTCTTGATCCATATTCTGTAAAAATTAAATTTTTAAAAATAACCTATACATTGGGGCCGATTCTGTTGTACACAATCTCTAAACTAAACTAAATTAACAGGTCTAAATCTAGTGCTATCCTTTTCCGCAAGAAATATTATGAAAGGGATAGCAATAGATGTAGCCGCGGCATTTTAGTTTAGTTTAGAGATTGTGTACAACGGATTTAGCCACATTGGCTCTGATTCTGAGCACAACCTAATTTGAGAGTGTTCGCATGCTCTTCTTACTAATGTAATATGAAAAGGACAGACACAGTTTGACAGTTTTAAATTTAATTTTTAGATGGTAAAACCCGTGATTTTAGCACGCAGTCGCGAACCTACTGTTTAAATTTGTATTGTGCACTAAAATTTAGAGTCTTTAAATGTGAAAGTCATGTTCCGTTCCTTTTTTAGCATTAATAAAAAGAAAAGGATGCAGATACTCTAAATTTAGTTTAGAGAGAGACTAGAGAATCGGGGCCACTATCTACCTTCATGAGGCCTTAAGTGGACATTTATCAGTTGATAATGGTGATGATGATGAATGAACTCATATAATAAGACTAGCTGATGCCCGCGACTTCGTCCGCGTGGATTTACGTTTTTTAAAATCCCGCGGGAACTCTTTTATTTTCCGGGCTAAAAAGTAGCCTATGTGTTAATCCAGGGTATAATCTATCTTCATTCCAAATTTCAGCCAAATCCGTCCAGTAGTTTTTGCGTGAAGGAGTAACAAACATACATACACACACACATACAAACTTCCGCCTTTATAATATTAGTCGGGATTACCTGCAGTTTAGGATGCACATTCTCTCTGGCGTAGACTATGTACTTCTTCAACAGGTCCTGTGGTAGTATGAAGTCGTCGTCAGCCGTGTCGTCGTCCAGTGTTGCTCCGCGTTGTGTCGGGTGATGTCGTATGTGTGAGTTTACTACGAATCTAAAATTATAGAATACAAGTTAAAAATCTCCATATAAACTAAGGTACTTTCTTAAATACAGTGGAAACTCGATTAACCGGACTAATTGTTGTCGTTAGGGATTCGGATAATCGAAAATCCGGATATTCGAATGTATGAAGAAAAGCGGGTTTTGTCATAATATTATGTAGTTCACCATAATAGTATTTTCAATTTTCAAAGTAAGATAACTATACCAAGTGGGATATCATATGAAAGGGCTTTGCCTGTACATTCTAAAACAGGTTTTGTTTATTTTTATGCATTACAGTTTTTGATTTATCCTACAAAATGGCGGAAACAAATACTCGATTACGGAACCCTCGTTGCGCGAGTCTCACTCGCACTTGGCCGAACAATTTTCGGTTGGTAGTCCGGATAATCGCGAATCCGTATAACTGAGGGCCGGATAATCGAGTTTCTACTGTACCTATATTTAGCGCAAATGGTTACCAGCATAACTAATAAAAACTTTTAATGGTACTTTGACCAAAGTGATAGATAGTCTACGCACAAGTGATGGATAGTCCAACACAAGTGATATATTAGTTACACATGAGTGACAAATACTCGACACGAGTGATAGATATTCAAACAAGAGTGATAGATAGTCCAACACGAGTGATAAATAGTCACACACGAGTGATAGATACTCACACATGAGTGTTAGTCCAACGCGAGTGATAGATAGTCAAACACGAATGATAGGTAGTCCAACACGGGCGATAAATAGTCACACACGAGTGACAGATACTCACACACGAGTGTTAGTCCAACGCGAGTGATAGATAGTCACACACGAATAAATAATAAATAAATAAATAAAATAAAATTCTTTTTTATTCGTATAAACTGTTACAAGCACTTACGAATAGTCGAATGCATCTACCACTGGTTAGGAATGATAGACAGTCACACACGAGTAATAGTTAGTCGCAGATAAGTGATAGATAGTCACACAAGAGTGATATATAGTCACACAAGAGTGATAGATAGTCAAATACGAGTGATAAATAGTCAGACACGAGTGACAGATACTCACACACGAGTGTTAATCCAGAGCGAGTGATAGATAGTCACACACGAGTGATAGATAGTCGCACACGAGTAATAGATAGTCACAGTTAAGTGATAGATAGTCACACAAGAGCGATAGATAGTCACACAGAAGTGACAGATAGTCGCGCACAAGTGCTAGATAGTCACACATAAGTGATGGTTAATCACACGCAAGTTATTGATAGTCACACACAAGTGACAAATATACACACTTACACATCTACCAACGCTGCGTTTTCCGGTGCGGGGTCACCATTCCAGTGAAAGTGACGCCAATCTTCCTAGCTCATAGCCCCACCTAAAATGAGAAGTTCGCTTACTTAGCCAGATGAGCGTCCTGCATGGGGTCCGCCTCGTCCTTGACGACGCAGAGCACGTCAAAACGGGACAAAATCGGCTCCGACAGATTCACGTTCTCCGTGAACGTTAGCGACGCGTCATAACGACCGCCTATTGGGTTAGCCGCCGCTATTATTGAACACCTAGAAAGAAAGAGTTCTTTTAGCAAATGTTGCCAACTATACCCTATCCGCGGAAAAAAGACCTATCATTTGTATGCGATTATGTAATAGAGCGCTATACTAATTTCGTTCTGCGGTTTGGATGTGCGCTTTTGGTAGTTCTCTGAAACAATAATTATCCATCATCATCATGATCAACCCATCGCCCGCTCACTACAGAGCTCCTCTCAGAGTGAGAAGGGTTTTGGACATAGTCTACCACGCTGGCCATGTGTATTGTATATGTGTGGATTGGTAGACTTCACACACCTTTGAGAACATTATGGAGAACTCTCAGGCATGTAGGTTACCTCACGATGTTTTCCTTCACCGTTAAAGCAAGTTATATTTAATTATTAAAAACGCACAAAACTCCGAAAAGTCAGAGGTGCGTGCCCGGGATCGAACCCCCGACCTCCGATAGAAGGCGGACGTCCTAACCACTAGGCTATCACAGGAACAATAATTATTATCATACACTAGCTGAACCACCCCGGCTTCGCTCGGGTAGAGTTTAGAAAATTGAGGGAGAGGTTGAATTAAATTTTTCTCTCCGTAAGAACTTTCCTCGTACTTCAAGGAATATTATAAAAAAGAATTAGCGAAATCGGTTCAGCGGTTCTCGAGATTTGCGATGACCAACACATTTGGTGATTCATTTTTATATTATAGAAGACTAGCTTATGCTCGCGACGTTGTCCGCGTGGACTACATAAATTTCAAACCCCTATTTCACCCCCTTAGGGGTTGAATTTTCAAAAATCCTTTCTTAGCGGATGCCTACGTCCTAATAGCTATCTGCATGCCAAATTTCAGCCCGATCCGTCCAGTAGTTTGAGCTGTGCGTTGATAGATCAGTCAGTCAGTCAGTCAGTCAGTCATTCAGTCAGTCAGTCAGTCAGTCACCTTTTCCTTTTATATATTTAGATAATTTACCTGGCGTTTAGAGAAGTGACTATTCCCGCTTTGGATATGGATATGGACTGTTGCTCCATGGCCTCATGGATGGAGGTACGGTCTTGATCGTTCATTTTGTCGAACTCATCTATGAGACACACCCCTCGGTCGGCAAGTACGAGCGCGCCGGCTTCTAGCGTCCACTCTCGTGTAGTGGGACTCTTTCTCACATACGCTGTGAGACCGACTGCGCTGGCGCCTTGGCCTGTTGTGAATATAGCTCTTGGTGCGATCTGCAAAAATAGTTACTTTTTTTTTTAAAGAATATTAGGACTAATATTCCCCTTTCCTCTCCAATTAAGCGTCAGGCTTGTGCTAGGAGTAGGTACGACAATAGTGCAACGGGCGGGGTTTGAAACCGTCGACCTTTCGGTTTTCAGTCCACTCCTATACCGGTTGAGCTATTGAGGCTCTTTACTTCACTAAGTCGAAAAGCGCGCCTTTGCTGCTTAAAAGCAGTGACCAAAATTGAATTTTCGCCGCGGTTGTGACCTCACACACTGGAGCGCCACGTGAAACGAATTATTCTTGCAAGCGCAACTTTAAAGTTCCATAATTTTTTCATATTTTTTTTACATTTCACTTAAAATTAATCCATTAAAATAAAATGAAAAATTCTTCATTCTGCACCACAAAGATTGTCAAAAAATGGTTCTCCTGTCTATACAAACCTTTTCTGTATATTTCAGGAACTGTGATTTTGCAGTACCGGGATCTCCACATATCAAAACGTTGATGTCGCCTCTTACTTTATGCTTCTCGCCTATAAACAAAATGGCATATTGTATTTTCGCAAACTGCTATTTGACTGCTAAGGCTAAGTATAGTTAATAATTTGGTCACTAATTTGATAATACCCAATAACATTTCAGGCAGAACTTTTTTTTTAAGGTTCCGTACCTCAAACGGAAAAACAGAACCCTTATAGGATCACTTTGTTTTCTGTCTGTCTGTCTGTCTGTCTCTCAAGAAAACTACAGGATACTTCCCGTTGAACTAGAATCATGAAATTTGGCAGGTAGGTAGATCTTATAGCTGACATTCGGGGAAAAATCTGAAAACCGTGAGTTTGAACACCACACAAAAAAAATTAAATTGTGGTCATGAACTAATAATTAGTATTTTCATTTTTCTAAGTAAGATAGCTTATCAAGTGGGGTATCATATTATGAAAGGTACCTAAAACCGTGAATTTGTGGTTACATCACACAAAAAAAATTAAATTGTGGTCATGACCAAATAATTAGTATTTTCAATTTTCAAAGTGTTTGTATTTGTTTTTATTTCGATTTAGACTCATTACAAGCGCTTACGAAAGTCAGATCGGCATAGAACAATACAATAATAAAATGATTGAAGTAGGATAACTATACCAAGTGGGATATCATATGAAAGGGCTTTACTTGTAAATTTTAAAAAATATTTTAATTTATTTTTATGCATAATAGTTTTTGATTTATCGTGCAAAATGTCGAAGAAAATACCCGAGTACGGAACCCTCGGTGCGCGAGACTGACACGCACTTGTTCGAAAGCAGATTACAGTTTGAACAGAGTTAAAAGTTTGCTATACTATACCTGGATTTTTAGGTTCTCCTCCGAACAAAGCCAATGCTAAGCCCCTTTTGATGTAATCGTGTCCGAATATAGATGGGGCTATACTTTTGACAATCCTATCCCCGACCTGCGGATCTTTGGACAGTTTGACAATACTGGCTATGTCGTCGTCTGTGAGTGATTCCACTATGTGTTTACAGTCTTTAACTATAATGTAGTTTGCTATGATCACTGTAGCGAATACTGGGAAGCCCTAGAACAAAAAAATTTCGTGTTGCAACTCTTAGGCAAAATGACGTCATGATAAATCCAATATGGAGAATGTGACACAGAAACATATGAAAATAAAAGATATGTCAAAAATACTTAAAAAAATTGACAAATGTATAGTTTCTATGAACTATAAATGAGCTCTCTCAATACTACGTTAAACTCAACGTGAAAATACTCGTGGCTGATCTCTCTACGCGCTACGCTGAACTCAACTTGAAAATACTTGTGGTTGAGTTTGCGCTCCTGGTACTTTTAATATCTACTCAATATGAGAGTGACGTCATACGCACACACCAGGTGCATTAGAAATGCAGAGCGTGCTGGTGACGTCACTAGAATTTTGAAAACTTGGCAATTCATAGAGGCAACAAGCAATGTCTACCCATTATTCAATGCTTGCTATAAAGTCATGGCATATAAAAGTTAATGTAGCAATAAAATACCTGTTCAGTATTAAGTGAGCCGTCATAGTTGTTGGTGTAAATCCCCGTGAGGTCCACTTCATCCCCAGGCTTGCATCTGTCGCACAGATCAGCTAAAAGAATGCAGTCTTTGCTGCGAGGAATACGTCCCGCGGGGATGCGACCCGGGGACTCTTGGATAGTTACTTTCTGGTAGTTTCTATACACGGTTTGTTCCATGTTTACCTGAAATAGAAAACATTAGTGCAGTTGAAGTAAAACTTCTTCGATGTTGTGGGGAAATCCTCCTATTATGATACGACGTTGGGGTCCCAAGGTGCTGGAATGGCGACCTCGCAACGGAAGACGCAGTGTTGGACGACCCCGACTAGGTGGACGGACGACATCAGAGGAGTCGCATGGAGCCGCTGGATTCAGGCGGCGCAAGACCGCCTGAATCCTTGAAAAAATGAAAAGATTTTTGAAAAAGATAATAACAACTGTATCTGTTCAAACCCTTCTAAGTCGGTGATCAACCTTTACATCCATAAAGCTTATTTAACATTGGTTGGTACTACATTGCTGCTTCACAGAGTGATATTAAAATAATTTTTCGTAGAAAACCTTCAATGGATTAAAAATAAATGTCAAATGAGCTTGGTGGCTATCATTCAATGTTGATCACTGAGTTCGCGAATCACCCAGCTGCTGCGCGATTTCGGGAGAATGACAGCTACAATGTCACAATCGCAATCACCTCTGATTGGTTGACGCTCGCTCACTATTGGTTACAATGCATTGTTGCAACAAGAATCGCACAAATTCAGCCAATCAGAACAATTGAAATTGTAATAATGATTGATGCAGGTTTTAGATAATCGCCCTACTGGTTAACTTACCATAAATGGGCCAGAACTCTGACACTCTGGACACGAACCAGGTTTTACTTCCGAATTCTGTGACTGGACGAACGGCCCCAAGATGTAACCACATCTGTTACAATCATACTTCACTACAGATAACTGAGGTAAAACCCCAGTGGTAGCTGTTATAACACCTAGAGTCCTCACTAGCTGGTTCAAATGTAGCTTTCTGAAACAAGATAAATGAAAAATTTAGTTTTAGCACATCATGGTTATCCCTTAATTCCTCGGTTGCTTATGTGCTCCTAGTCTGATTATTGATGACGTGTTCGCATTTCTTCAGCACGTTCGATGCGGTCAACCCTTACCTTGGACTTAACCTTAACCTATGGACTTGTAACGCGCCTAATATTACGAATAAAAATTTCTGTCACTTTTGGTGCGGGACGAGGAAACACTACATAGACAACTTGACACACTGACTCAACAAAGTTTTGTGTCATTATTAACACACACATATCTAAATCTTCAACACTACTACATTTTACGCACACTAATAAGTTATATACATCAACATACAAAGACATTACGAGTGTAAGACAGTCAAATTGATTTGCGATGCTACCGTATCGATATTTTAAAATATATCGATAGTTTTTCAGAAACAAAAGTAGAAGTAAGAATTTATTACTCGTATTTAATTACTTAAAACCAGTGTTTGGTCAGCGTAGCGTATTCTTGCATACATTCACCTCACTTAATAGGTAATTATCCCAAAAACTAATAATGCAACGTAAAAATAAGAAAAATATTTATTTAAAAAATATGCACATACTTTTTTACTTATTTTATATAATTTTTAATCTTTTGTATTTTTTTATATAACGAAATTTTCATTTAAAATTTCGATAGTGAAAATGTGCTTATTAATGACTTATATTATTATATAATACAAAATAAACCTGACCGCGCAAAAACCTACCAAACATAATTAGTAGGTATATCAATCAATAAAATGTTTTTTTCTTTCCAATCAATCATTTATTTATTGCACATTGGGTTTACATGGTAATTCCAATATGGTGTACTCTTTGTCCAAAAAAATTAAATGTAAGTTATTAAATATTGTAGTATTGCCCTTACAAATTAGCAATGCAAAAATTTTCTCAATACCTGCCGCTTTTACCCCACAGCAAAATTCCATAAGACATATATATGATACTATGAAAATAAATTAGTAAACACACACGGTGGCCTCTTCTATTTTTAACACGTCATTATTTACCATTAGGTTAATGTTATGTATATTCTTGGCGATTCTCTCTGTAAAAATATCGAAATCTGTAAAAATAAAACGATTATGATAAATTATTACCTAATCCTCATCCTTGAGAAAGGTACACCTTTTAGCTACAAATTACCCAGTTCAGAGACACCCTACCCCGTTTCTCGCCTATCACTAAAATTGCGTTGCTTTAATATTTTTTTAAATGTATTAAGTACGTGAAATCACAGAAATCGACCAGTTTTATTACAAGTATAGGTAGCGAAAAAATTGTGGTAATTAATAATAACTATTCTTTACTTGACTTGAAGACGGTAATTTAGTCGTTAATAATAAAGAAAATGTTTTCATCGATATCGATAATCGAACCGCAATCACTATCACATGATTCTTAAAAATCGAACCTTATGTCCTATGCAATTAAATCTAATACTGAAAAATTTGGTAAAAATAACACAATAGTCTCGTGGGGAGTGCGGTATACTATAGACGGAGAGCCAGGGCCCAAAATACTGTTTGAATTTACTAAGGCTAATTTTTTTATAGTTCATTAGAATGGTTGCGTACACAAACATACTGCGGTCAGTCAAGTGAACCTGAGAACAGTGACTCAGGTGCGCTATCAAAGGTGTCGTACCTGCGAGGTAATAAAATGAATTTACTAAGGCTGAAAATTGTTATATAACTTGTATATTGCATATAAATAAAAGTTGTAATGGTTAGTCAGCAGAATATGGGGACAGAGCTGGTCAGTATGCGCAAAAAATTAGCCTTAGTAAATTCAAACAGTTTTTTGGGCGCTGGCTCTCCGTCTTTAGTATACCGCACTTCCCATGAGACTAGTGTTATTTTTACTACTACGTAATTTCATGCTGTTCACGCGTATTCAAATTTTAACCTAATTTGTATATAACGAGGGTTGCAATTGTTTAGAAAAAACAAAATATAGTCTCGTGAGAAGTGTGACTCGTTTCTACCGAATTATTACGTACTCAATTACTGAATCGGTAAAGTTCTCGATTGTTATTTTATTATAATAATTTATGTAATTTAATTTATAGAAAGCGTTTATTACACCAAAAATACTTACTTATGAAATGAAATTCCATCTTTTTGTAAATTTGATGTGTTTGATTTGTTCTTGCACTCACTAACGGCACAAACAGGCATTTTTCACCCAGCGTGTAAGACGTCGTCACACATCGAAAACGATTCTGACAATGACAAAATCGATTCCGCAAACAGTGTTTATAAACGCAGTGGATTAAAAATCCATTACTATTGACAGAGGGGAATAATCATGCGAGGCGCGTCCTTAGGTTAGATCGTCCAAGACCCTTACTGATGACAGCTTTCTTACTTTTAGTGCCAAATCATTGTACATGGCAAAATTGAGTACTGATTGTAAGCTTACCTAAAAGTCCTCAACTCTTCAATAAGCGGCAGATCTGCTATACGGACATGAATCTCTGACGTGACGCGTTCATAGCTCGAAAATATCTGCAGCACAATCTTTTTGGCAGCCTCATCAAATATTTCTAGCATTTAGAAGGGGGTATATCCGGCAGCAAATAGGCCAACAGTTGGTCCCTGCTCGCTACTCGCCTAGCAAGACTTGGAAAACGCCTGGTTGCTTATGCTCTCAAAGTAATTTTTACCAATTACTGACGACGTAATTCACAATTCTTCAGTGCGTTCGATGCGGTCAACGCGTACTGATGACATCTTTTTTAATTTAAGTACTGAATCTACAGACCACTGAATCGCATGCCACTTAAATTAAGTCCAAAACTGATTGTAAGCTTACCTAAAAGTCCTCAACTCTTCAATAAGCGGCAGATCTGCTATACGGACATGAATCTCTGACGTGACGCGTTCATAGCTTGGGAATATCTGCAGCACAATCTCTTTGGCCACCTCATCAAATATCTGCAGCATTTGGAAGGGCGCATCTGGCAGGAAGTAGGCTAGCACTTGTTCCCTGCGCGCTAGCACGTCAAACTCGACGTGGAAAGACGCTTGGTTGTGCTCGCACATACGACGTATGCGCTCCTTGAATATGAACTGGCCTTTGCTGTTTGTGTATGTTCGTAGGAAGTTTTTGAACCTGAAAAGAAAGGTGAATTGAACTGTGGAAGAGCAATTTTTCAAAATAAAAATTTGGTACCTTGTTTAGTAGTATGTTTTGAGTGCACAAGCATACTCCTTATAAAGGGACATAGCCCTGTGGCCTGACGCAGATAAGTGTGGGAAGACAAACCTTTAATGGTCATTTAAAGGTCGCAATTTTTTTAGGGTTCCATATCTCCAGAGAAAAAAGAAACCCTTATGGGAGAGCAGTCACAATGGATCGGAGACGGTTGAAGTGATACAGGGTATTCAACAACCTGCATAGACCCAAATACAAATTATTTATTTGCTGATTGTAGGTTACATTAATAAGTATAAGAAGAAGAACCCTTATAGGATCATTTCGTTATCTGTCTGTCTGTCATGTCAGATTGGTCAAGGGTCAATCAAAACCTATGAGGCACTTCCTGCTGACGTATAACCACGAACGCATTTATGTCTTATAGCACAAGTACAGGGAAACATCCGAAAACCGTGAATGTGTGGTTACACCGATTTTTTAGATTACCTATTAGCAATCTCAGTCCTGGGCCCCAGCATGGACACCCACTCCTTAGTGGAGTATCCTTTAGTATCCTCCAAGTTCTCAATACTCTCTATGCCCTCTTCTACTTGCTCATCTGCTCCTATGGCGGCATTCTCCGCGGCCCTGCGGCGCTTAGCCCGCGGTGCGTCTCCGCCTTCCTCATCTGATTCATCTGAAATTTTTATACTTATTAAAACTTTTGAGTATTTTTGTGTTATCGTAATTTTAACGAAAACTATATCTCCTAAGGCTCCTTCTTTCGGCACACAAGTGCACCACTGCTTAGAGTGATTAGCATGCACAACGTATTTGCTTTGCGTTCGTATGCACTAAGGAACCCTAAAACCAAGTTAAAGCTCGACAGATCGAGATGGCAACTGGGGAGGGAACACCCCGCTCACCCACACAGCCCCCGCGCTAATCTGGTGCAGGTGACATGTGGGCGTGCGGGGCGTCCCCGACTCATACCCGGATTGCCATCTCAACCTGTTGCAGCCTCTTTTATAGAAATCTGTCTTTGAAATGAAGATTACATAAATTAAAAACAGATACAGAAAAAAAGACGCGCCATATAACCTCTGATGATCTAGTTAAATAATTTATTGTAAAGGCCACAAAATTTAAGTCAATCATTCTTGGATCCCAATATCTTTGGTGAATGCCCACTGTTGACACAGAGAGAGGACTCCAGTTTCGTTGGATAGAAAAACAATTGTAAATGCTGCTTTACTTACCATACAACAAGTCTCGATCATCCCTTCTGATTCTTCCTTCATCTCTGTCCCTCCTCTGGAGCTCCCTCTCAGCAGCAACTCGGTCTCCAACAGACATGGCGTCATAGTCATCGTCGTCCAGGTCTTCTGCGTCATACCGATCCAGTGCTGGCATTGGACGGTAGTCACTACACACAACAAGGAAAATATAATCAATCAAAAAGAGACTGAATTAGTAAGATCTCAATAGAACCAGTACCCATATTATCAGTATGTTTGTTTGTTGGTTTCTTGGTTTGTCCTTCAATCACATCGCAACGGAGCAACGGATCAATGTGATTTTTTGTGTGGATATAGTTAAAGACCTGGAGACTGGCATTAGCTACTTTTTATCCTGGAAAATCGAAGAGTTCCCACAGGATTTTTAAAAAGCCCGATGATCCCAACGAGCCCGATGGATGGAGCTAGTAGTTAGTTTAGTATTTATGGTTTACCCAACATAGCGTGCCCCATAGAGCGTTGAGCGATATTTACAGATGACTTACGCTTCCATATTATCTCCAAACAATTCCTCCCCATCTTCCTCTTCTTCAACAGGGTTGTCTCCCAAGATGGCACCCTCATCGTCAAACATCTCATAATCACGGGCCGGTGACGTCATCCGAGACCGCGCATCCTCTCTATCAGACGGTGTATCAGGTATTGGCGAACTCTAAAACATATTTAGAAAGTAATAATATCAAAATAAATTACTCATGTTAAATTTTTAGAGGCTTTTATAAATCATTGAAACTTACAAGACTACCACTGTTCACACCCGCACAGCCCCCGCGCTAACACAGTGCGAGCTTAAGATTGTAAGTTTCGATCCTAAAACCCTTCTAACATCCTAATGTTTACATTGTACATGGGTGTAAGCCGAACAAAGATTTTAACCGTTTTAATCAGCAAGGTTATAATAAAAATAGAAATATTACAATTCAATAGTCATGCTCGAACTCGATATTATTATCAAAACTAAACGTAAACAATATTATTATATTTAAACAGTTCACATTTTGAAAAGTATTTCATTGCAATTATTTTTGGTTATGTTGTAGACACTTATAGATATTTACAAATAAGAGTGAGTTATACGAACCATTGTTGTTGTAAATAATTTTAAACTGCCACACTTATATTATTAGCAGTAAATTAACTTTAAAGTGTAACCGAATAAAACTTAAAAGTATTTAAAGTATGAATATTTATAAATCAGTCAGACATCATTCATCATGTTGTTAATGTCAAAAAAAAAAAGCGCGAAATGTATGACAGATGACTGACTTTAGAGTTTGACAGTTATCTTTTTTTAAATGTTTGGGTTCTAATAAGATTCCTACCTACCCTACCTTGCCTATAAGGTTTGCATAGTCTAAGAGTTTTCTCTATGGTTTTTCGACAAATTCAAATTGACAATAGGCTAGCTTTAAGTTTTATTGTATTAAAAAAAAAAAAAAAAAAAAAAAAAAAAAAAAAAAAAAAAAAAAAAAAAAAAAATTGACAATATCAATGTCAATTTTTTGAGATTGACAGCTGCGCGATTGCGGGAGAATGACAGCTACAATGTCACGATCGCAATCATTTCTGATTGGTTAACGCACTCTCACTATTGGCTACAATGCATTGTTGCAACATGAATCGCACAAATTCAGCCAATCAGAACAATTGAGATTGTAATAATGATTGATGCAGGTTTTAGACAATCGCCTTACAGTTTACGTGGAAGCTTTGCTGTGGTTGTCTGTGTTTGTTGTTTTTAATATTTTTAAAATCGTAAATTTGCAGGAAAGTTTCATAATCTAAATAAAACCCGTGCGAGGGGTGTTGCGATGTGCACATATAATTTTGCAATAATAATATGTCGGCGTGGTATTGGCGGATGATTGCTTTGAAAGCGGCGTTCGTGCTTACATGTTTTGTATCATACATTCGGGCTGATACTATTCAGAAATTGCCCTTCTGCAATCCTCACACCGCAAACGATCCATCAGCTTATAAAGAGTATGTTACTTTCAACCTAAAATTTTTTATAAGTAAAATTCTAATGTAAAAGCTAAAAAAGCTGTCACTAACTCTAAACAAATAATAGGAAAACATACTTGAATTCCTCATTAAAAGTTTGTAGAAATTGTAAACAAGTATTGTTTGCATTACATTATAATATTGGCACAGAAACTACGTTTATTTATATGATAGAATATCAACCTGTTTAAAGTTTGAACATGTATGAACATGTTAGATTTAAAAATCAAAAATCATTCTGGAAAAGTAGAAATGATCATTACAAATCTTAATCCTATCTATGACGACCTTGATAACTTATCTTTTAACCTAAATTTATAATTATTTTGCATATACAAAGCGAGTAATCAAATTACATTGTATGGTTGTTTGTTTTTAAATGATAAATAGTAATATGTTACCTATTTATTTTTACTGAATTTTGCGTATTTAAATCAGTGTTAATGCTTAGGTAATGGTATTTTATAAAGTTTAGTTTACTGAAGCAAATATTTTAATGCTTTTGAATATCACTACAGTAGTAGCAGTTAAGAATAAGATATCGGCTTTGTAGAGCGTTTCACGTTGCAACAGAGCAATGGATTGATGTAATTTTTGCATGGGTATAGTTAAAGATGTGGAAAGTGGCATAGGCTACTTTTTATCCCAGAAAATCACAAAATTCCCACTAGTTTCTAAAAAACTAAATTCACGCTGACAGTCACTGGTATGAATTGTAAGGGTTTTATTTAGTCTATACAACAAAGGTCAAAAAGCAGTCAAAGACTCTCAAGTGCTAATATCTGTGTCAGTATTTGGCCGTAGGCACAATTCATGACAGTTCTTCTAATAAAACGTCGAGATTTCGACGTCACTTTACCTATTATGTTTCATGAGATACAGCCCGCTGACAGACAGACAGACAGATAGCGGAGGCTTAATAATTGGGTCCCTATTATTAAGCCTCCACCCCTAACAGCGGACAGAACATTATTATAATGATAATGACTAAATTACCTGCTTCAGCCCTAAACCTATGGAATATTATTTTTACTGGTTTTTTTACTGTTATTTGTACTTTCTTTGCAGCTTAGTGATAGTAAGCACACTCGATGGAAAGGTCACAGCATTCTCTACTGAAGATGGGATCAAGGTCTGGGCGCTGGAAACTCAGCCATTGCTTTCATCTAATTTACACCATGTTGAGGTATGCATGATGGTTAATTTATAATGCTAACTAGCTTCTGCTCGCGACTTTGTCTGCGTGGACTACAAAAATTTCAAATCCCTATTTCAGCCCCTTAGGGGTTGAATTTTCGAAAATCCTTTCTTAGCGGATGCCTATGTCATTATAGCTCCAAGCATTCCAAATTTCAGACCGATCCGTCCAGTAGTTTGAGCTGTGTGTTGATAGATCAGTCAATCAGTCAGTCAGTCACTCCTTTTATATATTATGATTTAGATATGCATTTGGACATTTACAAAGAGGAGCCCAATTCTCATTTCCAAGCTTAGTTTTGGAAGGAAGAATTAAAGGCAAAAAGGCACCAGGTCGCCAAAGACGCAAATAGTTGGACGATATAAGGGGGTGGACAGGGCTTAGTTACCGAAAGTTAAAAGAGGCGGCTTTTCGCATGATGACCTCCAAACTTCGTTTCAAAGAAGGCACATGATGATGATGATGAATATGGCTTTATATGTTTCTGTTTATGTATTTTACAACACATACTTAATCCATACTAAGTTTTTTTTTTTTAATTTGTAGACTAGCGCTTGGCTGCGATGCCTAAGATGGAGTGCGCTTGCCTAGAAGATGCCTATTCACTCTTTATTTGAAGGTACCCATATTATAATTGGAGGGAAAACTGATGCTGGGAAGGTGTTCCAAATCTTAGCGGTTCGAATCAGAAATGAGGAGGCAATTCGCTTGTTGTTGTATTTGTATTTGTTGTAAAGGTTGTCTAGGGCATGCTGTATCTACTTTGGAAGACATATCCAGATAAAAACTGCCCTGTTCAATGTAATGTGTTCCACTTCTATATCATTTATTTACTAACCAATGATCTTAAAATCTATTGGAATATTGATAAAAAGGAGGTTTTCTAGAAATCATCTACTAACTTTGTAAATAAACATTTTCTCCTTGAGTTTCTATTTATATTTATACAAATAAAAATATCTCTATAATCGCTGAATGTGTTGCTGATCGCAAATCTCGAGAACAGCTGAACCGATTTCGCTAATTATTTTTTCATAATATTCCTTGAAGTACGAGGATGGTTCTTACGTAGAGAAAAATTTAAAAAAATTCCTGAAAAAGAATCGACTGTTAGGCGGTACGGAGTTCGCTGAGGCAGCTAGTTTCTGATCAAAACACAAGCGAAACATTTTAAACTTTCCTTAACCAATAAGTAAACTATACTTTGTAAGGCCTGTTCTGTTTTGCTTACTATAAAAAATCTCATTATTATCAGGTTTGTAATGATTTACATAATCATATTAAAATGAACAGGTAAGTAGATTTCTCGGAAAGGAAGTTGATAGGTATTGTAGAGCTCGTAAGTTGATTTAAAATTCAAGCTTATGAGTCACCTATCCAGTTTTACCGTATCTTATTTAATTTGCTTTCGCCTGCATTCTATTATGTGATGTATGAGTCAGACTAAAGGATTTTTTTAAAAAGCAATCTCCCAATAATGGTATTTTTTGTACGAATAATTAATTTAAATGTTAATAGGAAAAGGTGACTGACTGACTGACTTACTGATCTATCAACGCACAGCTCAAACTACTGGACGGATCAGGCTGAAGTTTGGCATGCAGATATAGCTATTACGACGTAGGCATCCGCTAAAAAAGGATTTTTGAAAATTCAATCCCTAAAGGGGTGAAATAGGGGTTTTAAATTTGTGTAGTCCACCCGGACGAAGTCGCGAACATAAGCTAGTCTAAATATATAAAACTAGATGATGCCCGCGACTTCGTCCGCGTGGATTTAGGTGTTTGAAAATCCCGTGGGAACTCTTTGAATTTCCGGGATCAAAAGTACAAAATTACACTTTATTACTTAGTGACAACATTGGTCACAGAGATAGCCGAGAATAGCCGATAGAGATGCCGGAAAATCAAAGTTCTTATGGAATTGAAAACCTAAATCGTAAAAATCCTAAACATTCCTAAACAATCATACAACATGTAGAACGAATCGCGGGCTTAATCACACTGTGACGTTGTAAATTTTGAACTACTAACTAGCGTTTCGCTTTTAATAAAAATCAATTTTGTTCAAAGTATGTTGGTGCCACCTAGCATCAAGGTGCAGAACTACGCGTGGGTCGATGTTCAGAGTTCATTCGAGCCACAATAGATGGCGTTTGCTTCGTTGTCAATTGTCGTAAAAATAAAACAAAATAATTAAATAAAACCATAATATCATTTGTTTATTGTTAAGTCATTAACAAAACGGTTCTTATAATATATCCTTAGGTTCCGCAAATATTCAAAAATGAATTGGCTTCATGATCAAACTAAATGAGAGCGGCCACACTCGGGTTGCGTCTGGCAACACCGATTGGTGAGATTTAGAATTTTTCTGGAGTCAACATGTGAAGACGAATTTTTTCGTTCCAGGAAAATCTCACTCCTTTTCGCCCATGGCTTCGCCTGGGAAAATACAATAGTTATAAATTTAGTCATCCTAACGTATTTCAATGTTTCATCAATTATGGTGAGTGAAAAATCAAGTAATGTGGATTCGACAAAATGGCGGTTTGGTTAGAGAAAATCCTAATTTCATGATTTCCCTTTCAGTTCCAGTTATTTTACCTTCCCAAATAAATGAGGATAATGGGTTGTGGGTGGACTCCTGAAAACCATTGGTGGCCAGGAGTTCAATAGGGTTTCCGTTTGCGTTTCCGTTTTTAGTTTTCGGTTTTCGTATTTCGCTTTCGTTTTCCGTATTTATTTCTTTTGCACATTCACGTTGGCAACTTAATTCTATGGATAAGACTTGGTGAAAATCTTTGTAATGAAACATTTCGGTTGTGAAGAATCAAGTTAAATCGAGTTTTGGGAGCTTGGCCGATGCCGTCCAGCTACCTTGCAGTCTTCGCACCTACAAGTAAGCAAATGTTTGTATCCTGGAACAGTTTAGTGAACCTTCTTCGTGTATGTGTACAGTAAGAACCCTGTCTTTACTACTGAGCTTTTATTTTGAAACAATTTTATGAATTTTACTGTGTCATTGTCTATTCCATGCCAATGGCATCTTAAATTTAAAACATAGATTTTATGTACTATCTACCTAAGGCATTCTAATGTATCTAAATTAAGTCTTGGCATTAAGCTAGAATAACTAAGCATTATTAGCCATCACTATGTATTAAGCGACCCCGGTAAAAGTTACATTAAAAACAATTTTGCCTAACATCTAGCAAATTTCATTTATAACACCTCATATACATTACAAGGGAGTCGACGGCTAGCTTCTATTCTTTACTAGGTAGATAGATCAAGTAAGTAAAATTATATTTTTTTTCCTCTAATCTTTGTAAGGTGGTAGATTATTCCGTATCCGGGTATATTTCCATTCCGCCCAATTTACCACCCTTACAAATGGCGCCCAACGTGGGGCTCTAGCTGTGATTTTTGCAGTGGAGAAATTTCAGGCTTATTTTGGTTCCAAGCCAGTCACAATTATCACAGACCATGCATCCCTAAAGTGGTTCTTAAATTTAGAAAATCCCTCAGGACGACTCGCCAGATGGGGTTGTAGATTATCACAGTATAATTTTGTTATCGAACATAGGAAGGGTTGTGATAATGTAGTTCCGGATACCTTGTCGAGACTCATACACGTAGATGTAGTTGGTGATCGTAATGATAACTCTAGTCAACAAGTTTTGGTAGATGACTGGTATGACAAAACATTTAATGGCTGTAAAATCAATCCAGCAAATTTTCCGAATTTTAGTATTTTGAACGATAAACTATATCGTTACAGTAAATGTAAATACCAGCTTCTCAGTGAGTTCGACTGGAAAGAGGTAGTCCACAAGAACGACATCATTAGAATTATGCAACAAAACCATGCAGATGCAACTGCAGGTCAT
Organism: Maniola hyperantus; assembly: GCF_902806685.2. Lineage (NCBI taxonomy): Eukaryota > Metazoa > Arthropoda > Insecta > Lepidoptera > Nymphalidae > Maniola > Maniola hyperantus. The sequence continues at coordinate 8,639,133 of NC_048556.1, read as the reverse complement.
TTTGGTGTGTTCAAAACTCATCGCAGATTATCCCTCAGATATTTTTGGCGTGGTATGTATAAGGACGTGGTTGAGTACGTTAAGAATTGTGATACTTGCTCTGCGTATAAACACACGACATCAGCCACTCCAGGTCTGCTTGGGAAGCCTAAAGTCTGCGAGAGACCTTTTCAGGTCATTTCGGCTGATTTAGTCGGACCTTTGCCTAGGTCTAAATCAGGATTTACATTTCTTTTTGTGGTGACGTGTTGTTTTTCGAAATATACAATGTTGTTTCCGTTACGGCGTGCCACAGGTGCCGCTGTTGTTAAAGCGCTAGAGAATTTTGTATTTTTGAACCATAGTGTTCCAGAGACTGTGATTGTGGACAATGGGTCCCAATTTACAGGATCTGAATTCCGTAATCTCATTAAGCGTTATAATATTCCGAAATTACACTACACACCACTGTACACTCCGCAAGTTAACCTTGTTGAGAGGTACAATAAGGTTGTTATGACTGCTGTAGCCGCTTTTGTGAAAGATAACCACAGGTCCTGGGACGAAAACCTGTACAAGGTCCAGTTCGCCATAAACAGTGCGGTTAATGAATCCACTGGATTCTCCCCGTTCTTCCTTGTCCACGCTAGAGAACCGGTTTTAAATGGTTCCTTCTATAAGGACACGGATAAGGAGTACGAGGCCGGAATTCCAAGGGAGGAATACGCAGGAAAGTTTGGAACTTTGGAGGACATATTTGGTCAGGTTAGGAGAAATTTGTTTCAGGCTCATGCAGAGTATGCAACGCATTACAACTTAAGGCGTAGGTCTGCAAGCTATTCTGTTGGGGATATAGTGTGGAAAAAGACCTATCCACAAAGCGACGCTACAAATTTTTTCGCAGCTAAGCTGGCACCTAAGTATGAAAAGTGCAGGGTTGTCAAGGTTTTGTCACCTTTGGTTTACGAACTAGTTAGAGTAGCTGACAACCACCCAATAGGCACTTGGCATATTAAGGATATTAAGAAGTAGATATTTGCCATTACTTAGTTTGGTCTAAACTGTTTGAATATTTAAGTTATCAATATTCAATTAGGAATTTGTATGAGTGTAATGATGTTCTGAGTTAACAGTTACATTACCATGGTTCAGTTGAGGAGGAATGTAGTGGATGTATGTAGGGATGAATATGTGATGATTGGAATGCTTGTGGTAGACCAACCGGTTGAGAAAGTAAAAATGCAAATATCGTACTTTGGGGATAACGAAAAGGGGGGGTTTTGTGTTTTGTTTTCGTTTTCCTTCTAGATAATGGATCATTTCTGTTATTTTTCCGATTCTGTTCCGAGATCTATTTTCTAGGAGAGTTATTTCGTTTTTTTTCTCATATTCCGATTTTGATTCGGTTTTATTTTTCCGAATGGGATAGAGAACGGTTGCCATATCAGATGGACCCGTTCACAACCAGATTTTCCGTATTTGTTGAGTAACAAATATTACGATGGTAGTTTAAAAGAGTGAACCACCGTAGGCCTAGACGCATTCTATCAGTCAGCTGAAGAATGATGCCAAGATGTTTCCACTCAAGTGTCTTAGACACCATGAAGTTTTTTTGTATATATTCTTTTTAGAAGTTAGGGTTGTGTAGTTAAGTATAATGTATAAAACCTTACACTGTTTTCAGTATATTTATTTTGTTAGACAATTTTCCTTGTTAGTAGTAGATGTGCGTTCACGCGTAACTTCTGTGTTTTTTTTGTTTGTTTCAGGCAAATTGTTAGTAGTTGTTGGATGACGCTGAGGGCAGCGTGGTTCAACCTGTTGAACCTTTTCGTAGGAGGGGAAGTATGAGTATTGTGACGTTGTAAATTTTGAACTACTAACTAGCGTTTCGCTTTTAATAAAAATCAATTTTGTTCAAAGTATGTTGGTGCCACCTAGCATCAAGGTGCAGAACTAGGCGTGGGTCGATGTTCAGAGTTCATTCGAGCCACAATAGATGGCGTTTGCTTCGTTGTCAATTGTCGTAAAAATAAAACAAAATAATTAAATAAAACCATAATATCATTTGTTTATTGTTAAGTCATTAACAAAACGGTTCTTATAATATATCCTTAGGTTCCGCAAATATTCAAAAATGAATTGGCTTCATGATCAAACTAAATGAGAGCGGCCACACTCGGGTTGCGTCTGGCAACACCGATTGGTGAGATTTAGAATTTTTCTGGAGTCAACATGTGAAGACGAATTTTTTCGTTCCAGGAAAATCTCACTCCTTTTCGCCCATGGCTTCGCCTGGGAAAATACAATAGTTATAAATTTAGTCATCCTAACGTATTTCAATGTTTCATCAATTATGGTGAGTGAAAAATCAAGTAATGTGGATTCGACAAAATGGCGGTTTGGTTAGAGAAAATCCTAATTTCATGATTTCCCTTTCAGTTCCAGTTATTTTACCTTCCCAAATAAATGAGGATAATGGGTTGTGGGTGGACTCCTGAAAACCATTGGTGGCCAGGAGTTCAATAGGGTTTCCGTTTGCGTTTCCGTTTTTAGTTTTCGGTTTTCGTATTTCGCTTTCGTTTTCCGTATTTATTTCTTTTGCACATTCACGTTGGCAACTTAATTCTATGGATAAGACTTGGTGAAAATCTTTGTAATGAAACATTTCGGTTGTGAAGAATCAAGTTAAATCGAGTTTTGGGAGCTTGGCCGATGCCGTCCAGCTACCTTGCAGTCTTCGCACCTACAAGTAAGCAAATGTTTGTATCCTGGAACAGTTTAGTGAACCTTCTTCGTGTATGTGTACAGTAAGAACCCTGTCTTTACTACTGAGCTTTTATTTTGAAACAATTTTATGAATTTTACTGTGTCATTGTCTATTCCATGCCAATGGCATCTTAAATTTAAAACATAGATTTTATGTACTATCTACCTAAGGCATTCTAATGTATCTAAATTAAGTCTTGGCATTAAGCTAGAATAACTAAGCATTATTAGCCATCACTATGTATTAAGCGACCCCGGTAAAAGTTACATTAAAAACAATTTTGCCTAACATCTAGCAAATTTCATTTATAACACCTCATATACATTACAAGGGAGTCGACGGCTAGCTTCTATTCTTTACTAGGTAGATAGATCAAGTAAAGTAAATTATTATTTTCCTCTAATCTTTGTAAGGTGGTAGATTATTCCGTATCCGGGTATATTTCCATTCCGCCCAATTTACCACCCTTACAAATTTTTTTTTTTTTTTTTTTTTTTTTTTTTTTTTTTTTTTTTTTTTTTTTTTTTTTTGTTTTTGTTCAAAAATGAATTGGCTTCATGATCAAACTAAATGAGAGCGGCCACACTCGGGTTGCGTCTGGCAACACCGATTGGTGAGATTTAGAATTTTTCTGGAGTCAACATGTGAAGACGAATTTTTTCGTTCCAGGAAAATCTCACTCCTTTTCGCCCATGGCTTCGCCTGGGAAAATACAATAGTTATAAATTTAGTCATCCTAACGTATTTCAATGTTTCATCAATTATGGTGAGTGAAAAATCAAGTAATGTGGATTCGACAAAATGGCGGTTTGGTTAGAGAAAATCCTAATTTCATGATTTCCCTTTCAGTTCCAGTTATTTTACCTTCCCAAATAAATGAGGATAATGGGTTGTGGGTGGACTCCTGAAAACCATTGGTGGCCAGGAGTTCAATAGGGTTTCCGTTTGCGTTTCCGTTTTTAGTTTTCGGTTTTCGTATTTCGCTTTCGTTTTCCGTATTTATTTCTTTTGCACATTCACGTTGGCAACTTAATTCTATGGATAAGACTTGGTGAAAATCTTTGTAATGAAACATTTCGGTTGTGAAGAATCAAGTTAAATCGAGTTTTGGGAGCTTGGCCGATGCCGTCCAGCTACCTTGCAGTCTTCGCAACCGAAATGTTTCATTACAAAGATTTTCACCAAGTCTTATCCATAGAATTAAGTTGCCAACGTGAATGTGCAAAAGAAATAAATACGGAAAACGAAAGCGAAATACGAAAACCGAAAACTAAAAACGGAAACGCAAACGGAAACCCTATTGAACTCCTGGCCACCAATGGTTTTCAGGAGTCCACCCACAACCCATTATCCTCATTTATTTGGGAAGGTAAAATAACTGGAACTGAAAGGGAAATCATGAAATTAGGATTTTCTCTAACCAAACCGCCATTTGTCGAATCCACATTACTTGATTTTTCACTCACCATAATTGATGAAACATTGAAATACGTTAGGATGACTAAATTTATAACTATTGTATTTTCCCAGGCGAAGCCATGGGCGAAAAGGAGTGAGATTTTCCTGGAACGAAAAATTCGTCTCACATGTTGACTCCAGAAAAATTCTAAATCTCACCAATCGGTGTTGCCAGACGCAACCCGAGTGTGGCCGCTCTCATTTAGTTGATCATGAAGCCAATTCATTTTTGAATATTTGCGGAACCTAAGGATATATTATAAGAACCGTTTTGTTAATGACTTAACAATAAACAAATGATATTATGGTTTTATTTAATTATTTTGTTTTATTTTTTACGACAATTGACAACGAAGCAAACGCCATCTATTGTGGCTCGAATGAACTCTGAACATCGACCCACGCGTAGTTCTGCACCTTGATGCTAGGTGGCACCAACATACTTTGAACAAAATTGATTTTTATTAAAAGCGAAACGCTAGTTAGTAGTTCAAAATTTACAACGTCACAACACAACCACATAAATTGACCTACATAAAGTAAATAGTTTTGCATTTTATAGAGGCTCAAACCATTTCAAGTATTATTAGGTGCCAATTACTAAGCCTCCGCTGTCCATCCGTCCGTCCGTCTGTCTGTCAGCGGGCTTTATCTCGTGATCCGTGATAGATAGAGAGTTGAAATATTCACAGAATGTGTATTTCTATTGCCACTATAGCAACAAATAATAAAAATTTAAAAATGGCCGCCATGAAAAATTTTAAAATTAAAAGGTGTTATTTCTTAAATTATAAACGACTAGCTGATATTTAACTATACCCATGCAAAAAATCACGTTGTTCCGTTGCACTTTTGCGACGTGATTGAAGGACAAACCAACAAACAAACACACTTTCGCATTTATAATAAGGGTATACTGATGGTACGGAACCCTTCGTGGCGACTCCGACTCGCGCTTGACCGATTTTCTTTTACAGCTGACATCAAATGGTAAATAAGTGCGGTTGGTGCCATCCCTCCAAAAATTTAAAAATGGCCCCCATGAAAAATTTAAGAATTAAAAAGTGTTATTTCTTCGGTACGGAACCCTTCGGTGCGGCTCCGCCTCACGCTTGACCGATTTTTTTTTACAGTTGACATCAAATGGTAAATGGGTGCGGTTGGTGCCATCCCTGCGTGGCACTCTGTACAGTCTGAGCGGAGACTCGATCGAGCCTTTGCCTTTTGACGCCGACCAGCTTCTGTCGTCTTCCTTCAAATATTCCGAAGATTTGGTCATAGCTGGTAAGGATTTTACTTTATTCTATGGTCCACGACAGGTCGAGATGGCAGTCGGGGTATGAGGCGGGGGGACGCCCCGCACACCCGCACGTCACCCTCGCCCGCCCGTGCCGGGTTAGTCCGGAGGGTGTGCGGGGCGATCCCTCCCGATTGCCATCTCGACCTGTCTAAGATGGTAGCGGGCTAACTTGCAAGGGGTGTAGCGGTCCAAACCAAAGGGTTTAATAAAAAACTGCCATACACCTTTCAGGTTAGCCCGCTTGCATCTTAGACTCCATCATCACTTACCACCAGGTGAGATTGCAGTCAATAGCAAGTGCAAGCTTTACCTCTTAATAATAGTCGTATTGATAGATTGGTACTTAAATAATAAAGGTACTTCACACCAAAGTGCAAAGACAAAGTTATCGCTGCATCGTCATAGAAGTATAAAAAGCTGATAACAATCAAATATCAAATGCATCATTCAAAATAATTTTCTCTTTAGGCTTGAAATTCTATCAAAATTTTATTTGTTTACCTATTTGTACTATCTTATCTTATCAATAGGTTATGGTCGGTAATTTTATACTTTAGTGATATAATATGTTAATGATTCACAGTGCATGAATTTAGAGCTATACAGTATTATGAAATATGAATTAATATCAACTAAGTATGAATATTCTCAATCGGATATATTGTACTGAACAAATAGGCGACAAAACTGATATTGGTAATAAGTAATAACTATTAACCTATCAGTTTGGAACTCGTGTCACACTCTTGAACATACTGGACCTTTTAGAGAGCACGTCACCATACCCCCTACTCATTAAATTTGATAGACGACATCTGTGTAAATAATAATCCTGAACTGCTTCGAGAAAAGGATGGTAAGGTTGTGCCTTTGTTTGCTCGACTTGGCGGGGGCACTACGGTGCCCCCAGATCTGAATTCTAAGGTATGCTGACGACATGGTGTTGTTAGGTCCCACGGCCTTAATTTAGGTCACTATGTTACGGAGGACCGTAGGGACCAGGTGGACAACCCTTCGCGTGCGATTCCGACTCTGACTTGGCTGGTTTTATTGTGACTTTATACCTTACTTTCTGATAGTTAATATTTTTGTCGGTAGGTGCTAGAGAAACCTTATGGGTCGGTGTTGATGCACACGATGGCAAAATCATATACGAATGTAGCTCGAGTGGGTGTAACAGTGAACAACAGACGGCGAGCGCGGGCCGCGATGTTCTAGTGCTGAGGAGACATTCCAACACTGTGAGAGCTTTGGATCCACGCTCGGGAACTGAAAAGTGAGTATTGGAATTGTATTCCGTGTAGCATTCGTGAATATTCGAATATTCAAGCTAAAAGCGAGGTTTCTGGCTTAGCTTACTTTAGTCAAATGCAAAGATACATTTAAATTACATGGCTTACAAAATCTGTTGTCGGGACATGGGAAATAGTTGGCATTGGGGCCGATTCTCTTGTACACAATCTCTAAACTATACTAAATTAATAAGTCTAAATCTAGTGCTATCCTTTTCCGCAAGCAACATTATGACAGGGATAGCAATAGATTTAGACGTGTCATTTTAGTTTAGTTTAGAGATTATGTACAAGAGATTTGGCCCCAATGCCAACTAAATCCCTTTAGACGCATGTAACATAGTGGTGCCAATTCTGTTGTCTTTCCGTAAACTAAATTTAGAGTATCTGCATCTTTTTCTTTTTAAATATTGCAAACAAGGACGGAACATGAATTTTACATTTAAAGGCTCTAAATTTTAATGAATGCTACAAATTTATATATGTAATAATAGGCTCGCGACTGGCAGCTAAAGTCACGAGATTTGACACCTCTAAATTGAATTTAAAACTGTCAAACTATGTCCGTCCTTTACATATTATATTAGTAAAAATGCGAATTCTATAAAATTTAGGTGTGCTCAGAATAAGTACCAATATCTACTCTTCTCTTTTTATTTAAATAAATGTCATAGGTTAAATGCTACCGATACACCTAAGACTAACCAATTGATATCGGCCGCAACTAGTTGTAACCGGTTAAAACTAGGTGCAACCGCACCACGTTTTTCAGCTTTAAGATGTACAACACTAAATGATGATGAAAACAACCAGTGGTAAATTAAAACTACCTGACTATTCATAAGCACTTGTAAAAAGTTTACATGAATAAAAAAACATTCTATTCTATTCTATTCTAAATACTTGCTAATATTTTTTAGATGGAACTTCAGCGTAGCAGAACACCAAATGGCTCTTAGCCGAAGAGAATGTGCTGGTGCAAGCGGACCACCAACCTCGGTAGCGATAGCTGTTGCTTTACCAGAGGGCGTAGTAGTTGTAAGGCGACCTGACTCCAACCTACCCTTGTGGCAACATAAGGTAACTTTAATTTTGCGTTTTTTTGTGGTATCATAATATGATCAGTACTCATCAGTACAGTATGTCTTCATTTTTAGGGTTCCGTACCTCAAAAGGAAAAACAAAACCCTTATAGGATCACTTTGTTGTCTGTCTGTCTGTCTGTCTGTCCATCCCATGTCAAGAAACCTCCAGGGTACTTCCCGTTGACCTAGAATCATGAAATTTGGCAGGTAGTTAGATCTTATAGCTAACATTTGGGGAAAAATCTGAAAACCGTGAATTTAGGGTTAGATTACACAAAAAAAATTAAATTGTGGTCATGAACTAATAATTAGTATTTTCAATTTTCTAAGTAAGATACTACGTATATCAAGTGGGGTATCATAAGAAAGGTCTTCACCTGTGCATTCTAAAACAGATTTTTATTTATTTTTATGCATCATAGTTTTTGAATTATCGTGCAAAATGTCGAAAAAATACGACTGTAGTACAGAACCCTCATTGCGCGTGCCTGACTCGCACTTGGCCGGTTTTATTGCTAGCGTTCTGGTTACAATCTGTATGTACTGTTTACAAAATACTATTTCGTACTTTTTATAATTTTTTAGTGTTTTACCTACACTTCAAGGAAATTACTAAATTATTTTAAATACATATCAAAAATTGCGTAACCGGCAGGAATCGAACCTGCATCTTCTGGGTTCGCGCCCGATGCCTTGACCAACTCGGCCACGGTTTCGCTTACCGCCAGTGACGAAATTCGTGATACGTATGTTCTCTCAGTACTGAAGCGACTGTTTAATGCCATCTAGTAGCGACACTTTGCTGTTATCGAAACTACTTTCGTATATGTGTATGTGTATTCATATATGTGACATAAATATTATTTTATATTTTTAATAATAATAAATTAAATTAAAATTAAATTTTCTTTTCTCTCTCTATAGCTAGACGCGCCAGTAGCAAATATGTGGAGGTTACAAGGAGGTTTACTTGAGCACATGGACGTGTTGTGGGAAGCAGCTCAGGCTATCGCTGAAGTCAATCCGTCTGTGCCTTCGCTGTACTTAGGAGTACATGATACACAGGTAACAATGCCCAAAAACTATAAGTATTTGATTCTTCAGGATGACAATATAGATCAAAACTAATAAATCAGTGTTTTTTTTTAAATTCATCAGTAAATGACTGAGAAATTAATTATTTAAGTTTAAGTATTTTAATGCACAACAATTGTGGAAGTGTGAATAGAATATAATAGAATAGAATAGAATGTTTTTAGAATAGAATGTTTTTTTATTCATGTAAACTTTTTAAAAGTGCTTATGAATAGTCAGGTAGTTTTAATTTACCACTGGTTCGGAATGCCGTTCCTACCGAGAAGAACCAGCAAGAAACTCGGCGGTTGCTCTTTTTAATTTTTCAATTTACAATGTTATTATACCGTACTATGACGTGTACTGTGACGTCATTTTACGTAGCCTAGATCGTCGCACCACAAATCACTAAATTGTCCCTGCCGGGAATCAAACCTAAGACCTCCCACTTATAAGATCACTGCAGCCCTTACCACTGCGCCAGGGAGGTCGTCGAAGAGTGCTTTCGAATTTTCTCTGTATGTGTGAGATTTTAAAATTCGGCCCAGGTATTGAAGACAAAATCTAATAATTAATTCTAATTGGGTATCATTGTAACTTTTTGATTGTCAAATTGTGGAATAAGCTGCGAGGGTTCCAAACACGCTCAGGTCTGAGAAGAGCCCACAACAAACACAGTCGGGTATTCTTTTTATACTTTCAGCAGATACCATTGCTATAATATTTAGAACTCTGTGGGTATATACGACTGCAAAAACAACTAATTATAAAATAACTAGCTTAATACTCGCGACTTCGTCAGCGTGGACTAAACAAATTTCAAAATCCTATTTCACCAACTTAGGGGTTGAATTTTCAAAAATCCTTTCTTAGCGGATGCCTACGTCATAATAGCTATCTGCATGCCAAATTTCAGCCCGATCTGTCCAGTAGTTTAAGCTGTGCGTTGATAAATCAGTCAGTCAGTCAGTCAGTCACCTTTTCCTTTTATATATTTAGACTAGGCTAAATTTTCCAGTTATACATCCAAGAGAGCGTGCTATACGCACAGAAGTTGCAAACATCGATATCGGTGAAGCCAATCCCATGGAAGTTGAAACAGTCTACAGCACTAGTTGCCGATAGCGACACAGCCCTATTGCCGCCACATGATGCCGATTCCAATGCTATATCTGCAGTTGCTTTGCACGGCAACTTTGGAAAGAAAGGTTAGTAATGGGCCTCTTTCCTCACCCATCCTAATCCTAATCCTAATCATATTATAAATGTGAAAGTGTGGATGTGTGGATGTTTGTTACTCAATCACGCAAAAACGGCTGAACGGATTTGGCTGAAATTTGAAATAGAGATAGACATATAACCTGGATTAACACATAGGCTACTTTTTATCCCGGAAAATCAAAGAGTTCCCGCGGGATCTAGAAAAACGTAAAATTCAAATTCCAACTTTTTTTTAATCATTTGGTAGACTTTGTACACTTTTTGAATGTTAGTACATATTTTATTTCTCTCTCTCTCTCTGCATGCCAAATTTCAGCCTAATCCATATTGAATTAAGTAATAATATTAATTTAATAATAAAATTAATTTCATTAATAAATAATAAATTTGAGATGTGGGTTGATAGATCAGTCAGTCAGTTGGTCAATCGGTCAGTCACCTTTTCCTTTTTTATATTTAGATTAATTAAATAATTCGATTAAACTTTCTGTCCACAGATAACACAGGATTCTTCCTCTACCTCCAAGAAACATGTGACCAATCGATCCAAGTTAACGAAGACTCCTTCGACGGCCCCGACGTTGTCCTCCCGAACAGCAGCGACGACCAACCTAACGACCATCACCACGTCCACGTCCACGTTTACTCTCTATGGTTTTGGTGGAAAGAAGTCCTCCTAATCGCCGTCAGTTCCGCTTTACTCATGAATCTAATGATCTGGCCGAGATTCTTTGCCCCCAAGATAAGACCTTCCACCCCTTTGCCCTTAAACCAGGAGGTCATAGTTGTGGAGAGGCATTACGAAAGACCCCCGTCGAATAACGGCACGGAGTATTCTGGAAGATACGAGAACGACTTTACTCCTTTGAGATGTTTGGGTAGAGGGGGATTTGGTGTGGTTTTTGAGGCGAGGAACAATATCGATCATTGTTCATATGCGGTGAAGAGGATCACTTTGCCGAAACGGTGAGTTTTTGTTGTTTATTAACTAGCAAGTTAGTTTGACCCCTTACCAGGTGCTCGAGATTCTTCCTCCTCATCACATTAAGGCTCTGATGGAAAGTTCTCCCTTATCGTCATTAGTTCCGCTTTACTCATGAATCTAATGACCTGGCCGAGATTCTTTGCCCCCAAGATAAGACCTTCCACCCCTTTGCCCTTAAACCAGGAGGACATAGTCGTGGAGAGACATTAATTGACGTCAAATAACGGCACGGAATTTTCTGGAAGATACAATTTCACTCCGCTGAGATACATCAAATTTTTTGTCGATTCAACTCTTCAGATAGCTTAATTGTCAAGATCAACTGGTTCGGAAAAAAAAATCTACGGACATCTGTTGAATCTTTTCAATGAAGAATCTAAAAAATGTGTTAATTTTCAGAGAATCAAAACGTGAACGCGTTCTACGCGAAGTACGTGCATTAGCGAAGTTGGAGCACGAGCATATAGTTCGTTACTTCAATGCTTGGCTGGAAGAACCCCCACTGAAGTGGCAGGAACAGAGGGACGCCTACTGGATGAGGTAATCTAGAGGTATTACCACGAATGCTTGAAACGGTTCTTAAAATGTAAGAGCTCCTTAAATTATGTTTGACGTTTTCTGTATTTGGTCTGTGCACCAAATGTCAAAAACGGTTACTAAATGTTTAAGGAGCCTTTAAATATTAAGTGGCGTCACTCAAACAAATTCAAGAGCTGTGTATGTGCATTGGCGGAGTTACTTCAACGTAGCTGGAAGAACCTCCACCAAAGTTGCCAGAACAGAGGGGCACCTACTGGATGAGGTAATATTACGAGGAATACTCCCAAATACTTAAAATTTAGGAGCGCTTTACCGTTATAAAAGGGCATTGAAGATTTTGGCCTACTTAGTAGTCTGCCAGTTTTTTTAGGGTTCCGTACTATTAGACGAAAAAAAAACTAGGTGATTGTTTATCTATGGCGTGCTCTGCCGAATAGCGAATCTATGGGAAACGTCACTCTGAAATGGCGCGTAAAAAGTGGTGTTTGCTCTTGTGTTGATATAAATAATAATTACTATGTGAAAAGAGCCTTCTCTATTAGAATGAAAACCACTTTGATATACTTTATATCAAAGTGGTTTTCATTCTAATAGTACCTCAAAAGGAAAAACGGAACCCTTATAGGATCACTTTGTTGTCTGTCTGTCGGTTTGTCAAGAAACGTACAGGGTAATTCCCGTTGACCTAGAATCATGAAATTTGGCAGGTAGGTAGGTCTTATAGCAGACATACGGGGAAAACTCTGAAAACCGTGAATTTAGGGTTGCATCACACAAAAAAATTCTGGTCATGAACAAATAATTAGTATATTCCATTATCGAAGTAAGATAACTATATGAAGTGGGGTATCATATGAAAGGGCTTCACCTGTGCATTCTAAAACAGATTTTTATTTATTTTTATGCATCCTAGTTTTTGAATTATTATTTGCAAAATGTCGAAAATTACGACGGTTGTACGGAACCCTCGTTGCGCGAGCCTGACTCGCACTTGGTCGGTTTTTTATGTATAAAATTGCAGTGTTTGTTTATCCACACAGAGAGTTAGGCGGTGCATCAGTAGTGATGTCGGAAGACTACACTTCGCCCGCGTCTCCGGCTGACAAGTCCCCGGCAAAGGGAGGCAGTGTCACACTCAATCTGCAAAAGTGTGACGACTGTATTGACGCTCTCGACTATGAGAAAAAACTGTCAGAACCCAGACGACTCCGGTAGGTACTTTTAGTGTCTATTGTTTACAGGAAATCTTCGAATATGGATTTAGGAAATGCTTACTTCGCTGCCTCATTGACTTTAAAAAAAAACCCTGAATTATTTACCCGAAAGACACTCACGCCTGTCTTGCATCACTTCCCGTCAATCACAGAGGAAATCATTGGATATATTTCTAAAAGTGCCGTTTCGGAAAATATACAGATTCATTTATCTTCACAAGAGTTAAAGAAAATTTGCGCTGTTACGTCCCCCCCAAAAAGGTTTCAACTGTGACGTAACAATGCCTAACGTGTTATCATAATTAACTAAGAACAATATGCACTATATTACAGGTCGCTAAGCTGCAAATACTCGTTCAGCATAGTGTTTAGTGAGAACGCCTCCAAAGACCCCCGTCTGACGTCAGTGTCTCCTACCAAGCGTTTCAACAGTGACGTCACACTCCCTAACAAACTACCTTAATTAAATAAGAACATAATACTATATTACAGGTCGCTAAGCTGCAACGACTCGTTCAGTATAGAATTCAATGAGAACATCTCCAAAGACCCCCATCTCACGTCAGCGTCCCCTACCAAACGTTTCAACAGTGACGTCACACTCCCTAACATGCTGTCGAAAAACGTCGGGAGTGGGGATAACGATGACTCCTTCATAGTGTTCGCGAATTCTCAGAATCCGTCAGAACACTCTAGTGGTTTGTCAGAAGCCAGGAAGGACATATCTAATAAGATATTGGACAAAGTTAAGGAGAGCGTCAGTTTTGCTAAGGACAGCCTTAGTAAGAAGAAAAAGGTATGTCCCCTGTTTTTTTTAAATAGTACTATTGCCTTTAGGTAAATGCATTTTTAATTTTGACGTCATTATTTACCGGTAGGTATGTGGAATAGCAATCTATTTGTCTGTCTACTAGCTTTTCACTGGCCATTCGTTCACCTGATTTTGGCGAAATTTGTTACAGTACGCGGCAGAAAGTAATGTACATCGACCTTTAGAAGGAGATAGCAAGTTTGTAGAGCGCTGTCTCTGTCGTTTAGACCGACAATACGTCATATAGGTACGAGTGACAGAGACAACACTCTACAAAGCCGAAATGTCATAATAGGCTGATGTACACTACTTTCTGCCGCTACTGTTAGATTATATCACGGGGGCGGACATAGGCCACTTTTTGTCCTGAAAAAGTAAAGAGTTCTCACAGGATTTTTCAAAAATCTAAATCACTTGGCTGAAGTAGCAGCATCATCTATTTGGTACAAAGATAGTTTGCATCCCGGAGATTGATATAGAATACTTTTATCCCGGAAATCCAAAGAGTAAACTATATCATCATCGTTTCCAACGACGGACATCCATGTATGTATATGAGTCTAACGCTGAGTTGTTAATTTCAAAAAAATTACTTACAGTGCGACAAGGCTCTCTTGGCACTTGAATGACATTGACAGGGGGGCGCTGTTGGAGAACAAAGGCTTAGAATATTCAAACAAGAACAAAGAAGACACTTGACGGCAACGTTAGTTCCGATTTACGCCACGCGCCAAGATAGCCTTGTCGCACTGTAACTTTACCTTTTTTAATTTCTGTCGAAGAACTCGGCGTAATACTGTAAGGCTTTGAATATTCCTTACTTTTTCAGAAGGGTCACACACGCCACTGGTCGCTGGACATGTGTGTGCGTGCACCAGAAGAATCTAGCGGAAGTAAGATGTATCTCTACATACAGATGCAATTATGTAGAAGGGACAGTTTGCACGATTGGCTGAGGAACAACCGTACGTGGGAAGCTAGGAGGGATCAGGTAAGGTTAAATGCGTATGCTATTCATTTAAGCACTCCCCCCCAGATAAAAGACGCCCTAAGCACGTCCCTAACGTCCCCGACGACGATCAAATCATAACCGACAATGCACCCTATCTTGTAGGACGTATTTTGACGGATCCGTTAAATTACGAATCGAGTGAGTGCACAAGTGTACCGCGTACGTACAGAGGCTGTCAGAATTTTGATAGATCAGACATCTGTTTCTAATACTCGCAAAGTGAGTGCTACAGAAAAATACGGTCAGATATCAATTTTATGATAATACTAGCTTATGTCCGCGACTTCGTCCGCGTGGACTACACAAAATTTAAACCCATATTTTACACCCTTAGGGTTGTTCTTTAACTATGACATTTTAACATATATGAGCTTAATAAAATATGTCATACTACTAATTGCAAAAATATTAACTACAAAACTTCTTTATAAACACTTCAAAACTGACAGACTTACATACAAACTTCAAACCCCTATTTTACCCCTTCGGGGGTTGAATTTTGAAAGATCCTTTCTTAGCGGACGCCTACGTTATAATAGCTATCTGCATGCCGAATTTCAGCGCGATCCGTCCAGTAGTTTGAGCTGATAGATTAGTCAGTCAGTCAGTCACCTTTTTCTTTTATATTTATGATAATATGCCGCAGTTTATTTGTTTCAGATCAAGACACTATTCAGTCAAATAGTGTCAGCAGTGGAATATGTCCATCTCGCGGGTCTGATACACCGAGACCTCAAACCCAGCAACATATTCTTCGCGCCGGACGGGAAGGTCAAAGTGGGGGACTTTGGGCTCGTTACTACGATGACAGAAAACTCGCAAGATGGCGAACATCCGCAAGAGATAAACGCTTATGCGAGTCACACGCATAGAGTTGGTAAGTATTTATACCGCAACCAATACATTTTCACCTTATACATTCGCTAGCTGATGCCCGCGACTTCGTTCGAGTGGAATTAGGTTTTTTGAAACCTAATTCCAAAAAAAACTAAAAATAATATTGCATCTTCCATAGTTCCTGAATCACTGTAGTTTAGGAGTGCTGTACCCTACATCATCAGGGTTGAGGAGTTGGGACTTGGAGTCTAAGCATAAGGTCGTTGCTTGGTACCTACAACACTAAATTCACTATGAACACTTCCTGAATCTTGATAACTTAGGTGGACAGTAACCCTGCAGCATCAGGATTGAGGAGTTGGATCCAGAAATTTTTATGGGACCACTACGGAAACATGCTCTGTTGATTAAAAAAATATTTACAAATCGGTCCCGAAAACTTGACAAAACGATGTACATACCTACATTAAAAAAAATAGGCCGAATTAAGAACCACCTCCTTTTTGGAAGTCGGTTAAAAATGAGGCAAATTGTTATTGATATTGGATTGTGTATATATAAAAATAACGCTAAGTTTTTGCTAGTGTTCTGGTTACAACCTGTATAGTACGGTATAATAACATTGTAAATTGAAAAATTAAAAAGAGCAACCGCCGAGTTTCTTGCTGGTTCTTCTCGGTAGGAACGGCATTCCGAACCAGTGGTAAATTAAACCTGACTATTCATAAGCACTTTTAAAAAGTTTACATGAATAAAAAAACATTCTATTCTATTCTATTCTATTCTGTATTTAGTACGATTCCTAAACTTGTGACAACTGTCATCCCTGCCGCACCTCTCAACTACCGCAGGAGCTTACTCAGTTATGCGCTGTACATATTGAATAATCCTCACTTTTCCAGGTACTCATCTCTACATGTCTCCGGAACAGCTGTTAGGTCGTCCATACAGTTACAAAGTGGACATCTACTCGCTAGGCCTAGTGTTGTTTGAGCTGTTACACCCATTTGGAACTGAGTCCGAAAGGGTGTCTTGTTTGATGCGACTGAGGAACGGAAACTATCCAGAACTATTCCAGCAGACTTATCCAAATGAGGTGAGGAATTTGATATTGTCTTTTATTTAGCTAACTACAAAATATCTTGAGAACATTTTTAAGGAGTTCTTGAGGAATAAATCAATCAGCCTGTTTGTGTCCACTGCTGGATATAGGCCTTCCCAAAGGCGCGCCACCACACACTTTGCTCCGCCTTCCTCGTCCACCCATTTCCAACTACCTCCTTAAGGTCGTCAGTCCAGTGAGTTGGAGGTCATCCTAATAGGTTGTCCATACAGTTACAAAGTGGACATCTTCTCGCTAGGCCTAGTGTTGTTTGAGCTGTTACACCCATTTGGAACAGAGTCCGAAAGGGTGTCTTGTTTGATGCGACTGACGAACGGAAACTATCCAGAACCATTCCTGCTCACCTCATTTGGATATGTCATCCAAATGAGGAATCTGAAAGTCTAAATTTTTTTTTACTTTAAATGCATTTGAAAAATTTTTGACTTTCTTAGCCCTAGTTTGGATGTATTGTAACGGTATTTTTGTCCTGTTTTCCAGACGGAAGTGTTAAAGTTAATGCTATCCGACGACCCGAAGCAAAGGCCGACGGCCAGTGGCGTGCGCGCGCGCGCTCCTCTATACCAGTGTACGGACGAACAGTTCCACTTCATACTGCCCACACTCGTCGCCTGTTGAGCTAGGACGGACGACCTAAGCATTTATTCAAACAGTTTATATATATACACTCGGCGTCAAAAAAATCGCACCTTTCAAAAAATCTACTTCAAACAATTTTAAACCTTATTTGACATCAATAATGAGGGTCATGTTGGGTATCATTTGAAAGGGGATGAAATGGAGAGCACAAAAACAATTCAATTAATTATTTTTCTTTTATTGGAACACCACAAAAAAAGAAGTTTATGAAACAGTAAAAATCCTTAATTAAGCCTTAATTTAAAACAGATTAATTATACAAAAAAGAATACAAAAAATGATCTTAAAAATAATCTAAAATCTAGTGTTAGATCCCCCCCTTGCCCTGATGACGGCTTCCATACGATCCCTCATGGATCTTATCAATTTTAAAATGTCTTCTTGAGGGATAGTGTTCCATTCCTCAATAACAGTATCTTTGAGTTCCTGGAGAGTCGTAGGAGCGGGATCACGAGACCGAACCTTGCGTTTTAAATGGTCCCATAGGTGCTCAATCGGGTTCAGGTCTGGACTTCTTGCTGGCCAGTGCATGACAGAGATCCCAACCTCTTGAAGGTACTCGCGCACAATAATTGCAGTGTGAGCGCGAGCGTTGTCGTGCATCAACATGAACCCCTCGCCAACAAAACTGGCATAGGGGACCACATGTTCTTCCAGGATCTCTGTGATGTACCGGTGAGCAGTCAGTGACCCTTGCCCGCGAGCACCTCGAGCCCGGGAGACGCAAACAAGGTCGGTTTTGCCGTCGGCAGACATGCCGCCCCAGAACATACAAGAACCGCCTCCATATTCCACCGTCTCCTGGATGCAGGCTTGGGCGAATCGTTCACCCTGTCTTCTGTACACTCTTTTGCGTCTGTCGTTGCACAAAAGGCACACTCTCGTCTCGTCTGAGAAGAGAACAGCTTTCCATTGTTCGAGGGTCCAATTGACGTGTTCGCGAGCGAATTGCAAGCGGGCTCGCCGATGCTCTGCGGTCAATTTGGGACCCGTAGCAGCTTTTCGCGCCGCTATTTTCTTCTCCCTCAGTCTTCGTCTAACCGTAGACACACTCACAGTTCTTCTGTTAGTTGTCTGGAGCTGCTGTCGCAACTCAACAGCATTTAAGAACCGATTTCTCAAAGACGTCACTACGATGAATCGGTCGTCTCTCTCCGAGGTGCAGCGACGTCTACCAGACCCATGTCTTCGGACGAAGCCACCGGTCTCCAGGAAACGCTGGTACACTCTTCGAACCGAAAAACGGTTCAAGTTGAGTTGCCGAGCGACATCACACTGCCGCATGCCTGATAGCAGTAGTGCAATCACTTGGGCGGCCTCATCAATAGTGGTATCCATCTTCAAAGGTATTTTTCTTGGGAATGAGCTTCTCGTGTGTCCACTTCAACGGTTAGATAGCGAATGACCCCGATTGTACCTGTATTGACCATTTTATACCTACAAAAGGTAGCGCAACTAGCGGCTGTCTTAAGAAGCAAAATTGTAAGTGTTTTCTTCTTCTTTTTTTGTGCTCTTCCAGTAAAAGAAAAATAATCAATTGAATTGTTTTTGTGCTCTCCATTTCATCCCCTTTCAAATGATACCCAACATGACCCTCATTATTGATGTCAAATAAGGTTTAAAATTGTTTGAAGTAGATTTTTTGAAAGGTGCGATTTTTTTGACGCCGAGTGTATATTATATCTTGTGGTTTTTTTTTTCTTAACTTAATATTTTGTACGTTACAGTTCACAATACTATTTTATATAAAACTAGCTTATGCTCGCGACTTCGTCCGCGTGGACTACACAAATTGCAACCCCCTATTTAACCCCCCTAGGGGTTGAATTTTCAAAAATCCTTTCTTAGTGTATGCCTACGTCATAATATCTATCTGCATGCCAAATTCCAGCCAGATCCGGCCAGTAGTTTGAGCTCTGCGTTGATAGATCAGTCAGTCAGTTACCTTTTCCTTTTATATATTTAGACTAGCGGATACCCGGCCTGTGCTTCTACGCTAAAAACAGAATGTGCCTGATGCGTTTTTTAGTGGTCTAAAACCATGTTCGCATTATTGCCTTTCTAATGAAACCGGCTTAGGGCACATCGGTTGGATGGTTTCTCACAGCCGCACTCGCTTACTCGTTACTTAAGGCATTCCTTATCCTTACTAATTCATGCCTTAAGTAACGGTTATACGACTCTGAGTGCGGCCGTAAGTCTATAACAGACATGGATAGAAACATTTTTTGTGTTACATATATATTAGGATTGTTTTTGTATATTGGACGGTATTCAGAAATAAAATGTGGTTTTTGATTAAATAAGTATCTAAAATTAACTCCATCAGCTATTTGTTCATCTAAGCTAAAATAATTTTAGCTATTTTAGGCTTGTTTAATGTTTTATTTTTTGCTAATAAGAGGTTACTATCATCATAATGTTAAGCACACATAAAATAGCTGCTTAAACTTAAGTTAACGTAGGTTAAAATGTGATATTAAATAAAGTAATGGTTAAAAGCCAGTGTTAATGTTAAGATTTGAGGCTTTTACATTGCCTTATTTGATTTTAATGCAATAATGTTAAGTATTAATAAATAATTAATTAATGGAAAAGACTGGTTTATTGGTGTTGATGGGTTTGTGGTGTTAGTAAAATATTTTGGTATGAATGTTGGTTAAAGAAATGGTGTCTCATTTAATAAGCTTCTTATATTAGTTCTTTTTACTGCAATGTAAAGTAAAAACATGTCCTAAAAATGAAAAGTAAATATTATACAGGATGTAACCAGAACGCAAGCAAAAACGAAGACAGGTGTTTGTACTGATGATTTCTGATATGATACCACAAAAAACACAAAATAAATAAATCTATATTTTGTAAAAGTTCACGACATATTGCAAATAAAACAACTGACTGACGCTAGAGGTCAACCAACGTTGCGTAAGTAGGTCACTCGGAGTCAATTCGAGTGGTCCAATGGGTCATTGACACTAGTTTTGCACGCTATACATTGCAGATTTAAAAATTATAAATTACTGAAACTACAAAATGAGGCAAATAGTTATTGGTATTCGATTGTATTTAGGTAGTATAACAATAACGCTAAGTTTTTGCTAGCGTTCTGGTTACACCCTGTATAATAAGTTAGTAATAGTTAGTAATGACTGTATAATTCTTCAAACAAAGATTGATTTCGTGATAATAAAACGCCTCTAAAATTTAATATAGCATGAATACTAAATGATTATAAATTAAATTATGAATAACTAATTTTTTATTTTTGATGTAGAAATTCTAAATTTGTAAGTTTTTGTCATAATATAAGTATGTAAATATTATTAAGACATTGTGGAACAATGTACAAAATCACAGTTTCATATTTTAAGAGTGTGTATGCTTGTACAGACAGACATACTTAGCTGTATGCCTTATATTTAGATTTAAGTCTATCCTACTAAGCAAAGAAACAAAATGTTTTGTTTAAATAACTCATTATTTTTATCCCTCTAAACTGTTATAAAATTTTAAGTTTGTGCCTTTGTAAAAACCACTGAACTAATTTTGATGGGACTTTCGCAGTTTAGACGTCAGAATCACGTACTGCGTTAGTCACAAAATCGGCTCGGTGAAACTCGAGATAAAACCAGTGAAAACCGATAATAACAGCTTAACCTAATTATTTCCAAACATGTACAAAATCGGCTCAGTGAAACCAGATAGAAACAGCATAACTTATTTATTATCAAGCACGTATAACGCGTAAAATTTAACTCCTCACGCGCTATTTAAATTTTTTGTGTCTAATTTCGTGTCAAAAGTACGATTTTAGTATTTATTTTAAAGGTTAACCGTACTTTTGACATGACAGTTGACCCATAGAGTTCAAATGGCGTGTGAGAAGTCATTTTGTACTGACTATACAGTCTGCAACCTGGTGCGGGCGAGCGCGGGTGTGCGGGTCGTCTCCCCGTCTCATACCACAATTGCTATCGCGACCTGTCGCGGAATAAACAAAATCGGCTCAGTGAAAAACAAGATACAGCCATCATAATCAGTTCAGTGAAACCTGAGAATTATTTTTATATGTAAGTATATGAGGGCAATAATTCTGCGCTTTAATGCTTTGAGAAAGATTAAATTTCTGATATACTTATACAATAAATACAATGCTGTCTTTACCAATGTAAGGATCCTCTATGTTTTAACTGGCCTACAGTTTATATTTTGATAACTAAATTAATTTTCAATCTGTCTTGTAGTCAATAAAGCGTTTGAAAATTACTTTATTGTATTATTTTGAATTGATTTGATGAGTTAATTAATGTATAACTGTACCTATCTATTTTATAGAATTTACGGAAATTCCTAATAAATAACGTTAGAAATATTTTGAGTTTTATTTATACTACAACTCTTATCCTCTTAATATAAGGAAAAGAAAAAAATCACATAAAATTAGAACATTAAAAATAACTTTTATTATAAATTATTACTTATACAATAATTACAAAATGTTCGAAACATAATCACAATTATAATACTTTCATATTTTATGCATCGATGATTTTATGACATTAAAATTAATACTAGCGAAACCACAAATAGACTGGACAAATGAAGTCTTAACAAGATACCCAAAAAGTTTGAACACATAATAAGTACAGTCAAAGGCCAAAATTCGTTTAGCACCTCACGATCGAATTCACTTGCACTGCACGGCACAGTTGTGCGCACATCGAGTGTTTGTGCGGAGTGTTTATAGAAAAAGGTCATAAGTACGACTGGTTTTTGATGCAATAGTTTTGCGAAATTGCTACTCGAATTCTGAGGCTGACCGTACATAGCAAAAATTTTATGTTCAATAAAACTTTAAAATAATACTATTAGGATATTATATTATTGGGAAATGTTTAAATACAGCACCGATCAGTATTGTTTATTTATTACTTCATTTTATACAAAATCCCATTTGATCAGAAGTTAAAGCACAATAAGTCAAAAAGAGAAGCACCATTTTTTACTTATTTTTTTAGACATTTGTCACATTTTTAGATCTATACAAGGGTTAAAAAATAAAGTGGCATTACTTAGTTGAAAGACATGATACAATTAATGCACCAAATATGTACAATTTCTTTGCTTTTTTTACATAATTACGTCAAAATGTTTTTAATATTTTGTAAACTTACAATAATTTATTTTTATCACATGAATAAGGTCAAAATGACATATTATTATTTTTATATTTAAATTCTAATACTAAGGTCATATATTAATTTATTGGTCTCGCTCCACTACTAAAGTCAATTATTATTATGATGAGAAATTCAAATAACAATAAATATTTTCCTCTTTTCTAAACACTGCACGTGGAATAAAGAAAAGGACATACGTATAGCTCTCTCGCTTTCACGTATTAACTATAAGAGATAGTATGAGACAGAATATGTTTCCCTTTTATTTATGCGTAGAAGCTATATCAAATTGTTTTACTCGCAAGCACCCTACAAAATTAAATAAATGAAAGCCTAGTGGAATGTGCTACAAATTATAACCATACAAAAACACATAAATTATATACTATATCCATCCATAGATTTTTTTACAATATTTTGCCTAGGCTGATGAACTCAAGACCGTTCGTCAGAGCTACTATGAATTTCGTATACAGTACGCGGACGAAAATAATGTACATCGGCTTTTAGAATGACATTCGGCTTTGTAGAGCGTTGTCTCTGTCACTCATACCTATATGACGTTTTGTCGGTCGCAATGACAGGGACAATGCTCTACAAATCTGTTATCTCCTTCTTAAGGTCGATGTACATTACTTTCAGCCACCGTACTGTACATACATTTAAAATTGTACCTCCCTTTTCCTAATGTTGTACTTATGTTGATACAGTAAACGTTTTTAAATAAGTAAAAAAGTACATGTACATATATTATACGCTACTAGCTTATGCCCGCGACTTCGTCCGCGTGGACTATGCAAATTTCAACACCTCTATTCTACCCCCTTAGGGGTTGAATTTTCAAAAATTCTTTCTTAGCGGATATCTACATCATAGCTATCTGCATGGGCAATTTCAGTCCGATCAGTTTGAGCTGCACGTTGATAGACCAGTCAGTCAGTCAGCCAGCTTTTCCTTTTATATATTTAGATGTAATATGAACGTAACATACCTATGATATAATAATATTATTGGACTTAAATTTGTAAAACGAGTACAGAGTACATAATGTAACTACAGTTTACAATAATCACTATGTGATGTTTTATTCTTTAGTTAAACTAGGTACAAAAAATATCTATCAACCGTTAAATACTCGATAATCGATTCCAAATCGATTCTCAGTCGTCAACTCCTACTAAAGCTATGGCTCGTGTTATTATTCTTCAAGAAACTGGGCGTCTTGCCTTCTTTGACTATTCTCAAAGCTTGTAGAACTCTCGCTGTATCCAATTCTTTTTCCGAAGCTTTTTCGTTGTCTAGACAGATTTCCGTCATCCTCGCGTTGAATTGCTCTATGACTTTTACTCTATAATCTATGGAAGACGCGACGGGATTCGCTGTTAACCATAGATACTCTAAACAGGGTAAATTACAAATATGTTGAACCTCTTCGACGTCTGTTATTATATTGCAACTCAGATCTAAGCTTTCTAAAGAGTAAAGCTTCGAAAAGCCTTGCAAAGATTCTATTTTGTTCTGGGACAGATCTATTTTGACTATGTTGCCAATTTTAGCGTGCCAGTTCTCGCATAGATGAAACCTGTTCATAGACAAGTTGAGCTCTCTCAGTTCATGAAGGCACGATATATCGCAGAGCTCGGTTAGTTTGTTGGATGAAAGGTTCAAATGCTGCAGTTTTGGTACCAGTTTGATCGCCCAATCGACTTTGTATATGTTATTGCTCACAAAGCTTATAGACGACAGCTTTTTCCATATCTGTAAATAATTAATTTAGTCAGCTAAAGATAAACCATAAGTTCTGAAATTCGTAACAATTACGGTAGGTACAGTACGTGCAAAACAAGAAGTTCAATCTGAACACAAGGCATATTATGACAATTGTACAAAAACAGATTTCAGCCGGGCTTGTGTATTTACAGCTGAGTACTGAAACATAAAGGCGAAAGATTTATACGTTTTGAAGGGGAAAAAGCTGTGATAGCCTAGTGGTTAGGACGTCCGCCTTCTAATCGGAGGTCGGGGGTTCGATCCCGGGCACGCACCTCTAACTTTTCAGAGTTATGTGCATTTTAATTAATTAAATATCACTTGCTTTAGCGGTGAAGGAAAACATCGTGAGGAAACCTGCATGTCTGAGAGTTCTCCATAATGTTCTCAAAGGTGTGTGTAGTCTACTAATCCGCACATGGCCAGTGTGGTAGACTAGGCCAAAACCCTTCTCATTCTGAGAGGAGACCCGTACCCTGTAGTGAGCCGGCGATGGGTTGATCATGATGATGATGACTGAAACATATCATATTTAATGGTACTATTACTGTTATACTACAGCTGTCCAAACGCCTGCAACAGACCATTAATATAATATCTAAGGAAAATCTTTACATTAGATATTTTATTATTCACCTGTTACTTTTTTAACAAAATTAACATAGGCTACTTTTTATTTCGCAAAATTAAAGAGCTCCCACGGGATTTTTAAAAACCTAAATCCACGCGTACGAAGTCGCGGGCATCAGCTAGTATAGTTTTGAGGCTCAGATGTAAAATATCATGATCCCCTAACCGGCTCACTACAGAGCATGGGGCTCTTTTCAGTATGAGAAGGGTTTGACCATAGTCCACCACGCTGGCCAAGTGCGGATTGGCAAACTTCACACACCTTTGAGAGCATCATGAAGAACTCTCAGGTATGTAGATTTCATCACGATATTTTCCTTCACCGTTAAAACGAGTGATATTTAATGTTTTAAAACACACATAACTCTGAAAAGTTAGAGATGCGTGCCCAGGATTGAACCCGCGACCTCCGATTAGAAGGCGGACGTCCTAACTATTACTAGACACTAGGTTATCACAGCTTGCTATATAGCATTCTTACACTATATACATTTAACTTCCTATCGATTGCGTGTATTTTATCAATCAAATACTGTCGTGGTTAATTAAAAATGAACTAAAATAAATTGAAAACGAGTGATATTTAATGTTTTAAAACACACATAACTCTGAAAAGTTAGAGGTGCGTGCCCAGGATCGAACCCCCGACCCCCCGAACAGGAGGTGGACGTGATAACCACTAGGCAATCACGGCTTTTTATGTAAAACTAGCTGACCCGGCGAACTTCGTACCGCCTAACAGTCGATTCTTTTTCAGGCAATTTTTTAAATTTTTCTCTCCGTATGAACCATCCTCGTACTTCAAGGAATATTATAAAAAAGAAATAGCAAAATCGGTTCAGCTGTTCTCGAGATTTGCGATCAGCAACACATTCAGTGATTCATTTTTATATATAGAGATATATTCATTGTTATTTATTTGTTATATTATTGTACTAATGTGTGATTAGCGCATGTTTAGATAAGGCACTACACGCGTGACCTACTGTATTGAATGTGATATAACCTACTTACAAACAGATGTGCTGAACTCTGACTCACGATTAATGACTAACTAACTAGATAACCTACTAAAGAACTACAATAGGGATGTTGCCAACTGATTATCAAACGCTAAAACGCGCGCTTAGTATGGGAACTTGTATGAATTTTGACGTGCCTTTTTATTAGAACTAGCTGATGCCCGCGACCTCGTACGCGTGGATTTAGATTTTTAAAAATCCCGTGGGATCTTTTTGATTTCCCGGGATAAAAAGTAGCCTATGTCACTCTCCAGGTCTTTAACTATACCCATGCAAAAAATCACGTGGATCCGTTGCTTTTTGCGACGTTGAAGGACAAACCAACAAACCAATAAACTAACAAACAAACATACTTTCACATTTATAATATGAGTACTGATTGCCTATCGATAGTCTATCGATAGCAACTACAACCTATCGATAGTGTTCGTAGCGTCAAACAAGCAATACTATTGATAAAGGCAATACTATCGACACTATCGATATTATTGCAAAATTTGACAAAAAACAATCAATACTATCGATCGTTTTTTGGCATCATCTATATCCTGAATAGTTTTTGAGGTCAATTATCGATAGTCAAACTATCGATAGTTTTGAAATTCTTTATAGGGATTTGTACCTCAAAAGGTAAAAAAGGAACCCTTATAGGATCACTTTGTTTTCTACTCATAGTATAATAAAATCTTGTACTATGTCATAATTATTCACACTCATTCATATGGGCTGCAATACGCAATCCCCAACTAATAGTGTTTTGATGCCATATTCGTTCATTTCACTTTTTCACAAACATCCATAAAAAAGTTTTGCTTCAAAAAGTCTGTGTCCATACTAACCACAGTATCAGCAAGACTAGAAGGATCCTTGTGTAGCACATCAACCAGCAGAAACTCGTTCATTGATATCACACTGGCAATGTGTACCGACAAACTAGTCAGCGTATCACGGAGACTGCCTGAAATGAAAATAAAAAAATTCCCACACTTCGCTGTTCATATCGGAGCTTTACTAAATTACTGGTGTGGATGGGTGAAAACGCTTACTTAAAATTAAGTTAAAATTTAGTTCATTACTTGACAACTTAATACATATATATGCAAATTAGGTATTGGAGATAAGTTGTCCTTTTTGCATGTCCCGTACATGTTTATGTTTTAGTTTTAAGTTTTGGTAAATGATAAATTTAGAATATTCACAGAAATGCAGGCAGTATTCTTGGCACCATTCCATGCAGGCATGATTTGTACAGTAATTAGATAAGGCTAGCTTTAAGTTTTCTTGTAACTACTTATTGTGGCTAATTCCATTGTACACAATCTCTAATAAACCTTTCATAATATTGCTTGTGGAAAAGGATAGATTTAGACCTGTTAATTTAGTTTAGTTTAGAGATTCTGTACAAGAGAATCGGCCTCATTAATAGGCTAATACTGACCAACACTTTGTATACATCCCATCGGCACTCCAAGTATCTTCAAATCCGCTAGAGACTTGAATGGTATGAGATCAAAACGTAAGTCATTGGGTACTATATTGCTAGTACCCAGCTTTTCATAGCTTCCTTCTATGCTTAAAGAAGTGACTTGGGAGCAAAAATCCAGTATGAGACTAAAGTCATACATTTGATCTTGTTTTTCTGTCGATGGACACGCCATTTTAAATCTCTCACTGATTGCGTGCAACTGAAATTAAACTGATTTTAAAGAGACATTTTATTGCATTTATTTCTTCAATCACTACCCCTATTATAAATGCAAAAGTGTGTTTGTTTGTTAGTTTGTTGGTTTATTGGTTTGTGGGTTTGTCCTTCAACCACATTGCAACAGAGCAATGGATCTACGTAATTTTTGCATGGGTATAGTTTAAAACCTTAAGAGTGACATGGGCTACTTTCTATCCCGGAAAATCAAACAGTTCCTACAGGATTTATAAAAACCTTAATCCACACGTACGAAGTAGTGGGCATCAGCTAGTAATACTATAAAGAGGTAAAGTTTGGGTGTAGGAAGTAATCTTCAAAACTATTCATCTGATTTCAAATACTCCTCAAAACCAGTTCAAGAATAGATAAGACAAACATTTGGAAAACTCTAAGCACTTCTGACATAGATGCATCAGCGAAAGCTGCTTAGTCTATCAAAAATAATAATAACAATAAAAACTTTAGCAGTTTAGCAATGAAACGAATAGAGAGACAGTTTTGTATTTAATAACTAGTACCAACTAGTGTAGATCCTTTAATCAGTGTACAATGTATAATCAGTCATCTTTCCCACTCTCTATCTTAAAATATTCGAAACTTTTATATCAGATTTGGTTATGGTTACAGACAGATCTTTATTTTGGATATTAGTTTCAGTTATGGAACTCCATAATATCCTTAGAAGACATTAACTATTTCATCTAATAAGGTAAGTAAATAATTTAAAAAAAAAATTGATAAAATGGAAATTCATAAAACATGTAAAGTAGGATAGTTATGTCTCATGGTCAACTGACTCATAGATTTTACATTAACCTTGAATTTTGTAATCTAATAATACTCAGTGTTGTTTGAATATCAAAAGTTAAAGTTTCATGCTTTGTTTGAGTTACCCAATCCTGTTTTTATGACAAAAAAGTAAATACAAACCTCTAATAGAGTAAATTTATGAGATTTTTCACTCTCCAACAGTTTATCACCTTCTAAGAACAGCTTTTTTGCTAAGTCTTGTAATAAAAAGTATATGTCATACATTTGGAAGTCTAAAAAGTGGGCAAATTCTGTCGGCATCGTTAACTTTAGATAATTAAACACGTTCTTCAGGTATTCGTTCAATGCTTCTCGCCTTTGTTCCACGAATTTCGGCGTTTTGTTTCGTATAACTTTTTTTGGTGGTAACAGGTCTTTGGCTACACCGTGGTCATTGACCAGCTTCTCGTGAAGATCCACAAAGTCACTGTACCGATGTAATACGTTCCACTGAACAAATCCCACTTTAACAACGATTTTGTAGAACGTAACATTGTCTTTTGCGGTCGCATCGACTACGTCCACTGTGCTCTCATTCCTATAGTTCACGAAAGCCGACATTTTATTCAGTTTATTAACACAGAACTAAATGATTCGGCGCGCTGGGCATTTCGTGGGAACGTGATGCAATCGGCAAGCATCCGCGAAGTAGTTCCGCGACGGAAATAATTATTTTTCGAAAAAGGATCACGCAATGCAAACACAACCAACCACAAGCAAACAGAATTTGACATGACAGCAAATGACAATCACTGACAATTGACAAGAAAGTATTCCCTGTATATTATAGGTAATACTCTTTGCAGAAGTAGTAGTCAAATGTCAATTACATACAGAGGTATCAGTTCAGAAATTAATTATTTTTGAACGGACAGCCACAGCAAAATAACAGTTCTCTGAAGATGAGTATGGGTAACTTTAGAAACATGCCAACAGTAACACATAAAGAATCGATCGCATAGCCGGACGCCCGCAAAAAAATTTCAAGTTTGATTGATAAAAGTTAATCACCCATCATATCACAAAGCATACGCGTAATTCCTCACGCGCCATTTGAACTTTTTGTGTCAAAATTCATGTCAAAAGTAAGATTTTTACTTTTTAGTCCTTAAAATTTAAAGGTAAACCATAGAGATAGTATACACCATAGAGATAGTTACAGTTGGCCCGTGACGAGTCATTTTGTACAGACTATACAACTACTAATTCAACCTTACCCATCCCATCTTTACTGTACAGTTATCAATCGATAACGTCCACGGCTAGACTGTGGAAACATGTCTCACAGGAATTTCCACACGCCACGGTCTTGCGCCGCCTGAATCCGGCAGCTTCCTGCATTTCGTTTGATGTTGCTTGTCCACCTGGTGGCGGTCTGCCAACGCGGGACTTAATAGCTAATCCTTAAAAACTTGAAAATTAAAATAAAATAACAATCACATCACTATTCACAACTTTATTTAAGTATATGAAAATTTTATAAAATAATTCATAAATCATAATGTACAATGTTATCAAACTTGTGCCACACAACTTGCTAACTATACCTTCGCAATACATTTGAAAGATTCGGGTTTAATCCCGGCACGCTCTGTAGATTCTAAAATCTAAATACACTAGGGTTAATTCTGTTGCACACAATCTCTAAATTGACAGGTCATCTAGTGCTATCCTTTTCCGCATAAAGCATTATGAAAGGGATACCTGGGGATACCAATATATTTACTGTCAATTTAGGTTCTTTTAAAGATAACAACAGAAATAGCCACAGTATATATTGCACATGCAAACAAGAGTCAAGTTGTAAACAGAACATAATAACAAAGTTCTACAGACAGGCTACGGACCATTGAAATAAATGCTACCGACAGATGAATGAATGAAGAACACGGTAGAAAGGACAACACTATACTCATCCAACTATACTAAGTACTAAGCGAAAGTTATAAAGTTTCGGTTTGGTTATGGATTTATGTATTTATTATGGTTCAATGGTCCAATTAACAATATTATAGAATCTTTATTTCTATGCGTGCCGGTTGATAGACTTGGCAAGTATACTTCAGTGGTATAAAGTCGGACTGTTGGCAAATATAATAATTCGGACGAAATAAAATTAATTAAACAGGTTTTACGACATAAATATAAGAAACATTTGAAATAATTATAATATGAATAAATAAGTTATTAAAAAATATTTATTTTTCTATAAAAAATTGACAGTCAATATTTAAGAACTGGGTTTGTTGTTGACACATAGATTAAAAGTTATTTTAAACATTCAAATTGTAAAAAACATCAAATTATACAATACACTTATTAAAAATATATTTTTAGCCCACTTCACACTCGCGCGCGAAACCCGGCTATGAATTTTCACCACAATCTCGCGTGAAACGCAAAATGTTTTCTCTACACTACAAAACACAACTTTTCGCAGTCAAGTGGGCCACCCCTATTTCGCAGGCAGCAAAACCGATAGCGGACGGGGAATGCCGCTAAGCCGCGAAATCTATCGCAGTTTAATAATTATTAATTATATTGTTTCGCGAAATTGCTTGTTGTAGCGCGAGTGTAGAGCGGGCTTCATAATCGTTACATTCCTTGGACGGAAGAGGACGTTGCGAAAAGTATATAAAAATTTGCGCATTTTTTTACGAAACATAATATACTTATTTTATGTAATTATTTTTTCTTACTGACTGTAAGAAAAAGAGGACATCAATTGTTTATTCATAAAACTTTTAAATCCAGTAAGGCGCGAGTTGTCCCTATTAACTTTCGCATTCGCACGCGGTAACGAAACTATTAAGAGGCCATCATCATCATCTTGATCAACCTATTGCCGGCCCACTACTGAGTACGGGTCTCCTCTCAAAATGAGAAGGGTTAAGGCTTAGGCCACAGCCTAAGAGAAAACTAAAGAGGCCATAACGAAACTAAAATGTGAGAAAGACTGTAGTAGTTAATTCACTGTTCTGTACCGAGAAAGAGATGGCAACAAAACATTGTTGTCTGCGACAGGAGCAAACATTTGAAGAGTTTTAAAAATAAAATGTGTTAACATTGTTAATACAGAAAAATTAACTACCTACAGTTTTCGATAAAACATAAAAATCTAAATGTATCAGTTTTTTTCTGTCAAAGAAATTGTATCCAATTGTAAAGAATTTACATTAAAGGATCCAAAAAGCATATTATAATGAAATACATATCTTAGTAATATTGTGTTAATAGTATTTTTTAGGGTTCCGTACCTCAAAAGGAAAAACGGAACCCTTATAGGATCACTTTGTTGTCTGTCTGTCTGTCTATCTGTCTGTCAAGAAACCTACAGGGTACTTCCCGTTGACCTAGAATCATGAAATTTGGCAGGTAGGTAGATCGTATAGCTGACATTTGGGGAAAAATCTGAAAACCGTGAATTTAGGGTTAGATCACACAAAAAAAATTAAATTGTGGTCATGAACTAATAATTAGTATTTTCAACTTTCGAAGTGAGTGACTATATCAAGTGGGGTATCATATAAAAGGTCTTCACCTGTGCATTCTAAAACAGATTTTTATTTATTTTTATGTATCATAGTTTTTGAATTATCCTGCAAAATGTCGAAAAAATACGACTGTATTACGGAACCCTCATTGCGCGAGCCTGACTCGCACTTGGCCGGTTTTTTTTAAGTAAAGCGCAATTTTTTTCAGATGGACGCTTTTAAGCCTGTCAGGCGTTTATACCGCGTGCGATATTATTGGTGTCCTAAAAGTTTAAACAACAAAACATTTTTGAGAGCACATTCAAAACACAATTCAAAATTCGTTGTACGAATATAACAATAGATAAAAAATTAAAACACTAAAATTAATAATGGCGACGATTCGGGCGTAACAAGACTAAACTAAGATATTGGTCCTTACAGTGCGACAAAGCTATTTTGGTGCGTAATGAAAATCGGAACTAACGTTGCCGTCAAATGTCCCCTTTGTTCTTGTTTGAATATGCTAAGCCTTTGTTCTCCAATAGCGCCCCCCTGTCAATGTAGTTCAAGTGCCAAGAGAGCCTTGCCGCACTGTATTTTAATTAAAGGAGAACAGTACTTTTGACATGACAGTTGACCCATAGAGTTAACATGGTGCGTGAGGAGTCATAAAGTTTAGAAACGCCCAAATGAAATAACTAAAATAATCAAGTCGAAAATTAAAATATCATTTAAAATAAAATTAACATAGAAATTGTGATTTCGTTAAAAACAAAAACAGTTACAAAATTATTGTCCTAAAGTAAAATATAGAATACGACATAAAACAATAGAGTACATAATTATTTAATAAAATTAATAGAAAACAATTCACTGAAAGTTGTTTTATTGCAAACATTAATATCTTAGTTTATTTACCTAAAATGTATTTAAAAATATTGTAAATTCATGTAATAAATTACAATAATCCAATTTTGTTTTTGAACATTATAAAATCACAGTTCAAAATTACGTTCATGGCATTCAATGATTAAAATTAATTGCAGTTATTTTATCTTATGTTTAAAGTAAGGTACTTAGGATTAAGTATGTGATATTTAGGTACATCTACATCTACAGGCATCTACGCCTATCCATATATTATCTTTATGTATTCCATAATAGTAGAAACGCACGGGCGGACTAATGACCTCTATTACAATGGTGCAAATTCGATTATATACTTATAATAATCTCTAAACTAAAACGATTAGGGCCTTGGACTGTAGTAATATAATGACGTGATTATTTGTATAGCGGTAGTTCATCGGGCTAGAATTCATTATTAAAGAGAATAATTTACAAAAATCATGATTTTTATTCATTTTTAATTTTTTTATTTTATTATCGTCACGCTGTACGGAAAGCGATTAAAGACGTCACATGTCGTAAACAAGTAATTTTTTTTTGTTAACATAAAAAATATTTTCCCGGAGAAAATACTCTTTGTGACGTCATTATTCACCTTCCGTACAGCGTGACGTTTATGTTACAAATAAATAAAAATCATGATTTTTTAAAAATCATTTCTCTTTAATAATGAATTCTAGCCCCATAAACTACCGCTATACAAAAAAATCACTTCATTTTAGTACAGCCTATTACTGTCTTTATCCGCACGGAACTTTGCAAAAAGAATAGCAGTATTTTTAGACATGTCAATTTTATTAAGTTAAGGTGTTTAAGATTGAGTTAGCACCATTGCCCTAAGTTGAATCGGGACGGCTTTTAACCACCGTGCGTTCCTAATCTATGGTAAGATCTATAAATCATACTTTGAATTGCTCAGACAAAGCGAGACAAATTGTTACGAGTTGAACGAGTTATTGTTGAACGAGTTAAAGTGAGACAAATTTATATCACACATAAATCTGTCTCAT
Organism: Maniola hyperantus; assembly: GCF_902806685.2. NCBI lineage: Eukaryota > Metazoa > Arthropoda > Insecta > Lepidoptera > Nymphalidae > Maniola > Maniola hyperantus. The sequence continues at coordinate 8,605,281 of NC_048556.1, read as the reverse complement.
TTTTAATGTCTTAAGTCTGAGTATAGTCAAAGTACGGTATATCTCTATATATAAAAATGAATCGCTAAATGTTAATCGCTAATTGCTGATCGCAAATCTCGATAACAGCTGAACCGATTTCGCTAATTCTTTTTTGGTGATATTCCTCGAAGTACGAGCATGGTTCTTACGGAAAGAAAATTTTAAAAAATTGCCTGAAAAAGAATCGACTGTTAGGCGGTACGAAGTTCGCCGGGTCAGTTAGTAGAATAATAGTAATAACTCTCTAAAGAGTTGAAGGCAATGGTAGAAACAGATTAGCGACATTTGCCGGGCACGTTTAGTAGGTATAAATATATATATGTATACAACAGACGATGCCACGTCAGATGTTGATATCACGTTTTTCAACTTGAAAACGACTTACAGATAGGATTTGATTCAATACAATTTTAATGGGGCAATACAAATGGTTTTTCCATTCTTTAGTTTAAATATACCTAGTAGATGTTAAGAAAATAAAATCAAAAGATATTGTCCTTAAATAAAATTACAACTAATTGCTCTTTTTAAAAGAAACTTTTCATTTTGAAATTTATAATTTATAATTACACTAAAACTTCTCTTTTCAATGTAACTTTGACACTCAACAAGAATAAGACTTTTCTGTAGCGAAAAATGCTTTCATCTAATCCAAGTGGATTTTTCAATAAAGTTCAATAGACGCTTTCGAAAGAGCAACCGCCGAGTTTCTTGCTGGTTCTTCTCGGTAAGAAAGGCATTCCGTACTTTGATTAGGTAGATTCTTTTGACGACTCAAAGCACTTATTTTGATATCTATTTATTTGACTAAAAATAGTTCTATTTCTATTACCTTTAGAATTGAAAATAATAAAACCCAGTTTAACAGTTGATTGTAAAAGTTAAATTAAAAAGCAAAGTTACTACATTAGCAGTAGTAATTCACAGTATTTTTAAGGCGTCCTTAAAATGTTGCTAAACGTAAGTATCATACAATACTTTAATTTTTTGATGGCCACAGTTCAGATTATGTATAATTTTCATAATACGCTCTGCCGTAAAACGTGTAAGGCCAGGGGTTCGATATCCTTAATTTGATAACTATAGGCTGACCACAGCGTGGTTACGTTTTCGTGCGAACACGCACGAACACGCACGAAGTGCGCAAACTCGTGTTAGTACGACTAACTCGCACCCAGTCTGCGCGTTTCCTTAGTACTTGAAAGATCGGGATTGTTCGTGCGTGTTCATGTGTTCGCACGAATCAAATTCGTACGAAAACGCATCCAAAGTGCGGCCAGTCATAGTGTGACGATCGCAATCAGCTCTGATTGGCTGACACTATTTCGCGATTGGCTAAAATGCACTGTCGCAGCAAGAATGCCATAAATAATCACCCAATCACAAAACATTATAGCAAGATTATCAGACTTTTGCAATCGACCTGTCGATTTTCACAGATAACTGATACTCTTCTGCCATTCATCGAGTATGACGGCTTACAATTATTTTTAAGGCATCTCTAAAAATATTTCTAAACGCAAGTATCAGAGATAATACTTTTTTTCAATTTGCCTTCAGAGGCATTGGCCAACAGTCATAACGCGACGGTTCGTATGTAGGTGTCGTTTTCGTAGTAATCAGCTGTGAGTCTTAAGGCCTGTTCCTCACATATGGCGGAAAGTTCCTTGAGCCATTCGTCTAGTATGACCGCGTTGAGGACGGACCGCATAGTGATGGATTGGTTCCAGTACACTTCTTGGGTGAATATGGGACTTTTTTGTGCGGGCGAGCTGTACGCTGAATTTTGTGGGCTGTGCGTGTTTTGTTGCGACGGTGATACTGGAATATACAATGTTAGTGGAAAAGAAGGTCCTAACCCAAAAGGAGATCACTGTACAATACGCGGCAGAAAATAATTTACATCGACCTTTAGAAGGAGAGCGGTTTTGTAGAGCATTGTCTCTGTCATTGAGACCGACAAAACGTCACATAGATATGAGTGACAAAGACAATGCTCTACAAATCCGAAATTTAATTAATTCTAAAGGTCGATGTACATTATTTTCTACCGCGTACTGTACTCATTGTTATAATCAACGTTTACTTTGCGTTCAACCCTTAAAACCTGCACGATCGACCAGTCGACGGCGATGTTAGAATCGCGGAGCTGCGGCAACTTCGTGAACATACACACGGCGACTTCTATATAAATTACAGATTCTAACGTCGCTGTCGACTGAGTTGCCGGGCGACTGGTCGATCGTGCGTTATGGGTCTAAATCATGAAAAAATCAATTGGTCCCAACAAAAATATCAATATCACTCGACAAAGTGTGAGTCATCATCATCATCATGATCAACCCTGGCCCACTACTGAACACGGGTTTCCTTTAAGAATGAAAGTGTTTAGACCATAGTCCACTACACTGGACCAGTGATTATGTTCAATGTTCGAGATTTAAGTTTTTAAACTTCCCGTGGGAACTCTTCGATTTTCCGGGACCAGACGTAGCCAGCCCTTCCCCGGGATGCAAGCTATCTCCGTACCAAATTTCGTCAAAATCGGTTAGACGACTGGGCTCTGAAAAGCTAGCAGACAGACAGGTACACTTTCGCATTTATAATATTAGCATGGAAGTGTGAATATCTCTAACCAAAATCAATCCCACATCTCCTCACTTGAAAAACAACACCGCATCGCGGCAACACAAAAGTCACTTAATCTATGTATGTGTAAACAAATCCGCGACTTCGTCCGCGTGAAATTAGGTTTTTAAAATCCAGTGGGAACTCTTTGATTTACTGGGATAAAAGTAGACTATGTCCCTTTCCAGGTCTTAAACTATACCCATGCAAAAAATCACGTCGATCCGTTGCTCAGTCGCGACGTGTTTGAAGGACAAACCAACAAACAAACACACTTTCGCATTTATAATAAGGGTATAGATGGTGAACTCACGTGAGGCCTTCCTGTTGAACATACTGGAGATACTCGAGGATATGCTTCGTCGTTTCGACTCCATCCTTCGGAAAGGAGATTCGTCGCCTCTCTGAGCGGGTGAATTCGATCGTTGCGTTTGACCTGGAAAATAATTAATTTAAAAAAGAGGGTGGTATTGTTTTCTTATTATGTACATATCTTAATTTCTTGGGTATAACGATAAAGTTCTTAAGTTTGGCAAATTATTCTTGCACAATCAGTGTTCCGGTTTGTCTTCTATAAAGTTTGTACATTCGCTCTTAAGGGAAAGAAGTTGAGAAAGAGAAAGAGAATGAGAGAAATAAAAAGAGGGGGGGAGTGAGAGAGAGAGAGAGAGAGAGAGAGAGAGAGAGAGAGAGAGAGAGAGAAGGGAGGGAGGGAGAGAATGGCGGGAGAGAGAGAAGGGAGGAAGAGAGAGAGATATTTGTTAATCTTTGGACCACAGTACTGTGCGAGCTGAATTGCACTTTATGGCGTCGTAACAACGAGTCGCTTTATGTGTATTTATTTAAACGTCTTGGCGAAGTGTAATCCTTCTGTACCTGGATGCTATTACAATACCCGGCAGGAAATGTTGTACATCAACCTTTAGAAAGGGATAGCGGTTTCGTAGAGCGTTGTCTCTGTTGTTGAGACCGACAAAACGTCACATAGTCTGTATGAGTGACAGAGACAACGCTCTACGAAGCCGAAATATATTTCTAAAGGTCGATGTACAATTTTTCCTGCCTGCTACAGTACATAGGCTGTGATACTTACTATCGTCGTTTGTCTGCGCCCGCGACTTCACCAGCGTCAGTTCTCTCTGCATGAGGAAGACCCTCGCCTTGTCGACTAGCTCGCTATTGTTGGCCAACCCATCCGTCAACTCGTCGACCTCTTCTTTCAGTTTGCTAAGTATCTGCCGAATTAAATTTTCCTTTTGCACTAACAATTTCTTTTTATGATCACATGGAACCTTAGATATCAATTATGAAAGAAATTGGTCCGAAAATGCAGCCGTTGTTACATACTTTGTTAAGCTAATGATGTAGGAATGTGCAGTGCTCAGACAAGCCGTCAAGCGCTTACGAGCACGAAGAAAACAACATTGTAATCGTTTTTTTTGTTGAAATAAATAAATGTAAATGTAAGCCTTATAGCTCAACGGTTAAGGAGCAGACTGAATTCCGAAAGGTCGCCGGTTGCACTATTGTCGTACCCACTCCTGGCACAAGCTTTTCGCTTAGTTGGAGGGGAAAGGGGAACATTAGTCAATTAACATAGCAAATATTCTTTAAAAAAGAGTTGTAAATTTTCACGCGCATGAAGAATGATTCACTTCAAAAACTAACAATTTTCCTACCTGGAATAATGAAGGCACATTTGGTTGCAACTGGATCCAAGGGCATAGCAGCAGTGAGGCCAGCAAAGGTGTAGGGAACGACGCGAGCTTGCTGAACAAACTAGACACTCGACACGTGGACGCCACGTCCGCCTCTAGGAAACTTGCGGCCTTCCTAAGTAGACTGGTTAGAAGTGGGCCTGAAAAAAGATCCCATGTTATATATAATATCTGTCCCGGCTTTACTCACGTGTTTAGTCGACGTTAGCCCGACTAGTTTCGAACCCATCCGGGGTCCTTTTTCAAGGGAGTCAGTTCACGCACGCGTCGCGATTGTGACTATTGTGATCCCATGTTATGTGTAGGTACACAGAAGTTTTTTTCAAAGTATTTTTATTCCATTAAAAGTTACCGCTTGACTGCGATCTCGATGGTAAGCGATAATCTAAATATATAAAAGGAAAAGGTGACTGACTGACTGACTGACTGACTGATCTATCAACGCACAGCTCAAACTACTGGACGGATGGAGCTGAAGTTTGGCATGCAGATAGGTATTACGACGTAGGCTAAGCGGATGCTAAGAAAGGATTTTTGATAATTCAACCCCCCAACAGGGTGAAATAGGGGTTTGCAATTTGTGTAGTTCACGCGGACGAAGTCGCGAGCATAAGCTAGTATAGTTTAAGATGTTAGCGGGCTAACTTCGAAGGGGTGTGGCGGTTTTTATTACACCCAGTAACCCTTATCGGTTTCTACATGGCCAATCGTTGAAATATCTATCACCGAAACGTCTTGCTCTGTCTACCGATTCGTTAACTTAGTGTCTAAGACTTACCGATCAGAGTGCCAGCGCTGGCACGCCAGTTGACGGCAGGCGCATCATCGTAGTCCCGAACATCGCTGCACTTCACAACGCTCTTCCTGAACGACTCCTCCGCGAACCCTTCATCCTCATCGCCATCCATTCTATACCTAAAACTATCGTAACCACTGCTCTCTCCAATCGACGTTAAACTATCGTGATCTTTACTATCATTCGATTCACATTGCTGGTCAACTACTTTACTCGTCTCAGCCACTTCATTCAAAGAGTTCAAGCTGTGAGGTTCTTTTTCGGAAGTATCACTATTTTTTAATGTACCGTAACCACTGGTAGAGAGGGAGACAAGACTGTCCTGTTCCCTGGAGCAGGGACTTGGGACTGTATCTGTCTCTTTCATTTCTTTAGTAGAATTGTTATTCGTTTCTCGTTTCGGTGGGACGTGGTCGTATTTGGAGCTCCAGTTAGCGCACGCGATCGTTCGTGAGACAATCTCGAATCGAGAGTCGCAAAGATACGCGTGGTAGTTGTTGTATAAAGTATCGTTTGGATTCTGTAGAAGATTGAAAAATTATACAATGCTAGTTCGCAAAATACATGATAGAACCTGGGTCCTATTGCCAACTTAAACCACATTGGCAAGCAAACTTAAGCCATGTTGGAATTTCTTGTACAGTTGAATTAGGCAACTAAAAGTCAAAAATTATTAGCATATTTAATTATGGATATATACTTAGCATCAAATTCATTGATAATACTTATTTTCAAGCATGTCTTTAACAGCAAGAAATTCAAAAAGCTTCAGTTCAAAGAGCCATTAAACTTACCCCATAATCAAAATTAATTTCATGGACTAGATTGTTCATAGCAAATTCATTATGTACCCCATTCAATCTTCTATTATCATCTTCTCTTCTGATATCCAGCACTCTCCTACCACTTAAGGCCATTTCATCCACCCATTCCCTGGTCTTCCCCAAAGGTCTAGAACAGCAGTTCGGGCTGAGCCCTAAGAATGCTACTGCCGCATCTCTGTATGGTTCGGGATCAGACAGTTTGCTTCTGTACGTTGCCATTAAATGGTTGCCACTCAATAAGTATTTGTATATCAGTTCTATCATCACGTCCTCGCAGTTTAGGTCTATGAGGGTTTCCATTAGAGATAACGTTACTAATGATAGCTGAAAAATTAATGAATAAAATTGCCAAAAACGTCCGGATTAAAGAAAAAAGTATTTAAAAGTATCAACGGCAGAAGAAAAAAAATTTTTACACCGGAAAAGATTTTTGTTCCCATACGGGCACTTTAACATAGCCGTGACAAATTATTTTATAATTTCTTGTACAGCATACTTTCGGATTGTTCATTAAAATATTTTAAATAGAATTGAAACATACATTATATTCTTAGCACTGTCTATGGTAATCTATTAGTATTTTGGGATCAATTGCCACTTCTATTACAAAAAATAAATTATTTTTTAAGTTGAGAAAAGATAAAGAACTATTTATGATTACTATTCAAGAAATAAAGAAGAAACGGAACTATTCTAAAATAAATTTATTTGGTCACAGATTTTTGTGTAAGTTTACTATATTTTTACATCATAATATGACAGTTTTACCACAACGGAGTGTTAAACAGCTGTTTTATCAGTTGCGATTTTTTTATACATAAGATAAAAAAGCTGTTCAGAATAAAAACAGAGATGTAGTCAGAAAGAAATATTTAAAAAAGTCTCACCTGCGAATTCCCGTCCAATCTGCCCAACAAGACATCTATAACTTTAACTCCATCGTATTCATACGTGAACAGAAAATGTAGGATCACTCTTAACAATCCTCCTGTTGTGACGCATCTTAACAGCAGTTCCAGATAAGACATGGCCGTCGCCTGCTCCGTGGCCCCACTCTGTAAGGTGCCCGCTCTCTTCTACCATCGTGTTTCGTGGCCACGAGCGAGAGATGGCGGTCGAGTGACAGTTATTGGAGGGAATGAGGGTACTTTTAGTTTTTTTTACAAAGCAAAAAGGTTAACAAAAAGACGTTTTACTGTGGGATTAAGTGGAGCGAAATTAATCAACGGGAGCTGTCGACTACTGTACTAATTGCGTAAAAAAAACCTTATAGTGAAAATTCGTGTAACAAAAAATGTTTAAGAGTTAAAGTTAAATAACTTTGTTAATATTAAAACAGCTTGTGCTTGTGTTAGTTAATAAAACTATGTGCTTTTTGGCATATGGCTTACAAAAACGTGACTAAAAATAAGGGTAGATTAACTCTCAGAATTCGGTGTATTATTAAAAAACCAAGCAAGCATGTACGGTTGTAGCTTTGTACTTATGTGACATTAGAGTTACGTACTAATTATGCAACATGCTAACCCAAAAATGGCAAAATGAATGAATAATTATTATGATTATATTTTTACCCGACTGCAATAAAAGGAGGGTTATGTGTTTGACCTGTATGTAGCCAGCTCGACAACGGCTCAATTGATTTTGATAAAATATGACACGTCCATTGACTTATATTTATTACTTCGTATGGACAGGGTTATTGAACAAACAAAATGGCACCGACTCATTGGTGCTTATGCACCAATGCAACCTCAGTGACGTCTGGATTTCAAACGGGTGGTTTATTAGTATCTAATGAGAGGTGGCGCTGATTTGTTTTCTAAACCGTGGAAATATATGTTCGCTTGACCATATCTTGTCATTTATATCGATGGATGAAAATGGCTAATTTTATGGGCTGTAAATTGTGTATCTGCCGACACATTTCCTTGGGATTTCAGGTGTAGCAGATGAAGCACATTTTGATGATTTTGATTATAATTGTATTGAAATATCAAAGTCAAATCAAATCAAAAGGATAAGAAGAATAAAAAAGAAAGTAGCAGCTGGAGTTTGCCCACATTGTAGTTTTGTCAGCATTATAACATTAATTATAGTTTAGTGCAGGTAATTTTATTAATTTTGTACTTTTGTACTTAAAACAAGGTTGTGCCTTGACAAATTGTAATGTGCGGGCTGAAAAAGTTGCACCACAGTCGGGTTTTGTAGAAAACTTTTTAAATTCCTTGTTCTTTTATATTACTGAAACACCAGGTTTTATGTGAATATGCGTAACGCAAATGAAGCGATCAGTTAAACTATAGGACTCTGTTCGTGAAAAAGAAGCGCAATTCGTTGCAAATTCCCATGAAGCGACCAATGAAAATAGGACTTAGGATGATAGGCATAAAGTCCACAATAGACTGTCACTGAACCGTGATACCTGGCATGATATCCATACCGCAATGTACTGCCATAACCACACGCGTCACGAAACCAGAACAGTATGTGTCACGAAAGTTGAAATGAAACAGTATTAATTTTAAATACATTTCCAAAATTGCGGAACCCTCGCGTATTGTATATAACGCGTGTCAATAAAGAAAAGAAAATAATCAAAAAGAAGAGCGCTACACATTCGATCTCACTTACACAGTATACCTGTCTATAGTGTGTAAGTGAGATGGAATGATTAGCGCTGCTGCGTTTCGATTCGTTCCTTATTGGCATGCGTTAAAAGTCGCTGCAATTTGGTATAAGACGGGTATTTTAGAGTACAACACGCGGGGCGTTATAAGTACTTAGTACAGTACGCAGCAGAAAGTAATGTACATCGGCCTTTAATATGACATTTCGGCTTTGTAGAGCGTTGTCTCTGTCACTCATACCGATATGACGTTTTGTCGGTCTCAACGACAGAGACAATGATCTCCTTCTAAATGTCGATGTACATTACTTACTTACTGTAAATCGTCGAGGCACATTTGCAGAGTGGAGTCGAAGCGACATTTTAAATAGTAACCGGAACTCAGTTTTATTCACTTTGACTATGGTTGAAATTGGATTGAATAAAAACGAAATACGGAGGAATCGATCTCAACTATGTTTTGATTTCATTCAACCCAATTTCAACTATATTCCAAAACAAATAAAGCTGAATTTCATTGTGCCTTGATGATTAAGGAGCACCCTACTTCGTCCCGAACCGCTCAAATATGTTCAGAATCTATTTACGTTTCAAGTTTTCAACTTTCATGACTCGTACTGTCTCATATAACCGTCTCACTTCGTATGAACGTAATAGTAAAATGGACTGCGCATACCATTAATTCTACATAACAATAAATAAAAATAATTAGTAACATTAGCATTTTTACTCAACACGCATCATATCTATTGTCTAAATATATAAATTAAAAAGGTGTAAATAAAAAGGTATAAATGAAAAGGTGACTGACTGACTGATCTATCACCGCACAGCTCAAACTAGATGACGTAGGCATCCGCTAGGAAAGGATTTTTGTAAATTCAACCCCTAAGGGGGTGAAATAGGGGTTTGAAATTTGTGTAGTCCACGCGGACAAAGTCACGAGCATAAGTTAGTTATAAATATAATTCAGCCGTAAAAAAAAAGCTTCGCGGTATGATTTTCTTTTTTAGGGGAAATCGTAGTAGGTATATCTGTTAATTTATAATCGTGAATTAGTTACTGATAACAATCGATCCCACACTGAAAATCTAGTGTGCAGTAATTTTTTTTATTATTACGTCCATAAGAGGTGACACAAACACAGTAATCACACGTTTGTATAATAAATAGATATTTATATAATAAAAAATACTTTTAAAATAATAATAGTACATAGATATTCAGGTATTAATAAAAATTGAGTTTAAAATTACATATTATGTTAGTATTAATATTATTACAAAAAATTATACAACTCAAATTTAAACTGTTTTAATTTAAATTGTATATTTTATACATAGATAAAGAGGTGACCATTTTAAATATACTATTAAAGTTTAATAAAATAATATTAGTAAGTAATTCTTATTTATTAGCATGCATCAGGCTTAGCATAACGGCCAAGAAATATCAGATTTGGGACTCGGAAGTCGAGTCTCTCCCTTTCTGTATATTTATTTATTAGGGTTATGACCCCTTTCAATTATCACAATTTAATGGTAGGGGGTTTCTTGGGGCTACAGTTTTCCCAGATCCCAGACCCGATAAAAAGTAGTGCGTTTATGCGTAAGATTATTGAAGTGAAAACTTTAGGCGCGTTGAGCGATTATTTTTTTGAAGTTTCACTTCTGTCGGCAGCACAGATATGTCCAGATATGCAACTAGCGTGGCCCCCTCAGTCCCTCTCGCTCAAGCAGAGGTACGTACTTGTGAAATGTTATTCCGTCTATTTTACGTTCGCTTCGGCTATTGTAGCCTAGTATACTGCAACCCACCATTGCACAATAACATCAAAAACAAAAAACAACAAAACAAATTAATTATTTCTTTAAAATACTTGAGTCAACATAACCTCACTTCGTGTTATTTGCCAAAGTCTCACGTACAAATACATTTTGGCAAACAAAAAAAAAGGGGCCACGGTGATAAGGACAAAACATAATCATTTTGTCACGTTCTAATAAGAGCTTAATTGCATTTAGCTATCTCACTCTAACAGTAAGTGCCACAATAGAGCTACTTCTAATCGTCCTTGTTCTGAGGTCGGCAGTCCTCACTGCCTGCCAATTTTTTGACATTACGTCAAATTTTTTAATTGACTGCCGAAACACGATTACTTGTACAAGTAATCGTGTTTCGGCACTGTTCTTATTAAGATAACTGATGATTAAATTCAAAGTCGACAGAATTTGTGACACTATCCGCGACATAGAGCTCGTGGTCGTTATGCTAAGCCTATATAGTTATATAGAACACGGTGTAATCCCATGACAAACCATCAACCCGCCATAGCGCAATGTTTACCTGCAACAGTGCCGGTCCCATGACTGGCACCAAGAACCCTTGGTACAGTAAATCTAGAAGATGCTTTCTGATCAATGGGTGAGCGACCTGTTGAATTAAACAATGACTCTTTACTACTTAGAATTTAAAGTCAGGGTAGCCATTCAAAAGGCAGGAACTTACTGAGTAGCAAGTCGTAATTAAACTATTACAACTAGTGTAAGCAGTGCTTTTATGCCTCTATGCTCTGCACGCCACTGTGACACGTATACTAGTACCTAGATAAGGTGTGCCATACAAATGGTTATTTTTGTGCCGATCCAAAGCGTCCCACCAATTAAAATTGATACTGTGTCAAATAAATTGTCTTCGTGTTGACACTACAGTTCCGAGTACGCTCACATGACGCGCGTTGCTGCTATCAACGCCAAAATGGCGATAATCAAGTTGCTTCAAAAACAGCCCCCTGATTGTGTAAGAAAAACGTACTTATCGCTATCGTAATCGTCAAAAAATTCTACCCTTTGATTGGTTGATTCATTTTACATTGTTTACATTTTCTCCCAGCCAATCAAAGGGCAGAATTTATTGACGATTACGATGAATACGTTTTTCTTACACAATTGGGGGGCTGGTCGGCAATATCAAGTCCAGTGCACTTGTATTAGTAGAGGTCAGTGCTCTTTATGCACTGTATCCGATCCGAATCTGAGAATTCTCGATCCGAAATAGTCTATTTGTATGAGGGGTCGCACTAGATCCGTATTTCGTTTTCCGAAACCGACCTTTGTTAGTGAGCCGCAACTCCATAACTTAGCGTTGATTTTCTTCTTTCCTAAAAGTGAGACTCAATAAAATGCATAATAAATAAATATACCTGCGCTACAGCATTGCAGAATTCCAGTGAATCGATGAACAGTGTCAGCTTATGGACTTGATTGACGTCATCGGGTGTCAGTTTCACCGTATCGCCCAGCGAGCGCGGTAGTAACGAGTATAGACCGCTTAGTCCTACAAGGAAAGGAAACCATTTAAACACAACTAGAAGTCTATGTTCGTAAAACCGATAGACGTTGGGGTCCCAAGGTGCTGGAATGGCGACCTTGCACCGGAAGACGCAGCGTTGGAAGACCCCCCCACTAGGTGAACGGACGACATCAGACTAGTCGCAGGGTGCCGTTGGATTCAGGCGGCGCAAGACCGTAGCGTGTGGAAGTCCTTCAAGAGACCTATGTCCAACAGTGCACGTCTATCTGTTGATGATGATGACGATGATGATAAGTCCATGGCCGTCTCCAGAATCAAGTTAACTGTGTACCAAATAGATGATGCCCGCGATTTAGTCCGCGTGGATTTAGGTTTTTAAAAATCCCGTGGGAACTCTTTGATTTTCCGTGTTAAAAAGTAGCCTATGTCAATCTCCAGGTCTTTAACTATACCTATGCAAAAAGCCATGTCAATCCGTTACGACATAATTGAAGTACAAACCAACAAACCAATAAACAAACAAGCAAACACACTTTCGCATTAATTATAATATGGGCATAGTTCTTGCATTTCACGAAGGCCACTGACTCATGCTTGTGTTTAAGTCGTATCGGTATACGTAAGGTACACTAAATATGTGCGTTTGACAGCGCTTGCTCGCGACTGATTGGTCCGACATGCACGCACACTTACGCAATGACCATGTAAACGACGTTACCACAAGTAAAGTTCAGTAGCCTTCGTGAGTTACAAGAACTGTAGTGATAAATCTATCGTTTTTACCCACCTGTAGCCAGTATAGGGCAAGCGTTTCCAGTTAACAGACAGTGCGCCAATGGTGGGCATTTGGCGGACATTTTGGCGCACAGCAGGAACGCGTCTCGCGCCACCGATCCTGCCGAACCTTCACGATGTACCGATGACAGAAGGAGACGACCGATTATAAATCTGTAAAAGAATATTTAATAAGAACTCGAGCTTTAAAACAAAAACAGTTAAGGTTTCCATTTTTAGGGTTCCATACCTCAAAAGGAAAAACGGAACCCTTATAGGATCACTTTGTTGTCTGTCTGTCGCTCTGTCAAGAAACCTACAGGGTACTTCCCGTTGAGCTAGAATCATGAAATTTTGCAGGTAGGTGGGTCTTAGCTTTAGGGGAAAAATCTGAAAACCGTGAATTTAGGGTTAGATCACACAAAAAAAATTAAATTGTGGTCATGAACTAATAATTAGTATTTTCAATATTCGAAGTAAGATAACTATATCAAGTGGGGTATCACATGAAAGGGCGTTACTTGTGCATTCTAAAACAGATTTTTATTTATTTTTATGCATCATAGTTTTTGAATTATCGTGCAAAATGTTGAAAAAATACGACTGTAGTACGGAACCCTCAGTGTGCGAGCCTGACTCGCACTTGGCCGGTTTTTTTTTTCATTGCATCAACCGTATGCGTCTATAGTTCTTGCATTTCACGAGGGCGAGTGGCTCATGCTTGTGTTTAAGTCGTATCGGTAAGGTAAGGTACGCGGCAGAAAGTAATGTACATCGGTCTTTAGAATGACGTTTCGGCTTTGTAGAGCGTTGTCTCTGTCACTCATACCTGTACTTGCTCGCGGCTGATTGGTCTGACATGCACACACACGCGATGTCCATGTATACGAAGTATCCACAAGTAAAGTTCACTCGCCTCGTCGTTCTGGTCTGGTGGGAGGCTTCGGGAGTGGCTAGTTACCACCCTACCGGAAAAGCCGTGCCACCAAGCGATTTAGCGTTCCGGTACGATACCGTGTAGAAACCGATCAGAGGTATGGGTTATCACTTACCATTAGGTGAGATCAAAGTCAAGGGCTAACTTGGCTCGTTTATTGTAATGCTATTATATTATTATATTATACACAACATAATATTACAAAGACAATTAACTCACTCTGCGTGTGAGCCGTTTTGCGTATGCGTCGTAAGAAAGAATAGATCGATGAATTTCATATTCTGCATCAACACCACGCATAATTGATTCAGAACGGCAACTAATTGACCTGAAACCAAAATGATTGTATATTTTTTAATTCACGACTATTATCTATTTTACAAAATGTAGCCGGTACAAAATATAGGTCGGGGGTTCGATCTCTGGTACATACCACTAACGTGCGTTTTAAGCGATAAAATACCACTTGATTTAACGGTGAAGGAAAACATCGTGAGGTAACCTGCATGCCCGAGAGTTCTCCATAATGTTCTCAAAGGTGTGTGAAGTCTGCCAACCCGCACTAAGACAGCGTGGCGGACTATGGCCTAAATAAACCCTTCTCATTGTGAGAGGAGTTCTGTGTGTACTTAATAATTTACAATATATTAGATAGCTCACTTTCAAGGTTCGGAGGCGGCAACTGATTCCTGAATCCACTGAGCAGTTTTAACAAGGGCCGTAGAAATGGTTCTGCTGCTATTACCTGGAAGGTACATATAATATAAATATGTCACAAAAAAAACTCTCAAAAGATCATAGTGCGAAGTAATCATACACTAGCGCCATCTGTGTTTTACGTACATTTTGGATGTTCGCAATGGATTAAAATTGCGTAAATATTTTGGTAGGTTTACCTGAGAACTATAATAGCTGATGAGATTTCCAAATAGTTTGAGTTGCTCGAGTCGGACTGCATTTTCGTATCTGAAACAATTAACATTAATATATAGTTTAAAAAAGCGATATGATAAAGTACAACAACTAATGATACTGACAGTAAGATGTTTAGGCAGTTAACTAGGGTTGGGGTGCCAGCCAGGTAACCTCCTAGTGTGCCTGGGTGCTGCTGGTCCCTTTTGGATGCGTCTGAGGGGAAGAGCAGTGTTCGGGCCGGTGAGCCCTGGTAATATGGCTGATAATTTCGCTTCGGGAATATTGTTGGCTATGGCTAATGAGCGAAGGATGAAGTATTTTAATTGTCTTGCGTAGAAAATTTGACTGACCATGAAAAACTATCCAATCTAGTTCGACCGAAAATAATCGAAACAAGACATAAAATATCCATAGTAGTAATATTATAAATTCGTAAGTCTGTCTGCTAGCTTTTCATGGTCCATCCATTTGCCGATTTGATGAAATTTGGTACAGACTAGAGTTAGCTAATAAGCTACTTTTCATCCCGGAAAATCAGAGTTACCTAGGGATTCTTAAAGGCTTATCCGTTTAACCGATTTTTATGAAATTTGGTTCAGAGGTAGTTTGATTCCCTCATGGAGATTTACATGCGCTACTTTTTATCCGGGAAAATCAAAGAGTTCCGACGAAATTTTTAAGAAAGCGCGGGCAAAGTCGCGGGCTTCGTCTAGTATTATATCTAAAAAGGCCGAGCATTTTTAATTAACCACAGCAGGATTTGATTGATAAAATACACGCAATCGATAGAAAATTAAATGTATATAGTGTAAGAATGCTATATAGCAAGCTGTGATAACCTAGTGTCTAGTAGTAGTTAGGACGTCCGCCTTCTAATCGGAGGTCGCGGGTTCAATCCTGGGCACGCACCTCTAACTTTTCGGAGTTATGTGCGTTTTAATTAATTAAATATAACTTGCTTTAACGGTGAAGGAAAACATCGTGAGGAAACCTGCATGCCTGAGAGTTCTCCATGATGTTCTCAAAGGTGTGTGAAGTCTACCAATCCGCACATAGCCAGCGTGGTAGACTATGACCAAAACCCTTCTCACTCTGAGAGGAGACCCGTGCTCTGTAGTGAGCTGGTGATGGGTTGATCATGATGATGATGAAGTGTAAGAATGGAAGATATAAATCTACACTAATATTATAAAGAGGTAAAGAATGTTTGGATGTAGCAGGTAATCTCCGAAACGACTTCTTTCACCATTTGAAAGCTACATCATTCCCGATGGACATAAGCTATAGTATATTAGTATGTACAATGTACATACATATCATATCAAACACTCGGACTGATCGGCTATATCAGTATTTATTAATTTTATCATTTATACAAACACCTATCCTTTTTAATCAAAATAATCATAATATAAGTCATGATAAAGGTTATTTGGATTTTAGTACGTCGAGATAATCAGTATTAGTAGTATTTGGTATGAAATTGGGTTTCCTAAACATATCAGTATATACTAGAATAGAATAGAATATATTTTTATTCAAGTTAACTTTCACAAGCGCTTTTGAATCGTCAGGTAATTTAATTTACCACTGGTTCGGAATGCCGTTCCTACCGACAAGAACCCGCAAGAAACTCGGCGGTTGCTCTTTTTAAGTTCTCAAATTACAATATTATTATACCATACTGTACAAGCAACACAGCCCCGTGCATTGTTGGAGCGAGTCAAATCCAAGCTTGTTTATCGTTTACATAGTCTTCGACTGTGTATTATGCTTTTTTTAGGAGCACACTTTTAATAGATTTTTAAATTTGTGAAAAGGCATGTCTAAAATTGTTTGTGGAATTTTATTATAAAACTAGCTTATGCTCGCGACTTCGTCCGCGTGGACTACAAAATTTCAAACCCCTATTTCACCCCCTTAGGAGTTGAATTTTCAAAAATCCTTTCTTAGCGGATGCCTACGTCATAATAGCTATCTGCATGCCAAATTTCAGCCCGATCCGTCCAGTAGTTTGAGCTGTGCGTTGATAGATCAGTCAGTCAGTCAGTCAGTCAGTCCGTCAGTCAGTCAGTCACCTTTTCCTTTTATATATATAGAAGAAGATATTGCACTCATTTCCACAAATGACTTTCTCACTTTCCCGAGCGGAGCGTAGGAGTAGGTGATTATTACGGTTCCTAGTTTGTATCAAAATTCTAAACTCACCTTGTACTACCTACTATTTAGAAAGAGCTAACGTAATTAAACTAAATTATTATCATTAAGACATTCTAAAGTGCTTTATAGTATACCTATCCACTTAGGATACAATTGGTTATACCTATTACATTATTGTACAGTGGCTCTACCGCGGTTGTTTGACAGCTACAATGTCACGATCGCAATCATCTCTGATTGGTTAATGCTCGCTCACTATTGGCCACAATGTATTGTTGCAACAAGAATCGCACAAATTCAGCCAATCAGAACAATTGAGATGGTAATGATTGATGCAGGTTTTAGACAATCGCCCTACATGTCAGCATGAATAGCACGTTGCATTCTAGTAAAGTAAGCTATGTAAATTTAACTATTTCGTATTTATTTATCGATAAGATGTATCGATATGTAATTCCTACTCTATCGCAGTGGGTGGACGGGGAAATACGAATTCCCCTTCCACCCACTGGTGGGAGAAGCCGGTGGGTGCAAATTAGTAGTAGGAGTGGAGATGAAGCTCTTTAAACGAGAAATGGCATATTGCTTAGTACATTATTATGTCATCATTATCACCATCATCAACCGATAGACGTCCACTGCTGGACATAATTCTCTTGAAGGAATTTCACTGTAAAAATCTATATATTGTAGAGGTGCAACCTCTACCGTTACTCGGCTGGCAGCTATTAGGAAAACTTCGCAGCTGCCACACAACAATATTCAAATTTGGAACGCAGTAGAGAATCCTCCTGGTCACGCACGTAACAAGATTCCACATTCCCTATCATCCGCTCGTCACGTCAACATCTTCTACCATTGTATTATATAAAGCTCGCGAGCCCGTCTGTATTGTACATAACATATCAATTGTAAAGTGTAAAATAAACATCACTATATGTAGCTGGTTCTTCATTACATCAACCCTTCAGCTACAATATATAAAAGGAAAAGGTGACTGACTGACTGACTGACTGAATGTCTGACTGACTGACTGACTGATCTATCAACGCACAGCTCAAACTACTGGACGGATCGGACTGAAATTTGGCATGCAGATAGCTATTATGACGTAGGCATCCGCTAAGAAATAGGGTTTTGAAATTTTGTAGTCCACGCGGACGAAGTCGCGAGTATAAGCTAGTCTATATATATAAAAGGAAAAGGTGACTGACTGACTGACTGACTGACTGACTGACTGATCTATCAACGCCCAGCTCAAACTACTGGACGGATCGGGCTGAAATTTGGCATGCAGACAGCTATTATGACGTAGGCATCCGCTAAGAAAGGATTTTTGAAAATTCAACCCATAACGGGGTGAAATAGGGGTTTGAAGTTTGTGTAGTCCACGCGGACGAAGTTGCGAGCATAAGCTAGTCATATATAAAAGGAAAAGACTGACTGCCTGATCTATCAACACACAGCTCAAACTGCTGGGCTGAAATTTAGCATGCAGATAGCTATTATGACGTAGACATCCGCTAAGAAAGCATTTTTGTAAATTCGATCCCTAAAGGGGTAATAGGGTTTTCAAATTTGTGTAGTCCACGCGGACGAAGTCGCGGGAATAAGCTACTACATAATAATATTATGTCATTTGAGCTAGATGGCATTAATCGTCATTTACACTGGCTTGATAGATTATGTATGTAATAGGTATACTTATGTGAAATTTCGGCTCTAAGGATACGTAAACTGTGACCTAGAGGTGCTCACAATACCCAGAGAGATGCAAGGTTAGAAATCCCCAACTTTACAGTTGGGTAAATTTAGAAATAATATTTTAAAAACTGTATAAACAGTACATAAATAATAAATAATAAATAATTCTTTATTTAATAAGGCAACAGAGACCCATATTTTGTTAGTACAGATATAATGCTTAAAAAACTATGTTAGTATATTTTGTTAGTATAATGCTTAAAAACTATGTTAGTATAAACATTTTATTATTATTTTATTTTTACAACAGCTATCAACAGTACAATACATCCTTAATTCCTTAGAGACATAAGTCGTTACCCAAAAATAATGCGTAAAAATTACTTAGCAAACACTTTGTAATATAATCAGCGAACTGCTAAAGCCTAATAAACAAAACGCGATATCTAAACCGCATTTCCTTCAATGGTCACTATACAACGACCATTATAATATTAATCTTTTCCTTATTGCGTATCTCCAATGAAAATAACACTATGTTGTCAACTAACAAGTTTAAACGGCTCGCGTGGAATATAAAACTCATAACCGCGTAATTGCGTACAATACGCGGCCGAAAGTTATGTACATCGACCTTTAGAAGGAGATGGCAAATTCGTAGAGCACTGTCTCTGTCGTTGAGACCGATAAAACGTCATATAGGTATGAGAGACAGAGACAACGCTCTACAAAGCCGAAATGTCATTCTAAAGGCCGATGTCACAGATATGTCCAGATGCAACTAGCGTGGCCCCCTCAGTCCCTCTCGCTCAAGCAGAGGTACTTACTTGTGAAATGTTATTCCGTCTATTTTACGTTCGCTTCGGCTATTGTAGCCTAGTATACTGCAACCCACCATTGCACAATAACATCAAAAACAAAACGAATCAATTATTTATTTACAATACTTGAGTCAACATAACCTCACTTCACCGTTGTTTGCCAAAATCTCACGTACAAATACATTTTGACAAACAAAAAAAAGTGGCCACGGTGATAAGGACTAAACATAATCATTTTGTCACGTTCTAATAAGAGCATAAATGCATTTAGCTATCTCGCTCTAACAGTAAGTGTCACAATAGGGCTAGTTCTAATAGTCCTTGTTTTGAGGCCGATGTACATTACTTTCTGCCGCGTACTGTAAGTGCTGATAGCCTAGTAGTTACGACGTCCGTGTCGGCCTTCTATTCGGGAGGTTAAGGGTTCGATCCCGGGCAAGCATCTCTAACTTTTCGGAGTTATGTGTGTTTTAAGCAATCAAACATCACTTGCTTTAATGGTGAAGGAAACCTGCATGCATGAGAGTTCTCCATAATGTTCTCAAAGGTCTGTGAAGTCTGCCAATCTCCACTTGGCCAGCGTGGCCAAAACCCTTCTCATTCTGAGAGGAGACCCGTGCTCTGTAGTGAGCCGGCGATGGGTTAATCATGATCATGTTAGTTGACAACACAACTAACAAACTTAAACGGCTCGCGTGGAATATAAAACTGATAACTGCGGAATTAATTAGCATTTATTAGCGACTCTGCTCACGCAAAACAACATTTTATGTGCCTACTCTAGTTTATTCATGCGGTCAATAAAAAATGTTTATTCCGCATTGATCTAGTATGTGTCCGGAACTCAGCCTGGGTTTGCTAATTAGTTTATCTTATGTGTATCAGTTGGTAGGTCCAATTTCGAGAAAGAGGTCAGCCGCCGAATCCAACTCGGCTGGGCAGCGTTCAGGAAGCTTTGAGATGTATTCTTGTCCCAAACTCCTCAGTGCTTGAATTGCCAGTGATGACATATCGATCCGAGACATGGTCGCTAACTATGGGCCAGAGCTCAGAGTCACTTAGCGGGCGATGGAGAGAGCTATGCTTGGAGTTTCTCTACGTGATCAAACCAGAAATGAGGAGATCCGTAGAACTATATTAACCGACATAGCTCAACGGGTTGCGAAGCTGAAGTGACAATGGGTGGGGCACGTAGTTCGGAAACACGATAGACGTTGGGGTCCCAAGGTGCTGTAATGGCAACCTCGCACCGGAAGGTGCAACGTTGGAAGACCCCCCCACTAGGTGGACGGACGACATCAAACGAGTCGCAGGAAGCGCTAGATTCAGGCTGTGGAAGTCCTTACATGAGACCTATGTTTAGCACTGGACGTCTATCGGTTAATGATGATGATGAACTTTGTGTATGGCCACATCACGTCCGCAGGACAAATGCAACAAGATGCAAGGAAAGTGTGCCCGAGTAGCTAGTTGCCGCATCGTGGCCAGATCTAGATATTTCTGATCGATCTTGACCCCTTTATATGTTATCCTTTTCCTATATAAGAATCTAAGGCTGTATTCTTTTTTCCTATTCTTTTAGAGCCTAGAGCCTATAGAGTGTTATATATATTTAATTCTCATTAAATTTATATAAAATAGCGACTTTTAAAATAACGATTTACTTTCTGTTCTATTTCCGCTTCTCCTGTTTATTTCGCTAAGCTTGAGCAATGCACTATAAAAATTGAAATAAATAAAATATATGTAGCATGATAATAAGTATAATATTAGGCATTAAATTAAAATTTTAATATTCACACTGAAATATCGATGACCTACTTATTTCTAGGACATTGAACTAATTATTATTAATTTACTCAACGCGCGTCTGGCGCGTATTTTATAAGTGATAACATGGTTTCTTATCTTATTTTACTTGAGAACATCTTAATCGATATGTACTTTCCTTCTGTATCTAATTATACTTACGTTTCTATCAAACAAGTAGTTATTAATAAGAAATCCGTACATATTAAATGATAATTGCAGAGTTTCTTGCTGGTTCTTCTCAGTAGGAACGGCATTCCGAACCAGTGGTAAATTAAACTAGTTGACGATTCAAAGCACTAGTAAAAGTTTACTTGAATAAAACTATATTCTATTTCGTGTAATTACTAACACCAATATGATCCTTTTGTTGGTCGAAATAAAAACATATTTTTTTTTAAATTCTATTATATTCTATTGGAGAATATCAGGAGTTGTCTATAAAACAGAAGTTGATTAAAATTTACACTAAGCTTTTAGATTTGATTATTAGGTATTATTTATATGTTTAAAAACAAGATTATTGTGCCGTGGCCCATGAATCATGATCTAAAATGGTAGACCACATTTCAAATAACTAAATATACTTAAATAATATTTTTAATATGTTTAAATTAAATTTCGTCTTTTTATCTTTTAAATATCATAACTTTCATAATCGTTTTAAATTATCTCGCATTATTTATGAACGATTACTTGTAGTCTTATCAAGAAAATATAAAATGTGTTGCATCTTATCAAGTAACATTATAATTTATAATATACAAAACTGTGAATTACACAGGAAATTAGCGATGTGGCTACTAGAAACAAAAGTTGATAACCGAAAAGGAAATACATAGAAGCATTCTTTTGTTGCATTGTAGAATTTCGTCCTCCTTCACATAACATTAATATGACGAATTATGCAGTTTAATTAGCGGTTTAAACACATTAAGGCGGTGATAGCCTAGTGGTTAAGACGTCCGCCTTTTTTTTTGGGGAGGTCGGGGGTTCGATCCGGGGCACGAACCACTAACTTTTCGGAGTTATGTGCGTTTTACAAACAATTAAATATCACTTGCTTTAACAGTGAAGGAAAACATCGCGAGGAAACCTGCATTCTTCAGAGTTCTCCATGTTCTCAAAGATGTGTAAAGTCTGCAATCCGCATTGGGCCAGCATGGCAGACCTACCTAAAACCTTTCTTACTTTGAGAGAAGACCCGGCTCAATAGTGGGCCAGCAATGGGTTGATCATGATCATGATACATTAAGGAAGGACAGTAATTATAGTACGCGCAAAGCAAGTAGTCCAATCTGAACAAGAGGCGTATACTGCGCATTGTACAAAAACGAGTTTAACTTGTGTATTTAATGTCGTCGTCTCATTGTACAGTGCGACAAGGCTATCTTGGCGCGCGGCGAAAATCGGAACTAACGTTGCCGTCGAATGTCCCCTTTGTTCTTGTTTGAATATTCTAAGCCTTTGTTCTCCAACAGCGCCCTCCTGTCTATGTCATTCAAGTGCCAAGAGAGCCTTGTCGCACTGTATATATTTGCGCAGTGTTTATAATGGGTAAAAAGGTAAAGTACACTCACTTGCCAGTACATATAGCCCATTCATACAGCTTGTCGAGGAGGTTCTCACTCAACAGATACTCGAGGCAGGCGGCGGCGCTGGAGTTGCAGCTGATCTCTTTGGCGCGAGCCTCCAGCACTAGCAGGGTCGTGAGCTGCTCCAAATGGTTCACTACCCCTAGTACATCGTCGTGGAGGTGTTGGGGCTACAAGAATGTTACGGGCTGATTTTAGTCAGTTACCTATACAATATGACTATTTCTGTTGTACGCATAATCTCTAAACTTAACTAAATTGGGCAGATCTACCCTTTTTCACAGGGAACATTATGAAAGCGACAGCAAACCATTTAGACCTGCCATTTCAGTTTGATTCTTTCGGCAGAATTTGCAGTAATTGTGTTGTACAGATTCTCTGAATGCCTTTCCTTTCATAAAGCTCCCTGCAGAAAAAGCTAGCATTAGATTTAGACCTGGCAACTTGAAACTAAATAAAAAAATTAAAATATCTTTTGCAAAATGCAGACGCAAGACATATATGGATCATATATGTTTATGCATATTTGCATATGAAAATAATCATATAGGTATTACGTTGCATATTTTAATCCTAATTTATATTTAGTTTTTCATACCTGTGACTTGAGTATGATGTCGTGCGCCTGTTGCCAATGCTTGCAGAAGGAGCTGTAGCACGCCTGAGGCTCGTAGTCGTGGCGAGGGTCGAGGGTGCGCGACAGCTGCCTCGCTAGCGTCAGCGACGTGCTCCGCAGCCAACTCATCTTGCTTGCTTATTTCATTATACCCTGCAATCGTCTTGAAACTTATCACCTTAGATGCGAAGCTTCAATGGGGCACCCATATATCAACTCTTGCTAGCAAATTGAGCTCTGCCGCTTACGCTGTTAGAAAGATTCGGCAGTTAACTGACGTGGAAACCGCAAAGATAGTATATTTTGCTTACTTCCATAGTATTATGTCTTATGGAATCTTAATATGGGGTAAAGCGGCAGATATTGGGAGAATTTTTGTATTACAAAAAAGGGCAATACGCGCAATTTATAACTTAAGACCACGCGATTCCCTTCGAGAGAAATTTAAGGAAATAGATATCCTTACTGTAGCCTCTCAATATATTTATAATAACATAATTTTTGTAAGACAAAATATTCTTAGTTACAAGAAAATTGGTGATCTACACAATAGGCTAACTAGAAACAAAGACAAGCTTGCAGCTCCTACCTTCCGCCTCAGGAAAGTCCAAAAGTCATTTGTGGGTATGGGTATTACCTTTTATAATAAAATCCCGCAAACTATTTTGGACTTACCTTTGCACAAGTTTAAAAAATCTATTAAAAATATGCTCCTGAAAAAAGCATATTACACAATTGAAGATTATCTAAATGATAAAAGAGCGTGGATTTGACCTGCAGCTCGTTCCAGCAACGCACAAGACTGCCAATACTATTTTATACATGGCATAATCTTGTACCTATATCAAATATTTGAAAAGAGCAACCGCCGAGTTTCTTGCTGGTTCTTCTCGGTAGGAAAGGCATTCCGAACCAGTGGTAGATGCATCCGACTATTCGTAAGTGCATGTAAAAGTTTATACGAATAAAAAAGATTTTTATTTATTTATATCACTAGCTTATGGCCGCGACTTCGTCCGCGTGGACTGCACAAATTTCGAACCTCTATTTTATACCCTTATTACAATTTCATAGGGTTCTCCAATTTTTTGAAAATAAAAAAATATAGCCTACTAGATGATGCCTGCGACTTCGTCCGCGTGGATATAGGTTTTTAAAAATCATGTGGGAACTCTTTAATTTTTCGGGATAAAAAGTAGCCTATGTCCTTCCCCGAGATGAAAGCTATCTCTGTACTAAATTTCATCAAAATCGGTTGAACGGTTGAGCCGTGAAAGGCTAGCAGACAAACAGGCAGACAGATAGACAGACAGACAGATAGACAGACAGACAGACAGACAGATAGACAGACAGACACACTTTCGCATTTATAATATTAGTATGGATGTAACTCAGGACTAATGTAGCTTTCTACTGGTGAAAGAATTTTCAAAATCAGTTATGTAGTTCCAGAGATTACTTCGTACAAACAAACTTTACCACTTTATAATATTAGTATAGTTATAGGTACATATATCAAACTTCACATGAGCGAAGCTGAATGGATCAACTAGTTTATTTTAAATATTTTAAGAGAACTTTTCCTGGTATAAGTCCCGCAAATTACTAATGCGAGTGGCCACCATTTTAGTGACATCAGCACTAGACTGAAGTTTCGAGCTGATGGTATATTTTTACTAAAACATACGTCAAATGACGTCATTTCGATGTTAATGCGACACGGTTTCAGCGCAATAGCAATTTGCGGGTCTTACAGTTACCTAATAAATTAATTTATCATGAAGTGCTAAATATAGCAGACTCATTACTTAATTAATGCTAGTAATTTAACATTTAACCCCAACTAGTCATTAAAGGCAAACAAGTATCTCATTAGTCAACTGAAAGTGTAATCAATGACATTTAAATGTGTGCCAGATAAATATTACAATTATAGTTTAATCTAGCTGGTGCCCACGACTTCGTCCGCTTGGATTTATGTACTTAAAAATCCTGTGGGAACTCTTTGATTTTCTGGGATAAAACGTAGCCTATGTCACTCCCAGGTCTTAAACTATACCCATGCAAAAAATCAACGTCGATCCGTTGCTCCGTTGTGACGTGATTGAAGGACAAACCAACAAACCAATAAACCAACAAACCTTTTACTCACAATTTTGTCTACATAGAATGATGTTTTTAAAAATAGTGTGTTGGGCAGGTCATACTTTGTATATCCCTCTGCTTGTCTGAGAAAGTCCCTTCAAAATCAGTTCAACCATTCCGAATATGTACTATAGCTAGATTATCTTCTAGCTCCCTCTGCTCTGATGTTCTAGCATGCTCGGCATGAGTTGCAGTGCATCTTTGTATGAACGACTTACACACCACTATATTGTACACTAGCTGATGCCCGTGACTTCGTCCATGTGGAATTAGGTTTTTTAAAAATCCTGTGGGAACTCTTTGATTTTCCGGGATAAAAAGTAGCCTATATCACTCTCCAGGACTTTATCTATACCCAAATCACGTCAATCCGTTGCACCGTTGCGACGTGATTGAAAAACAAACCAATAAACAAACACACTTTCGCATTTATAATAAGAGTACTAAACTTTATGGTAAGTACTAAGTATTTGAAACTTTCCCACAAGTTGCAAAAACATCTATACAAAGTTACATCGATGTAGTAATGCATAAAGGATAAACAAAGATACATTATTTTTTAGAAATAGATGGATCAGAATCCTGATCAAACAAATATGCAACTTTCACTATCTATTATGGAATGGTACAACAGCAAATACCCAACAATAAATATCTAGTATTGCAGAAATATCAGATAGAACCTGCGTGAACCTACACACAATAACACAAAAGACTATGAGCGATCACTTTCTGATACATTTCACTCATCTGTTACACACATTATGCTATAGGTATCTAATTGTTCATATCAACTTTTCAACTAGGCAAGTCAATGTAAAATGTTTGTTCTACAATTCCTATTATTGGAAGAACTAAGTAACTGTTTGCTCTCTAAAAGACAATTTTCCCATGCTTTCATTTTTCAACACATCACATACTGTAGCCTCGTCTGCTGATTGAGATGAGTGATGATGTCAAAATTACGAGTACAAAGGACCTTGACATTATGACTTGCCTCGAATCAAAGACGCCTCAATAATACTAACAAACATACAATTACACTGCTACATATAAGAAACAAAAGTGTTATATAGAATAACGTACCTTGAGGCAGACCGTCAGGTCAAAAATAGACGCTACAGCCACAAAATAACCACAAGTTCGCACTGTTACATGATACGTAATATTTATCGTCACAATTCACCTTCCTGTAACTGAATAATAACGTGTTTTAGCCACTTTTTACTAACACTTCATCTGTGTTGATATTCTGAATGTTTTTATATCAAATTGGTTGCATCCCACTAAAAAAATTGATGAATTACGTCTCAAAAGAGGCGAAAAGCAAAACAACCATATTTGAGCACGAATGACATCACTAATGACACTAATGACAAGTGAGCTGTGAGAGTGAGAGTGACAAAGGCTTGACGGGCAATGATAATGACATATGTCAATTGTCAAATATGACACTAGTTTTTTATGTTGCCAGTAAGTTTTATCAACATTACAAAGTTTGATGTGGGTAACTTTAGAGTCTGTGGTCTGGCCAACGAAAGATGAGACTGATGGAAAAGAGCGGCAAAAAAACCGGTTAAGTGCGAGTCTGGCTCGCGCAACGAGGGTTCCGTACTACAGTGGTATTTTTTCGACATTTTGCACGATAATTCAAAAACTATGATGCATAAAATAAATAAAAATCTGTTTTAAAATGCACAGGTGAAGCCCTTTCAATATGATGTGAAAGATCAGTGCATAGAATATGTGGTCCCGAAAATGAAGTAGGTAGGTATTTCACTTCGGATCTTGACCACCTACAAGAAATAAAATGCCGTATTAGCCAAGCTAAAATTATGTTTCACAAGATGTCCAAGACCCTCTGCAGCACCAAATTACAGCTCGAGCTGAGATGCCGCCTTGTCAAGTGCTATGTCTGGTCCACCCTCTTGTATGGTTGTGAAACTTGGGTTCTCAAAAAGGAAGCAAATAACCGCCTGCAAGCTTTTGAGATGTGGAATGTGGATCTACAGGAAAATGCTAAAGATAACGTGGAACAGCTTTACACCGAACACGAAGGTACCTACTGGAAATGGTCCACAAACACAAAGAACTCATGTCCACTATCATGCGAAGGAAGATCGCTTTCTTTGGGCATTTACAAAGAGGAGCCCAATTCTCATTTCCGAGATTAGTTTTGGAAGGAAGGATTGAGGGCAAAAGGGCTCCAGGTCGCCAAAGACGCAAATGGTTGGACGATATAAGGGGGTGGACAGGGCTTAGTTATCCAAAGTTGAAAGAGGCGGCTTAAAACTTCGTTTTGAAGAAGGCACGCGATGATGATGATGATGTTAATGAGACATGGTTCCAGCGCAATAGCAATTTGCAGGACTTATAGGTTATTCCGTGTCATACTAATTTCAGACTGCTAGCATTAGCAATTTGCGGGATTTATACTTTATCTCACACACTTCTGTTTCTCAGAAAATAAGTAGGTAAGTCTGGCAGTCCTAGGATCTTGCTCTATTGGACAGGGCTTGACAGGGTAGGGCACTAACAGCCGCACTCAGAGTCGCTTAATCGTTACTTAAGGCATTCTTTAGTATAGATTTAGGTCAGGTCTAAGCACCGAGTAGATAACAAAGGCAGTGCAGAGTAGCAAAACTAGAGAGGGAATTCTCGGTTTGATTCAGAAGTTCCCTAATTGTCGCCCCTCTGTTCCATAACCTAATATTTGACATATTACCGTCGATCAAACCAAGAGTTCCCCCTTAAGAAATAAGTAGGTACTAATTCTTGATAATAATTATTAGGTACTTTCGATATCGATGGAGTTCCCTCACTCTAGTTCGCTCTGGTAGATAAACTCTGTTTCACTCTCAGAACAAGAACAACGAGTTTCACTATGTAATATTGTCATTATTGTCATATTTTTTTATAATAGTAGGTAGATATTTAAATATTTTTGTAAGCCATGTATTTCATAAATATTTAACTGAATTTAGTTTATTTTGATATTTATATTTTATTTTTATTTATTTATAACTTTATTAATAAAATAATAGTTATGTCGCTCCCGAAGGCGAGAAGTGTGAGATCCATTATGTCCTTAGGGTCGATTAGGTCATCGGGGGTGGAGAAAACGTTTCGGAAAGAAAAAAAAGGAGATGGCGAATTACATAGCTTCGACAAAATTTTAATCATGGCCTGCGAGAAGTTCGACTGTCCTTACACAGTAAGTGTGCGTAAGGAAGTTAAACCAGGTTCGTTTTACTCGATTTGTTACACTCCAAATTATATCAATTATAATATCATAATCCAAATAATATAATAATAAGTAGTAGGTATTATTATTTTCTCTGGAATTGAAATCGGTAGTACGACAAAAATCCAATTATAGTGCCACCAGGCACCAACTTATTTGTTCAGGTGGGCAAAATTGGAACTATTATTTTAATACCAAATTCTCCACTAGCGACACTGACACTGGAACAATAGTTGGTGCCAGTATACCTATATAATGTACTCTGTGGTTGGTGGCACTGTAGTGGAAACTGCGACTTCACGGTTTTTTCCGCTAGTATTAACTATGTACTTATGAGTTGCACCCTGTGCGTGCGTGCCTTAGCTCTATTGAAATAAGTATAGGTGATTGGCTGCGTTGGAGTTGAATACTGATTTTATTTTCGTTGCCTCGTGTGAGAGATGATCCAGATTGTTACTCTTTTTTTCAGATTATCTCATGAATTTCAAACAAGCAAATACAAAACTTAAAACTAAACGGATAAAAGTATTGTCAGAGACCTTATCCGCATCTGACGAATCTGCTATAAAAACTAAACGAAAGAGTTATCATCAATCGTCTTTAAAAAATGCATCTATTTCTTTTCACCCCCTTCCTATTATTACCGTAACTATGGTGTATGACAACTACAATACGCTCAGAGAAATTCTCATAACGAAAATGAAGGATGTACCACGATCGTTGCTGAGAATATTCCATCTATTATTACCGTGCTACCGAAATTTGGTACGGATAACTATTAGTAAATGCAAGATAAATATGTACACAATATATAAGTTGGGAAAAATACTTGAAACCTCTACAATTACTGAGGTATGCCTTGATGATTCACCAGTGATAGGAGCCGACTATACAATGCTACTAGAAACCACAAAGCTTAGGTATCTCTCTCTATGCAGATGTAATATAGAGGACGACGCGTGCAAATCAATAGCTGCAAAGTTGCGCAACTCGGCTTCTGCTCAGAATTTATTACTTTTAAATCTATCTTCAAACCGCATTACAGATGAAGGGGCCAAACATATAAGTAACGCTTTGAGAAGTAATAGACATTTGCGGTATTTAAATCTCGCTGACAACCACATCACTGACTGCGGCGTTGGTCAAATTTTAGACGTTTTAATAGAATTCCCACTGACTTCTGACGAAATCATAATCATGCGGCGGAGACGTTTGGAATATTTGAAACGTAGAAATGATATGTATGCAAAATGTTTAGGTCAGCTCTGTCATAAATCATTGAATGGCGTGAGTCAACTTCGCAAGAAATCGCCAAGAAGAAAAACATCTGTGACTAGTCTTAAAAACAAATCAAGTGTAAGAAAAGAGAAAGACATGCCAACGAGCTCAAATGCAGATGATGACTACATAAAAACAAAAGCTGAAATGCTTACAACAGAGATTTTGGGTCCTTTCGAAGATCCTTTTCATTCAGAAACAATAAAGCATATTGAGGGATACGTTTACAGTATTGGAAATATGACACTGTCTTATCTAAATTTAGCTTACAATAACTTATCGTATTTGAGCGTTAGAAAATTACAGAATGTGATAAAATACCAAATTAACTTCAAAATTAATGGAGGTCTCATAAAAATTGTGATCGAAGGCAACAAATTACCAATTTCCTGTCCAGAACTGACTACTGTAGATGAAATGATGGCAAGAAATACTGTTGGCAAGAAAACAAGTCGTGCTGTAAAACAGTAAGAAATTGAAAATAAAATAATCGTTATTGCTGGAAATATTTTTATTATTTAGCAAATACTTATTTTTATTTACAAAATCAAATGCTTTATTATAAACTTAGGTACCTAAACTAAATTAAGTTACTTAACAAAATGAAAAAATCATAATACATAACTTCTGCTCTTAATTTTACGAACACATATGTATTTTGGTAACTTTCGTGGTAAACTTTTATCGTCACATTTTCGTTTTTTAGCATACCTAGTCAAATAAATAAAAATATAATTTTTTATACATTCACTACTTAAATATATAAAATCAAATCATATAAATTATAAACTACCTACTTAACCAATAAAAATAATACGTATTTAGCACCAACAATTTCATTTGTCAACGTTTATTGCATATTTACTTAGAAGCACTCTGGCAGCATTAAACTTAAAAGTCTATTAGTGAAATATATTTCATCAATTAGGTGGAAGGTATTCTCTGTTAGGGGTTGTGGGGTAGCTGCTGTCACCTGCCCCTTGAGGGCGCGTCGTGCTTGATGGGAAGCCGGGGCCTGAAGGTTTTCCTGACGGGTAGCCGGTTTCTGACTGAGAACCAAGATAACTTGTTGTACTCTGGGATCCTGGGTAGTTTCCGGAAGAAGTTTCAGGTCTATCAGGGTAGGAACCAGATGGAGTCTGTTGACCAGCGCTGCTAGGATATGATGCCGTTGGTTGCTGCTGTTCTGGTCTTCCAGGATAAGAACCTGATCCTTGAGGTCCTGAGCTACCAGGATAGTTAGGTTTCAAACCTTGGGAACTGGAACCGGGATAACCAGCTGGTTGTTGAGGATTAGCACCAGGGTAGCTAGATGGACGTTGAGATCCGGCGCTAGGGTACCCAGTTTGGCCTTGAGGACCAGAGCCAGGGAAGCCAGGTTGACCTTGAGGACCAGCGCTTGGGTAGCCAGCTGGACCTTGAGGACGAGCGCTAGGGTAGCCAGCTGGACCTTGAGAACGAGGACCAGGGTAGCCAGTTGGGCCCTGAGGAATAGCGCCTGGATAGCCAGCTGGCCTTTGGGGACCAGCACCAGGATAACTTGCTGGACCTTGCGGACGAGCAATAGGGTAGCCAGTGGGACGTTGAAGACCTGCACTAGGGTAGCCAGCTGGGCCTTGAGAGCCAGCGCCAGGGTAGCCAGCTGGACCTTGAAGGCCAGTACCTGGGTAGCCAGATGGACCTTGAGGACGAGAGCCTGGGTAGCCAGCTGGACCTTGAGGGCCAGCACCTGGGTAGCCAGGTGGACCTTGAGGACCAGCGCCTGGGTAGCCAGCTGGACCTTGAGGACCTGTGCCAGGATAGCCAGCGCCAGGAAAACCAGGAAGAGCTTGAAGGCCAGCGCCAGGGTAGCCAGCTGGACCTTGTGGGCCTGTACCAGGGAACCCTGCACCAGGCAATTGCGAACCAATGATGGAATAATCGTACAGATTTGCGTTAAGTTCAAAAAAGTTAGATGCAGAGTTGCAGTCAAACTGGTTCCACCAAACACAGACGAAATATTCTTGAGAGAATATGGTACCATTAGGGCATAAGAAGTCATATGTTTTGTTATTAGCGCATACATGGAAAACTTGGCACCGAGTTTCGATATCAGCGTAATAGCCTGGGTAAGGTTGCGCATCACATCTGAAAGATGTTTCTGGAACATAGGAAAGTATTGGGTAATCTATATCTGGTTCACCGGGGATTGCCGAATAGTCACCTCCTACATAACTACCATCATCAAAGCCAGCATTTCCTGGTCCAAAGCCAGGTTGGCCAGGTCTAAATCCGGGAGCTCCAGGTCCAAAGTCGGCACGACCTGGCGTTTGTCCTGGGTAGTTTCCACTTGATCCGGGGTAATTTTCTCCTTGTCCTGGGTAATTAGCTCCTTGTCCTGGGTAATTAGCTCCTTGTCCTGGATAGTTTCCACCTGGGCCGCTTGGAGTTTGACCTGGGTATTTCTGGCCCGGATAACCTGTGCCTGCTGGTCCGCTTGAAGTTTGACCTGGGTATTGTTGTCCAGGATAACCTGGGCCTGCTGGTCCGCTTGGAGTTTGACCTGGGTATTTCTGGCCCGGATAACCTGGGCCTGCTGGTCCACTTGGCGTTTGACCTGGGTATTTCTGGCCAGGATAACCTGGCCCTGCTGGTCCGCTTGGCGTTTGACCTGGGTATTTCTGGCCCGGATAACCTGGGCCTGCGGGTCCGCTTGGAGTTTGGCCTGGGTATTGTTGTCCAGGATAACCTGGTCCAGCTGGTCCACTTGAAGCTTGACCTGGATATTTTTGGCCGGGATAACCTGGACCTGCTGGTCCACTTGGAGTTTGACCTGGATATTTTTGACCGGGATAACCTGGACCTGCTGGGCCATTTGGAGTTTGACCTGGATATTTTTGGCCAGGATAACCTGGGCCTGCTGGTCCACTAGTAGTTTGGCCAGGATATCCTGGGCCTGCGGGTCCGCTTGGAGTTTGACCTGGGTATTTTTGGCCAGGGTAGTCTGGTTGATTATTCGAGGGATATCTTGAGGGTCCTGATGGGTAACTAGGCGTAGAATTTGGTGCAGAGCCAGGATAATCCTGTGAGGTGGGTGATGTAGGGTAGCTGCTTGTTGGACTGGGTTGATAGCCAGGCCTAAATGAAGGCGTTGTAGGGCCGAACGGTTTCCCCGGTTTGTCATACTCGTACCCGCTTTGTGCCACTGCTGCCGCCAGCAATACTGGAATAGAGAATATCAATTTCAGTTATTAGATACGCCATAATTTAGTTTTTTTCTACACTCTCTGAGACAAACAAATGACAAGCGACAAAAACTCAGTAGGCGTTAACCATTTTAATTCACTAATCAATCACAAACGAAACTATGTAGTCGAATTGAACTTCGAATGTTTTTTTAAAACATGTTTGTGATTTACCACTCAAAAGGGGCCCACTGAGTTTTTGTCTCTGTCATTTGTATGGGATTACGTAACAGAGAGTGCTATACTAACTTCTCTCTGTGGATAGAGTATAGGCAGAGTGAACTCTCGGTTTGATCCTGAATCGACGATAATATGTCAAATATTAGGCTATGGGTAAAGAAAAATAGGTGCCTAGCGTAAAGATGTCAAGGTCCCAACAAAGCTTTTTAAATATAATTAGGGCCATCGTAAAACTGTGGTCATTGCGAAATCAAATGGGTCGGTATTTATTAGCATTTCATCTCATTTCCTCCCCTAGCACAATGGACCGCAGATGACATCGCGTGGGAGCGACTCGCTTTGGCGCTTGCACAACTACGCATAATGGGGAAATTATTGTAATCGTATACAGTCTTTCCGAAATCGCCCAGAATGTAAAAGATACTTTGTGTATCTATGTTAGATTTTCAAACTGCAAAATTAAGTATAAAAAATCTGTTGATCTTGAAATCCTGAAGATTATAAAGTTGTTGTGTGTGTTCATCACATACTTTATTCCGGCGCTTCTTCTACTTGAGGTCTTTTGACTTTACTACTCAAATATTAGAGGCGCCGCCGGGATAACCTAACCAGTTCTAACTGGTGATGTGTGGTACAGCATTAAAAAATAAACGTTTTTTCTTTCTTTCTTTCTTTCCATAAAAGTTCGGAAGTTGGTGTACTTCGGCCACATTACGAGAAATAGCAAATACGACCTCCTTCAGCTCATTATTCAGTGGAAAATAGCCGGCAGAAGACCACCAGGACGTAGAAGAACATCATGGCTAAAGAATTTACGCCAATGGTACGGGAAGAGTACCCGGTGTCTTTTCCGAGCAGCAGTGTCCAAGGTGCAAATAGCCCTAATAATTGCCAACTTCCGATAGGCTAAATTACATCGCACTTCGCACAGCGTTTTTCGATTTGATTGATTGAATTCCCGCGGAAGCTGCCCAGACATTTCACAAAATTTTCTCAATTAAATTTCGATTTTCTCAAAGAAGTTCTCAATTCGTCTTAATCTTTTTTGTACTAACTGTATACTGCTATGTATAGGTAGGCACACTTATTTAATAAGCTTAGCCCTTGATAAAGTGATGAAGTTTTACAAGACTATTATTAATATGTAAGTACGTTGCATTAATGAAGATTAAATACCTTAAAGAGGGTCATTGTAACAAAATTGAACTTTAATATCTTATCGATTATTATTATGTAAATAATAATTTTATAAGTATTTATTATGTAAATATTTATGTTACGTATCATTATTTCATTAGATATAACTTATAGTTATTTTCATTCTTGTAGTGGCAGTGGCAGGTATACAAATAAAATGTATCTACCTATATTTGTGTGTAAAAATTATGTGCGTGCTCGGGATCGAACCCCGGACCCCGAATAAGAGTTCGACAATCACCACTATGCTATTACGGCTTTTGCCGCACAAGTGCTATTTGTAAAGTGATCTATACCTATAAATGGAAAAGCAAACTGACTGGCTAACTGACTGACTGATCTATCAACGCAGAGCGCAAACTACTGGACGGATCGGGCTGGAATTTGGCATGCAGATAGCTATTATGACGTAGACATCCGCTAAGAAAGGATTTTTGAAAATTCATTCCCTAAAGGGGTAAAACAGTTTGAAATTTGGAAAGACCACGCGATCAATAGTCACGGGCATAAGTTAGCTAATAAGTATTCATTGATGCTGACTATCCTGTGAAACATACATTCTCATAATCATATCATCATCAACCCCTCGCCGGCCCACTACAGAGCACGGGTCTCCTCTCTGAATGAGAAGGGGTTTGGCCATACTCCACTGCGCTGGCCAAGTGCTGATTGGCAGACTTCACACAATATCTTTGAGAACATTATGGAGAACTCTCAGGCATACATATTTCCTCGCGATTTTTCCTTCACCGTTAAAACAAGTAAGTAAAAGCGCACATAGGTAACTCCAAAAAGATCGACGTGCGTGCTCGAGATCAAACCCAGGATCCCCAAATAGAGATACATACAAAATAGTGGACACATCGAGACCGATGTCTGTGTCTGATGTGATTAGGCTATTCACCGCTTTTGCTATACAAGTGCGTTATGCCCACAAACTTACCTATGCCACCAGTATTTACAAAGTGATTAGCTAATAATTATATTCATTCATGCCGACTATCCTGTACATCATATGTTCTCAAAACGCGTGAATGCCGCTGTTTCTCAAAGCGCCTAAGTAGCCCACTCAATGTTTATTGCGAGTACGAACAATAAGCCGACACTTGAAGTTAATGCTGTACACATTCTTAGCATTGCTTGCATGTGTACTAAGCACCAAATGCTTTGTATTTGACTTGTAAGTAAACTAGGCGCTGAAATCTCATTATCATCATCAACCGATAGACGTCCACTGTTGGACATAGGTCTTTTGTAGGGACTTCCACACGCCACGGTCTTGCGCCGCCTTAATCCAGCGGCTTCCTGCGACTCGTCTAATGTCGTCCGTCCACCTAGTAGGGATCTTCCAACACTGCGTCTTCTTGCGTCGTTGGGTTTGATCCGCCTGGATCCAGCGGCTCCCTGCGACTCGTCTGATATCGTTCGTCCACCTAGTGGGGGGTCTTCCAATACTGCGTCTGCCGGTGTGAGGTCGCCATTCCAGCACCTTGGGACCCCAACGTTTATCGGTTTTACGAACTATGTGCCCTGCCCATTGCCACTTCAGCTTCGCAACCCGTTGAGCTATGTCGGTTACGCTAGTTCTCCTACGGATCTCCTCATTTCTGATTTGATCACGTAGAGAAACTCCAAGCATAGCTCTCTCCATCGCCCGCTGAGTGACTCTGAGCTGTCTTATGAGGCCCATAGTTAGCGACCGTGTCTCGTATCCATGTGTACTGGCAACACGCACTGTTCGAAGACTTTGGTCTTCATTTTTCAATACAACCTTACTCAATTATGTAAGTACCTAACTTTAAAGTCTTGCTAATTATAACGAAAAAATACCTAGTTATTTAACTAAGATCAAGAGATTGCTACAAACAAAAGCTCTAACAAACATTATTTTCTCCCAAATTTGAGAAGATAAAAATCAAAAGAAGTAAATGAATTAGCCAAATTCAAATTCAGTTCAGGGTTACTAACGGTTACATCTTTATGTGCAGCAACTGGCTACAATTAATACTTTGAGATGAGGCGATTACCCATTTAGAAGTTCTTTATGACCGATTACAGACTAGGTAGGTATAAGTACGCGTCAGGTTGAGATAGCAATCGGGGTGGGAACGCCCCGCACAACTCACCCAGAGCGGGCGAGCACGGGTGACGTGCGAGTGTGCGGGGTGTCTAGCCGCGCCGCCTCATACCCCGATTGCCATCTCGACCTGTCGCGGACTTATTTGATAACAATTCTATTATATTATTATATATTATAGATATTTCTTCTTATTTTAAACTAGCTTATGCCCGCGATTTCACCCGTGTGGATTACACAAATTTCAACCCCCTATTTTACCATCTTAGGGACTGAATCTTCCAAAATTCCTTTCTTAGCGGATGTCTACGTCATAATAACTACCTGCATGCCAAACAACCCGGTCCGCCTAGTAGTTAAAAATATTTATCACAATTTCATTTCACTACTTTGTCGGCGTGATTAATGTTTATACCCATGCCAAATTACAGATTACTAACACTAAAAGTCGAGGACGGACGATCATGGCAAAACTATACGGGTTCCTTGTTTACTACGGAACCCTAAAAATTGCTGTGACGGTAGGCAAACGATTAACGAAGTTAGGTAAAGCTATTCGATCCCAACAAAATTATCGCGGAAGACAAAGTCCCAGGAAAACGCTATTCTAAATATACATACCTACTACTTATAGAAAGAAAAAGTAACTGACTGATCTATCAACGCACGCTCAAACCACTGGACGGATCGGGCTGAAATTTGGCATGCAGATCCACTAAGAAAGGATTTTTGAAAATTCAACCCCTAAGTGGGTGAAATAGGAGTTTGAAATGTATGTAGTCCACGCGGACGAAGTCGCGAGCATAAGCTTGTAGTTACATAAAATGTTTATTTGATACTTACAACAAAACGTTGACAAACGTAGCATGGTGTTGGTGCTTTGCATGTGCCTTAAACTAAACCTGAAAAATAAAAATATTACATTTTACATAACAAAATTGTTCTATTTTACCTATTGATTAGGTAATTTTATAAATGGAAACATAGAAGTGGTAATCACTACCGATATTATAAATGCGAAAGTGTGTTGTTTGTTGCTTTATTGGTTTGTTGGTTCGTTGGTTTGTTGGTTTGTTGGTCTGTCCTTCAATCACTACGGAGCCACGGATCGACGTGATTTTTTGCATGGGTATAGTTAAAGACCTGGAGAGTGACATGGGCCACAAACAGTTCCCACGGGATTTAAAAACCTAAATCCGCGGGCATCAGCTAGCAAAGTATATTTTCTCGTAGGTTTATAGACATTTTAGACAGCTTTAAGTGTTTTCATTTTCTGCTGCCTCGCAGAATCCTCCTATACGATCGAATTATTAATTTGTTAAGGTAGGTAGAAGCCTTTTTTTTAATTGGTAAAGCTTAGAAATTTTAAAGAGATACAGAGCTAAACTTTAATTTTAAAAGAGAAAATAAATTCAAGTCACTGATCGAGAAGATCGTACCGGAACGCTAAATCGTTTGGCGGCTTTTCCGGTGGGGTGGTAATTAACCACGGCTCTATGGCTAAAGCCAGGAATTGAACCCGGAACCTCCCACATATAAGACTACAGGGTAGCGTGGTAACTAGCCACGGCCGAAGACAATTATTTAATTATAGTTTTTCAGGCTGCCAGGAATCAAACCCGGGATTTACCGCTTATAAAACCACAGCGCTTATCACTGCACCTGGGAGGTGGTCGCACATGATCTAATTTATGAAATGCGACCTTAAAAATTAAAAGTCAACACTTATCACGTTGCATTAGAGTATTGTATTACGGAGTTTCGTACCGCGACAAAGCATAATGAACAGTTTTTTGTCGTCTTAATTCATTTGTATACCATTATTGGTAAGGGAAAATTGCGTGAAAAACGGTTTCATTACCCATTATTAATTATTCGCATACCTACGTGCGCTCAGTAATTGTGAGAGGAGTGTTAATTTTAATAGGTATGTTAATAGACGGTTGGTTGATAGTTGATTTAAACAAAACCAAAATATTTTTTATCCAAGATAGGTTTGTATATTAATCTATAATATAAAAATGAATCACTAAATGTGTTGGTCATCGCAAATCTCGAGAACAGCTGAACCGATTTCGCTAATTCTTTTTTTAATAATATTCCTTGAAGTACGAGGATGGTTCTTACGGAGAGAAAAATTTAAAAAATTTGAATCGACTGTTAGGCGGAACGAAGTTCGCCAGGGCAGCTAGTTTGTCTAATAAAAGTTTTTATACCTACATCACAACTTATTTAACACTTATTTTTATTATCTCAATCATTAATGAATGTATGTTTAATTACAGCCTAGATATTTTGATATAGTGTAGATCGATTTCCAAAAAAAGCTCTAGTTTTCATAACGAATACTTTGTACGCCTAAATTAAGGTAAACATGGGACTACACCATTATCTTATACCCATTGCTAAACAAGTCAAAATATACTTATTTCATTTTATTTCAGGAAGCATTATCTAAATAGTTTAACAAAAATTAGGTAAGTAGGTATTAAAATATGTTCAATTATTATGTGCTACCTAAATAATGACAGTAATTAATTAAATCAGTTACAAAATAATAATAATAGTTACATTTTAAACTATTATTAAATATTTTCTGTATAATAAATAACTGTGCAGTAAATAAATATAATACAGAATTTGAGAGTTCGTGTAGGGCGGGCGGAATCTCTAAACGCCCAAAAAAGTTGCGCCCACTTAGCTACTCGTGTAATTAAAAATGAATCATTCAGTTTCCTGAGGCTTTTCGTAGAAATCCAAACTTTTGAATCACTTTTTCACGTTTAAAACCACTTTTCTAATCTGTGCTTTTTTAATTCACTAAACTGCGTACAACAGTTTTATTTTTTCAAAATTTGTAACACATTTTCCAACTCACCGTCTACGTACGGAGCGCTAGCTAGTTGGCGCAAACTGTACCTGAAACGCTTTGGCGAAGGCTTTTATGCTATCACCATAGTAACCACCACCTCTCGTAGGGATGGATGGCACTCGAAATAACAAATGTAAGCGATTTTGCAAATAACTGGGTCAACCTTACGCTTTGTACGTGGTTCTGAACATAATGATTAACACGTTTGTCGAGATTTTCCTTTGCGTTCATCATTGCAATCTCTTCGTATGCTGTACCTACTCGATAAGTACTTACTAATATACCGGGTGTTCTACTTATTTGGGCTAGTATCACGGAATAGGTAAAAAGGTGATACAAAACATTGACGATCATTGCTTTTGTTTTTCGAAAACGTACACCACTTTTTTGGTAAAGCACAAGCTTTAATTTAAACCGACCCACCCTACCGACAAAGCCGTACCGCCAAGCGTTTATAGCATTCATAAATCAACATGGGTTTAATAAAAATGCCATACCATTTCCAAGTTAGCCCGCTTACATTTTAGACTGCATCATCACCTACAACAGTCATCACTTGCAGTCAAGGGCTACCTTGTAATGAAATAATAAAAAATTCTTTATGAAAAAGTGCAATGTTTAGATAGTTATTTCTATTGAGATAAAGCATCAAAGCAGAGGTAAAGTACAAAGTGAACTTAGTTTATCTCATCAGTCATCATCATCACGAAAACCTCAGTCCCGAGCGAACCTTAACACTAACCTTAGTACCCGGTAGAAAATATTATACATCAACCTTTTCCTGCCAGCTACAAAAATGTACTTGCTTTTTTTAAACAAAAGAAACAGATCGGAGATCACTAAAGAAAGTTAATATCAAACTGTTTGAAACTAATAAAACATTCACCCTGTATATTTCTGTGACTCGATGACAGATTATTAAGCGAGGATTACTATTTTGTTTTGAATGATAGTCTTTAGCTTGTACGGTTACGGTATCAATAGTCATAAATATCACTTAGAGTAAAGTAAGAGGATTTTTCGCAACTATGAGGAGTTTATCTCTACTTTTTACAGAATATACTTACCTATCTGGAATTGCGCAAGTGGGGTTTAATTCAGGGTCTAAATTTTAAACCAAATCACCCCGTAGAAAAAAAAATTCCTGATTTGAATCATGTTGAATATTTTCTGTCTACTTATTTTCCGTCTAAAGCTTAACAAAACTTACGAACTTCCATTTTGAGCCCCACACTGGGACGCCATGGCGAACTCGCCGACTAGGCTACGTATCCAAACAATGCGTAGTGGAATATATGACTATGGTTAACTCACCTGGCTACGGTCTGGCGACGTTGCCAATTGAGAAGCGTAGCTGCGACCGATCAGCCTCTACGTGGAGACTGGATCACCTGGATACTCTGGCGACGTGGCGAGGCGTAGCCAAGGTGCCAGTATTTTGTATACAAGTAGGTAAGTTACGCATCCATCATTCAGTGGTCAACTGATCGTCAGGACAGACACCGGCTTGTTTGGGTTCGCTACTGTTATGTTATTGTGCTATTTATTTGGCAACCTCATTTGGCTACGGTAGGAAACCATAGCTACGTAGCCAGCGGCATCCCAGTGTGTTAGGGCTCTTAATTCATCAAGGCGCGATAAGGCAGGTCCGGGTGAAATGTCGGAAAAATTCTAGGCCAAAGATAACAAGTCGAAGATCATTCGATATTAATAGGTAACTCACGATTTGTTCAAAACCGACGAGTGCATTATCGATTGATTATATAAATCCAATCATGTTTCAGAAATAGCCATCATTTCCGTTATACTAGATACGTCCGTCATCTATAAAGGTAGGGTTCGCGCAGACATTAGACTTATGAATCTGTGATAAAATGTATTACATACTTTATTCTAAAATAACCATTGGTTAATACTTATTAAGGTACTAATTAAAATTAAAAATTGACTAAAATCTGGGATTGTATAAGTAATATGTCATGTTACCTACAATACGTCTAGATCCTGTAGGACCATCTGCTTTAAAATTAAACTAGCTTATGCTCGCGACGTCGTCCACGTGGACCACACTAATTTTAAACCCCTATTTCACCCCCGTAGGGGTTGAATTTTCAAAAATCCTTTCTTAGCGGATGCCTACGTCATAATAGCTATCTGCATGCCAACTTTCAGCCCGATCCGTCCAGTAGTTTGAGCTGCGCGTTGATAGATCAGTCAGTCAGTCAGCCAGTTAGTCAGTCACCTTTTCCTTTTATATATTTAGATTAAAGTAAGTAGCTGTATCATACTGGCATACTCTATCACAAAGTTTTTAGTTAAGTACATTAGTTCAGAATATTTTATTTGTAAGTAATTTGGCTTCACAAGGACAGGTCTAAAAATCTCTTCTACAACGAATTCTATGAATTCAATCAACGTGGGCGGATCAACATGGGCGGATTTCATTGGTCAGTTTTTATTTATATTTTTTCATTTTTTTTTAGATTTTTTTTTGTTTACAAAAAAAGCGAATTACTTACTTAGTAGGAACTTAACGAGTAAGATTAATGTTAGGTAAGTATGAGAAGTTACTTAGCTATTAACATAAATTCAAATTCAAATTTCTTTATTGAGAATATGGGTAAACAGGGCAGATGTTACAAAAACAAAAAAGGTACAGAAAAATTCTACTTATAAGCACGCAATATCATATTATCAGGCGAGTTGCCGATTGTCGTTTGTCTGCAATCATCTTGAGATGACTCCAAACAATTGATCTTGTGCAAACTTGCTAATAAGAATTTGATCGCAACGCAAGATTCGTTAATTAAGATTTGCAGACTATCGACGTTAAACAGTACACCGGTTGTAGCTAACGACTTTCCTTCTTTATCATTTAAGAAGATCTAGATAGATAAAAATTGGGTAAACTAGGTAGCTTACTGTTTAAATTTAATTAATTTTTAAAAGTTTCTGTACCTATTATAATTATCTAAGTACTTCTTTGATTCGGTTTTAGTAAAAGCTAACGTTGCAGATTTTGTCGCTAAAAATGAGACCGATTTCTGTAGTGGTTGTTTATTAGAATGGTACCTATACCTACTTTTTATACTTTTCGGATTCTTATTGCTATTAAGTGCACAATCGAGCTTCAGCGGCCAGTCTAAGCACTAGCTGATGCCCGCGACTTCATCCGTGTGGAATTAGGTTTTTTAAAAATTCCCGTGAAAGCTCTTTAATTTTCCGGGATAAAAATAGCCCATGTCAACCTCCAGGTCTTTAACTATATCCATGCATAAAATTACGTCGATCCGTTGCTCCGTTGCGACGTGATTGAAGGACAAACCAATAAACCAACAAACAAACACACTTTCGAATTTATAATATGGGTACTGATATTATTTTGACTTTATTTTAGATTTTTTTGATACATATGTACCTACTTAGTCGATATTTAGTGATATTTAGGTACTTTTAATGCTTTAGCGTTAGCGACCATGACTGTCTCGGATCCATAGGTAATACCTCCGAGGAGTGGTAATACTTACTTACGTCATTACTGGCAACACGCACTTGTCGAAGACTTTGGTCTTCAAGCATTGAGGAATTTATTGGAAGAGCAAGAGATCCACCTTTAATACTAGATATTATGTAGGTACCTATAGTCCGCGACAGGTTGGGATGGCAAGCAAGGTATGAGGCGGGGGGACGCCCCGTACACCCACATGTCACCCACGCTCGCTTGCACCGGGTTAGCGCGAGGGGCTATGCGGGTGTGCGGGGCGTTCCCTCCCCGATTCCCATCTCGACCTGTCGCGTACTATACCTATAATACTTGAGTATAACCTATGTCCAGAAAGTCCCAAAGAACGTCCAATCACCTAAAAATCAGTACCCTTATTATAAATGCGAAAGTGTGTTTGTTTGTTGGTTTGTCCTTCAATCACGTCGCAACTTTGCAACGGATTGACGTGATTTTTTGCATGGGTATAGATAAAGATCTGGAGAGTGACACAGGACAGAGGACACTTTTTATCCCGGAAAATCAAAGAGTTCCCACGGGATTTTAAAAACCTTATTACACGCGTATGAAGTCGCGGGCATCAGCTAATAGCAAATAAGCTCGAATAAGTAAAGCTTAAGTCACACAGGGCAAATACTCGTTGCGAATGCAATGGCCGCCGTGAGTAAATTCGCGAGGTGTGACATGCTACTCATGTGACATGCGAATGGAATTGAACATGTTCAATTAATATCGCCGCGAGCGCGCTACTCGCTGATAATTTTAAGTAATTCTTTAAACTTTTCTCCTCCTCTTGAGCTAA
This sequence comes from Maniola hyperantus, assembly GCF_902806685.2. Taxonomy (NCBI): domain Eukaryota; kingdom Metazoa; phylum Arthropoda; class Insecta; order Lepidoptera; family Nymphalidae; genus Maniola; species Maniola hyperantus. Next base: position 8,561,501 of record NC_048556.1, on the reverse strand, counting down.
TTCTTTTAAAAGAGTATTAGAAGCTCCAAAATGTTCTCTGCCGCTAATCCATTTACGAATCCATATTTTCTTTCTAGTAAACTTTTTCAGCATTTGCTCAGCCAAGTCCGAACACATCAACCGAATCAACCGTTTAAGAAGTGATTGACGACATCTTCTAACTACCACCACCACCACATCAACCACCGGATTTCGCGTGTAACGCACGACATGCACTTCGCTACATGTGACAAACAGGCAGCGAGTGGCTCGCTGCGACCTATCCGAAAGTCGCAACGAATAGATCGCAGCGAGCAAACTCACTACGTGCGACTTAACCTGAATCAATTTTGATTTTCGATTCGATAATGACGTTAGGTTGAAATCGTGGAATGATGGTGGGAACAGTCGTCAAATTCAAGCCTACATTCGATTTAGATTCGTCATCGTATTTCGTAACAAATCAATCAGTGCACCAAAATGTCACGATACATGACTACCTAGATCCTTCATCAAATTATACCCAAAGCGAATTAGCATAAAATACTAATAAGTATAAGTATATCCTCGTGCAGGTAGACTGTAGAATACGTTCACCACTGATCTCTCTCTACTAATACAAGTAGTTGTACGCTGGAACTGCGATTGCCGGGATGTTCCCGGTGAGTGCGTCCCGTGATTACCTAACACTATGACAAACGGAAAAAAAATCCTCTTAAGTCCTAGTCCTAGTGTGACACAAGAAGAATTTAAATTTTATTTAAATGTGTAACAGTGTGACTGAACGTGAAAAATAATTAAAACAACTTGATTTTTAGGGTTCCGTACCTCAAAAGGAAAACGGAACCCTTATAGGATCACTATGTTGTCTGTCTGTCTGTCGGTCTGTCAAGTAACCTACAGGGTACTTCCCGTTGGCCTAGAACCATGAAATTCGGCAGGTAGGTAGGTCTTATAGCAGACATAATATGGGGAAAAATCTGAAAACCGTGAATTTGTGGTTACATCACACAAAAAAACTAAACTGTGGTCATGAACTAATATTAGTGTTTTCCATTTTAAAAGTAAGACAACTATATCAAGTGGGGTACCTACCATATGAAAGGGTATCATATCATTCTAAAAGTTATTTTTATTTATTTTTATGCTTCATAGTTTTTGATTTATCGTGCAAAATATCGATAAAATACGACTGTAGTACGGAGCCCTCAGTGCGCGAGCCTGGCTCGCACTTGGCCGGTTTTTACTTTATTGGAACGTATAATTATTATACTTAGGTTGTTATAAGTTACAGCACTTTTTATTTTGATTTTTTATTCGGATACAAATTAGCCCTTGACTGCAATCTTACCTGGTGGTAAATGACGATGCAGTCTAAGATGGAAGCGGGCTAACCTGGAAGGGGTATGGCAGTTTTAATAAACCCATGCCCCTTTGGTTTCTACACGGCATCGTACCGGAACGCTTAATCGCTTTGCGGGACGGCTTTGCCGGTAGCGTGGTAACTAGCTGAAGCCTCCCACCAGACCAGACCAGAAATTTAGAAAATATAAAATTCCAAATCCCTGCCAGGAATTGAACCCGGGACGTCCCGCTAATAAGACCACAGCGCTTACAACTGCGCCAGGGAGGCCGTCGTCGCTTCATAAAATAGCAGCTGTCGAAGTTCAATACTAGTCGATTATTGATTACCAGTTAGGACTTAGGTCTACCTACCTACTTACTTTATGAGCTCATCGCGAATCGAACCAGATCTATAATTTTTGCTATTGAAAAATCAACCGAGTTAGTTTGCATTAAGGTACGTTTTACATTTACTAAAATAGTTAACTTGTGGTCGTGGTAAGTAAATAAACACATCATATATCTAAAGTAAATGATCGCAGCTTCGATGACAACATGAATAATTTTGCCACGAAACCTTATAATCCGTCATGTGCTTGATATCAGACATTCTTGGAAGTTAGGTACCACATAACATCATCATCATCATGATCAACCCATGACCGGCTCACTAGAGAGCACTGGTTTCCTCTCAGAATGAGAAGGTTTTTGGGCATAGTCAACCACGCTGGCCAAGTGCGGATTGGCAGACTTCACACACTACCTATTGTAAACATTATTGAGGCATGCAGGTTTCCTCACGATGTTTTCATTCACCATTAAAGCAAGTGATATTTAATTATTTAAAACGCAATTAATTCCAAAATGTTAGTGGTGCGTGCCTGGGATCGAACCCCCCAACCTCCAATTGGGAGGCGGACGACTACTATTCTATTGTGTACGACGTACGTATACAGTAGGTAGGTACACACTACACAGTTTTTCAAATCTTCGCAACCGAGAATCGAATCCAAAATCTTTATATTAATCAAATGGCCAAGTGAGAGTCAGACTCGCGCACTGAGGTTTCGTACTACAATCTCTTCTATCTACAGGCTCTTTACATGTCCCAAGTCAAAATATACAATTCAATTAATATGTTAACTACGTGAGGTTCCGCTTTACATCACCAAATGTAATCATAAATGACCATCTGGATTTAATTAAGCAACTCAATCTAGATTCCTTGTTTGTATGACCCGCGCTTAATTTAAGAGTAGGTACGTTTAGTAACATTACAATTAACAATAATGTAATTTTCACATAGATTTGTTATTAATCTCTTTAAAGTTTAATTGTCTGCTCTACGATTCCACAATAGATCTTCTTGAACACTTTGAGAATTAACTAAAAACAAATAATAAATATAAAAGCGGCCATATTTTTTTAGGGTTCCTTACCTCAAAAGGAAAAACGGAACCCTTAAAGGATCACTATTTGTCTTTCTGCCTGTTTGTCAAGAATCCTATAGGGTACCTACTTCCCGTTGACCTAGAATCATGATCATGAAATTTGGCAGGAAGATAGGTCTTATAGCAGACATGAGGTGAAAAATCTAAAAACCGTGAATTTGTGGTCACATCACAAGAAAAAAATTAAAATGTGTTCAAATATACAAATGTGTACAAATATTACTATTTTCAACATTCAAAGTAAGATTACTATACCAAATGGGGTGTTATATGAAAGGGCTTTACTTGTACATTCTAAAACAGATTTTCATTTATTTTTAGGCATAATAGTTTTTGAATTATCCTGCAAAATGTCGAAAAAATACGACTGTAGTGCGGAACCCTCACTGCGCGAGCCTAACTCGCACTTGGCCGGTTTTTTTAAATAAGAATGAATTCTTTAATTTATTTCTTGATTGAATGATCTAAAAAATTTGTGAAGTCTGCTCACATCACTGCATCAGCTCTGGGCCAGCGTGGCATGCGTGGCCAAAACCATTCTCATTCAGAAAGGAGACCGGAAAAAAGGAAAAGGTGACTGACTGACTGACTCACTGACTGACTGATCTATCAACGCACAGCTCAAACTACTGGACGGATCGGGCTGAAATTTGGCATGCAGATAGCTATTATGACGTAGGCATCCGCTAAGAAAGGATTTTTGATAATTCAACCCCTAAGGGGGTGAAATAGGGGTTTGAAATTTGTGTAGTCCACGCGGACAAAGTCGCGAGCATAAGCTAGTTAATTATAAGTGCATCCTATGCAAGTCGTGAATTTCAAAATCACAAGCCCTTTATTCGTTAAGTACCTATCGCATGGCGGATGTTCCAAATAAACATGTATCTCGTCACTTTGTTTTAGTTAGGGTGACCAACGGTTTTAAAGCATTTTCAGTAAAATGAAACGCAATGAAGAAAACATTTCAATATCATATGTATGGAACATTTCATATGTATTCATTTCAATATCATATGTATGTAACATTTCATATGTATGGAAGGACAAACAAACATGTTGTATGTTTGTTTGTCCTTCCATACACGCCCTAACTAAGTAATTAAACGACTTGATTTTTGGCATAGAGATAGTTGAAAAGACGGAGAGTAACATAGGCTACTTTTTATCCCGAAAAGTCAAAGAGTTCTCTCGGGATTTTTAAAACCCTAAATCCACGAGGACGAATCGCGGGCATCAGCTGGTACGACATATTTTAATATATTGGATAGTTCGAAATGGCATTTACACTAGATTTGTCGCCCAGTGTAAAATTATTATGTGCACGCATTGAATTTCTAAATGCTAGATTTATCCCTGGACCTTGGCCTTAGTCCGTCATAAGTACCACGGGTCTCCTCTCAGAGTGAGAAGGGTTTTGGCCATAGTCTACCACGCTGGCCAAGTGTGGATTGGCAGACTTCACACACCTTTAAAAACATTATGTAGAACTCACAGACATGCAGGTTTCCTCGCGATGTTTTCCTTCACCGTTAAAGCAAGTGATATTTTAATTACTTAAAAACGCACATAGCTCCGAAAAATAGGTGCGTGCCAAGGATCGAACCCCCGACATCCGATTAGGAGGCGGACGTCCTAAAGATTAATCTATCACAGCTTAATTAAGGGTCTACGGTATACGATAATGATTATCAAAAATAGAAAAGAACGTGTGGTGTACCTATTTTCAGCTCACGTATAACGAATGTACAAATGTAACTCGATTGGGCATCACGTCCTCAGGTAACGAGGCTCGAATCACTTATTTACGGCGACGCAGTGAAGAGTCGGGACCGTCGCTTTGCAACATTCAACTTTGCCCTGACTTGTACCACTCGTACTGTATCATCATTATAATGATTGCTAAATAGTCTCACTTAATTATACGAGAACATCAAACTCGGTTTGAGAAATTTACTCTAGTTTCAATTACTTATTTATAGTTTCACAATTTTTATGTTTATGTTACACCTTACTTAATCTTAATATTTACTTTTTTTATTCAATTTAAAGTGCTTGACTGTTATCTCCTACCTGATCGTAAGTGATGAGGCATTTCAAGATGAAAACGCCTTGGAAAGGGTATGGCAGTTTTATTTAAGTCTCAAACCCTTCTCGTACGCGGCATCGTACCGGAATACTAAATTGCTTGGAGGCACGGCTTTGCCGTTAGGGTGAAAACAGGCCACGGCCTTAACCTCCCTTCTGACACGTTACTTGTTTTTTCACTATCAGGAAAATTTTCACTGGTCATTTTTCGACAAATTTCCAAAAATATAGCCTACCTAGGTACTAATAGTCAATATCTTGCTCAGCATGCATTCCAATGTGGTGCCTTACTTATTAAATTAATTTTAACTTGTTTGAATGACTCGCGCCACTTATTTTACGTAGGTAATGGTCTATATTAGTTACCTTGACGCAAGTGTCAACAACAAGTTTACAAAGTTCCAACTCAATTTAATGAACGATGCATGAAAGACTAGGTAGTAATCGAACACGTACATTAATTATTTTTACCTACTTAGCTAAACGATATCAAAATTTCTGAAACCAGTTCGGAAAAAACTAAATAAACTCACCAACTTTATTTACTTCCTTACTCATATTTATTAAGTGTAGAGTGTACATGGTTAGTTGGGGTTAAAATGTATGAAGTGCGAAATCTTAAAGCTAGACCCATCGTGAAGAAGATCTTTGTAACACCTGAGTTGATGGTAGCACCTGTGAAGCGTACTTATTGGACCATTGTCTACTAAACACATAAACACACTGGAAGATATAATTTAACAAATTGTTCTTCTTCACAATCGTTTACTCTTGGCAGATTGAACAATTGAGAAGAAGAAGAACGTGGCTATGATTCTGCTTCCCTGCTAATAATAAATTTTGTAAGTATAGCATATCAATTTAGAAGAAAAAGGGTTCATCAAGATCCTAGGTAAGCGTAGGTACCTCACGAATGTTGAAAAAGTTAGGTACTACGAGCTTTGAGTTGTGCTTCGAAATAATGTACTGTTGCTGGACGAAAAAAGCGCAAGTGGCCTTATTTCTTTTACTGTACCTCATCTGTGATGACTAAAAATTTAGTTTTTTATTTTATTTACTTGTACCTAAGTACTGAATAGTTATATCTTTTGTCATAATTAAGTACTTACTATGATTCTCTATTTCTCTCTCAGGAATATCGTTTTGCAATCTCCTCTTATAGATTTAACTTTATCTTGACAAGAAAATTGATATTTATTAGATGTAGGCCTATAATATTATTATTATTATAGCAGGACGGTTATTTTTTAAGTGCGTAAGTATTATTACTTACGCACCTAAAAAAGAACCGTCTTGCTTGTAGAGGTTGATAATAATTAATAATGTTCCTGGACGTCATGCCTATTTTGAATAAAAAAATTGTGTCAAAAAGCTTTCGGAAGCTACGAAAGACACTCCGTAGGTATAGCCTTATAGGAATAAATAATCTAAAGCTACAGCATTATATAGCAGAATATAGCAGACTGTTCTTGATGTGCGCAAGTCTTACCCGTATTCCGATTCAACTGAGGTCACGCGGCTAGAGGTCACGAAGTCGTGTAAAGCTGTCAAATGCTTGTGAGTATTATCGGTGTATGTACACGCTGTTTAGTGGTCATTAGCGCACGCGAATAGGATTTGGTCTAAGTATGTGATTTCTTCGTCCGCGTGGAAAACACAAATTTCAAACCCCTATTTTCCCCCTTGAGGGTTTAATTTGCATAAACCTTTTCATATCATGTGTCCGGGTACCCGTTACGGGTAATAGCCCGAGTAGCCAGATAGGTTCATCCAGTAGTTTGATCTGTGCGTTGATAGATCAGTCTAGTCAGTCAGTCTGCTACCTTTTCTTTTTATATACTTATACTTACTTACTTTATAAGACATACCTACATACTATTGAATATGACAGCCTTGCCTCCAACTAAGCTAGAAAAGCTAGCTTGTTCCATAATATACCGAGTACCTCTATTTAAATATATTAGAGTTCACTCCTAAGCTACCTGCTAAAAATATCATGCTTTAAAAACCTCGAATTTTATATTTTTGAATCATTAAAACTGGGATTTACATACACATGTAAATCGAGCTAAATTTCATCACAAACAGTTCAGTGATTTTTACGTGGTAGGTACTTACACAATCTAATTACGTAACAATTAACTTTGAATTTTATAATACAATAGGTACATTATATAATATAATGACTGCTGCTCTCAATAATAATTTATAATCTAACTAGCTGATGCCCGCAACTTCGTCCGCGTGGATTTACGTTTTTCAAAATCCCGCGGGAACTCCGGGATAAAAATTAGGTAATCCAGGGTATATCCCAATCAGTGGCGTGCAATTCATAGAGGCATAAAAGTACTGCTTACCCTAGTTGAAATGACCAGTGCTCATTTTTCTTTATGACCTGCCATTTAGCAGGTCTCTATAAGGTGTATCTAAGGCCTATCTTACTAATGCTTACCCTGGCTTCACACTCTGTGCACGCCACTGATCCCAATGTATCCCCATTCCAAATCCATCCAAATCCAAATTTATCTATCTCCATTCCAAATTTCATCCAAATCCGTTTTGCCGTTTTTGCGTGATTGAGTAACAAACATCCAAACATCCACACTTTCACATTTATAATATTATTAGGATTATCTTAACTACAAATTAAGGCGACAAAATGATTTAATATCGACCTATGAAGTAACTTTCTGAGTCACTGGAGCTGTACAAAATATAAATAGAGATAAACAGCTTACCACCGCCGTTAATATTTGGGCGGTCTTGATGATTACTAGTTTTGGTTACGAAGGGGATATTTCATGAGATTGTAGGTTGAAATGAAGTCATCAAAATTAGGTATAGAGAGATTATTTATAATTCAAAACAACAATCACTTCACTTCATAGTTCACTTATAAGAGACTAGATGATGCCCGCGATTTCGTTCGCGTGGATTTGGGATTTTAAAATCCCGTGGGAACTCTTTGATTTCCCGGGATAAAAAGTAGCAAATTTCATCAAAATTGGTTGAACGAGTGGGCCATGAAAAGCTAGCAGACAGACAGACAGACACACTTTCGCATTTATAATATTAGTATGCGATTAAATATGAATATGATAGCACATCTAATGGATAGATTTTGTTGATGACGCTACATGTACTTATACTTAAATATTAAGTATACTTACTTATGTAGTACTTACCTACTTATAAGTTTTGTTAATGTTTAACAATATGTTTTAATATACTTATCACCAAGTTGTTTTCGAAGAGCACAAACCAAGAATTTGTAAAATGTCCATTCAAAAGAGTTCAACGAGCCCGCATGTGTGAACATTTTAAAATAATATTTTCAAGAGATTGTATTGTAATATAAACTGTAATGTATATAAATGTATGTAAATCCTGACTTTTTAATAAGTAAAACTGGTCGTATGATATAACATAACATGCTTTTATTTAAAGAAAGAAAATTATTATTCTCCTTTAGAATTACGTGCAGTATGTGATACTTAAATGTGAAAATATTTTATTTCAAAAAATGTAACCGTAACTCTATAAGGCTGCTTGTATTTTTCCAACCCACGGTATCTAATTACCGTATATTTCCAAGTGCAGGGAATATTTCGACACATGGCACTCCGCATTATACTAAAATTAAAGCTCAAATTACGGCGCGCAAAACAATTGAACAATGGATCGATATCTGCTTCAATATCGATTTTTTTTACTGATTTCCGCTCGCACGGTTTACAATCGTTTTGGAAGCCAATGCCACAATGTTAGTGTTGGGTACTGAATACTCACTGTACTTTTATGGTGGCATTATGGCTTATTATATAAACGTTTATTGGCGTTAACATGCCTGGGAAAATTAATATTCTTTGTGCATCAGTCAAAGAAAATTTATTGTTTCCATTTTTAATTATTGTTACTTTTCTACCCACGACGGCACATAGGCATATATAATATGTAATATGCATATGGGGTTAGAGGTTTTATAATTTGTTTGTTATGCTATTATTTTTCTCCAAAACTACTGGACTGCTTTTGATGTGGTTAATTGCATTAGGAAAACATCGTTAAAACCTGTATAGGGAGTTCCCCATAATTATAGTTTTCTCAAAGGTGCGTGAAGTCTGCCAAATAAACAAACAATCAAAGTAAAATGCAGTAACCCACTGCACAACGATCAAATTAAGTAGTGAGTATTTGTTATTATATAACACGCAACGCACAAATGATAGTATAATACGAGATTTCCTACCTATCACCGCATGTCATAGGTGAGATGACTCGTGACGTGACTGCAATTTTGAAACCTAGCCGCAGGTCATAGTAAGACTGACCAATTTTTCTAAATACCTAGTGACCCTTTTCTTATTAGCATTTAAATCAGTCATATTGTACATACCAACTTGAAACACTTTTCATAGAAAACTGTGGCTTAATCATATTCATGATCAACCCATCGCCAGTCACTACAGAGCACGGGTCTCCTCTCAAAGTGAGAAGGGTTTTAGCTATAGTCTACCACGCTGGCCAAGAATTGGCAGATTTCACACACCTTTAAGAACATTATGAAAAACAGGTTTCCTCTTGATGTTTTCCTTCACCGTTAAAGAAGTGATATTTAATTACTTAAAACGCAAAGAAGTGCGTGCCCGGGATGTAACTCCCTACCTCCGATTAGGAGGCCAACGTCCTTACCAGTAGGATATCACAGCTTAAACTGATGCTTTACTGGATATAAAAAATTGTATTAATTAGAGAAAAAACATGGAGGTACTCAAATCTCTATTATAATGTGGTAATAGTCTGTCTGTGCTGTGAATCAGATAAAACTACTAAATGTATGAAATGTTATTAATACCTGCCTGTAAATTTTATCCAAAATCACTCCTTCCTTCTCTAGAATCTGAGAAACTATACTAGAATTTGAACATTACTTGACTTGATTAACGGATTAAATGCAAAGGAATTTGAAGAAAAAAAAACGTTTAATTTTTACTCTATATAAACGGCGCGGTTAGAGTATTTTAGAGTATAATAGCTTATGCTCGCGACTTCGTCCGTGTGGACTACACAAATTTCAGTCAGTCAGTCAGTCAGTCAGTCAGTCAGTCAGTCAGTAAGTCAGTCAGTCAGTCACATTTCCCTTTTATATATTTAGATAATATAGGTACCTATTTCAAGAAGTATTAATAGATACTAAAGAAAATACCTACGAGTACAAGTACAAAATAAGACTAGCAAATGAAGATTGCAAAATAAAATCTGCGTTTGCAAGCATTCTCAGAACTTTCCATAAGATTGATGGGAATTTCAAATCATAATAACATACACCTAGGTGACCTAGGTATCTACTACCTAGTACCTACCCACCTAGGATTACTTACCATACCTAAGTAGATAATAATCATGATAATCTAGCCCAGAAGACGACACGTTGTAATTATAATTCCAGCGTACCTACTTACTGAGAACATTTCGTCAGATACGTTGGTATGTCTCTCACTTAAATATCACATCACAAAATCGCTATCACAAAATGCTCGTAAATCGTTAAAAATACATCACAATTATTGTGAAATTTTATTCTTGATGACTATCTTAGCCTTGTAAATACATTAAGGAATTATATTACTTACCTACTGAACAAATATAAGTATTTAGTTACTCCACTGTCCAAAAGTAGTACGCTTCTACTGCGTATTTGTAGAGGCGAGACACTATAATTAATGTAATGTAACGTTGTAGAAGTGGTGATATCCTAGTGGTTAAGCCGTCGGCCTCCTATTCGGGATGTCTGGGCCTCGATTCCGGGCACACGCCTCTAAATTAATTGAGTGCATACTTGACTCGAAAGTTGAGTCAATCTCAAGCATGCAAGTTTCCTCACGATGTTCCTTACCGCACATAACTAGGAAAAGTTAGCAGTGCGTGCCCAGGATTGAACTCCAGGCCCTACAACTGAGAGGCCAACGGGTGTGCGGGGGGGGGGGCACACCCCGCATACCTGTACGTCACCCGCGCTCGCCCACACCGGGTAAGCGCGGGGGCTGTCCAGGTGTGCGAGGCATCCCCATCCCGGTGCCATCTCGACCTGTCGCATACTAGGTAAATCCGGCTTTACACATAATTAAAGTAACTCATCTGCGATTACAAACCTCAGTGTTCAGCAATCACGATCAGCGTGAGACAGGACTCATTATTGCTCGAATACATCTTGAATATTGTGCGAATCGCCGATTATTTACTTGCATACTGATGTTGTAGGTGGTTGTAAAATTGCTAGCGACATTCGTCAACAACTTAATAGAATATTCAGTGACTACGGTGACTTCTTTTGATAAAATCTCTCAACGCCGTAAACGGTGAAAACTTCGCCATATTATGATCGAAGCCTATCTATAATACGCGACAGGTCAAGCATAGCTCCCACGCTAACCCGATGCGGGATAGCGCGGGTGACGTGCAGGTGTGCGGGGCGTCCCTCTGCCTCATACATGTTGCGTACGACAAAATAAAGAGATTGAAGGATTCAACTTGTATAGGATAGATGTCCACAGCTGGACATCAGCCCTTTGAAATGATCGCCTCAGAAGTCAAAACATGATCTTGTGCCCCTACACAATGGCTCCCAACGCCAGCCATCCTAATAAATAGGTATCTATAAAAGCTCCTTCAAGTATTCGAATTCAATTTCATTTCGAGGTCCCGCCCATTGTAACTTACTTGTAATATGACACCATTCTACTTAAAAATTTATGAACTCCATAAATAGGTAAGTACTTGGTAAGGAATACACTATAGAAATACATAAAAAAACCTACCTAAATATCTCTCTACTTTGTAAGTCCTATTAAAAATAATTGCACCATCACAACGCAACCTTACAAATATTGATTTGAAGAGCTCCTTATATCCTTTCCATCATATTGCCATGTTACATTCATTCGTTATTCGTACTTAATACGATTCGACAGCTTTGTTTTGTAATAGAGAATTCTTGATTATATTTCGTCTGTGCCTAGATTGACCTGATTGTTTTGGAATCGCAATCAATCCATACTACGTTAATTAAGGATTAATCTATATTTTCTACCCACATAAAATTGTCATAGTTTGTCCGTTTATCTTTAGGTTAAGCTTTAGTTCAAAAGTATATTTAGACCTCACTATCTAGATATACGTTGCAGATTGCAAAACACAAAGAAAGAATAATGTAAAATGTCCATATAAAAGACATCAACGAGCGCGCGAGCTCTTTAAAGCATAGAAATAATACACTCTTTAAAGTAGAGTGACTTGAGTAGTAAATACTAAACGGTTGATCTATGATTAATCAACTAAGTACCTTCTTATTCCAGTGATTGTTGCTGCTGGTAAGAGTTCGACAGATGCGAGGTACGAAGTGATAATATTGGCAAATTGTTGTTCTTATTTTTTAGATGATGATTTGTATGATTGCGTCATGCGAGTATTTAGGGTTTTAAAAATCCCGTAAGAATTCTTTGATTTTCACGGACACAATAGTAAATATGCGTCTCTTGGATGCAAGCTATCTTTGTATTAAATTTTGTCGAAATCTGTTAAACGGATAGGCTGTGAAAAGTTTAATTTAAATTAACGTTGGCATTTATAATACTACTACTTAGTGTGGATGCTTACTTACTTACCTAAGTAGAATAAATTAGCATGCAAATTGTAGCCCTATTTTACAGACTTTTTAACCGACTTCAAAAAAAGGAGGACGTTATCAATTCGACTGTATGTTTTTTTATATATTTTTTTAATTTTTTTTGGAGCTTTAATGGAGTCTGTGTCTGTGTTTAAGTGAGTCTACTATACGAACAAAGCCGCAGGTTTGTATTCAGTTTGTAAAGCAAGATCTAGGCAATAACAAAACAACGGGTAAGTTCGCATCGTTAGCTTCAGATAAAGCGGTGTATAAACGTCATGTACAATTATTTCGTACGTCGTCGTGTGCTCGTATGCACTTCGGTGGCTATCAATCGTGTTGCAACTTGCAACTGGTATTGCTTTGTACTGTCGAGTTGTGGCATTCCAGTACCTTTATAATAATTAGGACAGTTCGCTAATAATTAGTTACCTACTTACAATTTTTCCAGAAGACATATTGCAGATGTCTTTCAATAAGTTCAAAGTTTTCATAAAACGTAAACTTATTGAAAAATCCTATTACAATTTAAAAGATTATTTAAATGATAAGAAAGCTTGGGATAGAGTTGCTTAGCAGCTTTATGATACTTCTAAGTTTAAGGGATTTTGTAAAGTGGTAATTATTAAAAAATAATACCCGGCTGAGTTTGTTGTAGGCTCTTCTCAGACCTCGGCGGGTTCGGAACCCTCGTAGCTTTAGTTTTAAGTTCGCGTAAAAATTATCACCACTATATCATATTAAAAATGCAACAACCGACCATCAAAAAGTGTAACCTATTTTGAATAAAATATTTGACTTTGACTTTGACTTTTTTATAGTAAGATAGGCTTGCGCGTGACGAAGCAATGATGACGTCTAGGTTATACATACGTGGCAGGAAACAGGGACGCCGGAAGCGCATTCCACACCTTAGCGGTTCGTATCAGAAACGTTGAGCAAAAACGTTTCGTGCGAGTTGGATGTCAAACACATGAGGATTGAGGGTGCCAACGTTCACGGTTTTCGCTTTCTGTAGTAAGCATAGTGGTGAAGTAGACCATGAAGTTCCTGAACGCATCTAGGTTAGTAAGATACTTAGTTTCGTTTATAGATTTGTGGTTTTTACGACTTCAACATCTCATAGGTTTTCTCTTAAACCGAGAAAAGTTTAAGTAAGGCCCACAGTCCATCAAGTATGCCAAATACAGATTGATAGACTGCATACACCTTTGAGACCATTATGGAGAACTCTCAGACATGCAGATTGTAGGTCACGATGTTTTCTTTCATCGATCAAGCATGTTAATTGCTTAAAACGCACATAACTCCGAAAAGTTCGAGGTGCGTATCTGGAATCGAACCCCAAACCCCCAAAAGAAAATTGAAGCCTAAGCTAAGCACTAAGCTAAGACTGATATGATACGGTTTACCTTTAGTTATTGCTGAGCGATTACAAACGTGCGAACTGAGACGTAAATCATTTTTATCAGACCTCTAGTTCACACTTACAGGCCTTATGGAACTGGAACCTGATGCTCTAGTGTCGTGTGTAACTGTAAAAAAGGGATTTGTCGATAGTCGAAAACATGTTATAAAGAGCGAGGGAGAGGTTAAGGGAACAATACAAAATATTGTTTTCACTTCTCATGCTCGTAAAATTCTTCTTTATGCTGGCTGTAAGCGGACTAAAACTGTTTTTCATGCTCTTTTGCATTTAAAATGTCTTAAACAAGAATCTAAGTTGGAGAATAACGCGTTTATGGTCCACTTCAGAAAGTCTAATGACAATTGACAACTAAACACAATTTTTACAAACACCGTAAACAATCCGGTCAACCCGGTAACCGGTAATACCGGTTTACAGAAACGGTCATACAACTAATTGCATAAGTCTTCGACAGTGCGACAAGGTTCTCTTGGCACTTGAATGACAATGACAGGGGGGCGCTGTTGGAGAACAAAGGCTAAGAATATTCAAACAAGAACAAAGGGAACACTTGACGGCAACGTTAGTTCCCATGTTTGACACGCGCCAAGAGAGCCTTGTCGCACTGTACCTGCGTCCGAACGGCATCCCTTTATCGATAACGACTTCTGCGGTATTCTCACAACCCTATATGATCGTTATGATTTATGACTCAGTTCGCACATTTGTTGCTATTTTAAATGGTTAAGTATAGGTAATAAGAACATTAAGTTTAGAAAGTACTTACTCTGACAGTTTGAAAACCCCGCCCATAGCGATGGATGTACGAAATAATAACTACATACCAAGTAGGTACTTCCTAATTCCATGCCCGTAACCCATTCCTGGGACAAACAATAAATAAAATAATTTATGTCAGCATTATTAATTAATATCTTCTCATGATTCCGGTATGATTGCGTGTAGAGGCAATTAGAGTTAAGGATCTAACAACTGTCATAGGTAAGTAGTCATAATTCTTTTAAGTTAGCTCTTCCATCTACGACTACATATCATGGCTTTCAATCAAGCGTCATCAAATAAGATAAGATGATCTTGGTCAAGCGTGTCCTTGTATTACTATTTAATGAAAAAATAAATAAGTAAGGACAAATTAATGGAAAAAAGATAGATGAAGCTTTTATAAAGAAACGTGTTCCTTGTTGTCCATCGTCGTCATACTTAAGTCCGATAGACTTCTACTGCTATGAACAATGGACTCTCAGCGGGACTTTCACACGCCACGGTTTTTTTGCCTTTTGTATCCAGCTGTTCTCTGTGACTTGTTCGATATCTTCTTTATCTCTGCTTCTGCCCACTTAATGAGGTACGCCCCTACTCTGTGCTTTTAACGTTAGCATTGTTTTAAACTTTAAAAAACCGGAGTTAAGTATGATTCTATTCATGGAATTAGGAATAACTAGATGATGCCCGCGACTTCCGCGTGTATTTATGATTTTTGAAATCCCGTGGAAACTCTTTAATATTCCGGGATAAAAATTCTGGTAGCTTTTCACGGCCCAATATTTCAACCGATTTTGACAAAATTTGGTAGGTACATCCCGAGGGAGGATATAGGCTACTTTTCATCCCGGAAAATCAAATTTTTATAATCCTAAATCCACACGGTTCGGTCGCGGGCATCATCTGGTATCAGATAAGCTTTGTGGCTATAATTCAGTGTTAGACACTGAGTTAGTGAGTCATCCCGATGACTAGGTACTTTTGTTGTTTTGCATTCAAGTTATAATTTCTAAACGACTAAAAAGTCTAGATACTTTACCAAATATAGGTTTAGACAAATAGCTAGCATCAAGTCCAAATGAAATAAAACAAAGTTTTTAGGTATAAAATTTAATAATCGAGTCAAGGTAAAACCAGCGAATCACTAGTAACAATAAAATATACATACAGTGTCGTCCGCTTACGTACTTATATCTACGTATAACATAGGTATATGACTAAGCCGGTAAGGCCGAACTTAAAAAGTTAAAGTAACATTACATTTTGCTTTTTTTACTATCAAAAAAACAATAATAATGCAAATTGATCGTTAAATTCAATTCCATTTATAATCTACGGAAGCCAATTTAAAAAAATATAATTTTAGTCTATGCTTAAAACTCCGTCTAAGTTGTTTAGGGTTACCTTAAATGATATAAACAATACATTATTAAATATATGAACATTATGAATCCTACGTTATTTATTAGTAACCTACTTTACGGTAAGACATTTTTATTTAAATATCAATTCATTGAAACAATAGTTAGTAGTTCCATTAATAAGCATAAAATATCCACAATATAACCTTTAATGGAGGTTCTTATAGATATGCATGATCCCTACATTTATTTTTTAATTGTCACATTCTAGCACCACATACTTACATTAATCATTAATGCAACGACAATTATTAATTCTATTAAAATAAGGTGGGTGTTTTGAGAATTCCAAACAAAAATCCTTGGTTAGACATTCTTTCAAAGTGCTAAACATTTTACCGGTCGCACCAAACTTTTTGACTGCTCTGAAGTTGAATTTTTCTTATGGTATCTTACGTTAGCTGTTGCGATTTTTTTTTTGACCCTGAGTAAATTAGTAGGTAGCTAGGTTGGCGTACCTACTTGGATTTTGCGCAGATCTAAGACAGTGTTAAAACGAGATAGATTTATGTCTATAGAAATATATCTGTCTCATTTTAAATGTATCTTTAGTCTGAGCTAAGTTAAATTACGCTCTGTAGATCTGTCTGAGTACGGTATATAGTATGACTCACGACTTTACATCGGCCATAACGTTTGATGGTACGAGATATACCCTATATGTACATGGAACATATATTTTTTATTTAATAATATCTCCAAGGTACCTATTTTATAATTGAGATAAATACAATACCAACTTGCCACCAGAGACTAACTATACCGCGCTATTATTATTCTATTGGCAAAGCTTTTAATTTTTGTAATAAATGTCACTGGTTCAAACTGGTATGTATCCAAGTCCAACTATAATAGCTAAGTATGCAATAATTTAATTTGACCAATTCTATTAAACAAAAAATTCTATTACGAAATCGAAGAGATGGCCAAAATATTTTTGAAGAACTATTCTGAAAGTATAGCTTTCTCTTACAAATCGTGCATCATCTAAAGCAAACCTAAATAGTGAAAACACGATGTTCAGTTTCTACATATCATAATTATATTTCATTTTACATAGAGAAAAATCCAAAAAGCCTGCACGGGCAAATTTTTTCAATCTGTAACATTTTGCTATATCAATTGTACGACCTTAACAAGAAAAGAAGAAGATGACCTTATTGAATGACAGATGATATTGAGCAAAACTTGCTCTAGTTTTATTTAAGTCCCTTCAACTCCGTCTAATAATTTAATTTAAAAAAATACATAATGGTCATCTAAAAGTGGTCAACTTTGACCGCAACAGTGTTTAAGGTAGTCGTGGCGGGTAAGTGTATCTGATCCCAGTCAGTGCTGAGGTGGGCTTCGGTGTCCGTCGCCTTGATGGTGAGTCCTAGGGATGGGACGGCGTTGGCGCAGTGCGGTAACCGCAGGGTCACCGGCTTGAGGAACACTAGACCCTGGGGTCCGCACATCACTAGTGGGGACAGCATCGCTTCACCTGTTATTTGAAAAATATGTTGTAGTTTTTGTTTCTATGGAAGAAATGGTGGAAAAGGTTAGAACTTGTGCTGTATTGGAGGGTCTAACTACGTGAATTTTACTGAGTAATATTTTTTTAAGTAATGGCAAAAAAAACTGATTTCTTTATGAGATTCTCGGTATTGTTGATTATAGTGGATTTCTAATTCGTTTTGAAAAAAAATGTATCGCAGGTAGGTACAATACTGTATTTAAACGATGTAAAACATCATATTACTTATTATTTATTGATATGAGTATGTTAGGCAAAGATATTGAATGATTAGAATGAACTAATTCTTAGACAAAACGATAAATAATTTGTATGTGATAATAATGCTTAAACATAAGTAATCAACAATAGAATAAAAATTCAAAATTAAAGTGCAATACACATCGAGAAATAGTGAGGCATGAAATGAAAAAAATGAAATTGCAGATTATCGAGTAAGTTGAGACGAGAGTAATATTAAATAGTAACAGATAAAAGGAAACAACGAAATTGAAACACACAAACACAAATCGCAACACGTTAATGCACAATATTAGGCAAGCAAAGCATATAAACTGAAATAGTAAAAACCAGATCATACCAAGCATCAAACAAACGACGGATCCAAAACACCTTAGAAATGGAACAAATTATACAAAACTAAACAAAATTTAATAACCCCAGAACAAAATCAAGAAAATTGAAGGCAGCAACATATTAATAACACGCTACTCGGACGGATGCAACGACATGCGTGTTGAGTCAAGTCAAATCAGGATATTTTCTATGGATTAGCACCAAAGTTTGACACCTACAGTGTGACGACAGCAATCACAATCAATCTGGCTGACATTGTATCACTATTGACTATCGGCAGAAATTATAACCAATCTATCTGTAAATCTGTCGATGAGTTACGTAACAACGTTTTTACTTGTCAAAAAGACCCATTTTTTGACAAATAAAGTTGCTAAGAAATTTATCGATAGATTACAGATAGATTGATTATTATTATATTAATTTCGGCCGTTATATGTACTGATGCAGCAAGAATGTTTTAATTATATCATCAATCATATCAAATGCGATGATCACAATGTGATAATCAAATCTGTCATGCTAACCCACCAGAATCACACAAAAAATCGCTGACGTAGTGTCGAGTCAGTATTCTGGTCTGAGAAAAAACTACAGTTTGATGTGACTTAATAAGCTTCCCGTGTCATCAACTCGAGTTGCATGTTGTAAGTATGTTTCCACCCTTGAACAGTAAACACACTTCCACTCGATGCGAATATAGTTGTTGCACAAAATATACAGTGCACAAACATAATATTTTGCAAACTTGTTCAAACCTATATCACATGGTTGGATGGAGGTGGCACTGGCGTCTTCTCTTCTCTTCGACCTTTAAGTACGAGTGTATTGTATGGTAGAAACTGCGCAAAAATAACCACATACGTTTTACCCATTGTTAGTCATGAACCAAATGAACGTTATAATATTACATGTAAATAAAAATAATATTAATTATCTGATTTGTGAATATTATAGACATATTATGACTGAGTGAATTGATTTTGAGAGAATTAAGAAAATTAAATTAGGTGCAAGTGATTGATTATTGTGAGTTAGTGGTGTTTTAGATAATCTTAAGGGCCGGACTCTACTGGTAGTACAATTTCCCATGCCATTTACATGCAATATATACTTCAGTAAAATATCATATCCATATAAACTAGGCAACGTGTTGTTTCACAAAACATTCTCTCACATATCCATTTACACCCATAATTTTGTCCCCGTATTTTTATAAAGTTCCATTCCAGTCGCAAACGTTAATTGCCAATTAGTAAGTGCAGTCTACGATACTACATTCATCGCGTGCTTCGTTACAAAAGCATTACCGTTATCCATATCGATGGGAGGTCCCCCCACGCGCTGGCTCAGTCGTGGATCGGACACGGTAAAATAGATTTTTTGCTTGATCCCCGGAGCGATTGCTTTTGGGGGAATTATTAGGGATACGCCCCAATGCCTATCCTCTAACACGCCACCTTCGCTATCAAATATTCCCCAAGTTGTTTGAGGACCATCGGGTTCAACTTCCGCAGTTTTGTTAGCAGAAGCATTTTCCTGTGACGTCTCAGCATTGACAACTGTATCATTGTTACTTATAACTGTAGTTTCATTTCTACTCGATGATGCGTTTTCAGAATTATCTTGGCTGTTTTCTGGACTCTTTTCAAGTATTTGTTCACAAAAAGTTACTGAACGATTCGTCTTTGAAGCACGTTCCACTATGTCTTGTGATGTATATGGAGTACTTTGGGGTTTATTCTCAAAGTTCATGCTACATTCTGAGGCATAATGAGTCTCCATAGACGTTGTGGATTCATAAGGTACGGGAGATGACGTAACTTTAAGCGCATTTGAAATATGCCCAACAGCTTTACCGTGTAATCTGGGCGCATATACAGGTTCACCTTTTAGAACTTTATTTTCTGCATTCAATGATTTTTCTTTCTCCGCATCAGTTTTAGATTCTGTTAATCTTAATTTAGAGAAGTCGATCTCTTGGAATGTTTCAATTTCACCGTCTTGTGCTTCCGCTTTTGTCTGATACAACGGTTCGCGGCGCACTAAATGATTAGCATCGCTGAGCTCATATGGGCTATTTCTTGCACTACCCTCTTGGCTTATAGGCAATGGTACATCTTTTGCCTCCTGTTGCGACTCATAAATAACACTATCTTTTAACTCTCTCTTTGAGACATACAAAGGTTCTCTACTTTTCATAGAATCGCTCTCATTCGCTTCAAGCCTAGTCTGATAAATCTTTTCTTTTTTCGCTTGGTTTCTTTGTTTTATTACTTCTAACTTTTCTTCTAATTTACTACCGTACATTTGTTCTTTATTTGCCAATAATGCAGCTTTTTGCGACAAAATTTCTTGTTTGGTCACATACGTACATTCAGCTGACGCAGGTCTTATTTGTTGTGGAAAGTCGAAAGAATCATTTCTGCTAAAATAATTATTATCAGAACAACTTGATTTAACTTCTGGTCTACTAGAGTATGGTGACTCGGTTTGGCCTACTCTTCCAATCATTTCAGATCTAGTAGCATAGGGTGGTTCACTCATACTTTTACTCATAGGTGAGAGTCTCCCCGGATAATTAACCGGCGTCTGTAATCTTCGATCTGGTCGAACAGCATAAGGATTCTCGGACCAAGATGTACTCGGAGGTGGTTCGTAAGTACGTTTACCATAAATCGGTTCTTTGCACGTGTATGTACCATCCATTCTTTGTTTAAGCATTTCTTCTTTAGTATTGTATGGAGACTCCGAAAATCGTTGACGCAACATGTCTTCCTTTGTTGAGTAAGGACTTTCTGACGTCATTCTTTGTCTTAGCATTTGCTCTTTACTAGCATACGGTAGCTCGCTATATAGAGGTTCGCTTTTTCTTGTTACGTCTTGTTTTACAGAGTAAGGATTTTCCATTAATTCATGTTTATTAGCATAGGGATCATCTCCTATACATTCCGCTCTTGTCACATACGGCGGATCTAACAGAGGCATCGGCAAAGTCTCTCGATTCCCATAGGGATTTTCGAAGCTTTGGTTCGATATTTCTGATCTACTAGCGTAAGGATTTTCACTGGAGGTATCATAAAGAGAAGCGTAAGTTCTTCTCGGCTTAGGAATAGGATCATAAACAATATGTTCTTTGCTTTGGTATATCGGTTCTGGAGGTAGTGGTTGAGTAGGATAAAACGGTTCGTGTTTTATTTGCTGCTGTCTTTGGTAGATGGGATCTATTTTGGTAATCATATTAAAGCTGGAGTTCGGGCCGTAAACGGCTCTCCTATTATATTCTATGAGGGAGTTCTGTCTACGCAATAAAGGGGTAACCTTAGGTTCGGTTTCTATTTCGCACATCGAGTTCTGTCGTCTTAGGTTTTTCATGACAGGTTTGGCGTCGTAATCTCTTATCGTACAAATAGAGCCATTTCTGTCATCGCAGAATGAGCTCTGTCGTTTGAGGATTGGTCTCAAGACGGGTTTTTCGCATGAGGACGAGTTGCTGCGTTGCAACATTTGGTTTCTGATTTGCGTGTTCCTCATATGAACGGTCAGATCCCCGAGGTCTGACTTCTCTCGCCTCAGCATTGGGGCTTGTTGCTGGTACCTCTGTTGCAAGTCATTCTCGCACAATGACTTCTGTCGAGATACTTTTTTTGAATTTTTCGTTTTCGATCGGAACAAGTCGAGGACGGCGTTTTTAATGAACGACGGTTTTTTGGATAGTTTCTTTTTAGTTTTTGGTGAGAAAGTTTCGTCCGGCTCCACACTGGAGTTCATGGCATCGGAGGAGCTGCGGAAACCCACAACCAAAAACCCACTTAGTTACTCAATGATACTGATACGTGGACACCTCAGAGTATTCAACAGGAATTATATAGAAATATATAAACGTCTCAATTTTGGCTCTAACTGTATTGAAAAGTCTGAAATGTCCCGACGAGTAATGATAAAATTTATAAGTGATGATTTTGATATATGATTTTGCTAAAAGCATATTGAAATAAATGTCTTTGAAGAAATAAAATTTGATTGATAATTCAGTCTAATGAAAAACTTAAAGATAAATATAGAGACAAAAGTATAATTTATAATGTAACATACTAAGATTTTACGTAACGAAATAAAATAAAACTTATTGTACTAATAATGGATTGAGAAGAAGAAAAGGACAATATGGAAGAAATATAGTCTACAGATTACAGACAGGTAAAGACAAATTAGTTCAATATGCTTTAAATAAATCAACAATTGCACTAAAATGCAGACACGCACTGCCAATATGTTTCAATTTCCATAATGCAGGTAACTACTCGGAATTACATACGTTATTATTCTACACGCCCCGACATAGAATATATGTTACAAATATATATTTATAATTTATAACCACATACGATACCATACTAATACTGTGGCCCGACAAGACATTGTTAGTCGTTGTGAAGCGATTGGTGTTTGCATGTTAGAGCAAATTGTACAGGGGCTTGAGGAAGAAGAGTAGATTTCCTTTTATATATTCGGAAACATGCAATAAAAATTTCATATAACATAATCTATGGCACGGTTTATACCGAAGTGAAGAGTGGTGAAGACGTGGCGCAGACACATATCTTACCCATAGACGTCTACGTCATAAAGCTGCAGATACATAAAGTTTCATTTATACGCCTGAGCAACATAGTACGACATTGCGACGTGTGTCAACACATGGTCGCACATTTTACTCAAATCGAACAGGTAACACGTTGCGTCATGTGGTAGACTCGACTTGAGTACCAATTCGGTATTTGACAACTAGTCAAATCTGTAACTTTGTATCAAACGTCAAAACGCGCACTTAGTATGCGAGCTACTATGAAATATTGAAATGTGACGTCACAATATATTTTTTTCTTGTGCGACAGCTTGCCATATTGTAAAATACTTCAGTGTAAAACAGCCTTTACTGTTTGACCAATTAAAGAGCAACTCGACATACTATACGTATGAACGCCTTTTTTATTTTTTATCGATGGTCATTGACTGAGATCTTACTTGATCGTAAGTAATGAGTCATTACGCAGATAAACTTTCAGCTTTTATAAAGTAACGAAGGTCTAGCACGCGCTGGCTCTTAGTCCAGATCGCCTTCTGCCGCATCACGACACACCACATCGTCACGTCTAATGACGTATTGTGTCGACGCCATTTCTTCGCCACTGGCTGCATTAAGAGTCCCCGCAGACCACAAATTTTTATCGGCCGATAGTTTGGTCGGTTTCTTAATCAGTATGAAGATATGTAATGTGTAATTTGCGCTCTTACATACATCTTCATTCTTTATACTGATTAAGAAACCGACCAAACTATGCGGCAGATAAAAAGTTTGTGGTCTGCGGGGACTCTAAATGTATTAACTTTGCCTATAATTTTAATAAGAATTCTACTTAATTTTGGGTTTAATTATTTCAGAAATTTTCGTGTTTTTGGAGAATAGACATAAAAAATCAAGTGCTAACGTATAAAGAATGTTTGGGGTTACCTTAAATTGTGCATGTGCTGCGGTTTTCTGTAAAGCTCGAATGCGGATCCGCGTTGTTCCCGGCTGCCTGCTAAATCTGAAAATAAGTATTACGTAATTTCGAAAATCTAAATATATAAAAGTTAAAGGTGACAGACTGATTGACTGACTGATCTATCAACGCACAGCTCAAACTACTGGATGGATCGGGCTGAAATTTGGCATGCAGATAGCTATTATGACGTAGACATCCGCTAAGAAAGGATTTTTGAAAATTCAACCCCTAAGGGGGTGAAATAGGGGTTTGAAATTTGTGTAGTCCACGCGGACGAAGTCGCGAGCATAAGCTAGTCCTATATAAAATATGGCAAACAATTTTACCAGTTTGCTCTCAAAGTCAGGCACAGACTTCCTTGCAGTTCAAAGACTGAAAATCATAGCCGATTTGATAATGTGCCACAAGACTGGATTTTTGGTATTAACTCTGCTAAGTTGCACAATAAAGATTAGAGAGGTCATAAGCCTATTTGTGTGTGTCCGTGTACGTATGTGTGGAGGGAGTATTACGTGCATATTCGCAAAAGGAGGTTTCTACTTACGTACTTTAGGTGTGCGTACATTCGTAAATTATGTTCGCGTATGAAAATGTGTGCAGATGTGGATTTGTGTGTGCGTGAACGTATATTTATTTTATATCTTTTTTTTTAATAGAGATAGCGAGCAAACGAGCAGGCGGGTCACCTTATGTTAAGTGATTACCGCGTCCCATGAACATTTGCAGCACCAGAGGAACCGCCGATACGTTGCCAGCCTTTTAGGAATCTGTTGGTCCGCCCCTTGAATAACCCCATGTTGTAATCTAGTGGGAACACCTAATTGGAACAGCACTGACAGAAACAGAAAGTAATGTACATTCGACCTTTAGAAGGAGATAGCAGATTTGTAGAGCATTGTCTCTGTCGTTGAGAGCGACAAAACGTCACATAGGTATGAGTGACAGAGACAACGCTCTACAAAGCCGAGATGTCATTCTAGAGGTCCATGTACAATACTTTTTGCCGCGTACTGTACACCAATTAGATGTTTAATGATATTTGTGTCGGTATGTGTATATGTCTGCGTGCGAATAACCAATTGTAAGAATTATTTGTGTGTACAAGGTTTGCATATCTGCATGCGTGTGCACATATAGTACGCGATAGGTCGAGATGGCAATCGGGGAGGGAACGCCCCGCACATCCACACAGCCTCCACGCAAACTCGATGCGGGTGTGCTTGGCGTCCCCCGATTGCCATCTCAACCTGTCGCGGACTATAAAATAGGTGTGCGTGTCAGTGATAGTTACCAATAAGATGGGGGTTGTGTGGCAGGTTGATGGCTCGATGCGAGGGCGGGCCGGCGTACGGCGGCGACTGAGTCACCATCTGACCGCCCGCGCCGGCGTACATGTTTTGCTGGGAAAAATTTTTTTTTTTTTAATTTATAGACTAGCCCTTGGTGGCAGACTTGCGGGCAAGTGATGATTATGACCAGCAGTGGACGTCTAGTTAGACATCCACTTATCACTTTCTTTAAAGCATCTCCGACTCACACATCACTCATCCGACATCATCATCATTTTGACGACCTCCCTGGCGCAGTGGTGAGCGCTGTGGTCTTAATAGTGGGAGGTCCCGGGTTCGATTCCTGGCAGGGGTTTGGAATTTTATAATTTCTAAATTTCTGGTCTGGTCTGGTGGCTAGTTACCACCCTACCGGCAAAGTCGTGCCGCCAAGCGATTTAGCGTTCCGGTACGATGCCGTGTAGAAACCAAAGGGGTTTAATAAAAACTGCCATACCCCTTCCAGGTTAGCCCGCTATCATCTTAGACTGCATCATCACCACCAGGTGAGACTGCAGTCAAGGGCTAACTTGTATCTGAATAAAAAAAAAATAAAAAAATCTCGTGTGAAGACTCATTTGTTAAGTTGGGGTTATCATAAAACTGTACGCCTACGTTTGGAGAAACGCTAGTGTGAAGAGGCTGTTTATATTTTTATGTATGACGGAAATCTGAAAGAAATCAGGAAGTATTATAAGTACCTGGTGGTATGGGTGTCCATGCGGCGGCGGGCGGTGCGGCTGCGAGTGCGAGTGGGTGTGTGAGTAGTGCATTCCCCCCGCACCCCCTGCGGGCACCCCCGGCCCGCCCGCGACCACGCCTGGGCTCGGCACTGCCTCCATACTCTACAAATAATATAAATAAAGTTTTTTTTTGGTTGACTACTGAAGGAATGGGGGATGATCAGTGGCGTGCACAGAGTTCGAAGCCAGGGTAAGCATTAGTAAGATAGGCCTTAGATACACCTTATATAGACCTACTGAATGGCAGGTCGTAAAGAAAAATGGGCACTGGTCATTTCAACTAGGGTAAGCAGTACTTTTATGCCTCTATGAATTGCACGCCACTGTGGATGATGACTACTAGTCAAATCAGCGACTTTTTATCAAACGTCAAAACGCTTGCTTAGTAAGGGAGCTTGTATGAAATACACAGATGTGACGTCATAAACGTTTGACGTACTTTTTTAGTTAATCGGTACTTTAATATGGTTAGCAAACTTAAAACTAACAGCGGACGTGGATTTTACGAATTTCGGAACACCTAAATCCTGAGATATAATTTATTTTTGACACAGTCAGCATCCCAATTATCTGTAAAGCATTAAAAAGAGTCCAATATACAAGTAAATCCGCATACCCCGTTCCTCGGATGTGGTTGGTGCTGATGCGGGGGCATCTGTTGGTGCGGCTGGTCGGGGGGTCGGTAGTGCTTCGGCTTGGGAGGTGGTACTGGTTTGTAGGGTGGAGCTCTGCCGGTGTAGTCCGCTTGTGAGGCTGAGTTGGTGCGCGCACTGACGACAAAATGTTTTGTAATTGAGGGTTCTTCTCAATATAATAACTATCGAGGACTGATTAATATTCTGCCTGAATCTTCCTGAAATCTCCAAAACTTATAAAAATGGTGTTAATCATCAGAAAGAAAGAAAACCTATGCTGAATGGTAACATTAATAAAGTAATAAGAACTGTTGTTACCTGTACTTAGCGTGATCATTAGTGGGCACGTTGGGTAATGATGGTCCTCGTGCGTGCATGGGCGTAGTGGGCACATTGTGAGCGTTGTGAGCATTGTGGGCGTTGTGGGCAATGTGAGGGTTGTGGGCGTT
This sequence comes from Maniola hyperantus, assembly GCF_902806685.2. Classification (NCBI taxonomy): domain Eukaryota; kingdom Metazoa; phylum Arthropoda; class Insecta; order Lepidoptera; family Nymphalidae; genus Maniola; species Maniola hyperantus. Next base: position 8,534,568 of record NC_048556.1, on the reverse strand, counting down.
CTGCGCGTGCGGACTGTTACCGTTCATGGGCGGTGGCCGGGATTGTGGGGTGCGGTAGTTATCTGTTGACCTAAGGATTAAAAAATAAATGTTTATGCTGTATGCAATAGCAATAGGTATATGATAAAATCTTGACATAATATTATGTTATGCTAGACCAGTTCGATTAAATGAAATAGTTATGAAATAACTACAGACAGGCAGACAGACACACTTTCCCATTTATAATATTAGTATGGATGTATGTAATCTTACCGGTAATTGCTTTCAGGAGTTCTGTTATAGTCGAGGGAGTTGTGCTCGTGCGAGTTGGAATTTCGCTGAGGGCTCTGACCAGCCATTACCGCGGGGTTTGTAGCCGGAGGGAGATCCAGTTTACTAAAACAAAGGAGTATTATTTATCTACCTATATTATAAAGGACAATATCATCATCATACTATATCAGCCTGCAGACGTCCACTGTCGTTAACATTTATATTAAGTTAATATTTATATACCTATAATATAACTATGTAGGTGTGCTTAGTCTTTGTTTTACTATTATTAGACATTGAAATATGTATGGTGCTAAATAACTAGTATAGTTACAGTCTGTGACTTGTGTTAGTATAGTCAGTAATAAGTATAGTTGTTAGTTAGTGATTTTTTTTTAATGTTACCGTGTGTTTTATTAGTTATGTTTAGTTATCATTAGTTTAGTTATCATTAGTTTATGATTCCGTGGCGTCACCCGGTTCAGGGTACCAGCTGAAAATCAGCGCTGTATGTTCTTGTGCAACAAGGCATACAGCATAATGCTGAGCTGGGACCCTTTTTTCGGGTTGTGCCACACAATATGACAGTTTGTTTCGGCGCTTCTTTTGCTTGTTCTCAGGTGGAGAAGCGCCGGAATAACCAGCCCCTTAGCTTTAAGTTGTGATGTGTGGCACAATTTGTATAAATAAACGTCTTTTCTTTCTTTCACTGTTGAGCGCAGGTCTTCCCTAGTGAGCGCCACCATACCCTGTCACCTTCCTCACCAACGCTCCCCACCAACCTCATAAATTTTGTCGAAAATACACCAACCTTTCGAGCTAGCTTACCTTGCTTAGTGGCCTGATTGCTTAGAAGTTAGTACTAACAAAAAGCCGTTTTTAATAAATTAGTCTCAATTGATTTAGTAAACTACGTATGTAGCCTTTGACTCGGTATGCGATTTGGCGTTGCTGTGGGCTTACTGAGGATATTTCTTAGTAAATAAATCAATAAGGCAGCATCAATATCAGCAGTGTACGTACGACTATCAGTTGACGATGATGAAACTTACATGGTAGGCGGGGCGACTTTGAGGTCGTCGGGCGCGTTGGGCGGCAGGCGACACGAGCCCATGGAGTTATTGTTGGACGTGCTGCCGGGGTACTCGTAGTTAGCCGTGCCGTCGTACGAGTTCTGCTGCAAACGACATATTTATTGTTAGACTAGCTGACCCGCTCCAGCTTCGCTCGAGTGAAGTTTTAACAATCAGTGAGGGGGTAGAATTCCTAAAAATCCTGAAACACGTAACGTAACCTTACGTTTACCTGAAAGTCCAAATACTAATTTTCATTGATATAACTTGAAAAATGACTGAGTTTTAACCCCCTTAGGTTACAACTTCTAGGTTGACTTGAAGGTACGATATTAAAAGTGGAGGGGAAAACTGATTCCGGAGGGGCGTTCCAGTATTAATCCTTTTAAATATTTACATAATTCATTTTGCCCCTCCTGCTAAGTTTACCTACTCACAACTTTGTTATGCGACCGAGTGAAGTTAGCGAAAGGTGTTAAGCTGTTTATCTGTGTGTCTTTGCATCATTTGAACAAATATGTAAGCTTATTCGAGGAATCTCTTATTGTTCTCATGTCAAGTTCAATATGCAACAGGATAGGAACAATGCAAAGGTACTTTCAGCATTAAAGCAGTTTAGCCACAGATTGAATAATAATAATCAGGTACTTCGCAAGTTAAGCTTACGTCTTGGAGTAAGTGATGATTACATTTATTTTTATCATACCTACTACAAATTATTTCAGTAGCAGACGAAATATTCTAGATCACCCACGGTGACTTTTGTAGCGATATGGCCACGCGTATACCACCGATATTGTCAGGAGTCTCATTTCGACGCTTAAATTCTAACACCACGTAAAGCATGACCAGAAAAATAATATACCTCGCCATAGTGCCGAAAACTCATGGAACTAATTTATACAAGACCATATTAGAGCCTCAATAGCTCAATCGGTAAAGGAGTGGACTGAAAACCGAAAGGTCGACGGTTCAAACCCCGCCCGTTGCACTATTGTCGTACCTACTCCTAGCACAAGCCTGACGCTTAGTTGGAGAGGAAAGGGGAATATTTGTCATTTAACATGGCTAATATTCTTTTTAATAAAAAACAAAAAAATATACTGAGTGACCATAGGCCATATACTAGTGGCGCCCCCAGAGCAAGTTTTTTATATTTCTGGTCAGGTTTACCTAAGTAATTTTTTGGCGTATTTACATTTCGAAACCATAGAGAATCGAACCAATTAAAAACAAGAGAATATCCAAGAGAAACTCTTAAAAGAAAAAGTTACTGCACGGTCTCCATCAAACAACCCAAATCTCTGGAAACAGTAAGTTTTTTCGCTCTACTGTAAAGTTGCTAATTTTGACATATAGGTACGTGGTTTTAGAACTCAAGCGACGACGATTTGCATTTTTACAGAGCGACGTATCGCTCGCTGATGATGGCAATCCGGGTATGAGGCGGGGCGTTCCCTCCGAGATTGCCATCTCGACCTGTCATGTACTATATGTTGGGAACGTTTTTACAGCTGTATTGCTACTTTATCACTGCAAAAATTCACCGTGGGCTCTGGGTCTAGGACTTGGGTATTAGTACACTCACCGGGTTATTGGGATGTCGATGCCTATCAAGCGAGCCCTGCCCGTGCGCAGGCCGGGCACTGTACGTGGCAGTATCATCGTTACCCTCTTTGGGCCCGAACAAACGCTCTTGCGCACTTGGACGGTTCTGATTAAAATGAAAATGTAGATTTCAGCCATCACGAAGAAAGATACTTTAGATTACTTTAAGCCCCGCAAATTGCTAATGCGCGTGGCCGCCACTTTAGTGACGTCAGCACTAGACTGAAGTATTGAGCTGATGGTATATTTTTATTTCAGATGACGTCAAAATGACGCCAATTATATGTTAATGAGACATGGTTCCAGCGGAATAGCAATTTGCGGGACTTATACGGTAAGGGAGAAGTTAGTTAAAAGGAAAGCAATTTTTATTCTTACATTAAATGTTATTGAAGAAAAAATAACAAAACTCCGATAATATCATGACACCTAGGAAAATATGAGTTAGAGACTTTACTCAATAAAAAACAAGGTAACAAATTGCAATTTTGATTTTTTAAAGTGTCAATTGGCATGCAAGGAATAATTTATGTATAGTACCTAAGTATAATACAGTGGCAAAAGTTGGGTAAAACAAAACACTAATTAATTACAAAGTTAACTAAAAAGTCATAAAATCTTTCGAAACTATAATATAAGGTCACTTACCGCAGGATTATGCCTAAGACCGTGGTGGGGTCTAGCGGGCGGTGGCACAGGTAACAACACACCTCCCGCGGGTCGCGTTACCGCTGCCTGCGTGCGTGGGGGCAATTCTGGCACTAGGGAACATTAGGATCTGTTCATTCTTACACCACTCTATTCACTCTATCCTCTACTACATTCTGGTCTTACACGCGGGCCCTAGCGGGTCCCGGGGTATCTTGGCGGGTCCCCGAGTAACTGCTCAGGGCGATGGCCCTCTTATCCTCTCGTTATAAAATCAAAAAGTTTTAAAATCATGGAATTTAGTTTCTCAAAGTGAGGATAACACTACTCCCGAATGTAGGTATAGATAAGCTGCAATTATTTTATTTTGTTTTCATTTAAACGACACCCCTTTACGCTGCGTGGGTGCGCGGGGTAATTCTGGCTCTGGGGAGCAGTGGGCTTACACCATATTATTATCACCAGTCTATTCACAAAAAAAAAAATCTTCTAAGAAATAAAATCGAAATATTTTGAAAACGGGGTTTAGTTTTTCGGAGTGGGGATAAACTTACTCCGCATGTAGTTATTTTGTTAATGTTTCGTTCAATTTTACAAGTAAATGGAAGTGAAGTTATGGTGATAACGAAATAAGTACTTTAATAAATAAATAAACAAATACGTAGGTACTTTACTAGACCTCAAATTAAAACTTTAAAAATATTAATGTACGTACTAGTCTGGAGGACATATTCAAGTATTTTCACATGGCATAATATTACCTGTTCCGTATAAAGGTGAATGCGGTGGTGAATGGGTCATGGGATTGCACTGGTAAGGTGGTGCTTCGTTGCTCGGTGCCAAGTTCTGGTTATGATTAGGCCCGTTGCTTTGCACGTTATTGCCGTTCGCAAATCCGTATTTACTGTCGTAGCCACCTTGCTGTTACGAAAAACGTACAGAGATATACTTCAGAATATTTAGAAAGGCGTATTTGTAGAAGGGTTAGTAATAAATAGAAGCCGTTTTTATGTATATGGTAGAAAAATGTAAAACAAATGTAATTATTTGAGAATCATTTAAAGGATATGATTTTTTTAGTAGAAACCCTGATAGCCTGATAGTAGATAGAGAATTTGTTATCAAAAAACAATTGGTTAATTTTATTTTTAAAATTAAATTACAGAAAATTAGATAAGTATACTTATTTAAAAGAAATTAATCGTACAATTATTAGACATGTAAATTTTCGATTTTAAAGAAATAGACGTAAAGTTGGGTAAATAGGTAATGGGGTAAATTACCGAATACGGCGGAGGTACCGCGTCTGCCAAATGATTCATGTCATCATCGCGATCCATGTTATCTTGAGTAGTCGCTATTGATGGGTCTGAAGATGATTTCACCAGTCTTGGCGCCGGAGGGGGACTCACTTCCAAGTCACTTTCTGGACTAGATGCATACGACAATCTGTTTTCCGAAGTCGATGACATGGAGAATAAAAAGTCGTCCGACAGCGGCTCTGGCCTCTATTACCCCACCGTTTTGGTTTTCAGTGTTCCATTTTGACCGCAGCGGCGTCGAGGGTGGGTTATGGAATGGGGTGATAAGACAAGACCAATGAATGATTGCTCAAAAAACGTTACAGAAACTAAAAACACTGTTTAGCGTCTGTGAATGATTAATGAAAGGTTCAATCGGAATTAACGTTCAAATTACACACAAAGTTTTAGTAGGTATCTCAAATGTCTTAATGTACCTATAATAATATCATAAACTGAAATTGGTTATTCTAAATGGTACCTAACTGTTTAATTTGAATGTTTATTCAGTATTATTCAAACGTGGTATATTACATTGATATTTTTAACACTTTGTACAAAATTATTCACACTTTTTTTCTAAATTAGATCCCTAATCAATTGTTTAGGGGGTAAACTAGAACACACAGGTATAAAAAAATATAGGTATAATCAAAAAAATTAAGCAAAAAAATTGATAAATGCACACAAATACGAATGTCTGCAAAATAAGCGGAAATATTACGCAATAAGTACTAATATATTATATACCTATATACAAGCAAATAAGCTTAAGCGACATGCATTAAGTATAATAATTTTAATGGTAACCATCTAGTAGAGATCAACATGTTAGTTTATATAGCTAAATATACCCTAGATGCTGTTCAGATATAGGTTTATTAACTGAAGAAACGTCTCTTACTACCTCGAGATCTTCCTCCTTAACAATTTTGTCTAACTCGTCCAATTTAAGAGTTGGTAATGAAAGGTTCTTTGTCTTACTCAAAGATCTTACAGAAACAGATGGCAAAGTTCGAGATTCGCTAAGTCTAATACGATTATTAAATGGTTTTTCGTTGCATTTACAATTTGGGATACGACATATTTGTCGCAAAGGTTTGTCTAAAACCGGTTGAGGTATTTCCTTTTGAAGACGTGTCTTCCATTCAGGCACTTCGTTAGACTTTTCTTTATCATCCTTAAAGAAAACTGAAGCTGGTCTGAATTGGTCCGATATCGGGACAACTGAAATTGGCCTTTGCACGTTCGGAAGTGGAGACTTTGTAGATGTTTCTAGAACGCTGTATGGTCTGAAAGATTGCGGCCCATTACTTTTGTTGAAAATTTGAGACAGTTCTGGACTGATGCTAGAATTCTGTAATCTGGGATGAACTTTGGATCTCTGCATGAGATTTTGCCTTTCGTCGTGAGGATTAGTGATTTGGCTGCTTCTGTTAGGATACGGGTTAGGCACACTGTACATATTGTTAGGCATGCATGGGGTTAAAGTTTCTGAGTAATAGTATGGGACATGATTTCGGTTAGCATCAAACAGCTGGTCGTGACGTTTAGTTAGTTTAGTGCTCGAGTTTGATGGAGACATGTTTGGCGTGCGCGGTTTCTGCGGAGACTGGGGATAGAAGTTCATGGGATATGAGATGGGACTAAAGGCGGGATACGGGGAGGGCGGGATGGGGAAGTATATGTCCGACACCATTTCAACGTGCTACACCGCCGCAAGACAGAACAGAAAGAAATTGATTAATATGCTTTACATAGAAATAAATAAAGAGAAATATGGAGGTGATCTCTTCTTTCTAAATCTTTCTACAACAGTTGGTACGGTTCTTTTTATAAATAGGTAGTTATTACATGATTTTGAAGCATATCTCCATAATCACAGACACTTGTATATTTGATAAGACCACATTCATATTTTGATAGGGTTACATATAGTTTTGATGACATAGTTATCCAAATGCACCCAACAACAGATACCTTCAAGCATAATGAGATTAACTGTTGATAAATGTAGTCATTTGATGGTGACTTTGCACTAATTTCCACTACGTATTTTGAGTATCGAGAATAGATTGTTTTATATTATGATAGAAGTCTGAAGAAATGAATGTATTTAAAGTACCTGACCGAATAAGAAGATTTTAAAAACCTAAACAATTTCGTGAATTAAAAAATCTCATAGTGTATTTTATTTACCAAGGACAGTATAGCGAATACTTCTAACCAAAATGAGAACATTGTTAAATTTAATTTTAAGTCAATCATAAAATTTCCAAGACTTCCTTCATGACATAAAATTTTCATGTAAGAATCACAAAAAATCAAATAGCGTAATGTTCATCAAATCAGACACAAAATATTTTTCACACTGTCCCAGATCAATAAAATACAAGTATAAGTATAAGTATAATACATTTATAATATATATATCTATCCGTAACTACTAACGTAAAACAACGACCGCCCGCGTTAAAGCCTTCTGTAAAACTCACCTTAGTCTCCGACACCCATAACTGTTGCTGCTGTGTGCGTTGTATGAGATCGCAGAGCTTGCTGAACCACGTGTTCTGATTGGCCTCGCTCAGCGTGATGGTGTGCGTGAACACGTGGCCCCATACGCGCTCCATGTGTTGGCACTGCTCAAGTAGCTTTTTGGATGATTTGTGGGCTGACCTTGGAAATAGAAACACCTTATAAAATTTCTGATAGAATGATGAGTATGTACAACGCCTGGGTTCGGGTTTGAATGCTCATTCCGACTGGCCTTGTGATGTATAAAACACAAATAAATACTCATAAATAATTAGTTTTAGAGGTTCCTTTTCGTAGGAATTTACAGAAAATAAAACTTTGAACTTAAAACTAATTTATTTTCCGTAACCTAAATATGATTTCGTATTGTCCACCATTAAGAAATGAGCGTAACACTGAAACTATACATGGGGTAAAAGTGATCCTTATGAAAACGAGTTGTTCATATAGAATGGACAAATTAAATCATTGATCTATTTCAGGAGAATCTAAAACTAATTCGCTTACCTCCATAAATTGAACTTTTGAACTTTGCAAAACTATTCGATAATAAATTAAATTCAAAGTTTCACTGAAAAATGTGACTTACTTTGGTAAACCGCTTCTAAGTTGCTTGATAATGTGTTTATTATCCGCTTTCAGGAAGATAACGATGGGGTAAAACTGGGCGTAATTCAGTCTATCCACGGCATTCGGCGTGATGTCCAGTAGAGCGTGTTTACCCCGCTCCATTATACTTCTGATGCTTGATAGACGTATGATGCTGGTAGATTTGGACTTGCTGTCTTCTAGAGTGCTGTCCATTTCTGTGAAATATTGGAAATTAATAAATAAGAATTACTAAATAAAAAGCTGTGTTAGCATAGCGGTTAGGACGTCCGCCATCTAATCGGAGGTCGGGGGTTCGGACCCGGGCACGCACCTCTAACTTTTCGGAGTTATGACTAAATAAATGTGAAAATATCACATAACTAGGTCTAACTGGTAATGTGTATGCCAGCTTTAAAAAATAAACGTTTTCTTTCTTCCTTACATAAAACAAAATATTATAAATAATTTTTCATGCCTTTTTTTAAAAACAGCGTTTATCCGTAAATATTATATCCACCATTTTTGATTTGAAAATGGACAACATTTTCGTAATCAGAACCTCTGAATATCTTTGCAATTAATTTATTTTTGAAAATGTGTGTCATCATAGTAATTTGAAAAAAAAACCACACCCATATATTTTTTTAGTATGGGTGTTGGTGTGTAAAAATTTATTCTTTCCGCCATTTTGGATTTAAAAATGGTTGTCCTGGAATTTGTAGACGAACTTAGTGCTAGAACACTTACTTGGTGAAGAGAACTTGTCAGGACTATCGGATAAAAGCCTTTCCCTCGCTATATCGGCCACTGCGCCCAGAACTATGACGGGTCTAACAAAGCCAGGCTGCTTCAGCACTACCCTCTCATAGGCTGGGAACTTGCTTATGCTATCTGATAACACTACTTCGTCCCAGTGCTCCTGAAATAGTAAATTTTTAATTGAATCGTGCACAGTTCACAATATACCCAGATAGTTGATTTATTGTGACATCAAAGTTTGGGGAAAATAGTGTTCTTAGTTGGCAAGCAGATTTTTTAAAATAATTATTAAGAAATATCAAAATAGTGTAAATATACTGAAATCGCAGCGTTGGGAAACCCCGTAAGATGTCAGACGATGTCTACTGCAACTTTCATCCATACTAATATATGTTTATTACATATCTTAGTATGGATTTCATTACACACTTTCGCATTTATAATGTATTATATACATTATAAATGCGAAAGTGTGTCTGGCTGTCTGTCTGCTAGCCTTTCACGGCCCATCCGTTCAACCGATTTTGAGGAAATTTATTTATTGGTACAGATATAGCTTGCATCCCGGGGAAGGACATAGGCTACTTTTTATCCTGGAAAATCAAAGAGTTCCCACGGGATTTTCAAAAACCTATATCCACGCGTACAAAATCGCGGGCATCAGCTAGTAGCTTATATCTCGGAAACGTAACCCTTTGGAAGATTTTGTCATACACAATACAACTTGTTGGTATTGATGCCAGTTATTGATTAATACAGGTTTGACAAAAAGAAAAATAGCGGACGACGACTGGGTAGGCCAAAATCTTCAAAGCCCAAAAATCACCGTTCTGACAAGCTATTAAAAATCAAAGATAAAGAGAAAATAGTACCTTTCCAAGGCTCTTGCTCCGCCTGTGCGTGGATCTTCGCCGCCTGAAGAAGTTGTGTTTGACGTCGTTCCCTGACATCTCTTTTTTGTTGGCGTTGAACTGAGCTGTAGCTAACTCCTCGGCTCGCGCCTTGTTTGGTATGGTGCCTTTTTGAACTTCCTGGTTGTTCCGACCTAGAAAAATAACAAAATATTGATTACGTTTGCGCATAAATGGCCTTATGAAGTTGAGCTACATATGATTACTGGCTGATGGCAGATCTTAATTCTTAATTAAATCTTAGTCAAACCAGATCGGGCTCACTGCTCCATGTGACTACCACCATAGTACCGTGACTTACGGTATGCCTACGAGGCTACGGCATATCTCTCAGTGAAGATATGTTTTATCTCAGAAAAGAGAGAGACACAAGTTATAGAGTTTCCGCGATAGAAAGAGAGGCTTTGTTTTTAGCCGCAGTGCTGCAGTGTAAGCTGGATTGCACTTTATTGTATCGTAACACGACATATTATGAAGCAGGGCTTACTTGGTCACGTCACCCGAGAAATCGGCGGTACGGCCCCTTGACGGCTTTGGCGTAACTCTATCACGTACTCATATGATAGAGAGATAAGAGTTTACGCGATACAAAGAGAGGCGTTAAGCACCAGTGCTATGCAAGCTGGATTGCACTTTATAGCATCGTAACGAGAGTCGCTATTTATTTGGTGTAGTACGGGGTATTCGTACCTATCCGGTAGACTTGCCAAGCGCCAACAGTTCCATTGTGCAAAGTGTCCATTACATGGAACACGTCGCCGCAGCGGAAGGACATCTCGCCCTCCGTCGGCTCGGTGTAGTGGAAATGCGTCTTGATGTGGAATGAGTCTCCCGCTGCAAACGAAAACCAAAGTACATATATAAAACCCTATACCTACAGCCTAAAGAGATGCTTCTTATAGTTAGTTGATGAAGACGCTTAGACATAGCAATCCTGAGAAGTTACAATAGGGCAAGATGGATGTTGTATAGAAGCATGCGGTACTTTGCGGAAGTCCATGAGGGAGTGTGTTTTGGGATTTGTGTGGTGCTGCGTGGTGGTGGTGCGTATTGCTTGCCTAGTGGCTGCTTTTTCCTGCATGGTTAGCAGTGGGAGGGCGGGCGGTGCATTTCGCATGCTGCATGTTTCATCATACAGATTCGACCTGTTTCAGCGGATTATAGCAAATTAAGCTTTTGGTTCATTGTATTTGTATGGCAAGATGGATGACGAATTACACTGACCAGCAGAAGTCGGCGAACGAAGAACGAACTTTCATGATCAACACACTGCCGGCCCACTACTGAGCACGGGGTCTCCTCTCAGAGTGAGAAGGATTTAGGCCATAGTCTGTAACGCTGGCCCAATGCGGATTGCCAGACTTCACACATCTTTGAGAACATGTAAAACTCTCAGGCATTCAGGTTTCATCACAATGTTTTCCTTCACCGTTAAAGCAAGCCGAAAAGTCAGAGTTTGCAATCCGAGATCGAATCCACAACCTCCCGAAAAGAAGGCGGACGTCTTAATATCATCATCCTTAAAAAAGGGCCTTAACGTTGTTAGAATACAGTTCATTTTCATTTGGCAACTTACGCATCTGTCCGCTAGCGACGGCGTTGTACTCGTCGGGCGAGTGTTGCACTATGAGGTCTATCCGTTCCTGTAAGCTCAGTAGAAACAGCACTGCTTCCTCCCGCGTCACTCCTTTCATTTCCATGTCATTCACCTAGAATCAATCAATTTCTTATAATAATTAAATTTGGCCGACTCAATTTATCCGAATCCGACCTAATATGACCTGATCCGACAAAATGATGGAGTCAATATAGTGCCTCCGACTCACACCACAGTGAAATGAAAAATATCTTAATGAATATGAAGGTGCATCAGGAATATCAACATTGAAATGACTAAACTGCTATCCCACTTCTGACGTAGGTGCATCAGAAGTTAAGATAAAGACTCTTCTTCTTCTTCAAGTGCCATCTCCTACCGGAGGTTGGCAATCATTAAGGCTAACTGGATCTTGTTTACTGCTGCCCTAAACAGTGATCTTGTACTCATGTTAAACCACTGGCGAAGGTTCTTGAGCTAGGATATTCGTCTACGGCCAGGCAAGATAAAGACTATGACGGAGAATCAGGAAGATCAACATTGAATTGACTAAACTGATATCCCACTTCTGATGTCGGGATAGACCTGCCTTCATGAAGATGATGATTATGACGATTAACACGGATAAGTCAGGATTACAACATATTAGATTAACCGAGCCTTCGTGGGCGCACTAACATAACTATAAATAATGAAAAATACTTTGGGTTTACCTTAAGTATCTTGTCAGCAGGTTGCAAGCCCTGTAGCGCGGCGGGGCTGGTTGGTTGTACGCCAGACACGAACACCCCGGACCTATTGCCCCCACACAGTCTCAGACCCACGGAGCCTTCTTTTTGGAAACTTATTAACCGAGGTTCACTCCTGTCAACAGAAAACATATCAATTTAAGAAATCGGAAAATTATAGTTAACTTTACCAAGTAAATCAGCTTTCAAGTATGTGACAGAATCTGAGTATGTTAGATACCTTCTAACCTGCCTAAGTTAAGTGGTAAATTATTTTGAAGATTCAAAAGCACTTGTAGAAGTTTATTTGAATAAAAATTTATTCTATTATATTCTATTCTAAGGTACCAGTACCCTTAGTACGAGATTTTATGTCTCATCAACGTTGATAGTATTCGAGTGTCGAAACACTTCCGTGTTATAGTAAACTGGATCTTAAATGCCTTGTTTTAAAGCTCAAGTTTACATACACATCTACAGCCAACGCTCTAAGCGGAAACGTTGCAAAATTAAAATAAGTTTCATTGAATTTTTTACTTCAATTCAAGGCTCTTTAGGTCCATTTTACTTTGACGTTATTGTGTTTCGACTCTCGAATTCTAGCAACGTTGGTAAGACGTAAAATCTTATTTTAAGCGTACAGAGATCATGGAAAGTCTATGTTTTCACCACTGGGTTAGCCCACCCCTAAGTTTGCATCTCCCATCCCGGTGCCCATAGCGAAATGGACGATTCGATGACCTACAGCAGTTAATCACGATAGCCCTGAGCCGTCCAGACTCCACAAAGTCCAGACCATGGAATGACCACCTACCATTTCAAATCAACCTAACGTTGAGATGACGATGCTTTTAATTTTTGTAGGTACTCACGGTGGTTTATTTCTTTGATTCGTCATTCCATCCTCTTCATAAAGTTGCCTTCGACTGCTGTAATAATCTGTAATGAAACAATCAAAAATTAAACGACGAACAAGCTCGACGAGAAACAATACTGTATCACTATGCTAAGAAATGCAAAAGCGTGTTTGCTTATTGGTTCGTATTTCAATCACGTCGCAACGGAGCAACGGATCGACGTGTTTTTTTTATAGACATACCTACTTAAAGACTTGGACATTGGACAACATCGAAGTATGCTTCTATTTATCCAGGAAAGTTACCGCAGGATTTTTGAAACGTAAATCCACGCAGAAATACCGCAGGCATCAGCTAAGCTAGTAGCTTTAACAAACACTAACAGCGACACAAATTACAAACTTATAGGGTGAGAGGGGTTCAGGTCCCACTACTGGACATCGCTTCCCCACTGTTGAGATTCATACCATCATTCCTAGGTGGTGGCGGTCTCGGGGGCTGCTCGTCGTGTGACATCGGGCCTCGTCTGTTGTCCGCACCTCTCACCGGCGCTGCCACGTACAGGTTCTGCCCACTGCTGGAGTACGGACTGGACATCGCTTCCCCAGTGCTGGGATATGTGTTGTGTGGTGTTGCCTCTAAAATAGAAATGATAATGTGGAATTAGTAAAAATATATCCTAGGTAGTTTTTTGTTTTAGGATTTTTTAAGTTCCACTTTGCTTTTCCAGTTCCATGTCATGGAGTTTGTAAGTAAATCGTCAATGGAATGCAGTAAAAGTCTAAAAAACCTTGATATTTCGATTCTACAAGGATAAAAACTTTATGCAGACTCCCTTTATAATTTCTTACCATTGGACAATCCAATCCATAGACCTATCCAATAGTAAAAGTTTCCAGGGATTTGGACTGTAGCATCTCCATGGATAGAAATTTAGTTAATCTTAGTTATATAAAAGGAAAAAAAGGTGACTGACTGACTGGCTGACTGATCTATCACCGCACAGCTCAAACTACTGGATGGATTGGGCTGAAATTTGGCATGCAGATAGATAGATAGTGCCCTAGGCGTCCGCTAAGAAAGGATTTTTGAAAATTCAATACCTAAGGGGGTGAAATAGGGTTTTGAAATTCGTGTAGTCCACGCGGACAAAGTCGCGAGCATAAGCCAGTAACTTATGCAATGAATTATCCTCTGGTGGAACCAACAAATAAACTTACCTAAACTACTATAATTATTCTGGTAATTCCCATTGGTGACTGTCTCTTCCCTGATCAGTTCCCTGGTGACCACCAAGTTGAGCCGATCCTTGCAGGACTCCACGAGTTTCCTGGCCTCCTTCAGCGTCATAGCGTCCGTGACTGCCGTGTTGTTTATACGCGCAATCACGTCACCCTCACAGAGGCCTTGTCCTGCCTGGTTTAGCTGTTCTCTCGCCCGCATCGTCAGCTCTTTGACGTAGATTTTGCATCCTAGGACTATGCCGAAGTCTGGAATAAAAATTATCCAAGTTAGTAAAAAGTAAAGGAACCTGTGATAGCCTAGTGGTTAGGACGTCCACCTTCTAATCGCAGGTAGCGGTTCGATCCCGAGCACGCACTTCTAACTTTTCGGAGTTATGTGCGTTTTGATTAATTAAAATATATCACTTGCGGTAACGGAAAACATTGTGAAGAAAACTGACGAATTCGCGAGCATAAGCTAATGAGACCTAAGCTCCAGCACAATAGAACCAACACAAAAGGGATTACACAGGTGCCTATTTAAAAAAAAACTGTTACAGATCAAAATACAAACTTTAAATGCAGATGGAATGCGTTTGTCTAGACGTTTATCCAGTCTAGGTTTCAAAATAGTAGGTGTCCGGAAATGCTCAAGGCAATTCAGTTCTTGGTTACATATTAGAAATTAGGCAGTTAAGGATTTCCTGTACCAATTAATAGATAAATATTTCACGGTACGTTGCGATTTGGCGAGAAGTCCAAAGGAATTAACTTCAATATTTAGATTAAAATATTAAAGTTAACCATCATAATAAATAATTAGATACCCCATACCGTGGTTTCAAGTAAAAACTGTTTCTCCAATTTGGTACAAGGTGACATTATCAATAAATTATTTAAAGCGGACATTGCAACTGCAATCGCCGCTACGAAATCAATTTAGTTCACTTTCCAAGGATTTTTGATGAACTTTTTATTACAGGACTGTATCCAACTTTCTCCATGACGACAATAATGACGTACCATCCTTACTTTGTGCCACAATGGAAATCCCATCACAGGAGTTTACAAGAAAAGCATCAGTCAGGGAGGAGTGGAGACGGATTGTCAAGCAAGCCACGGCTGAAATGACGACCAAGACCAGTCTGCCAAAACTGTGGCGCCTAAAGGAAGACCCAACTTTCTCGATTCTTCTGATAGTACAATTGAGGAATCTCTGTTTGTATGATGATTGTAATTGTATGATCTCACCTTCCTTCTTCCCATTTCTCGTGAGCGCGAGTTTGATGGTGGTGGGCGCGGTGGGCGGAGGGGCGGGGGCTCGCCGTCGTACCACGAGCGAGACCGTCGCCCCGGACTCCCTGAGGACTTGTACCGCTCGTGCGTACTCCACATTCTCCAATGGTACGCCGTTTACTGATACTATTCTGTCGTTTACTCTGAAAAGAAAAGAAAAAAAAACAATTATTTTAGTACCTTATTATAAATGCGAAAGTGTGTTTGTTTGTTGGTTTGTCCTTCAATCACGTCGCAACGGTGCAACGGATTGGCGTGATTTTTTGCATATGTATAGATAAAGACTTGGAGAGTCACATATGCTACTTTTTATTCCGGAAAATCAAAGAGTTCCCACGGGATTTTTAAAAAACCTAATTCCACGCGAACGAAGTCGCTGGCATCAGCTAGTGTTTAATATGTTTTGCGTTAATGGGCTTCCGAGTCGGTCAAGCGGCTTGAAGTCAAGCACGTAGATTTTTGCTTGAGCCAACATTTTGACCGTTTACAATGTTTGAGTCATTTACGTGCTTGACGGCGATTGATGCGATTTTATATTTTTGCTTGACGCAACTTTCAGACAATTGTTCGAGATATGAGGCTTGATCACAAACGGCAAAGGTGCTTGACGATCGCATCAAGAAGCTTAATCAAGCAAAACAAAACTACGTGCTTGACGTCAAGCTCCTTGACCATCTCGGAAGCCCTAATAGAGCGGCGTTAGGCGGTAGTTTAAGATAGGGTGCCTTAAATTTTACCTTATGGTATTTATAAATATTTAGTTACGTGCCGAAATTATGAATGCATGTTCCGTATTTTATCGCGTAAGTACTAAACATTGCAATAGAGAAAGTGGAAACTCGTGTTTGTTGGTGGAAATCAAACATCCTACTTTTTGGATGTTCAATGGAAAGTTGGAAAAGTTGTTATATGTTCAATAAACTGTCTAAAATCAATGTGTGGCCCACTTTAAGTATTTTTACCATCGAGAGACGGAAAAACAGAACATTTTTTGCGATCTACGTTTTTTATGGTCCTTCTCTTGGCACAACCGTAATATTTATTTACATCTTCTTCCTCCTGTGATCAACCGCTTTGTCTAAGATTTCAATTACCACAATCTTCTAACATTGAAGCAACCTCACCTTTTGACACTGCTGCAGCTGCTATGAAACCAACCGGGTACTTTAGTTCCACAACCATTGGTGTTCGTTCTCCGTACCACGACTCAGCTTTGCATCTTGCCTTGGATTGACATACTTAGGACTAGGACCACAGCCACAGTGGAGACAGTGGAAAGCGGAATCTAGGTACACCCACATCCTGATAGCGGATGTTTGGTCTCATGAAGCATTTAGTGCACGGGCAAGGCAGAACAACTCAAGCGCAATTTGAGATCCCCAGTTTCACTCCAGGAAGCCCGAGGCAATCTAGGCGGTCTACTCGGCTTCTAGGGCGAGCTTGGATGATGGAGTGAAGACTCCGGCGAGGAGGGGCAATGCACACACAATAGACGGAAACGTTTAAGTGCGGAATCCTGCCCAGAGAGTAGAAAAAAAGAAAGAAAGTCTCATGAGGCAGAAGAACTTACTGTAGTTTATCTTCCGCCGGTCCTCCTCGAAGAACGTCAGACACAGCGATGGACGGGTCGCCGCTCGCGAAGTGAGGGTTGTCTCTACCACCAGACACAGCGATGCCGAACCCGTAGCCTGGGACGCGGTTCAGTCTGACCCTATGTGTCTCCCAACCTGAGTTTCGTTCTGTTGTCTGGAAAAGAAGAAAGGGGATTTTCAATATTGTAGTTTATGAACAAGTGAAATAACGAACTTTTCTAATATAAGTCCCGCAAATTGCTATTGCGCTGGAACCATGTCTCATTAACATCGAAATGACGTCATTTTGACGTCAGCCGAAATAAAAATATACCATCAGCTCGAAACTTCAGTCTAGTGCTGACGTCACCAAAATGGCGGCCACGCGCATTAGCAATTTGCGGGAATCAAGAGGTACGCCCATTCGGAAAATGGTCCAGCTGATGGTCGGTGTGATCAGTTGCGAATTGCTATTGTAATAGTCCATCTATGAGATTAAAAAGTGGTATAGAAATAATACATATAATATAAATCAATGCATTTATTTAGAAATAAATGCATTGATTTATATTATATAGGTTGAAAATTGAAATGCGTGGAAAGCCGTACTTTTAAGGCTTAGTATTTGTGTAGTCTGTATGTTTTTGTTTTGTTTCGTACTACTTATTGTGTTTGCGCTATGGTCCTAAATAAATGAGTATTTATTTATTTATAAAGCAGCTGAAGTCACAGTGTAAGCAGTACTGAAGTTGCCATTGATGTCGAAACAGTGTCACGGTAGCTAAACTCCCGTTTACTGGAAATGTTACACTAGGGCCTCAGAGTGTAACTGTCGTGTTTTGTCATTTTATACAAGAGAACAATTAACATGATAAAGAGAAAGCGTACCCGGTAGATACATCATACAGACATACGCCGTACGCGTCAAAGGCTTTCTGGCACACGCCGAATATGAAAGAGCATGTAATCAGATCTTCGTACAGGACAATTTTGCGGAAACAAAGGAACAACACATTTGAGCACCTACTGAATTATAGTGCATTCACTATTAACTGGCGTGTTTCCACTAGAACGTAAACAATAGGGGTATTAAACCAAACACTCATAGAGCCCATTCATTTTTAAAGGAGCCGGTTCAACCTCATATATTTGTGTATTTATAGCTAATGACGGTCTCAAACACGCCAGTTAATATTGAATGCACTATAATACTTGTTTTCGAATGTTGCTGCTTAAATTTTCGAAATTTTACATGAGAATTTTACAAAGTAAATGGAGTAATAAGTTGTGCTTGGATTGACCACGGTGTACTTAGTAAGTAATATTCCGGAAAATAAATAAAATTTAAGTAAAACGAAATCCCGTAAAGTCCCGTACATCGGCTAGTATTAAAGAATCGCTATTGAAAATGCCTGCCATAAATACATACATTTTATAAGGTCTTCGCACATTACACAAACTTGATGCCGACTCTACTCAGACTCGAATCACAGTAAAGCATGGACTCGGAGTGGAGTCAGCGTGTGTTCTGTGCGAAGACCTTTAGTCCGTCTGCAACATTGTTTGACAGCTGACCTCGATACTTTCGCACAAGATAAAGGCACGCATTGCACAAAAACCCTTTGTTAGCGATATGTTGCGACATGTCTTCTAATCTGGTTAGAGATCCTATTACATAGCCATCTGGAATACCTAGCTGGCTTAACTGGCTTAGTATTATTAAACTATGTAGTTCCTATGTATATTTTTATGTTCAGGCATTTTCTTTTTAACCTTAATCATGATCAATCTATCGCCGGCTCAATACAGAGCACGGGTCTCCTCTCAGAGTGAGAAAGGTTTTGGCCATAGCACGCTGGCCATGTGCGGATTGGTAGACTTCACACACCTTTGAGAACATTATGGAGAACTCTCAGGCATGCAGGTTTCCTCACGATGTTTTCCTTCGCCGTTAAAGCAAGTGTTAGTTAAATAACTCCGAAAAGTTAGAGGTGCGTGCCCGGGATCGAACCCCCGACCTCCAATTAGAAGGCGGACGTCCTAACCACTAGGCTATCTTACTAATAATACAATTAAACTTTAACTCTAGTCTCTAAGCACTACCAATTTTCAGAATTCGTGTCAATATCGAAATCATGATAGAGGGGATATTTTTACGAACATTTTTTAGATTCCGTAACCTCATCTTGAAATGGTGAGATCCGTAGGAGAGCCTGAGTAACCGATGTAGCGGTTTGCGAAGCTGAAGTGGCAATGAGTAGAGCACAAAGTCTGAACACTCGATAGACGTCTAAGGTGCTAGAATGACGCCTGTTGGAAGACCGTCTACTAGATGGACAGACGTCATCAAACGAGTCGCAGGGAGCCGCTGGATTCAGACTGCGTAAGACCGTGGCATGTGGAAATCCCAACAAGAAACGTATGTCCAGCATTGAACATCTATATGTTGACGATAATGATGATGATTCAATAAGGAGCCAAGTACCTACCCTTTCTACATTTTTTGTTTAAAATACTTATTCCTAAACATATATTTAACTTTTTAGTATAGCATTTGTATCATTGCTAACGTTCGAATAGGTCATCAGAAACAGTTATCTGAATGAAATGAAACCCTCATATCGAATTCCACGAATAGCGAAGGGCGACCTGAGTCATAGTTACAACGAATCCATCAAAATTCCTCGCATCAGCGATCTATTGTCAAGGCGAGGGAATGTAACATTAGGTAGATACACACCGTCTATATCTAAACAAACTGCTCTCTATGTCTGTATATAGAAGCACTAGGTGATTCCCGCGGTTCCATCCGCTTGGATTTTAGGTTTTTAAATATCCCGTAGGAACTCTTCGATTTTCCGGGATAAAAAGTAGCCTATTTATGTACTTCCGCGGGATGCAATCTATTTCTATACAAACCCGTCAATATCAGTTCAATGGATGTGCCGTGAAAAACAACAGTACCTAAAGTGTGACAGAGGACACATTTTTGTTTTTAAATATTAGACCATATTATTATTATTGTGAACTAGGCGTGCCTTGTGGTTTCATAAGGAAATTTCTATCAAGAAAACTTTGAGAACACCCAATCTGTGATATATTTTGGACAGCAGGCAGCGGATAGATTTCAAATAGATAAGCTTTATTTGACCAAAATGCTGCTAGATTCCTCCGCTTCTAGGTACGCTCTAGGTACCTTACCTATTGGTCTAATTTTATTTTATGGTGATGTTCTGTTATACAATGGGTGGAGATTGGAGATTTGAAGTAACACTAAAAATAAAAGTAAGTGCCATCTGGCGTATATTCATTACTAATACTTATTATAAATGCGAAGTGGTCTGTATGTTAACTTTTCAAGGATCGACCGCTAAACCGTCGCACGTTGGCACAGGCAGAGGTACCATTTACCTTAGGGATATGTGTATATACACAGGATACTTTTTATTCCGGCAAATTAAAGAGTTCCCATAGTAAATAAACTAAATCCACGTGAATGAAGTTGCGGATGCAGATAAAAAGAAAACTCGATGTTGAATTATTTATGCAGTTGTCAAAATCAGCCCAAATTCATAACACGTACGTTGTACAGCCTAGATCGTAAATGGTAGTAGTCCAACGGTAAGTACGGAAGCCCGAGAGCGTGAACAAATTACGCAGATTAGTCTGAGAAAGGACACGGAGCTCAGCGATAACCCAGAGAAAATTCGATTAGCTAACCTGACTATTGAGCTAAACCAAGATTCCATTGAAATTCCAAACCAACGTAATAACTAACTATAAAAACTATAGCGTACTTAAAAGGCCATGTTATTTCCTTTACTAATTAACATTCTTTTCTTTACGTCGGTAAAATTGATATTTTATTTTCATAAGTTTTTTTTATAAGAGTAGGTACATATTATGTTCTTTCGAATTTGAATTAATGTTTTCAAAAGAAGATACCTATTCAAAAATTTCTTGTGAATTCTTTAAGATGTAAATGCATAGTAATTGCACCAGAATTTAAAAGAAAGTCGTCTTGATATCGGGTTAATTTTCTAGTTACCTGTGGGTTTATTTACAAATATGTATAAAATATTAGTATGTAGGGTAGGTACCTACTAATTACGTATGCATTGATATTCTAAAATATCAGTCCTATTAAAATCTCTGGCTACTTACGAACTTAAAACTTCCATCTCTACCAAAATTGCACTCGTATGTAACTTCTACTTTTAACTTTATAAAAAAACTTATCAACTCAATTGGAACTGATAAGCACTTACCTAAAATGGGAAACTTTGTTATATAATAAGATGTTACACAATAAAGCTTTAAGCTATAATTCGATGTGACTTGATTAAAAAATGTCTTTCCATAAAGGGGCTCCTACGCATCAACCAAACCATCTCAGTTTATGCAACCGACGAACCATGTTTGGATTTTATTTCGAATACATAAATACAAATTGGATTTACGCAAAACATAAAAATATTATATTTTTACAAGTAGACTTTTTTCTCAATCCAGTGTAATTTAGAAGATTGAGTTAAAACGAGACAGATTTATGTGACAGATATAGCTCTGTCTCGTTTTAACTCTGTCTTAAGTCTAAGCTAAGCCAGATCTATAGATCTCACCCTAAAGACTCCCCTGTCCCTCCGTCTGTCAGCGGGCTGTATCTCGTGAAGCATAATAGGTAGAGAGCTGAAATATTTAATAGAATGTGTATTTCTATTGCCGCTATAACATCAAATACCAAAAATTTCGAAATTGCCGCCATGAAAACTAAAATGTTATTTCTTGTAGGAATGTACGGAACCCTTCCTGTACGAGTCCAACTCGCACTTTTTTTACACTTACAGTGTGGCTAATTCCGTTGTACACAATCTCTAAACTAAACTAAAATGATACGTCTAAATCTATAGCTATCCCTTTCACAATGTTGCTTGCAGAAAAGGATAGACTAAATTTAGACCTGTTAATTTAGTTTAGGTTTAGAAATTGTGTACAAGAGAATTGGCCCCAATGTGGCTAATTCAGTTGTACACAATCTCTAAACTAAACTAAAATGGCACGTCTAAATCTATTGCTATCCCTTTCATAATGTGGCTTGCGGAGAAGGATGGCACTAGATTTAGACCTGTAAATTGAGTTTAGTTTAGAGATTGTGTACAAGAGAATCGGCCCCAATGCTTAAAAAAATTTAAACGAGATATTCTTAGACGGTTTACTTAGGAACATAATACATATATAGGTAATCAAATAGTACCTACCTGTACTGCAGTTTTCTTTATCGGGTTCAAGTATATACCGAGTTAGAGAACAAATATTTAACAAAATTAGATTGCATATAACTTAAGTACCTACTACGGGTTTCGCCTAACCGGATTACATGCATTTTTCTCGATGAGTCAACGTTTTGACCTCTTGTGCTCTCAACGTCGATGACTTGAGTTATAATACCTATAGCTAGCACTATACAAACGAGGCAACTTCCAACTGACCCGACTTATATCCGACTAGCTTATGCTCGCGACTTCTTCCGCGTGGACTACACAAATTTCAAACCCCTATTTCACCCCCTTACGGGTAGAATTTACAAAAACCCTTTCTTAGCGAACGCCTACGTCATAATAGCTATCTGCATGCCAACTTTCAGCCCGATCCGTCCAGTAGTTTGAGTTGTGCGTTGATAGATCAGTCAGTCACCTTTTTCTTTTATATATTTAAAGATAAGAAGATGCCCGCGATTTCTTCCCCGCGAGGCAAGATCTCTGTACCTATCAAATTTCATCAAAATTGGTTTAACACGGGTGGGCCGTGAAAAGCTAGCAGACAGACAGACACACTTTCGCATTTATAATATTATATGTAGTATGAATTCACCAGTCAAAAGTTACTACTTATATAGCAAGGCTAAATATTTACTATACTAATTGTAATTACCTAAATACGTACAGACCTACATATTATTATAGCTAAAAATCAACTTAATACATTAATTATGGGTTGGACTGGTTGGTCCAACTTAAAAGATTGGTCTTAATAAATTAATTATTATTTATTAGTAGGTATATTTTACTGCTTGCAACTTGCATTGAGAGCTAGGCAATGCATTGAGAGCTAACTTGGCACATCCAAAAAAATCGCATCAGATATCAATTATTATTATGTAGCTATACACTCATACCTCCTGTAGGTATTTATATCTAAACATTGACCTAACGCCCTTTCCAATAAGGTAACTAGGTAGGTAGGTATAGGTGTAGAATTTGTAATTACAATAAGCAAACCTTCACTCTCCGAGTCTTTAGCTTACTGAGCTTACCTTGACTCGAACGACGTACATACCTACTTATGGTTATGAGTACTAAGAGATATGGGCTAATATTCTTACTTTTTATAATAATTGGCGAGCTGGCGAAGAAAACGGTGTAATTGAATAAAGCTAGAAAACTAGTTTATTTATCTTATGCCTAAGGTACAAACAAACTTAAAATTAATGGTTAGTAGGTAGTAGATAGTACTATTTTATTATTCTGTGGTAGTAGTTAGTAGGTGAAAGTAGAAAGAAAGTAGAAGGAGCAAAAACTTGAACGAAAACTGCTGAAACTTTACTTTACTTTATAAGTTCTTAAGTATGGGTTGCCTGGAAGAGATCACTTTAGTGATAAGATCGCCCTTTGTTTTTTAAGTGTATCCTGTATTCTTACTCTCTGTAATTTTAGTAACAATAAAGTTGTTTTAAAATAAATTAATTAAATTTACTGCAATTGTACCTTTACTGAAATCAAGAACTTTGGACTCAATTTTAGCACAGATTTAGACCGTTTTACTTGGAAATGAGGTCAAGTTAAGCAGTAGGTATCTTCCTATACAGTGATCGAAATCATGAACTTTGAATGGACACAATTTCAGTCAGAGTTTTAGATCGATTTGCTTGGAAATGAGTTCAGATTTGTACCCATATAGTGGATCAAAAACTTCCGGATTCAAAAAAAGTATTTTGATCAGAATTACAGCTTTTTGGTCGCCAGCTCCTCAACTGTTCTTCACTCATGGCATTTTGAAGATATACCTTTTCTATGATTAATTCAAAGGTTGTATCTACCCACATGAAAAACACCGTGTGGGCTTACCTAACGTGCCTGATAAAAATTATCCAAACATAATATTTCAATGATATAATAATGGGGACAGATACGACTTTGTCAGTCATAGATTAACAAAACAGTTATCCTAATAAAAATTTCGATATCATCATCATCATCTTCAACCAATAGACATCTACTGCTGGACATAGGTCTCTTGTAGGGACTTTCACACGCCAAGGTCTTGCCTGCATCCAGCGGCTCCCTGCGATTAATGTGGTCCGTCCACCTAGTGTGGGGATTCCCAACGCTGCGCTTTCCGGTGCGAGGTCGCCATTCCAGCACCTTGGAACCCCCAACGTCTATCGGTTTTCGAATTATGTGCCCTGGCCCCTGCCCATTGCCACTTCAGCTTCACAACCCGTTGAGCTATGTCGTTTACTCTAGTTATCCTACGGATTTCCTCATTTCTGATTTGATCACATAAAGAAACTCCAAGCATCTCTCTCCATCGCCCGCTGAGTGTCTTCGAGCTTTCTTATGAGGCCCATAGTTAGCGACGCTAATGAAAATGTATGCAGTCCCTATAAAAATGGTTTATACATATTTTATATGTAAATTTAACGTGTATAAGCCATGTAAGGCATTGCATAGATATTTTTATGAGAAAAGCTATAATTGACAATGAAAATTGAAGCATTATTATCACATCGGAAAGTGTTTTTCATCATCATGATCAACCCATCGCCGGCTCACTGCAGAGCTCGGGTCTCCTCTCAGAGTGAGAAGGGTTTGGCCATAGTCTACAACGCTGGCGATGTGCGGATTGGTAGACTTCACAAGCCTTTGAGAATATTATGGAGAACTCTCAGGCATGCAGGTTTCCTCACGATGTTTTCCTTCACCGTTAAAGCAAGTGATGTTTAATTTCTTAAAACGCACATAACTCCGAAAAGTTAGAGGTGCGTGCTGCGTGCCCGGGATCGAACCCCCGACCTCCGATTAGAAGGCGGACGTCCTTACCACTAGGCTATCACAGCTATCAAGTGTTTTTATGCTACTCTTAATTACTTAATTAATAAGTAGTAGGTAATTAGTAGGCTTTAATTCTGTGATTAAAAAATTCTTATCCGCAACTCAGATATGGACGAGTGATTTTTCCCACGAGAGACCGACTTACATATTTTTTTTATTTTCTAGTTCATAGTTCATACATATATTTGTATGTCGGTTCGAGTAATAGATTAATAATATTAAACCTCGTGACCCCCGCATTGTTTCTTTGTGCTGGTACGCACAATCCGTCTGTGCGAAAGTGTGTTTGTTTGTCAGTTTGTCATACAATCACACCTCAATGGAGTAACGGGTTGACGTAATTTTTAGGGTTCCGTACCTAAAAAGGAAAAATGGATCACTTTGTCGTCTGTCTGTCTGTCAAGAAACTTACAGGGTAGTACTTCTACTTTTCCGGTTTTTTAGGGATAGAATTAAAAATCTGGAGAGTGACATAGGCTACTTTATATCCCGGAAATTCAAAGTTTCCATTGGGATTTTAAAAACCTAAATCCACGCGTACGAAGTCGCAGGCATCAGCTAGTGTTTTATATAAATTGAGTAGGTACTGACCAAAACGAGAATCGAATGTAGCACCGCCTCTAATCTCAGAAACATTAACCGTTGCACCTAAGAGGTCTTGACTTAGTTTAGGCATCAAAACAATTATTTGAATTTTCTTTAAACATGTACTCGTACGTACGTATAGGTACAGCGCTAATCTAACTTTATAAGAATCTATAATTCAAGGTGAGTCTAGTGCTCAAGTTACAACTAAGCTAGTTAAATAACTGTAGTTATGTAGAACTGCAGAAGTTGTTTACCTACTTTAAGTTACCTAATGAGATGTTAGTTTAGCAGTACAGCCTAGTTATTTTTGACTATTTTAGGGTTCCGTACCTCAAAATGGAACCCTTATAGGATCAATTTGTTGTCTGTATGTCCGTCCGTCTATTAATTTTGTGTGTCAAGAAAATCTATATGGTACTTCCCGTTGACCTAGAATCATGAAATTTGGCAAGTAGGCAGGTCTTATAGCACAAGTAAAGGAAAAAATCCGAAAATCGTTTATTTGTGGTTACATCACAATTTTTTTTTTTTTTTAGTATTTTCAATTTTTAAAGTAAGATAACTATATCAAGTGGGGTATCATATGAAAGGGCCTTACATGCTCATTCTAAAACAGATTTTTATTTATTTTTATGCATTATAGTTTTTGATTTATCGTGCAAAATGTCGAAAAAAATACCAAACAAAGTTAGTTTCGCAGTTCGTTAACAAAAGTGATTCTTACCGTTTTACTTCTTCTGTAGTACGGAACCCTGCCTCGGTTCGCGAGTCTGTCTCGCACTTGGCCAGTTTTCCACTTCTTAAACCTTGATAAATCAACGCGAGTAACCACAGTTCGTAGGTGGGAACCTCCATTTTCAGGACTAATTAGGTACTCCTACCTAATAGGGCTTCTCACTTAGTTTGAGTGGAGGGGAGGAAAGAAAAATATGTACTATCTGTTTGTTCCCTTATGAATTCGAATCCCACATCTTTTGCAAATCCGACTTTTTGTAAAGTTGTTGTCGCGACTCGAGATAAGTTTCTGACATAGTCTCTCCAACATGCTGATAGCTGGTTAGGACGTCCGCCTCCTAATCGGAGGTTTGGGCACATGAGTAGGTCGGGGATTCGATCCCGGGTACGCACTACTAACTTTTCGGAATTATGTGCATTTTATGTAATTAAAATAATATCACTTGCTTTAACGGTGAAGGAAAATATCATGAGGAAACCTGCATGCCTGAGAGTTCTCCATAATGTCCTCAAAGGTGTGTGAAGTCTGCCAATCCGCACTTGGCCAGCGTGGTAGACTATGGCCAAAACCATTCTCACTCTGAGAGGAGACCAGTGCTCTGTAGTGAGCCGGCGATGGGTTGATGATGATGACCTCCAGCATCCAAAAAAATGTCTAATAAATAAAATAAGTGTAAACCTGTAATTTTTCAAATCGTAAATTATCCAACTTCATCTCGGTGCACAGTTTTTTCATCGAAATATCAAAATTATTTAGAATGAATTATCAAAACTTGCCAAACACTCGCAATTCACAACACTATCGTCGTATGTTTATTTTTTAAACATTATTCACTAATAATGACATAAACACACTTTTATAAAACCCTAATTTTTAACAGCCGTCCTGTAACATTCACACATAAGAGAACGTGTAAAGACTGCAAATGCATAAAAATTTAATGCGCCGAAACTATTTTTGTTTTTTTTTAAATTTAATATTCTAATGGCATGCTGAAAGCTCTATCGTAGGCGACCAGCGATGACGACGCGTCGCGCCACACGAGATTACTGTACAGCCTTGTTTAAAGTTCGAAGGCATTATAACACCGAGTTCAAACATACACGGGTCGCGTTCATTTCTCGAACGAGATCATGATTTCTGAACTCAGTCGTATGAAAGATGTTGTGACTTGTGCTATGAATGCGATGCAAATGTGCACAACATCGTTTTGCTTGTCTTGAAATTAACAGACCCAAGTATGCATCTTACGTATATACCTACTTACTAATAAGAAAGTATTGATTTAACGAAATTAACGGACGTAGGGTACGAGTATGTATCTTATATATAGACGCCTATTCATTAAAGTATTGATTTAACGAAATGTGTCGTTAGGACAGGATTTCAAACAGACGTTACATAGTAGTGTTTATATATACCTACTCTTTGGTTACATACATGCGTATTCTATCGCCTTAATAATGGGGATGGGGAGTGCTCTGAGGAGCTGTTTGACCTCATTCCACCCTCCTTTTTCTACAAACGCACCGCACGCCACCGTAAGCAATTTCACCCTCACTTTTGTTGTGCGAGATCCTTTTTTCCACGCACATGCAAACTTTGGAAACAACTCCTTTCAGCGATGTTTCCACTTGATTACAACATGGGGTTTAACGGGAGGACTATAACAAACTCCTATAAGGCCGGCAACGCATTGGCGGTTCCTCTGATGCTGCAAATGTTCATGGGCGGCGGTAAACACTTAACACCAAGTGACCCGGCTGCAGGTTTGCTGGAAAATTGCCAAATTTTGCTTTTACCTAGGTAGGTACATATATCTAGGAAAGTGTTACATAAATTTCTCTTAAGTATACTATAGACTATTTTTCGATCCTCCATCACAGCACTGCGCAGGGCGCACCAACAATATCGGCTACACCAATTTTGATAAAACTATCAAGCAGGTAAATAGTTAACTCAACAAAATAGATTCACAATTTTTAATATCATGTACCTACTTTAAATTCAAATACGGAATGTACTCGTAAAATAGCTAACTTGCATTTGTATAAACGTGTTTAAAATCAGGAATGTATTCTTGTCCTATTGTATTCAATAGCTTATTGATTGTAAGTGCATATTACCTTGTCAAGATAGAATCGGCGACTGGGTATTTAAAATTTAAATAAGTAAGTATGTTAAAATGTAGGAGTAAGGTAGGCATAGACACTTTGTACCTATTTACTTAATCGTTTTGAACTTGATATTTTCAAAACGTCTCCCAAAATATACCTAGTAGCTACGATCTCGCACCGTAAAGTGCAGCGTTGGAAAACCCCCCAGGCGCCATTTAGGTGGACCAACGACATCAAACGAGTCGCAGGCAGCAGCTGGATTCAGACGGCGCAAAATCGTGGCGTGTGGAAGTCCTTATAAGAGAGTAGAGAGTAGAGACCTATGTCCAGCTCACAGACCACCCCCAGTCCAGCTGCAGTGGACGTGTTTCGGTTGATGATGATGATGAGATAGGGTGCTTACATACAAAAGCAGGTGTCCGGTACCGGCAGGTCGGTAAAATAGCATTATGTTATTTTATGCCTATTTTACCTGTCTCTTTATGTGAGAGCTCATAAAATATGGGGCTAATTTACCCGCACTGATTGGTAGTTGGTACCGACCTGTCAGTACGCAAAACCTGCTTCTTTATGCGAGCACGCATACGCAGTACGCTTTCATGAAATCTATATAAATAGAACCCAAAGTATATGTAAGTTACACAGTAATTTGTAAATAGAAACCAGCCCGCCACGCACCTACCTACACAATGAACCGCTATTTATTTACCTACCTGAATCGGCACCTGTCGTTGTCACCCAATACCGCGAACCTCAAACAAATCGAATTCCTACTATTTCTCAAAGCCTGTCGCGTACGCTGTAAACATTATACGGCATCGCTATTCAACCGGCAATCCTATAAGCCACTACAGACGGGACCAACTTACCACTGAAACTCGTTCCAACTTCCAATCTCATAATCCATACCTAGACCTATTATTCCTGCTTGCACAGACTAAATTCATGTCTGGGACAGAACTGACTTACCCCTGAACCCTAACGTTCCAGATTCCAACCTCATAATCCATCCATTAATGCAAGTGTAGCGGTCTGTCTGCTAGCTTTTCACGGTCAATCAGTTTAACCGATTTTGACGTTAGATGGCTTGCATCCTGGGGCAGGACAACTGCCTCGTTTTGTCTCGGAAAATCATTAATAAACCTAAATACCAAAACCATAAAAAAGCAAAGAAGTCGCGGGCATTATCTATAATATGGTACAGAGATAGCTTGCATCCTGGAGAATGACACAGGATACACAGGGCTGAGATTCTTGCCGGCTCTTCTCTTTAGAAGCTGCTTTCCGAACTAGTGGTAGAGCATCAGACTGTCATACATGAAATAAATAAAGTAATTTCATTTTTTTTACCAGCCTGCTTCAGAAAGATGGTGAAAAATTATCTTTAAAAGTTTTGGTGAAATATATTGTGGAACATGTTGGAACTTGAAGGGTAAGTTGGAGAATAAAGTTGGTTCCGTCTGTATATGCATATCGTTATTCAACCTGCAATCCTATACGATACGCAAACCATACTATTTACCAATTTGCATACCTGGGTAGTTATTTAGGTCCTATTATAAGCAGATAAGGTGCTAATTGGCATGTAAGACCAACCCACGCCCGCAAAGCTATTTGTGGGTTACTTGTAGGGCTGCCAGCCTGCCACTCATACAGCGTATTTTAAAGTACCTTTTTAACCATCATTGTACCTGCAATCGTGCAAACAAAAATTTCCTCTGTCTCACAGCTCACTGTGATGTATGGCAAATTACCTATCTGATGTCACAAATTGTAGCTACTATCTACTTTCAAACAAGTACTTTATTTCAAGCAAAAGTATATAAGTTTGCATATTTGAATAGTGAATGATATATTTTTTTAATGAAGAACAACAAATTATAAATTCGTATTTGCCTTGCTTTAGCAAATAATATATTTTTATTTTTCTAAGCAAAGAATGAATAACATTTTTGTTTTATTGCTTTTCTCTCCCTTTTCATCAAAAATAATTAATGTGACAACCCTTGTTACTTTACATACAATAAGACATATTCTACACCCTGTGATACTATTAATTCAATTATAATACACAGGCATTTAGTCTTAATACAATATGGAATAAGGCCTAAATTCAACTGCATTGTGATGCAATATCCCAAATTATGAAGTCACACACCATGCTACAAGTCGAACGTTGAATTAATAGGTTTTTGCTACAAAACTCCAATATGAATGTGACAAGTATTGAATAAATCAGTAAAATAATTGATTTTAAAATTAAACGGGATAATTTTTACATAAACTATAATAAAATTAAATAAAAATAAAACAGATTTTAATAAAATACATTCATGTTCCTTAGAACTTTTAGTTCTTTATAATGTTTGAAACCAATCATTTTAAATTAAAATAATAAAATAAAATATTAAGTAGCAGCAACAATGAAGCAAAGGTTTAGTAAATAAAAGAGTGCTCTTTCTTACAATAAACAATTTATTTCATCATTTTAATAAATGAATTAAGTAATAATAATAATTAACTATAGACATATAGTAATACCTAGCTGTAAATTATTAACTATTCATATTATTCTATGTTTGGGAAGGCACTGGCCCCTAAGACACGGGATTTCCTAGTTTAGGCCCCTGTCCTGAGTTATTTAAATAAATAAACAATTATTATTATTATTATCTTTTGAGTTTTATGCAAAATGAAGTGGTTCATAATTATACTTATTTCGAAAAAGTTTAAAATTTTAATAGTTGAAATTGAAACGAACTTGAAACGAGTTGCAGGGAGTTGCTACATTCGCACCAGTCTTGCTCTGCCAGTGCAAGTGTGGAAGTCTCTGCAAGAGGTTACCCCCTACACAATCTAATCAATCCACAAATTATGTCATGCTGGATATCCAGTTATAAACAAATTCAGCTGTCCTGTAAATCTTTTTTGTCATGCAGGATAACCAATGATAGACGAGAAGTTTGTGCCTTTAAAATCTATTATTTCATCGGGGTTCGCTTTTAATTTCTCTACTAAGTTTTTTTTATCAAACCTAATCATGTTCAAATTCACCTGTCTTGTGAATCTAATTTTATCTATCACTCTTTGCCTCAAAAGAGCAGTCAATGGTTCTTTTAACATATTTTCTAGCTCCTGTATGGTATCAGGAAGAGGTACAGCAAAACTTTCAGACTCAATCTGTATATCTTGAGCAGGCTGGTACCTCTTATAGGTGGGTAACCTATCTGGGCAAATATCTTGAGCAGGCTGGTATCTATTAAAGGTAGGTAACCTCTCTGGGCAAATATGATAATCGTGTGAGCTTCCAACAGCTTGAACTACTTCTCCGTCATCACTAAAAACTACTTTACTATTTAAGGCACACTTACATTCTTTTTCAGTATCACTATTGTGTTTTCTTTTTTGACTAATATAGTCTTCTTCACCCAGGTCTAGTAAATGTCCATATTTAGATTCAATTTTCAACAAGACTGACTTACATTTTTTATAAACACGTTTTAGCTCTTCCAAATCGCTTATGGATATTTCATTTGTATCTTTTTTGACCATGCATTCATCATTAGAGGAGGAAAGCTGTTTTTCTGGCTTCTTACGTTTCTTTCTTTTATGTGAAGACTCCTTGGTTATCTTACTTTGTTCTTGGCTATTTTCACAGTTACTGGTCTCTGCCTCGGCAATTTCTCGTACGTGGTTCTTCACGACTAGGTACTTCTTGGATTCCATAGCTAGTTTTACCTCGGCCTCTGCAGGCACAAGTTCGTTTTGAATAATCATTTCCAGGTGTTTCTTGTGACTGTATAAACCATTACTCGATTTCACTAGGGTTATTGCAACGAATCACAATGTTTATATTGTAAAGAACTTATGTTTTCTATTTAAATTTAGTTGATTTTTATTTTCAATTTTTAAAATCCACGTGCGAGATAATTTTATGACATTTGACATTCACCTTCTATTCTCTTGACACGACAGACGACACTGACAGTGACATGGAATTTCAAAATTCTTGAAATAGTGCTGTCTGTTACATATTTCAATCTTAATTTTGTCGATAAACATAAAAATTACTCTGAAAAATTATGTGACGTAACACTGCTCGAGTGATGAAAAGATGTTTAAATGCGGCAAATCCAAAAAACAAAAGACTGTCTACAAAATTATTCAACACTTTATTTTTATATGAAAAGAAATACACCATCTCAAGTTTAGCAAAATATCGAGCACGCCGTAATGGCAACAGCGCCGCTCTATTTCTGTACACAACATGGCCGCCGGACGCCTTCGTGTGACGCATGCGCAAAGCCATAAGCCTACGTTCGGATACACGCACACTGCGTAGTACTCACAAGATCGACGGAGCATAAAACCATTGTGATTGAAATCATAGGATTGAACGTATTAGTATGTTAAAAAATCAAATTATGTAGGAATTTTATTTTAGAAAATATTTGACCTTATTAGAAAATAGATTTATGTTTACAATCAGTACCCTTATTATAAATGCGAAAGTGTGTTTGTTTGTCATTCAATTACGTCGCAACGGTGCAACAGATTGACGTAATTTTTTGCATGGATATAGATTAAGACCTGGAGCGTGACAGGTTACTGTATATCCCGGAAAATCAAAAAATTCCTACTAATTTTTAAAAACTTAATTCCACACAGACGAAGTAGCAGGCATCATCTAGTCTATACTTCTATACTATTATATAAAGAGGTAATGTCGTTAAGTTTGTTTGTAGGGGGTAATCTTTGGAACTACTGAACCGATTTTAAAAATTCTTTCGCCAGTAGAAAGCTACATTATTCCTGAGTGACATAGGCTATACGGGATCTTTAAACAATTAAATCTACGCGGACGAAGCCGCGGGGATCAGCTAGTAAATAATAAAAAGGTAACCTAAAAACAATTAAAACTAGATGTTTTATGTAACAAATACATTTTATTACATAAAAAAGGTGTTTTCTATTATAAATAAATACAACTCTCAGATATTCCAAAAAGGTACCTATTTCATTTTAATAATTTCATTATGACTAAAAAATGAATTTAATACAAAAGAGCACAAAATATATTTATTTAGCTTGACTTTTATCATAAGCCTTGATTTTTACTTTTCTTTTTCTTTTTAGGAACATGATCTTCTATAGATATTTGCTCCTGAATATCTTCAACGTGTCTTTTATTCTTATTTTTCTTCTTTACTTTACTGATTTCCTCACATGGCCGATTTTCATCATCAACACATTCTTGATACTTTTTCTTTCTAGAATTCTTCTTAGGTGCTATATCTTGAATGCATTCTGAAGAATTACTCTCTTCTACATTATGTGACGATTGTGTTTCTGCAATACATTCTTTATGCTTATTCTTTTTAGGCTTCTTTACTTTAGTTGATTCTACGTCCATTACAATTGTACCTTGCAAGCATCCTGCAGAATCACTTTTGTCTACCTTATCTAATGATTGAGTTTTCTCAATACATTCTGTATGCAATTTATTTTTAGATTTCTTTGCTTTAATTGTTCCTATTCCCATCACTATCTCTTGTATGGATTCTGGTAAATTATTTCTCTCTATCGCTACTTGACAGGATATTTCCTTCGGTTTTGATTTCTTCTTCTTCTTACTTTTAGTTTCAAGATCTGGACAAGGCAGCTCAATATTTTGGGTTATGTCTTCTTTTTGTGAACTATAAAAAGAAAAAGGTTGATGGGAGGTTGACACCGACCCATTTTGATTATTTTCTGGTACTGCAGTATTTGAAAAGCCTTTAAAAGTGTAATCCACTTCTTCATTTTTTGTATTTGTATCAGTTAGTTTTGATTTAAATGCAGCCAATTTAGTTTTAAAATAATCATCCATGTTTCCTTTTTCCGTGAAAACCTGTTCTGTGGTTTGTAAAGTATCCTCTTTAATATGTTCCTTAACTTCTCGTTCCTTAAAGCTTTTTTTACCAAATATGTTAGCTAAGTCCTTCTCACTGTAACGTGACAAGTCTTTGCCGCGCGTAAACTTGTGATAGTGAATACGTGCTTTGCTTTTTTTGGACTTCTTTTCTAATGAAATGCCACTGTGCAAGGTTTCCATACCACCATCAGCTGAAAGATAAATTACTGATGTTTTATTTGAGTACACACTTAAATTGAATAATTTATGAACCAGCAGGGTTTAGTAACTTTAATAACTGGACAGCGCTTCTTATGTGACAGTAATGCTTGTTTATTAGTTTTTATTTAGGACTAAAAACCTTGGATTTTATGGTGGATTATGATTTGGATGGTATCATTAATTGATCCTCATCTGTTTATATAAAAGGAAAAGGTAACTGACTGACTAATCTATCAACGCACAGCTCAAACTACGGGACGGATCGGACTGAAATTTAGCATGCAAATAGCTATTATGACGTAGGCATCTCTTAAGAAAAGATTTATGAAAATTCAATCCCTAAGTGAAATAGGGTTTTGAAATTTGTGTAGTACACGCGGACGAAATCGCGAGCATAAGTCTTAAAATATATCACCAAACAAAGAAGTTTAGTAAGTAACTAAGGTTGTTCTCCTAATATAAAGTAAGCAAAACTTACAGGATAAACAAGTATCCTATTTCACATACATTCCAAAACAGCAGTTATTTTAAGTCATCCGTTTTGGCAAAGATTTAGTATAAATAGAAATGATAAAAACAACTAATACTACTATTTCCATACTTTCATCTCAATAAATTACAAAATTCACCATTTGTATAGGTTATACTTACCATTTGAAAGGTTAGCAAGCAACGAGTTAAAATCGTCCTCGTGCTTCGTCCACTGGTCGTTTCTGTCTTCAAAACCCAGTCCTTTCTCATCGTTCTTATATCTAGCCACTACATGCTCCACAATACCGTTTTCTTTAGCACCTAACCCCTTGCCAGAGCTCCATCCCATTTTTTCCAACATTCTTTGCCCGAATTTGGTGCTATCATTGCTCCAGGCATTGTTTTTGGCACGTAAATTTATCACTTTTTGTTTACGACGAGGTTCGGCTAGCATAGACATATTTTACTCGTTAAAAACTTTATAATTTCGGATTATTATTCACCACATTGTGTTCTTAATTTGACAAATTAAATTGACAATGTCAAAATCAAATACAAAATGGACGGCGCGTGGCGCACAGATTATCCGCCCGGCAACGGTACAGACTAGTCTGAAGTTTGTGCAAGTTAGCAATAACGAAACGAAAGACGCAGTTATTGGTCAATTTGTGGTAGCTGTTTATTTGATTGGTTTAATTTGAAATTGCGTTTTATTCTTGCTATTTTATGTTGTAAACTTGATGTAAAAATATAGAATTAATTTAAATTAAATAACAGAATAGTAGTTAAATATTTAAAAAAATGTATAAGTACTATCAATTACTTTTTTACTATTAATTAATTAATATTTTTATTTTATAAGTGTAGTTTAGTTTCGTAAAATATGGGAAACAAAAATTGTAGTGCTTACACTAGCGGCACGCTATGATGGCCGGTTTGACACATTACAATAGTGATGTGGAATGTCAATTTATTCTCGAACAAAAAACAATTAAGTTTTGTTTTTGTACCTGATTAAATAGGTTTAATAAAACAAAAATGTATATGTTTATTTAATTTATTTGAACGAACTGAATATTTGAACGAAAATGAATATACATACTTTATATGCACACAAGAAACATATGAATACAAAAGATACCGAAAAAGGTGCCACAAAAGGCCATAATTAATCAGATTCGTCCATACTACTATTTTCACTGTCGTCACTGCTATCATCACATACATTAATAATTATATGTTCGTTTTCTATAATATTATCTATTTTCACATCTCTTTCATAATCTTCCCTTATTAATTTAACAGTTCTATTCACAACCTTTTCCCAGTCTCCTTTAGTCACATGTTCACAAGCTTCTTCTAATAATTTTAGCATTTTTTTTGTGGTAAATGGGGGTTCTGTATTGTGTCTTGCAGCATATCCCTTAATTTGAGCCCACACCAACTCAATCGCATTATACTCACAATGGTAAGGCGGTAACCGTATAACTCTGTGCCCATGTTCTAATGCTATTTCGTCAATGACGTATCGGATCTTGGTTGGTTTGTTTTCTTTTAAAAGACGTACTAATTCCGCTTTTAACATATTCATGTTTGCATCTACGCCATTTTTACGAAGCCATGCGACGATATCAGCTTTCTTTTGGGATTGGGCAGGTGGCTTGTCAATTTGCATCGAGTGGTATGGGGCGTTGTCCATAATTATAATAGATGGTTCAGGGAGGCTACACAACATTGAGGTAAACCATTCAGTAAACTTTTCTCCATTCATGTCTTCATGATAGTCTCCAGTGGTTTTTGACGCAAAAGCCATGAGAGAACCTTCGACAAACCCGTTGATGGTTCCGGCGTGACAAATTATAAGTCGCGATCCTTTTCCTACAGGAACTTTGGAAGTAGATGCTGCTGTGTCATCGTTCCAAGAACGGCCTACAGTATGGTTAGCATTAAGCCATGTTTCATCCAAGAACACAACATTTTGCCAATTTTTGATTTCTTTCACTTGCCGTAAAAAAGTATACCTTGCCATCGCTATATCAAATCTTTCCATCAATATTTTGCGTTTGTTACATTTTTTGTATCGAAATCCAATGGTCTTCAAAATCTTCGTTAAAGAACTTTCCCCACCGAAGAATAATCCAGCTTCCTTCAGTGAATGCACCAACTTTTTTCTTGTTGGATACTCCTTCTGTAAATAGTAGCCGTAAACATGTCTTCGGATAGCATCGGCATCAAAGCTATCGATGCCTACGACTGGTTTTGCTCGTTTTCTCTTTTTTGGTGTGTGAAGTTTATTTTCTTCTGTGCCAGTCTCGCCATATTTTTTTTAGTTATCCGTCTAACAGTTCGTTGTCCAATATTAAGCGCATCAGCTACGCGTTCAACCACTGACGTTATAGGTAAAATTGGCCCTCCATTTTGAGCTTCACGATCGAAATAGTTACGAAGGCGTATTAGGAACTCACGTGTCTGACTATTTAGAACAGTTCTCTGCGTACGTTCGGTCATATCGACGAAATCCACAACAAAGGGCTTGAACAGAGTCCAAATTAACGAGCAAGGGTCAACAGTAATGCAGTATCAATATTTGAAATCCAAAGCCAGGTCAAAACTATATCACAATCGCATTGCACTGACAGTTTATACTTTTCGAAGCAACGTCAATTCGAAACTGCTTTGTTTTGCATTGAGCATTGACGCGAGTTTGCCGGAGGTAGTAGTTGTGCTAGCCAGCGATCCTATGTGACGATCGTATTAGATTCCATTTTTAAAAATTTATTGATATTTTTTGCGATTTCAGAGGTTTGTCCACATAGTGAAAATTGTTCATATTCACAAGTACATTCACCCCTTAAATGGTGCAAACTGATTTTTCTACACTTGTATACATTTAAGAAATCAATTTAATAAATAAATTTTGAGTCCTAAACCTAAAACTACATTCGATAAAATTTATGAATCTCTGCACATCACTATCGTCAATAAAGTAATACAATTATTTCCTTCAAAGTCGTTATCAATTAATACGGAACTTCATGAGCGGACAAACGTCAAACCGGCCATCATAGCGTGCCGCTAGTTTAGGTTAATATTAGGTACCGATTACGGACTAAAATCCGGAATAAATACCAGATACGACTGGCATCATAGGTTACCTGTTACATTTATTTATATCGATTACCGTGCCCCGGCCTGTTTAATTAATAAGTTCGTTTCAAGGTCAAGTGGGTTCATCAAACACAAGTAGGTATGTACAAAATATTAAATAACTTCGCTACCTACGAGTTTTGAAAATGTCACGCGCTGTGCTGAACAAGACTTTGCTGCTTAGCTTAGTAGGATCGGGTTCGATTTCCGCTGGTGACAAAATAATACTATTTTTTTAAAACTTCATGGGAAGCAATTCCGGGCTTAGGACTAATTACTACCACAGAATATAAATAATAGTAGGTACTTGTTACTACGTCCTTAATAGGTACCTTCAGTCAATGGCCTAGGCCCTAGAGCCATATTTGGTTATTTTCAGACCACTAAACCAAGTATGCCTTTTTAGGTAGGTAGGTAGGTAGGTACCTAATTGTTATAAACAAAAACACATAAATATTATAAAGAGGTAAAGGTTTGTAAGTTTGAATGCAGGGCGTAATCTCAGAAACTAATAAGTTTAGTAGTTCTACTAAACCAATTTTATAATTCTTAAATATATAATTCTTAAACCATTAGAAAGCTACTTTAGGTACATTTTATATCAGAAGTAAGTAACTTATGCTATAAATTATATAGGTAAGTATGTACCGCAGACGAAGTCGCGGCCAAAACTAGTGTTATTATGAGCATACGTACCGTTATTTTTCGACATAATTATGTTTAATTTTTAAATACTTAGGTACCAGCTAGGTCTCTAATTCTGAAGGCGCGCTTAATGCTGTAAAAATGGTAACTAATTACAATATCTGTTGATACAATAATATTATTACCAAATGGGCAAAACTGGTTCCGCCCACAAAAAGTATTCAATAACATTGATGATATTATAATTATTTTATGTACGTACTTTAGAAGGTACCTATTTGTTTTTATCTAAAACTAGCTTAGTATAAATAAGCTAAGGCTAAGGTAGGATAGGGCCAATAGTCTCTGGACAGGGCGGTGGGCAAGACCTTTCCTTGCCAGCCATGGTCAAAACCATGGCGGACAGAGATACATCTTAGGGTGAGATCTATAGACTGCACTCTGACTTTGCTTAGACTTAGACAGAGTTAAAACGAGACCGAGCTATATCTCTCACATAAATCTGTCTCGTTTTAACTTAATCTTAAGTCTGAGCAAAGTCAAAGTGCGCTCTATAGATCTCAACCTTAGAAGGCGGGTAGTGTTTCTGCGAGGTGATGTCGGTGGCGGATGATGGGGGCTCTCATGCTTATTATAATGCCTACATGCCTAAACACCTACATTTACATAGGTAGTAGGACTAGTAGGTAGGTACCTACAGTAGATGGGTTCCCAACGAGTCACACTCAATCGTGTCATAGTGTTACTCGTTGGGAGCTCATAGAATTTTTTCTCCCATTGAGTCACACTGTTACTGGTTGCAACTTTTTTTATCCATTGTAATTCCCAACGAGTCACATGTTACTCTGGGTGTGACTGGTTGGGT
Source organism: Maniola hyperantus (assembly GCF_902806685.2). Taxonomy (NCBI): domain Eukaryota; kingdom Metazoa; phylum Arthropoda; class Insecta; order Lepidoptera; family Nymphalidae; genus Maniola; species Maniola hyperantus. The sequence continues at coordinate 8,494,820 of NC_048556.1, read as the reverse complement.
ATATTTATTTTATTTTAGTTATATTTGTTGTCGTTTCGTCGGTCTCAACGACAGAGACAATGCTCTACAAATCCGCTATCTCCTTCTAAAGGTCGATGTAGTACATTATCTGCCGCGTACTGTAGGTACCTGATAACCAACTTGCTGCAGCTTGGCTGACCGGTTCCCGAAAAGTAAAAGTGCGATTTGATTTTCTGAGCAACAGCCAACACCCATTATGCAAAGACTCAAAGTACACTCATAGCTATTAGCTTTCCATCGGCCAGTTACAAGCATGAGACTTTTTTTTTTAGTTTTAGTTTCTTTGTCATGTTATGTAATATTTTTTGTGTGCAATAAAGTCTATCTATCTATCTATGAGAGTGGTCCGCGACAGGTTGAGATGACAATCGGGTAGGTATGGGGGGGTGAGGGGGATAGGGCTTCTTTAGGGCTACCTGCGTCAAAATGTACCTACTAACATTTGACGCCTGCCAATGACGTCGAAGTTTCGACGTTTTGTTACAAGTTCCCTAACTGTCGTGAACTGTGGTTTATCCAAATCCTAAATCCCTACAAGTAACCCTATCGTTAATTTTATTAATGAAGCACTTAATGAGTTACAAGTTGTTAGAGCCATATAAGGCACTGTTTCCATTAACTATACATGAGATGAGAGTGGACCGGTCGTGTAAAGAAAGCAGTCGTCGAAGTTCCCGAGAAAACGCCTGTTTGTACCCGGTATCGTAAGGCCCTGGTCAGACACTGCGCGACGACAGCGATTCGCGACGTTAGCAGTACCTACGGCAGGATGTCACATTGAATACGTGCAAGATTTGTCATCATAATCAATAATCATCATAACAACCCATCGCCAGCCCACTAATGAGGTTTTCTCTCAAAATGAGGGTTTAGGACACATAGCTCACACGCTGATAGCCAAGCGCGGATAATTTATATAAAGGGGCATGTATGTTTTTGTTCGAAAAAGGTTTTGTTTTTTTAGAGTGAAGTGAACGACTGGGAAGTCTAGTTTTTCGTCTTTACAGACTTACAGACAGACATAGGTACCAGATCGCCAAGATAAATGCGAAAATTGGTTATTTATAGTTTATAGACCTACCTACCACAGAAAAGCAGGCAGATTCTCTAGTGGACGTCGACTGTGATACATATACGGTAGTAGAAAACTTTCATCTAAAGAAAGCTGATTTTACAAGTTTTATGTGTAGTATCAACAGAATCGTGTTTGACATTCTAGGCGGTAGGTAGGTACAGTACGCGGCCGAAAGTGATGAACATCGGCCTAAGAATGACATTTCCGGTTTGTAGTGCGTCGTCTCTGTCACTCATACCCCGTGGCGTGCACAGGGTTTGAAGCCAGGGTAGGCATTAGTTAGGTAAAAACCTGTTAACTGGCAGAGGTCATAATGAAAAATATGCATTGAGCCATTACAACTGGGGTTAGCACTACATTTATGCCTTTATGACCTGCACGCCACTGCTCATACCCATATGACGTTTTGTCGGTCTCGACGACCGAGACAGTGCTCTACAAATCTGCTATCTCGTTCTAAAGATCGATGTTCATCACTTTTGGCTGCGTACTGTAGGTACCTGCGTGTCTGCATTGAATGAAGTGGCAAGTGTGCGATCAAAGTTATTTTTGCAATATGCAACTGCAAGGAAGTGTTGGTAAGCCGGCGGTGACCTATATTAGAAATTTATACCAAATTCTAAAATAGACATGTCTCTTAGAATATCAGTAGCTACCTAGCTATTGATATACCTACACACTTCCAGGAATATGAAGTTGTGCCCGACTCGCACAGAAGCATGCCAGTTACAAGCAAGAACGAGCTACTCGCATGTGTATCGATAATCTGCCAGTAGCTCAGTTGCCAGTAGGTACAAGGCATACCAGTAGATCGCACGGCGATTGTTTAAAACCCCGCGAAAATTCTTTGATTTTCCGGCATAAAAGGTAGCCAGTGTCCGTCCCCGGGATGCAAGCTATCTTTGTACTAAAAGCAGACAGACACTTTCGCACCTACAATATTAATAGTGTGGTTTATTATTTATTAGGTACCTACTTACCTAGGTATTATGATCGCTTTTAAAGATATCATAATATTATAGGTAAAGGTTAAGTAGGAAGGTACCTCTTTACCACATTTTATAGCATTTAAAAAGTATTTTTTGTGCCAGACTAGTAACCTTCATAATAAAAGGTCAGAGAGCCAGATAACATAGCAAATATTTGTGCTAAATTAAAATAAAACAGTTCATCTTTATTGGATCGTTTACCAAATCCAATTTATTCAAATTAATGAGCGAATCGGAAGTTTTTTAACGTGGGAAGACAGGTGACTCACTCGGTCAGGTCTGCAATTTTGCACCTTAGTCCATGACACGAAAAGAATCTACCTGCAATACTGACTCCTTTGTCCTAACTCGTTCTTCGAGTTCTAACCGGGAAAAGATTCTGAGATTCTGAGATTTAGGCTACCGGCTGCTTACACGAAAATATTTTCAATTGAAACTCTTAGAAAAGGTTTGGAATAAGTATTTTTCAATAAGCTAAAGAATTAATTTACAATTGAGAGCGTTGTCTCTGTCGTTGATACCGACAAAACGTCACATAGGTAGGTATGAGTGATCTCTAGAGACGACGCTCTACAAAGCCGAAAGCTCGTTCTAAAAGTCGATGTACCTACAATATTTCTTGCCGGCGTACACGTGCCACGGTCTTGCCCTGCCAGAATCCGGGAAAGCAGGGAGCCGCTGGTTTCAGCGGATTATACGAGTAGCAAAATAAGGTTGCTGGTTCTTGTAACTTGTTGATGAATTTCGGAAACTAACAGGTGCTTCTATCCACATCAGTTCACTAGGTAAATTAAATATAGTTTTTTTTTTTTTAATACAATAAAACTTAAAGCTAGCCTTATCTAATTACTATATAAATCATGACCGCGTGGAATGGTGCCAAGAATACTGGCTGCATTTCCGCGCTGGACAGCCAGGCTGATCCGCTGCGCAAAAAATGAGCCAGCCCTTCTGTCACCAGTTGAGGCTATTAATCGCGGTGAAATGTCTCGTAAAAAATTTTTTGCACTAAGACTCCATGGCCCCAGGGTCTCCACGGCAAACGGCACAAAATGTAACTCTCTATAAGAGAGGCATACTTGCGCCGCTTGCCGTTTTCAGCTGTTTCTGCTGCGGCTCCCGGTCTTGATGCTGTCTTCCTGATATGACACGGGGCCAATGTGTCAACGCAAGTTGCGTCCCACATTAGCGCCCGTCCCCGTTCCCAGGGAACCAGCGTCAATGTTCACTAGGTAGGTATGTTTTAATAGGTGGTTTGAACTTCGAAGTCTCGTAGCTTAATGTTGTAAGAATAAACAAGAGTCCATAATTAGAGAAGTTAACGGTGTATCTCGGAGGCTGAACGCCCGAGGCCGGGCCGGAGGAAAATAAAGTAAAAAGGGTAAATTATTGGCGACCCAACCGCTTTGCCGACGACAGCTGCGAATTGGCGCGAAACTGGTTTCGCCTGGAGGACTGACGTCATCTGACATGTGCCTCCTCCGAATTTGCGCGCTCTCGGCACAAAAAATGGAATCTTTTTCCCCACACGATGATCCATTCGATTTTACGGCTCTTTATTGTTATGTTACGGCTTTGTCTGCACGTATTGTTGTTGCATGGACAGGTGATTTTGGAAAATTGCTGTCGGCAATACACCTACAAGGTTAAATAGCAAATTCTTTAAAATACTTACAGTACCTACGCGGCCGAAAGTGTAAACATCGGGCTTTAGAATGACATTTCAGGTTTGTACTTTGTAGAGCGTTGTTTCTGTCACTCATGCCTTAGATCGTCCAAGCTCATGCCCATATGACGTTTTGTCGGTCTAAGCAACCGAGACAGTACTCTACAAATCTGCTATCTCCTTCTAAAGATCGATGTTCATCACTTTTGGCCGCGTACTGTAGGTACCTACTTTATAGAAGCCAACTTATAGCTCTTATGGCTCTAACTTCGGTTTGGAAAGCAGATTCTTATGAAAGAGTCGGCAAGATACTCAGCAATCAAGTAATTAAAGAATATAGAAAGCAATAAATTTTTTTTGTACCAGAAACATTTACAATAGATAGAAAAAGATTTTTTTACGAGACATTTCACCGCGTTTAATAGCCTCATCTGGTGATCATCTCATCATTTAGTCGGATTAGGTCATATTAGGTCGGATTCGGATAAATTGCGTCGGATTTGGCTAAATTAATTACTTTCATCGCGAATAATAGCCTCATCTATGATCTGGTGACAGAAGGGCTGGCTCATTTTTTTGCACAACGGATCAGCCTGGCTGTCCAGCGCGGAAATGCAGCTAGTATTTTTGATACCATTCCACGCGAGCATGATTTGTATAGTAATTGGATAAGGCTAGCTTTAAGTTTTTCTATTTTACCCCCTTTGAATTTTCAAAATTCCTTTCTTAGCGGATGCCTACGTCATAATAGCTATCAGCCCGATCCATCCAGTGCGTGGTTTGAGCTGTGCGTTGATAGATCAGTCAGTCCTTTTATGTATTTAAGAATAAATAAAATAAAAATATTTTTTACTCAATTAAACTTTTACAAGTATTTTTGAATCGGCAGATGCATCTACCACTAGTTCGGAATGCCTTTTCTACCGAGAAGAATCAGCAAGAAACTCGGCAGTTGCTCTTTTCAAAGATTATTATAACCTTCATATTGCCAATCCAACAATATATTCCACTATTGATGATTTAAAAGTAGGTACATAGGTACCTAACTTCTTCAAACGCGAGCTTTTTTCAATCATCAAAGATCTAGTGAATGCTCCAGTGACTTGAAACGTAGATCGTGTCTTATCAGTAAAGTGTGTAATTACAACAATCAACATACGTAGCTTTGAATTGTAACCGTAGACAACATTGTGTAATGTGGGAACTAAGTATAATAAATCATAACATTTCTCCCTGTTGCCTTAGTGCCTATAAGATTTGTTTTTGCAAGCGACCAAGGCTTGAACTAGTCGACAACCATGTTTGATGGAAAGAATGATGAAGTGTAGATTCGAGTATGCTTGCCTAGTAGATGTCTCATCTAAATCTATAGAATCGTTTGAACTACAGAGAGCAATAATAGCAGAGTATATTTTTTAAATTGCTTTACAGCTCTGGATGCTATCTCTTTTGAGGTTACGCAGTTATTCATTAGACTCAGAAGTCTATTTAAGTCAAGTATAGGAAAATTCACAGCAATCTCCAACTGACTATTTTTTTGCGGCTGATTATATAATATTTTAATCTATGCAAATAATTCTTAATCTGAATACGTTAATCTTTAGATAATGACCAATGTCGACAAAATTTCCACATACCTACCTATTATGAAATGTTCTGCAATTCGGTAACATAGTTATCGAAAATTCTTGGCTCATAGAACTGATTTAGATTTAAAGTAGATAGGTACCTAGGCTATAGAGCTTGGGTAGCAAAAACAAACGAGTAAAAGAAATTGGGTAAAAAAATAAAGGTAAGCAGGTAGGTAATAGAATTATTAGTATACCTACACCGCCTACACCCAATTATTCCAACTTCCACGAAGTTTCTGATATTACAAACAATTGAAGTAAGTTGAATTGAGAACTAAGACTACCGCCTCACTTCGATGGTTTTAAAAGCTCAGCTCAGTTTCGTAAGTCCGTTAATTTAAAAATGTAACAGGCACTTACTTGAAAATGAACTGTAGGAACTAGGCAAGCGGGGTAGATAGTTAATGACGCAAAGTTAATTGAATGAGCAACTTTGGTAGAGCACCTTTAAGACCATCATGATTTTGTATTTATAACAATAAATCAGATATTTTAAGTATCTAATTATCAAAATTCAGGCGTTATTCGTGTCCTAACAATATATAAACATGAACAAAATCATTATTCATAGGTACCCTCCTATAATGACCTTGACATTTTTGAATAAGGTCTTACTTGTCTTAAACAATGATTATGGTCTTTTTAAAAGAACATTATTATCTGGTAAATGTATAAAACCAGGCAATATCTTCTATCAAAGGTTATTAAAAATCAATGCTTTAAAACGCATAGGCTAGCAGCAGAGAAATACCTACTATGTATCTGTGTAAAAGCGAAATGATAACATAGAAAATACTTAAATAAACAACAAAGTAAGAATAGGATGTCAAATCAACCATGAAAACAGGCATAATTGGGGAGTCATTGCACTTATTCATAGGCAGGAATGCAACAGCAAACGTGTTTTGCCTCATCGATACCTACGACTTACCTGAGACTCACTCCGGACATGGTTCAAGTTGTTCACTACTAATCCGTTGTCTACCATCGGATCCATCGTAAATTCATCATCCAATCACTGACCGATCTCTATCACTGCACATTTCAGTCTGAAAACTCCAAAATTTCCCGCAGGAATTTTACGTAAAACGAAAACTAAACACAAAGTTGTCTTTATCGCACAAAGCACAGCCAATCGTAAGGTAAACTACACAACAACTCAAGAAACAAACTCTACAGCACCCGTATTTACCGAAACTAACTTAAATTATTGTAATAATGAGGAGTTTAAAAGTTTTAAAGGCAGAGTTCCAAGGCACGTCCGTCCGATCCTAACTAAGGACGCCAGGCGGCGAAAAGTTAACCGTGCGTGATTTCTCGGGACTTTCAAAACCGAATGGTCATATACGCTATCAATCTTTGCATACCAGAGTCGTGCGGTGAAACGGAGATCATCAAGGGTATCGTGTCCACCACGAGAGCGAAAGGGACAACATAAAAGCAGGTACTCCGCCTCGAAGTAGGTGAACAGTATCTACAGGTTTTGCTCCCACTACAAGGTACGGACTCGGAGAGGCTTGGAGCTTGAAAGTTAAGTTGTAGTTGAAAAACATATAGCTCTGCGGAGCCGTCACTAGACAAGCCAGTTTTTAGAATCGAGCCTATTTTAAAACAACCACGCTTTCCTCTTCACATCCGTTTCTAGCATCCTTTCCTATCGATATCAGTTATTGAACGATATTTATGGTTTCAGAAATCCTTTAGTAGTTCATTTAGTTATTTTATAACAGAAATTATAGATGGTCATTTAGGAATACAATTTGGTCTTATAGAAACACGAGTAACCCAATCGCATAGCCCAATCGATCAATCCATAGTCCAATGCATCTCTGGTGAAGGCCGCAACGGAATGATCCTTTACGGAGCCTAATGTCTCATCAAAAATTAAATACATTTCAGTTCCTACTTTATACCATTCCAATAAGGTTTTAAATTAAAGAGGACGAAGGGATTTCACGGGACGAACCTTATCCAATTTTAAAGCTGTTCTACTAGTGAAACGCACACAAACAAAAACATCTAAGTATGCTAGGGATTTTTACCTGGACTCTTTGCTTCTACGTAATTTATTTTTTACTAGCAGATGCACGCGATTTCATCCCGTGCCATCATCGTTCTTACTTGAACCTTTTGTTTTAAAAAAATACGATTCAATATCGAATATTGATTCATCATCTTATATCAAATGATAAGTTTCAAAAATTTCCACATTAACAAAGTTTAATTACCCTTCTCATTCTGAGAAGAGATCCGTGCTCAGTAGTGAGCCGGCAATGAGTTGGTCATCATGATAATGAAAATCTAATTGACAAACATACGGCCCCATGCCTTCTTCTATCAACAAATTGCTTCCACTTTCGTCAGTATCAACTTTTATCGGCTTTAATCGGCTTTTTATACAATGTAGATCTCTCTAAGTAGCTTTAAAAGTAGTTAGTAATTATTCTACAACCCCAATGCACAAAGAACAAGCCTAAGACACTATTTTTCAGTCCTAATCTTTTGGGCTTCACCTTTCTCAGTCTTTTCGCAATTGTCTGTTATGCGTGAAAATCCATAATTTATTTAAGCTGGGTAAGTAAACTCCCGTAATTTAGCAGGATACCCACGTTTTCAAGGAATCCCTGAAGAGAAAATGTTTTAACCCTTTCTGTTTTAAAACCTCATTTGCCTTTCTCCTAAATTAATGTAAACACCTAAGCGAAGCTGATTCCGAACTCCGTGGTAATATCTACCTGCCTAACATTGATTGTCACTCTTTTTCAGTTGTCTTCTTCATCAATATTCCTCGGATGTTGAGAGATATCTAAAAGTAAATTATTTATAGTATTACGTAATATGCCGGCAATTATGTTAATTAAATTGTTATTTTCTAAAGGCAGCATAATTACAGTCGCCCGGCTAATGCGTATGCAGTCCACAAACCAGAATGTCGTTTTAAATCTATACTAAGGAATGCCTTAAGTAACGATTAAGCGACTCTGAGTGCGGCAGACTCTTATCATTACTTACCACCAGATGATATCACAGCCAAGGGCTAACTTGAATAGCAATAAAAAAAAATGCTGAAATGCATGCGCATAAAAAATTATTCTTCCGAATTGGTTTGATTTTCTTTTGTTACAGAGGGGTAATCTTTTCAATATATCCGGTCACCTGGGTGAGAGGTCGAATTACGTGACAAACTATTTGGGGGCTACCCTCATGGCATATATTAAGCTTTCGGGATATCAGAACGGAATGGGTTTGACCTATAGGTTAAGCTTTACTTTCCACATCTGTATGTGAGGTTTGGCAAGTGCTGAATACCCATTTAGCGACATCTCTATAGATAAAAATGAATCGCTAAATGTGTTGCTGATCGCAAATCTCGAGAACAGTTTATAATATTCTTTTCTTTTCTTATTAAAATTCTTTTTTTATAATATTCCTTGAAGTACGAGAATAGTTCTTACGGAGAGAAAATTTAAAAAAATTGTGAGCATAAAAAAAAATAAAAAATTAAAGAATCGACTGTTAGGCGGTACGAAGTTCGCCGGGGCTAGTTGCCCTGTTGGATAATTTTATTGTCTAGACTACAATCTATAGGTTTTAATAAGTACTTACCTACATAATAATGAATTCCAATAAAAAACTATTCCCATGCTAACAAATTGACGCTATATTGTAATTCGATATCCTGAGGAAACTATGAGAAGTTAACTTGTTGCATCATAATATCAAAGCTATAATATAAGTCCCGCAAATTGCTATTGCGCTGGAAACAAAAATAAAAATAAAATAAACATGTCTCATTAACATCGAAATGACGTCATTATGACGTCAGCCGAAATAAAAATATACCATCAGCACTTCCGTTTAGTGCTAACGTCACTAAAATGGCGGCCACGCGCATTAGCAATTTGCGGGACTTGTGAATCAATGTCTGGCCTATACCAACGCGTTTTGTGGTTTTGTCATTTGTGTAATTAAAAAAAATCTTTTGTGTCAAACTTGAAGGAATCGTGAAGAAAGGAGGCATAAAGGAGGCGAGATTTCATTTCAGACTTCAAAAAATGTTATGAACCGGCAAGAACTGCTTTTTTTATCACAGCATCCGCATTAATCTCCTGTATTGCCACAGTTATAGGAAAAAGCACCAGAGGCAGCGGTTCACGATGACCATAATGGTATTACTTTAATAAGTTTACATATGGGTTTTAACCCTTGAAGTACTAAACGCAATATTTCATATCTCCTATCTGAGACCCTGGACGCGTTTGGAACCCTCGTTGCTTTAGTTTTAAGTTCACGTAATTAAGATTTTCAATTGAAAATCTACTAAACTAAACTATCCATTTTCAGATTTTCTGTCTTTCATTTTAACGGCACTCCATCTTAAACCATCTACAATTCAGGTAAGAGGTCTTGGTAATTTTTTGAGCTAACGAAATATAACACTAGCTTACCTGCCAAGATTTCGCTAAAATTACGGTGAAATCTATGAAGTTAGCAAGTTTCGAAACCCAGCTGTTTCAGATGTAGGTAGTTATATTATATCAATCAGTTTCTGCATGGTTTTTCCAATTATATTATAATAGACAAATAAATATCCTAAGTTCACACAATGACAAATCGCCGAAACGTTACGTTTAAATATTTGCGAGGAAAGCTTATCAACGCGTGTCAACGCCCAAAATCTGGTAGCCCGTATGGTGTCAAGCGAGGATGAGTGGCACAGATACGGTCAGATGCTAAGGGCCATAATTATGAGAAGGGAAGAAGCAAGAAAAAAGGAGAGAGAGCAACCAGAGGGTCAGCACGAAGTAATGTAATACGGTTCCGTGCTAATCTCGCAGAGGGAGAGGTCTTTTTAGTCCGTGCGAGTCGGACACACCCTGTCCATAGGCAGAAGTCCATTAGGGATTTTTCCTCCTCCTAGGAAAAAAAAACGAAAGCTTATATTCCTAAGCTTTCCTTGTATGTCATATATTTCCGCAAAGTAACTATCTATCTATCCAACATTTGAAAATTTTAGTCAAATAATCACAAAGTAATCTGAAACACTGATTTCAGGTTCTGCGCACAATTCACATGGATACCAAAACTAACCACTAAACTTACCAAATTACATCAATGTTTCAAGTGTTTTAAAATCATAAACCTATTTGGACACCGATTAGAAATGCTCGATAAATTCCGAGGTATCAAACCGACCCGCCTGTGGCATCTAACTAGCTTGAAGGCCTTCAGAGCTGCCATCAAAGACCGTTACGATGCTGTGAAGAATCTGGACGCTAGGTTCTATAAACCTAGACACAATCTGGCGTTTGCAGGTAATATTTTTCTCCTCATTTTGACGATGAAGGAAAATACCATGAGCAGGGTTGCCAGGCGTCCGGATAAAGCCGGACATAGGCGTAGGCTTTTTGATTGCGTGTCCGGCCAAAATAAATGGTGTCCGGGTTTTATAGACTTTTTACATTTCTTTTAAAAAGCTTGATTTTACATATAATTTTTTTTGTCGTACCTATTAATACTATGACACAAAATCCTCAATAATGTAGGGTGTCCGGCCTTTCTACCCAAATGTCCGGGAAAACTGGCTGGTCTGTCCGGCTTTGCAGGTTTGGCGACCTGGCAACCCTAACCGTGAGGAAGCCTGCATGTCTGAAAGTTCTTCATAATGTTCTCAAAGGTGTATGTCTGAAGTCTACCAATCCGCACTTCGCCTGGTGGACTATGGCCAAAAGTCAAAGCGCTTATCATTCTGAGAGGAGACCCGTGCTCATTAGTGGGCCAGCTATAGATTGAAAGCCCTCCCTGAAATCCTAGACAAAAGGAAATTATTTTTGAAATGGATAAAACCCATATAAGTACTCAATTTAATTTTTTAAAGAAGAATTTCCGTGACAGGTTTTGTCTGGATATCAGCGCTGGCCATTTTCTACACCATGGGATTATTTGCTCCGGAAAAAGCTCTGAAGAATTTATTGCCATACGAGTGTAAAACTCCACCTTTTGATAGTTTGGATTTATTCAAAAAAGAGGAAACGAAAAAGTCCGCCTGCCCTCCTGTCAATAAGAAAGGACCATGCTAATTAATTTAAATTTAACTCAAATACAAAAACTTTGCTAAAAGTAGAAAGCTTTTGCCGAAAAATGCATTTTTAATAAAGTTTATTGAAATTATATTTTGTTTTATTTTCTGTATCTATTGCACATTTTCGCACACATTCATTGTGATAGCCTAGTGGTTAGGACGTCCGCCTTCTAATCGGAGGTCGGGGGTTCGATCCTGGGCACGCATCTTTAACTTTTCGGAGTTAAATGCGTTTTAATTAGGTAATTAAATATCACTTGCTTTAACGGTGAAGGAAAACATCGTGAGGAAACCTGCATGCCTGAGAGTTCTCCATAATGTTCTCAAAGGTGTGTAAAATCTACCAATCCGCATATGGCCATCAGCGACTATGGCCAAAATCCTTCTCACTCTGAGAGGAGACTCGTGCTCTATAGTGAGCCGGTGATGATCATGATGATGATTGCACATTTCAAGTTTAAGGTTAGCTTCATAATGAGGTGTGTTTCAGCTGTCCGATTGGATAAGAGTTATAATATATAGTCACTCTGTTCAGTGTTCTGTGGTCCGAAGGGAAGAAATAGGATTGTATGATGATGAAGATTTATTTAAGTTATTAAGTAAAAGTTTAAGTAAAAATCAGACACAGCTCGCTTGAGATTGATACGTCTTGATATACAGACTACAGTACCTATTTAGGTAAGTATAGGTACCTCGTGGGTGTAAGAAAAATTGTATTGTGGGGCCATTTTGTGATTGTCACGCAAACTATTGTGTGATATGTTATATCAGACAAACATTCCACGAACATTAAACAGCCAAGCCATACTTTTTTTACCAAAATGTAGGGTTTGTAGAGTCAGGGCTTATAAGTAGAGTTAGTTGTTATTTATTGTTATCTTCTTCTTCTCGAGTCGACGGTCACCTCAAACATGGGCAGCCCAAAAAGCCGCAACTACGATAGCTCGGTCGCCGTCGCGTCGTGGTGAAAAGATTAGTCAGTCTACTGTTTTTGTTCATGTAGTATTTATTGTTATAAATTTGATACAGTCAAGAGCATTTGAGAGCAATATACTTTTTTTTTCTTTTTTTTGTTTAAAAGAATATTAGCCATGTTAAATGACTAATATTCCCCTTTCCTCTCCAACACTATTGTCGTACCTACACCTGACGCTTACGTCAGGCTTGTGCTAGGAGTAGGTACGACAATAGTGTACGACAATAGACGGGGTTTGAACCGTCGACCTTTCGGTTTCAGTCCACTCCTATACCGGTTGAGCTATTGAGGCTCTTTGGACTTGGGACAGGTCCCATGAGCAGCACAAATCGAAGCTCAGCTAGGGGTTTGGCTCTAATAAAGATCTCATAACTTTTTAACAAAGAAAGCATTATGAACAAGTGAGTCTTGGCAACCAAATTTACATGAAATATTTTTGGTGGGATTCGTATTACCATGGGCACACCACTTTCGCACTGTCACTGCAGCTTATATGGCAAATGCCTTATCTTCTTTTTTTCTATATATAAAAATGAATCGCTGAATGTTGCTAAGCGCAAATCTCGAGAACAGCTGAACCGATTTCGCTAATTATTTTTTACAATATTCCTTGAAGTACGAGGATGGTTCTTACGGAGAGAAAAGTGTAAAAAATTGCCTGAAAAACTTTAAAAACAACACTTTTCTATTTTCCCATACAAAAGATTGGTAATAATACTTAAAAGTCAATTTGAACTTTAATACTATACAATAAAATTTAAGTGTTAGTGGAGGGGTATCGGGAAGGCAAAACAATTGAGTGAGGTGTTAGGCGGTACCATGTGTTATCCGTAGTGATGTAGTGACATAGAGATAGTATACATAGAGGTAACCATAACGTGTTGCCGCTCTTGTACATCTATGTGTCAAAGAGGTATTGTTATCTCCGTCTTTTTCAGGGAACCTCCATTCGTGTAAAAGCGATAGCTCATATAAGTCTGGCAACGTCGCTCTATCGGTGAAAATAGTGACCATTTAGTTGACAGATGCCCCCTTAAGCAGACAAAACATTGGAGTTTGATACAATATTTATTAAAAATATTTAAAAAGCACATAAGTCTGGCTCAAAAGTAAGCTTAAAAGTGAAAACAAAATGTGTGACGGTGTGTTTTTTACCTCCAAATCTACGGAAGGAGGCGTAAAAGCTCCAGAATTGTATTTTCATGGGTAAGTCTTTAATAATTATTTCATCGCTACCAACCGCGATTTTTACTCCAAAAATCGCTGAAAATTAAAGATTTGCATATTATAAGTGTAATCATCTCGTGACAAAGTAACAAAATCAAGTTTCATAGCGTAATTTAATATTTATTTAATGCATTCTTTTAGGCCTCATTTGTAGTGATGTGTGTACATACTTTATCGATAAAATCAAATTTATCGTTTTAATAATATTCGCATACTTTTGTAGATTTCCAAAATGTCCTGAAATTAGAAATGCCACACATTTCTAAATAATCAGGGCCATAAAACGAAAAAACTGGGAGCCAAAGAAATATTCTCGCCTATGTTCAAAACATTTCGAAAATCCTGTTAACTATATTTTTGGTTTAAAATAAAGAAATTAGAATTAGATGCAGTACCAGTACATTTGAAGGATATCCTAAATAGTTAGGTACTATCAACCAGTATGTACTAAGCACTTTCAAATTGTATGTAGGTAACCGGTAGGTGTCTACTACTAGATAAGTAGCACATTGCAATTTTCTTGATTTGACCATAGTTAAACAAAAAGAGACCAACTATTAATTTGCAGTTTTAAGGAAGTAAATTATTTCTTATGTTTTACAGTTTTTTTTAAATTTTTGTTAAAAATGCAAAAATCCCTATGACGATCATAAGGATTTTTGCATGTTTAAAAGCATGACAAATAAAATTTTATTTCAGGTTATAAAGAAACTAAAACCACGTCAAGAGCTGGCTAATAGTGAAACCAAAACGAGTCGAACTTTATCTACCTTAGAAGCCTTGGGTCTGCTGATTGTGAATAGATACTAGGCTACCCAGGCTGGCTGTAAAGGTACTTTGTAACAACTAATTACTAATCCAACTCCTCAATGTCATGTTGCAAGAGTAGGTAAGTAGTTAGGTAAAGACTGTTATTGAGGATATTTTTTTATTCAATTATAAACTTTTAGAAGTTCTTACTTTTGAATCGTCAAATGTATCTATTTTTGGTCAGTAATAAGGAAAATAGAACTTAAAAGGGCCACTGTAGTTCATCGTGAGTCTTATAGCTTTTTAATTTTATTACTTGTTTTTTTTAACAGATTATAAAGAGAGTCGCAGGGAGTCGGATGATGTTGGAGACCGTGGCGTGTGGAAATCCTATCCTAGAGAGTATCGAGCAGCTATAATATGCCAGCTGATCTCAACTTAGATCTGATTTGTTTCACGTATAAAGACGATCCTAAAACAAGTCACATTTCTTATCTACCTACATTTGAAGCGGTGGGAAGTAGAACCAACAAACTGTTTGCCTATCTTCGTTTTACTCAATAAATTGATTTGAATTAATTAAAATGTGTTTCCTTATATACTAAGTACTAGCTGATGCCCGCGACTTCGTCCGCGAGGATTAGTACCTTTCCTTTGTTACTTCTCCGTCTTTTCAAATATATCTATGCCAAAATCAAGTCGATTGGTTGTTTAGTTTGGGCGTGAAGGAAGGACAAACACATTTTCGCGTTTATAAATAAAAAATATTCGAAGAGATTTACTGTTTTTTAATGAAAGTGTTCCGTCATCTGAACATAGAGAATTAATTTAGCTGTAATATCGATATCCTTAAAAATTCGTCGTCCCAACCGTAGATGGGTGCACACAGTGACAAGATGACGCACGCACACATAAATGAATTGACACGCATTTGGAGCTTAGTATCCATCTAGGTAATCATTCATCTAAGTGTAGTGATTATTCGTGGTGATTATATTATACTCTTTGACTGTTATTACTTATAACCTAGGTAACGATATAACAATTTTCTGAAATGGAGCAAATAGCAAAATCTTTACTCGTAACCGTGACTGTTTTGGCTGCTTATCATTATTATATTACCAATAAAAAGATTTTTTAATACAATAAAATAAATTAGTAATAATAAATTCATCTATAACAGCTAATGATACCATTTTATACCTGTCGAGAACTGAGAACCAAATATTGATTTAAACTACGATTACCGTGTAAGTATAAGTATAAATTAAATGGATTCTACTAAGTGTTTCTGCCATAAGCTCTTATACAATTTCAATTTTATCTCTAAAAAAATATATCAATCACCAAAACTTTTGACCATTTTTGAAATGTTTTTGAACATTTTTGTCAGCAATTGTCATCAAACATTACAGGTTTATTCCTTTTTACAGTGTCATCTACAGTGTAGTCGTTTGGTTGTCACCAGGTCACCTAATAAAATCAGAAAATCTAAGCAGAAATCCCATTTAAATTATACTGAAATCCGTATTACGTTCCTATGAGATTTTCATGTATTGTAATGAGCAAATGAAATGGACAGAAAAGAACAGCTGAAGTTTTTTTTCATGGTTCTATCTATGGCTACTCTAATGGAATATTCTTTTGGTATATTCGCGTTGCCTAGCTGGAGTTTTAATAGGGAGAAAAAATCGAAGCCTCAGCAAAAGCTGCCTCAAAATATTGTAATAGGCGATGAAGAAACGTCAAAACCAGAAATGGCGGGGCTCATCTCGGAAACAAAAATGGAGGGATTTAGTCCGGAATCAAAAATGACGGAACTTAGTCAGGAACTAAAAATGGAGGAACTCAGCCCAGGACTAAAAACGGCGGGACTCCGCTCGGGAGTAAAAAATGCGGGACAATCGACACGGACAACGCGCAGACTAAATAAGCCGGGACTAAATTCAACCGAAGTTTTCGACATTTTCAGCCAAGAATAAATACCTGAACTTTAAATAAAATGTTGTTTCTATTGAAAAGCTGTAGATTTTTCAAAGTATCTATAGTCTGCGACAGGTTGACATCGCAATCGGGGTGGGGACGCTCTGCAGCCCCCGAGCTAACCCGGTGCGGCATGGGTGTGCGGGACGCCAACCCCCCCCCCCCCTTCCCATCTCGACCTGTCGCGGACCATAGGTCGTGTCTGTGTTCTGCAGACTTTAGGGGGCGTATTTAGATAACGTCTTCCTATCGAAGTAACTAATCTAATTAATATATTACTAATTAACAATATGGTTGGATAAACAAAACAAAGGATTTTTCGCCCTTAAAATTAATATTAATTGCTAAGTTTGTATTATGTTAAAAGCATGATTTTAGTGAAGTTTCACTCAATTTTATTGCAGAGATCAGTTTTAGTCATGGAACTAGGAATCAGCTTAGCTTAGTTAGAACTCATTTTTGTGCTTGGGGTAGGTAGTTAGCTTTTTTTTTTTTGATCTGAAAGTTTTTACCTTAGTTCTAACTTATCATTTTTTAATTAAAACTTTTTGCATTGTTCAAAAACTTATCTTACTTATAACTACCTATACTTATATTATCAGTTCTCTTCACATCACTCTTTCTTTCTGAACTTTCTAGCTTCAGTCACTTTCATGACTGATTAAGTCATGCTAGTAAAATGGCAATCAAATTGTCTGTGGGTAACTATTGGTAACAAGAAAACCTAAAAAATCATAAAACTAGCGCACCAACGTACAAAATAAAAATAATTACTGAAAAAATCTTAACGAAACTAATGCAATCACGCGCATCGAGATTTTCTTAGGCACCCATGAAAGTATTTAGGAAAATGCTGTTGGAGGCCGTGAATCTTAACGAAACTAATGCAATCACGCGCATCGAGATTTTCTTAGGCAACCATGAAAGTATTTAGGAAAATGCTGTTGGATGCCGTGGTATTTTCCACATCATGCTACGTGTCTTACCGACTCATGTCGTTATTCATTGAGAGATATCGAGTGAAACGCATCGACAGCGGGAAATAAATTGCTGAATATTCAGTGAGTTACTTTTTTAAAGATAAAATATAGACCAAGTGGCGGTTTCTGTTTTCTATCCTTTTACTTTAGTCTAATATCTTTGATATAAGCCAAGCCATTAGAGTCCTATAGGCTATAGGTACTCCAACTCATGGATCTAGGAATAGCACATTCGTAAGCACAGGTATCATCATCATGATCCACCCATCGCCGTCACACTACAGAGCACGGGTCTCCTCTCAGAGTGAGAAGGGTTTTGGCCATAGTCTACCACGCTGGCCATATGCAGATTGGTAGACTTCACACACCTTTGAGAACATTGTGGAGAACTCTTAGGCATGCAGGTTTCCTCACGATGTTTTCCTTCACAGTTAAAGCAAATGATATTTAATTACTTAAAACGCACAATTCCGAAAAGTTATCTCGGAGGTGCGTGCCCGGGATCGAACCCCCGACCTCCGATAAGATGGCGGACACGTCCTAACCACAAGCCTATCTTAGCTTATAAGAACAGGTATAGGAGCTTAAAAATGTTCACTGAATAGTGCTGCTTACTCATTCTTTTCAGGATTTGTATGGACCTACCTACATAATATTTAAATGTAGCTTTTGACAAAAAAACCATAAGTACTTACTTAATAATTAATCTGTAAATACTAAAATATTTGAAAATGTTTGATTACAAATTCTGAGTTAAAGAAATGTGTTAAGTATAAGTAACTACTTAAATTTTAATAATTTTTTTTACCAGAAGCAAAGTTTTTTGTCTGCTTCTCTTTTGCAGTGGTAAAATTTAACGATTTAAAAGCACTTGTAAAAGTGTATTCAAAAAATAGGTATTTCTATTCTTGCCCGACTAAGTTTAAAAAAAACTTACCCTTTTTCGTCTCTTTCTTCCAGGAAAAGTGTTTAATGACTGAGGCGGAGGCGGTATATGGTAAAAGTATGGTGGACTAAAAATAACGTCCTCAACGGCCGTTGTTATGGGCGTACTCCTTGGCACCATGGATCTGACAGTGCCATACAAATTTCTGTTATGACGTGTGCTTCCGTACAAATTCATCATCACACCAAGAATCCGAGTCACAATCACAAATTAAAAAGTCTCACTTCAAATGCGCGCGTATTTAATTTACACAGATTATTTTAACCCAATAAATTAAAAAAAAAAATCACACGCGAATGATGCGACGCTGCAAGTAGAACTTATTTTTAAAATAAAAAATAAGCTACTATAAAAAAATATGTTGTATTTGAATACTTAAAAACGAGGTCTCTAAATGATAAATATTTTGTCGAAATATTTAAATCCCTAGCACCCCGTCGTTGATGCCAAAATTTGATTTTTGGATGCGTGCGAGCGAATAGTGTTCTCAATTTGAAATGCGTTGGTGGGATGCAGATTATTGTACACATTACATGTAATTATCATACTTTATCTGCTTTTTCCAATAGGGTACGTCAAGCGCGACGTATCTGAAATAGGAGAAAAACATGTGTACACGCATGGGCACGAGCCGATTCACATGAATGAGTTTGAAAAGTTTGTCATCACTGCAATAGGAACAATTTGTGGAGTACGAATACTGGGCGTACCTATTGTTACAGATTCAGTAACAGTTGCTTAGATCTAGTCCTATAAACCAAAGTGTCAAACATGGCTATGGGCAGGTAGATACCTATAATAGTGTTATCACTTATCACTAATTTATCATACACCTAATAATATTACGGGTTAAAAACCCCTTTGAAAGTGACGGTACTAAAATAATTATCATCATCATGAATCTTCTCTCATAGGGTTTTTGGCCATAGTCTACCACGCTGGCCATGTGCGGATTGGTAGACTTCACACACCTTTGAGAACATTATGGAAAACTCTCAGGCATGCAGGTTTCCTCACGCTGTTTTCCTTCACCGTTAAAGCAAGTGATGATATTTAATTAATTTTATAACATTTATTCAAGTTTTTAGAAATGGAGAAGGCAACCCACTGTAATACAGTGTTTACTAGTGCAGGGGTTGCCCATTCATACGTCTACTAGACCTAGGTCTACTTAATTATTACTTGTTTTTATCTGTATTATAAGTATTTTTTTGTGTTCCTTATATGTAATTTAATATGTAATAATATCCAATAAATTTAATTTAATTTAATAATTAATTAAAACGCACATACCTAACTCCGAAAAGTTAGAGGTGCGTGCCCGGGATCGAACCCCCGACCTCCGATTAGAAGGCGGACGTCCTAACCACTAGGCTATCACAGCTGCACAGGTACTAAAATATTACATGAAAAAATGGCACAATATAATTATTATGGACTAAATTCGTCCCGAAACGTAGGTAGGTAATCAAAGTTTTCTATACGTAATATTGTCTAAATATGTATGGTAAATTACAAAAACTTTGCTAATTTGCCGATTACAAGTAACGTTTGCTTTAATGATGAAACCAACAGTTTTAGGTGGTAGGTAGGTAGTTAACACAAATTGGTTAAAATCGAACGTTTTTCACAGACGATTTCCTCAATTTCAACTGCTATGTAGCACTAGCATTAAAATAGTCTTGACAAATTACCCTTCATTCAAAGATTTCAAGCCACATCAAAAATCATTGTTATTTAGGAAATCAACATCAGATTCTTGTACTCAAAAGTTTTCCGATAATGTTTCCGAGGAACCAACTGTGGTGGCAAATTTTCTTTACAAATTCATTACAGCGCCATCTCTTATAATGTCAGTAAACTTTGCTTTCATTTATATACCTATGCTAGGACGTTCTCTTTATCACTCAACTATGTTCAACGACATAAATCTAGCTGTAAGATATAGATGGCGTTGCATGGCGATTATAAGAAAAGAAAGACCGTTTTTATGACATTTTGAAATTTAAAAAATTGTAGCCGTTGTCAGTTTTGTCAAAATGGCTGACCAGTGTAAAAGATAATAATTCTAGATAAAATGTTGAAAGCGCGACCAAACAACCGTCGCGCCACCAAAATATTTAAATTATTTCATACTGATAAATAATATGGCTGCCGGACATTTATCTAAAGCTTTTTTTGCTCTTCTATTCACTAAAGTTCACTGTGCTTCTCTTGGAGGTAGTGGGGGTAAGGATAACGGATTTGGGAACAACTATGTATGGGCTGGATCGCTGGAGGCCGGCATGCAAATCGCGGTAAACCACAAAAAACCTGTGATGGTCATAATCCACAAATCTTGGTGTTCTGCGTGCAAGAATCTCAAGCCAAAATTCGCTAACTCGAATGAAATTCAATTGCTGAGTCAACATTTTGTTATGGTGAACCTAATGGACGAAGAAGAACCGAAGAACAATAAACTTGCCCCTGATGGGACTTATATTCCTAGGTAATCCATATCAATACTAATATTATGAATGCGAAAGTTGTGTCTGTCTGTCTGCTAGCCTTTCGCGGTCCATCCGTTCAACCGATTTTGACGAAATTTGGTACAGAGATAGCGTGCATACCGGGGAAGGACATTATAGGCTATCTTTATCCCGGTAAATAAAAGACGGGAAGTCTTTGATTGGATGATGGCATTTTAAAAAACGTAAATATCCACGCGGACGAAGTCGCGGGCATCATCTAGTGCCTAATAAAAGTAAGTACGCGACAGGTCGAGATGGCAATCGGGGCTCTAGGGACCACCCCGCACACTCGCACAGCCTCCGCGCTAGCCCGGCGCGAGTGACGTGCTCGTTTGCGGGGCTTCCCCCCGTCTCATAACCTCGATGGCCATCCCAAACTGTCGCGGACCACCATAACACAGATATCCAGTCCACACCACCCATGTCCAATAGACCAAGTGCTAAGACGGTGTATGGCTGTTAGTGTGCATGATGCTATATACCATACCGTCAAGTTTGCTATAGACGCCCGCCGCCGCTTCAAGTCCGCGGGAAACTTGTGTCTTGACGTAAACTTGATCATGTATGCAGTATGACCAGCATCAGTAACGTTGTCATAAAATAAGAAACAATACACAGACACTAGGAATTATATTTCTAAGAACATTTTCTTTCTGATATTTCAGAATCCTCTTCATATCCCCAAAGGGTATGGTCGACTGTGATATTTACAATGAGGAGGGAAGCAGCCAACACAAATACTTCTACAGCAGGCCCGAACAAATTGCCAAATCGATGAGGAAAGTGATCGAAAAATACAAGAGCGAGCAATTCGACGTATGACATCGCTTTTCGTGAGTAGGTGTGATTTAAGTTTGGCTAAATTCATTTAGAGACTTTAGAAATTATGATCCAAGCTGTCAAAACAGTAAGAACTCAATCTGCACTGAAAATCCAAGAAATCTGCACGACCGTTAGCTAGCTCTGCAGTCTGCACTATTTACTCCCCAAAACGTATCGAATGTTTACTTACCTACTAGATTAATTCTTAAAAAAAATATTTTTTTCTTTTTCAGAGTTAATATTGACAACATACAAGTAAGAATTTTCACATCAAATCAAAATTGTTAAAGCTTTACATTTTTTAATAAAATCGGTATTTACTAATGCATATTTTAAACTGTAACTTGTCGCCCATGTATGTTTTCCTACCTCTCAAAAGTTTCGGTTTCAGGAAGGTTCAAATTCAAAATTTAGAATCAAATTTACAAAAACATGAATTTGAATCAATATAATTGCATTGCAGTAAAATCTCCTGACCTTTCAACAATTGCTCTATATATTGTAACATGAAGGTCAGTTGATTAATAGGAATAGTACTCACGTTTTCGACGACGGGTTCGACATACATCTCCATGGTGTTGTTGAGGGGTGGCATCGGCATCGGCATTGGCATCGACATTGGCATCGGCATCGACATCGGCATGGGAGACGCTGCTACCGACGACCGACGGGATGTGCTGTTGCAGGAGCATTGCGACACGGACCGACGTGAGCGGGGAGATTCTCTGTAACAAGGACGATGACATGTTTTAATATTGTTGGTAGATAAAAATGGCCAGTTTGCGATTTGGTTTGGTTCCCACCAAATCTCTAATATGGTATTTGGGACATATGAGGACACAAAATATGAAATTTGAATTCCAAAACGAAATTTACATAAATATACTAAAAAAACTTAATATCTTTCCCAACCTGCTTCATTTGTTAATAAAATCCTATCTAAGCTTACGTTCCGAAGTAGTCACTTCCGTCATCCGAGTTCTCTCCGTCATCTGTGAGAATACCTCGGATGTGCTTCGGATTCTAATCGGGCGTATATAACGTGTAAAATTTAACTCTTCACGTGCCATTTTAATTTTTCTGTTAAATTTCGTATCAAAAGTACGATTTTAGTTCTTATTTTAAAGGCGAGCCATACTTTGACATGACAGTTGACCCACAGAGTTAAAATGACACGTGAGGAGTCATTCTGTACGGACTATATGACATAGATATGTCGAAGAAGTCCACTGAATAGTCGGTCGGTCCGTGTTTTTTATATCCGCATTTTCACAGACTCGGATCGGATGAGTGCGTAACCGCTCTAAGACTTATTTTACGTTTGTGAAATCGGCCCTAAGTAGGAAATAGGATTTTAACGATGATTTGGTCAAAAGTCATACCTTCTGCTTCTCCGACACACGTGTCGTGAGTTCCTGTCGCATTTGCACCTGACTGGCACAAAGTATCCCAGCGTGAGTTGTGGCAATGGAGCAGGATCCGATGAATCACTGGAATCACTCCACTCTGGTTGACTGAACGGCTCGATGTCTAGAGCCGAGGGCATTTTTAAGCCTTTTCCACTACTTTAATTTTTTTAGTCCTGAACTGATTTGTCTAGCGTCACTTTCTTTGATTGTTTAGGCATATTGTAGTTGTTAGTTTTTTTTAAATTGTGAAATTCTGGTTATATCATTATATCCATCGACATAATATAATAATTAGGCATAATAGATCAATGCCTGTAAGTGCTGTAACAAATCGTATCAATTTGATCATCTTCCACAGAATCTCTTTTTAGCTACCCCAGGGTTTTCGCTTCCTTTACCAAAGAATGAAGTAATGTTACCTATATCTTTTCATATATTATTTCATAATTTGTACTACATTTTCAATTTTCTTTAACCAACGTACACAACACCACGAATTTTCAACAAAAGCACTTGAGCCACGTTATCCCTTGAGCAAGTTTTGTGTGCGAATGTTTAAAACGATCTCAAATTCAACTTTAGGTATCGGAAACATTAACCTATTTGAAATTTGATAGGGTGTAAACAAAGTAAGATATGGAAGTAGATTTCGGGTGCGTACCGGCAATTAGATATAAACTTCTCCGATAAGATATTAATAATATGACTTATGATTTTATGGGTCGTGTAGTGTCGGTTGCGACTATTTAAAGTGAAATTTGGTACACGCAATCACGTAAATGTGCATTAATTAGATATTGTGTAAAATGTAGTAGATACCTACATTGTTTGAAATAATTATATTTGTTTAGATTTTCTTTATCAAAGACAAGATTAAGATCTCACTTGATAGTTAAGTGATGGAGGAGAAAGTACCTAGGTCATAAATGGTAGACCTCTTATTTTAGATCCATTATTATCTTGACTTAATCCTGATGATAAACTAAAACACCTCCGATTTTTTTTTTATTCATGTCCGTATATTTTACGTAAACTTCTGAGTAGGTATAACGATTAATTATTTTTGTCACAATGTCATTATAGCGACTAAAGTTCAGTTATATTATAAGAATAACCCAAAAACCAACCATAACAATCATCTTTATAGAACTGTTAATTCTTTTTTGTTTGTTTGTATTAAACTCTTTATTGCACATACAAAATAAAATGTACAAAGGCAAACTCAATAACTAGAGATATTCTCTTCCAATTAACCCTTGGTAATAAAAACAGTGTTTAAATAGAGTAAATGAAGTTAAAGAAAAAGAAACATACTTAATAGGTAATTCGTTATCGAAGATAAGTCTTTTTTGGAGGCATAACATTAGAAAATAAATCCGAAAAACTAAAAAAGGACCAAATAACAAAAGCAATCGCGTCCGGGACGTGAGGGCACGCGCATTCTCGAAGGGCCCGTGACTCACAAAGATGCCGGTAACGCGATTAGGGATATTGTGGTTTTTTAGTTACGTACGAGCGGCCATAGGTAAGGTAATTTAATACGCGTCTAGCTTTTACCTGCCACAATTGGATCTCAAATAATCACGGGATATGACCGTGAATATTTAAGAAATAAATCATGGACCAAATCTTTGAGAATCATCAATCTATACCTAAATCATAGTAGATTGACGGAGATTTTGTATGTTACGAGAAGGAACAGTAAGCACTCTTTTCAAAAGTTTTTATTTTTACATTTAATCAAACTCTGAAGAGCCTGTTTTCCTGCAGTTTCTCATGAAGTGTATAATAAATAGAACAACAAAGCTCTATTAAAAGTTGGTAAAAGAAGTGGCATGACCTGAGAATGTTAGGGCAATAAAATAAAAATGAAATGAAAATATGGTACATAAACATTAAACACAACAATCAAAGAAATATTAGAAAACTTTATAATAAGGAACTGTGTGATAAGGAATTCAATAAATATGGGATAGCCCATATTTATTGAATATTTAAGAATAAAATGCTTGTAAATATGTCAGACGATATGAAGGGAGTGGTCGAGGCACAGAGAATAGGCCCAGGAAACGGCGTAGAACATTATAGACGTCCATCAGACGTAGGGTTATAGTAACAGGTCAGTTAAAGGCAAGTACATTGTCATTCTAAAGGCCGATGTACATTACATTCGGTCGCGTACCTACTATAAGTTGCACAGTTTTCTCAGACCACATTTAACAAGCTAAAATCTTAGAATAAAAACTGCTAAAATACTACTTTGCAACGGGTGTTGTAACTAAAAAGAGCATTGAAAACCACTTCAAATGAAGTTAAACGACATATTTTACATTATTTGTATTCTAAACTCGTATGAGTACCAACTCCGGCAGGTCTGTTTAGAATAACTGACGTTAGAACGTTAGAAGCATCTAAATTGGATGAGTTTGCTCATTTATATTAGTAAATAGTAAATGCCTATATTGGTTCATTCATGCATTTGTCTTGAAATGCGTAGGCTTTATAAACTAATTAAATATTTCAGACACGCTTTTGAATGAATTAACCCTTAACATAGTCATAATGTATTTAGTCATTCGTATCTTAGTTAAGTCATGAGGTTGTTGGGTTGTTGGTTAAGATTGTGGGTGGTTAAGGAAGGTAAGTATAGGGTTTTGTGAGAAAGGAACGTGTTGTTTTGAAAGACGAATTTGTGAGCAATTCGAGATTCGCTAATTCGAAAGAAAATAACCTAGCAACTACCTATTGAACTAAAGGTAAAATATGCGAAAGCGCGTTATAGACAAATCTTATGTAGGCGTCTTCTTGTATGTACTACTAGATGATGACCGCGACTTCGCCCGCGTGGATTTGGCTCTGTACCAAATTTCATAAAAATCGGTTGTGTTGTTGGGCGGTGAAAAGCTAGCAGACAGACAGACGTCTGTCTGTCTGTCACACTTTCGCATTTATAATATTAGTATGGATTGTATCGTAGATAACACAGGAGATAGGTAGGTACTATAGTATCTTTAATCAATGATCTTATGCACCAAAACTATTAACTTTTACAATATAATCCAAACCTCGTTAGAGGGTAGTGCATTCCTTGATCTAAACTGTCAATAAGACGAATTCTACAAAGATTCTTCTATCTATAAGTACGTGACAGGTCGAGATGGCAATCGGGGTGTGAGGCGGAGGGACGCCCCGAACACCCGCACATCACCCGCGCTATCCCGCTCCGCGTTCGCGCGGGGGCTGTGCGGGTGTACGGGGCGTCCCCAGTCCTCCCATCTCGACCTGTCGCGTACTATACCTACTTAGTATTTAAAATCCAAACTTAGTTCAATATCATAGTTCGCTTTTTATGTTCTAGTTATAACTTCTACCACAGTAAGAAATTACGTAGATATGTTGTAGTCGTACATAATAATACTAAAAGCATTTTGCTTAGCATACAATTTTTTTCTTCCCGTCACCCTTCTGTTTGTCTAAAGTCGGAACGATGTCGCAAACTTAAATAATCATGTCTCATTTCCCTATTGAGAAAGCAATACAGTCTAAAATAACATGTTTAAACTGAAGATAAATAGGGGCTAGGGCTTGCCAGGTGTAAAGTAAAGCGAAGGAGAGATGAATCAGCGAGCATTGACTTTAGGCGCAGACACTTTGGCAATCGATAGTCGCCATTCAGAATGTCTTTAGGCCTTTGATAAATGAGATCACTCTTTGGCTTAGACAAATGCAATACATTTTACAAACATCTTTCATCATCATCATCATCATCATGATCAACCCATCGCCGGTTCACTACAGAGTACGGATCTCCTCTAAGAGTGAGAAGGGTTTTGGCCATAGACTACCATGCTCGCCATGTGTGGATTGGTAGACTTCACACACCTTTGAGAACATTATGGAGAACTCTCAGGCATGCAAGTTTCCTCACAATGTTTTCCTTCACCGTTAAAGCGAGTGATATTTAATTTCTTAAAACGCATATAACTCCGAACAGGTGCCCGGGACCGAACCCCCGACCTCCGACTACAAGGCGGACGTCCTAACCACTAGGCTATCACATCTTACAAACATCTCTATTTGAAGTATATTCCAAATAATATAAAACTATACTTTAAAAAGCTGAAATACAGCACCCGGCAGGAAATATAGCACATCAAACTTTAGAATGAGATTTCGGCTTCGTAGAGCGTTGTCTCTGTCACTCATACTTTTGTGGCCTGTCTTCGGTCTGAACGACAGAGACAACGCTCTATGAAACCGTTATCTCTTTCTAAAGTTTGATATGCAATATTTCCTGCCGGGTACTGTAACTGGCTTTTACTCATAATATTGAAGGACTTTCTGAGACAAGTTATCTATAAGTCTAATCTCGATGAACCAAGTGAAAACACACTGAAAATTAACTCCTCTAAAAAAAAGATACGATTCGTCATTCAACACGATTAAATAATGAACAAAACATTTCCTTCAAAATGCTCATTAGCATTTTTCGGGAAACTATTCCTCAGCTATGTCGCCTGTCACTAGAAATATCCTATGACAACAGTATCCTTAGTACAAGTCTGTACATCTCGACTACGATGGCAGATTTCGAAAATCGAAACACTATACTTAATGTCAGAGCAAAAAGGTTCTAAAGTCTTGTTTCAAATTCGTATTTTTGATTTGGTTTCCCTTTTTGGCGCTTGCTGTAGAGAACATTCAACAAAGAAGCAACATTGACAGCCCTCGCCAATTTATCATCTCCATCTCCCACAACGTAATGGCACGGCTACTGGTACCGCCGCACTGGCGTCACACGACTCTCACTTCGTTGTCACGAGCAAGACGCACTGAGTTCATTTAGTTCTAGCGTTGTTCTTGTTCTGCTCGATCAGTTTCGCTCTGACTTCAGCCCTATCACTACCCAGAAACAAAAATCGTAAGCGGACAAGCTAGTGTTCCAGTAGTAGTAATAATTTTACATAATTGAATCAGTTTGCTTCTATGGAGTGTCGGGCGTGTAATTTAACGCTGATTTATTTTAAGAGGGTGATTCTAATTTAATTTCAAACTTCTTCCAAGCTTTAGAAAATCGCACTAAGTTTACTTGTTATTTCCTCCTAATATTAGAGGAACTTATTAGTCGGCCCGCATGCGATCATAAATCAATCAATTCGAATTACGGCGTCCCCGTTATCTAGATACCCAATTAAATAGTAGATTTGTTAACATTATAGAAATATCATAACTTTGATAATTACTTTGCTAGGTACTTTTAGTAGTGTTCTACCCGCGTATGGGGAGTCAGAAAGTAAGTACCTATACCTACGTTTTACACGACTACCCAAAAAGAGGAGTGTAATGTTTTTAAGGTGTATGTATGTGAATTTCTTTATTGCGAGAAGAACCAGCAACAAACTCGGCGGTTGCTCTTTTCTAAACTTTAACTTTCTTTGTTATTATAAAATTAAAAATCCTCAAATAAAGAATTTTGAGTAGACTAATCTATTTTGAAAAAGAGTTATTATTTATGATTTTGAACAAAATAATTAAACCATCAAATCGTTTTTGCTGCTGATTGTACAATCACACACTAATGTTTGAAGTAGGTTTGAAATCACTTAACACTTGCCTATTTAGGTATTTACTCTTGGGAGAATCTGAGCTGAACCGATGTTCCCACGCACTGTTTGTTTATTGACGCTTAGAGATTTATATAAGTTTTATTATACCCATAAGACGCCCAGTAAGTCAGTCGACGGCGACCGATAGAATCTGTAATTTGAATGGAAGTTGCCGTGTCTATGCGCAGGAAGTCACCGCAGCTCCGTGCGCATAGACACGGCAACTTCCATATAAATGACAGATTCTACCGGTCGCCATCAACTGAGTTGCCGGGCGACTAGTCAACCGTGCGTTATCGGTCTAACGGTCGCCGACGACTGAGTTGCCGGGCAACTAGTCAACCGTGCGTAATGGCTCTTACAGTCTGTAATTTATATGGAAGTCGAGTGTCTATGCGCACGTAAAAATACCTATCGGGGCAACGAAGGTCGATGTCGACTGCCGGAATCACGAAGTTCGAAGTCGACTGTTGAGGTAACTAAGGTCGATGTTGACTGTCGAGGTTACAACTCGATGTCGAAGTAACGAATGTCGATGTCGACTGTCGGAGTAACCAAGGTTGATGTCAAAGTAACGAAGGTCGATGTCGACTGTTGAGGTAACGAAAATCGCTGTCGACTGTCGACGTAACGAAGATCGATGTTAACTGTCGAAGTAATGAAGATCGATATCAAAGTAACGAAAATCGATGTCGACTGCAGAGGTAAGGTAAGTCAGTGTCCACTGTCGAGGTAACGAAGATCGATGTCACGAAGGTCGATGTCACGAAGGTCGATGTCGATATAACAACTTTCGATGTCGAGGTAACGACTGTCACGTCTAAATGCACCAGATATATCGAGGATATAGTAATCATTTCGCTGAAAATACTCAAATGGAGATTTTGAGTGTGACAACCCTATTGATATTTGACGTCACTTAATCAGCCGTGTTTACTATTTACCCTCGGGAACGCCTAAAGACTGATTTCTCACGCGCTACGTGTTTGCATTAACAAACTGACAAACAAAGTAATCTGCATAATGGACTTTACTTACAAGCTTACTCCTAAACTGTTTTCGTGTTGGATTCGCGTGATAATTGACTTTTAGAAGATTACCGACTGTCTGGCGTGAGGCATGTCTATTAGGGCAGTCTTTTTAAAAATACTTTTACAAAGCAATGAGAAATATTTATAGCTGTACTTAAGTATACTAGGCGTTTGAGTCGCGTGTGGCTAATCGAGTTGCGTGTCGCGACGACTTCATTGTTCATTGACTGTCGCGTCAATAGTCATATGAACTATTCTTCTACACATTCTGAGAGGTGACCCGTGCTCTGTAGATGGGTTGATAATGATGATGATGATGATGATGATGATGATGATGAAAAAATGTACTTATATCAGTACCCTTATTATAAATGCGAAAGTGTGTTTGTTTGTTGGTTTGTCATTCAATCACGTTGCAACGGAGCAACGGATCGATGTGATTTTTTGCATGGGTTACCTGAAAGACCTGGAAAGTGACATAGGCTACTTCTTATCCCGGAGAATTAAAGAGTTGACGGGATTTTGAAAAAACCTAAATCCACGCCGACGAAGTCGCGGGCATCCTCTAGTGCATAAATAAAAATCGCGCGCGGCCAGACCAGCTACCCGCGTCTAGCCACTTATTGAAAAATCTGTCTAATAAATATCACCCGACATAACACACTTGTCCTGGAGTTTTAATTTGTTTTGTAGGGCAGACGAAGCATCAGATCTATATCCGTACACCGATGACAGCCGCGTGCTGTGTCTGGCGGACACCGGACGGATACACAGGAGATACACATAGTTGACATAGCACGCGTTACTGCTACAGAGATCTTCCTGATGCCTCTAGGATTAGACCTAAGTTGAAATTGCGTGTCTTTTTCAAATATATAAAAGGAAAAGGACTGATCTATCAACGCACAGCTTAAACTACTGGACGGATCGGGCTGAAATTTGGCATGAAGATAGCTAAGTCATCCGCTAAGAAAGGAGTTTTGAAAATGCAACCCCTAAGGACATGAAATAGGGGTTTGAAATTTGTGTAGTCCACGCGGGCGAAGTCGCGAGCATAAGCTAGTAAAATATATTATATCGATAATTCTTATATTTTTTTATTAAACTACAAAGTTTTTTTTAAATAAAAACTCACTCAAACTTTTGTATACTTACTAAAATCGGAATATACCTAATATTATGCTAAAAATAAAAGAACAGACAACGATACTATACAAATGAACTAAATAGAGCACCGGAGTACAACGCAACAGAAAGGTAGCCAAGCAACTAATTTTCGATTGGCTGCTTCAGGCCACTAGTTTAGTTTTATTGACAGATTTATTGTTATTGTTGTGTTACGCGCTGCAACTTTAACAAATTAATAACTCTGTTTCGAGAGACGAAAGGATAAGGGCCGTGAAATGTTGACTTTACTCATATCATCATCATCATCATCAACCGATAGACGTCCACTGCTGGACATAGGTATCTTGTAGGGACTTCCACACGCCACGGTCTGGCGCCGCCTGAATCCAGCGGCTCCCTGCGACTCGCTTGATGTCGTTCCTCCACCTAGTGGGGGGTCTTCCAACGCTGCTCTTCCGGTGCGAGGTCGCCATTCCAGCACCTTGGGACCCCAACGTCTTACGGTTTTTCAAACTATGTGCCCTGCCCATTGCCACTTCAGCTTCGCAGGACGCAGCCCATTGACTTGCGGTTGAGCTGTGTTGAGATACGAAAGAATAAGGGCCGTGAAATGTTGACTTTACTCACACTATAATTATTTGCCAATCGCCAATCATCGCCAATCGCCATGCTAATAACTAAACTAAATACAAATTAATTTCGGCTTACCTAGGTACTTTTCTGTTGAATCATTTTTTTATATATGATTTAATATAACTAGATGATGCCCACGACTTTCGTCCGCGTGGATTTTGGTTTTTTAAATCCCGTGGGAACTCTTTGATTTTTCACGATAAAAGTAGCCTAACAAAAAAAAGTCCTTGCCCGGGATGTAAGCTAACTCTGTACCAAATTTCATCAAAATCGGTTCAACTGTTGGACCGTGAAAAGCATGTTCTATTTATCGTAAACGAGGTTTTATATAGAAATTAAAAATAATATACAGTTCATTGACTTATTACTTATTTACTTCGTATCGATGATACAGTTTTTTTGTCATAACAAAACAGAACGAATCATAATTAAGAGATATAACAAAGAAGATATAATTTAAATCATTCATTACAAATTCATCACTATTAAAAATTTACATGCTATTCGTAGTCGGTATTTAACTAGATAATAGATATGTTATATCTATTCATTACAGATCGCCGTGATGTAAACACCTGATATGTTATTAGCTTCACGAAACATTTATGATGTTATGTAAACATGCAGATCATATTAAACTAAATTCCATCCATGGTGTATCTTTTGATGTTGTTAAAAATAGCTTGCCCGTATCATTACCCCCGTATAGTTGTTAAACATTAATGATCCAAATCTAAATAACTGTAAAATTAACGCTCAAACCTACCTGAAACCAATATAACTCTAGGTGTATTGTTTTTGTAAGAAGTACATAATAATACCTAACGATAATAAATAATGTCCATCGAATCTCAGCCAAGGTGGCGGCAAATCTCCATAGAGATGAGCCAACTGCGCGGGAGCTATCTTCCGTATTATGCACTAGCACAAGTTTGTGCGCAAACGCAGGTGCACTCTATTCCCTCACTCTCGTAACTCAAAGGGACGGAAATAGACGCGCCGTGTGCACAGTAGTGAGCCGATATTCTAGATTGAGTGTGCAAACAGTACATTGGCGACGAGAAACGTCATATAGGTATGAGTGACAGGGACAACGCTCTACAAAGCCAAAATGTCATGCTAAAGGCCGATGTACCTACATTACTTTCGGCCGCGTACGTACGTAGAGCCTACGGAAATGGTAGTATGTTTTAATGAGATCCGTATTTACCATTTCTAAGAATAAGTTCAGTTCAAGAAAACATTTGGCGTAGCGGATATAGGTAATAACTTGGGTTGTAAACTTCCAATTTCAGCGGATATTTATTGTATTTCATAGCTTCTTTTAATCCATGTTTAGACTAGGGAAGAATTTTTAGACATCGTCATGTCTGGCAAATGAGAGTTTGGACTGAAATTCACAAAATTGCAGTTTGTATGCGGTTTTTATGCAGGTGACAAAACTGCATCGCACCGATTACACAACTTGCTTGCGCAAGCCGCAATCTGTGCTGCATTTTGGAACGCAATTGCAATTCTCTCATAAAATACCATCATCATCATGATCACTCTATTGCCAAATCACTACGGGGCACGAGTCTCCTCTCAGTTATATGAGCGTTTGGCCATTGTTCACTACGATGGCCAAGTGCGGATCTACCAATAAACGGAAATCTAATCTGTGGATGGATAGGTATCTACCTTGTACGAAGAAAGCTGTGCGAAGCCAAATGGGTAGCTAGTAATTAGAATAAAATAAATAGGTAACAAATAAAAAAAATTGAAATACAAATCGTAAAGCTCTACAAAAAAGTGAAAACCAAAAAAAAGTCAGTTCTCCCTAAACAAAATGGTTTATTTATTTATTTTATTAAAACAACTTCATTGTTAGCAAAATTACAGAGATACACAGAATATTTTAAACACATAATATTTTATTGATATCAGACGTTTTTGTAATTCGGCAGTCTAGTCAAGTCGAGTCAAGGATGTTCAAATGAAAAGATGTGGATTGGCGGCCGGCCAAAATTGTAAGTGACATTCTCAATATGTTCAATTCGTTCAGAGCACGGTACGTATTCATTCAGTGAATTAAATTTTGGCATTACTTTTTAGTGTAGGTAAGTACATTAAAAGTAACAAACCAATAAACCAACAAACAAACACACTTTCGCATTTATAATAAGGGTACTGATTAGTCACACACGTGTCACCTAAAAATAACGATTTTATTGTAAAAAAATCATACAACTTTGTAAGTTAAATGACTAATAGATTCTAGCTATTTTTATATAGGTACACCACGTAAAATACCGAAAGAAAACCAAGCGTGACATAATAATTGTGTTACGTATAATTCTACGGTTCCGTTCACAATAACCACATAGTAAATTGGACACTCAATAAATCTAAGCTAGGTTTATGATCTAAGTAATTTTGTTGCAATCATAGTAATAAGCCAATAAATAATAATTTCCGAGTTTCTTTTACACTGTGGTTTATTGGCATATCCCATTCAGAGCAATCTTACGGGAATTAATCAGTGTTTAGCTTGTCTCAAGTAGGTATGTCATAAACTCATAACCATAAGTAATATTATAAGTGAAAATGGAAATATGTATATTTTTACTTAATAAAACACGTTATAATAAAAAAACCGGCCAAGTGCGAGTCAGACTCGCGCAATGAGGGTTCCGTACTACAGGCGTATTTTTTCGACATTTTGCACGATAATTCAAAATCTATGATGCATAAAAATAAATAAAAATCTGTTTTAGAATGTACAAGTGAAGACCTTTCATATGATAACCCACTTGATATAGTTATCTTACTTAGAAAATTGAAAATACTAATTGTTAGTTCATGACCACAATTAAATTTTTGTGTGTGATCTAACCCTAAATTCACGGTTTTCAGATTTTTCCCCAAATGTCTGCTATAAGATCTACCTACCTGCCAAATTTCATGATTCTAGGTCAACGGGAAGTACCCTGTAGGTTTCTTGACAGACAGACGGACAGACAGACAGACAACAAAGTGATCCTATAAGGGTTCCGTTTTTCCTTTTGAGGTACGAAACCCTAAAAATGAACAAAACGAAATCTATATAGATAAAAGGAAAAGCTGACTGACTGATCTATCAACGCACAGCTCAAACTACTAGACGGATCGGGCTGAAATTTGGCAGATAGATAGCTATTATGACGTAGACGTCCGCTAAGAAAGGATTTTTGGAAGTTCAACTCGTAAGGGGGTAAAATAGAGGTTTGTTTGTGTAGTCCGCGTGGAGGAAGTCGCGGAGATAAGCTAGTAAGTTATAATTATAAGTATCAGTATCCTGAAAAAGAAATCAATTAGCTAATGCATTAGAAATCTTTTTCTGTAGATCCTAAACCTACATAAACAAACTTTCTGACAGGTTGTTTACATTATTTAGAAGTTCCATTTATCAACTTGTTAGTTGTTACCTACTAAATTTATCTTGCACAGGATAAAGAAGTGAAAAGGTTTTCCCAAAAACTTCAAACAAATAAGCTTCTAAGTTTTATCCTAAGGCGGCTTAGATAATTCAGTCATATTGTCAGAAGGGATGAAGAACTGCTAAGAAAAAACCGGTCAAGTGCGAGTCGGACTCGCACACGAAGGGCTCCGTACCATCGTACAAGAAATAACACTTTAAATTTCATGGTGGCCAGTTCCTATTATTTGTTACTAGCTGATGCCCGCGATTTCGTACGCGTGGATTTAGGTTTTTAAAATTCCTGTGGGAACTCTTAAATTTTCCGGGATAAAAAGTAGCCTATGTCCTTCCCCGGGTTGCAAGCTACCTCTGTACCAAATTTCGTCAAAATCGGTTGAATGGTTGAGCCGTGAAAAGCTAGCAGACAGACAGACAGACAGACAGACAGACAGACAGACAGACAGACACACTTTAGCATTTATAACATTAGTATGGATTTATTATAGCGGCAATAGAAAATTGTGTGAAAATTTCAACTCTCTATCTATTACGGTTCACGAGATAATTACAGTCCACTCTGTAATGTTAAATTACTGACCACTTCTGAGAGGATACCCGTCCTTAGTAGTGAGCCGGCGGCATCATGATGATGATGACGATCCGTTTGAGCGCTACGATGCCACAGACAGACACATAGATATTCAGATACGCACGTTTTTGTAACACCGCATCCGATTCGGTTTTTGTGTGACTATCCGCGAGAGCTAAAATTCCTATAAATTATAGAACACAGTTAGCTCAATAGGAACTAACAATTAACTAATGTGCATTCGTCTGTCTGCGAATTTAATAATTTAGCAATTAGCATCCTTCCCCCAGGTCAACGTATTAACTCTAAATATAGTCGAAACTTATTTCCATTTTAGGTGTAACATTAACGTAGTCTAAACAAAAGCTTTTATAGTTTAGCTTCATTCACTTTTAATTTCATCGTTTAAATAGTTCTATGAAAGTTTTCGGGAAATCCTGGTTTGCATTTAATTAAATTTAAATTTAAGAATTAAAATTTTTTTTTTGTTAATTACTACACCTTGATTTCATTTACTTTAGGTAATTCCAAAAGAAGCATTTTTTTATTCTTATTTCTATATTTTTTTTAGATCTAGGAAGCAAATCAAACCCATTTGCGAACACTCGTTTTCATTCACTTTTAATTTGGCATTCCATTTATTACACTGCGAAACATTTTTGCAAATTGATTGCGGTATACAGACATCGCACTGAAATCGTTCACTCACTGTTTACACTTTCGATTTTCAAATGAACCACGAAAACGAGTGATTGAACTTCACGACATTTTATTGAATCACGTCACAAAACTTTTTTGAAATTGGAGCAAGGCAGGGATTCAAATTTTGAATTTTCATGTCGAATTCGGTGTTCGAAGTTCGAATGCGTCAGTCAACGCGGGTCGACGCGTCACTCTACTAGCGTCGACTGGGCGCCGTTTCGGACGTCTGCCAAAGAATCCATGACTGAAAAGTTATATTTATATAGATAGGTAGTACTTACGGAGCTTTCAGAAGGTTAATCCCGAAAATTACTTATTTATGTGAATAATTTGGGACTGTTAACCCAGTTTTATAGCAGCGCATAACAGTCAAATTGACCTATTAACGTTTTTATTTTTCTTTTGAGACAACAAGCGTCTGTTATCTACTCTACGTCGTGGTGTAGACACGTAGACACAAATCTCTATTTACTTTATTGATGTGTTTTATGGTTTGCCCAAATAGATACTTTCAAAACTAAGTAAATAGAGATAATGCATCCAAAATGGTGCAATTCATTCAATCTGTAAGCTACACAAAACCTCTCTTCGTTGGACAGTTGTATTATTGTACTTTGCGTCTTAATCCTATCTTCAATTATTATCGACCTAGCCTAGAATTTCTAGTTTTAAAATGTAGTACTAGAATCTAGAACAACCAGAATTATCAGAGGCTGGCCTGGGGCAAAAGAATCCCTACTATTTGACGACCTCCGTGGCGCAGTGGTAAGTGCTGTTGTCTTGTTAGTGGGAGGTCCCGGGTTCGATTCCTGGCAGGAATTTGGAATTTTATAATTTCTGGTCTGGTGGGAGACTTCGGCCGTGACTAGTTACCACCTTACCGGCAAAGCCGTGCCGCCAAGCGATTTAGCGTTCCGGTACAATGCCGTGTAGAAACCAAAGGGGCATGGGTTTACTAAAAAACTACCCTACCCCTTCCAGGTTAGCCCGATTCCATCTTAGACTGCATCCTCACTTACCACCAGGTGAGATTGCGGTCATGGGCTAACTTGTATCTAAATTAGTACAACATTCAATCGAGTGCGGTATTTCTTGCTTACTAGAATTTTTCAAACTAACTGAAGTCTGAAAACTAGCATGTTTAATTACCAAGGATTAAGTACCACTCTATTCTTCTACTCGACCTCGGACTCTTGCCGATTAAAAGTCCACGGTATCACCACGCATCGCCTGGTGCCCTGGTGGCTAGGCTACGGGATCAGACTACTTCTGGCTGACAGCCACCGGCATCCACCGTCCTTCCGAGGACCAATGAGACGTGTCCCTGCACGACGTCAGTCGCACACCAGGAACACAAAGGTGCACCTCCCAATTCGAGGACTCTATTTTCCTATCGGGTATAGATTCCTGGTACCCACCACTC
The DNA here is from genome assembly GCF_902806685.2 of Maniola hyperantus. Lineage (NCBI taxonomy): Eukaryota > Metazoa > Arthropoda > Insecta > Lepidoptera > Nymphalidae > Maniola > Maniola hyperantus. The sequence goes on along the minus strand of NC_048556.1, from coordinate 8,457,202 downwards.
GGCCCTTCTCAAGGGGACAGGCGGCGATCATGACCGAAGCGGCACGACGTCTTACGACGGATGGAATGAGAGTCCGTGTCGTAACCTCTCTCCGTTTCATCGCTTCTTTCTGCAACATCGCCTCCTCGCAGAAGAACTCTACCGCCTTCCAAGACCTATCGCTGTCCACCATGGCTTTGACACTGGCAGGGAGGGGTTGCCTCACCATCTCGCCACGAGCGTATCGCGTGGCTCCGCCCACGTTGGGCATCCTGCCAGAACGTGCCCGTGTCCACAGAGCTGCTATACTCATGGCACTCGTCACTGGGCTCTCTATCCACAATCCTGCATTGATGCCGTGCCTTGAAAGGATCTGCATAAGATGAAAGAGAATGCTCCATACCCCCTGTACAGTTGGATGTAAACTCTGAACCCATTGCTGAAGAACGGGCCCTGATCACCGCCACGTTCGAGTGACGTACTTCTACTCCTAGCACAATCGGAAAATATTGACTTTGCCTAGTTTTCTTAAAAAAAATTAGCGCAGTATAGATTTTTTGAGGTCATTCGATAAAGTTTTACAAGTTGGCAAATATACAAATCCGAAATTCTCATTTCATCACGAGCCAAAAACAAAAATTCGTTGAAGTTTCAAATCGGAAATTCATGAGTAAGATGAGATAATTCTTAAACGTTTTTTTCGTCAAACCCATATTTCCATTTTCTTAAAATAAACACGGTCTAATGAAAAACAGTATGAAAGTGAAACATGGAATTAATGTTTGTTTTGGCATACAAAGCTATTCATATCTGTCTCTACTAAAGTCTACTATTCTTGCCACTTTGATACTTTGGAAGGGGTTCTAACTGCTAACCCTGAGTAAACAAGTCTGAGATAGAATCTCGTATAAAGGCCTACCAGATACGCGCGGCAACTGCACGACATGACAATCACAATTCACACGGAAAGTGCGCGTATGCGTGTACGATTTGTAATAGAAGGACATGTATTGGAGGATCCAGGCTTTGATCCCTGGCACGTACGTACCTACTTATACATCTAAATTTTCATAGTTATGTGCGTTTTAACTTTTAAGCAATTAAAATATCACTTGCTTTAATGGTGAAGGAAATCATCGCGAGAGATTTATTCATAATGTTCTCAAACTTGTGTGAAATCTATCAATCCACATGGCTCACGTACAGTGGCGTGCATAGGGTTTAAAGCCAGGGTAAGCAGTAGTTAGGTAAGCCAGTCAAAGAATAATGAGCATTGAGCAACTTCAACCGAGTTAACTATTTCTTGGGTAAGCAGCGCTTTTATGCCTCTATGAGTTGCACGCCACTGCTCAACACGTAGTGGTGGGCTATGGGCCAAACCCTTCACATTCTGAGAGAAAATCCTTGCTCAGTAGTGAGCCGGCGAAGGGTTGATGATGATGTAGGTAAACATTGCAAATACATGGGTAGCCGGTAGGCAATGCCTTCTTGCCCCTATGAAGAATACACCACTTCTACCTTTTTATTTCACCATGATAAAAAAAAACTAAAAGGAACTCACCTTCAATGCAAAGTTTGAACTGCAGAGTGCAAACTTACTAAATCGAGATTGAACAGATCATAAAAGTTTTTACTACTGCATTCAGCACCAATCATCGCATTTTGAACTTTATTACTGAGAAATAAGGTATTAAATCCTAATGGTTTGAACTATACAGTTTGGATGCGGTTTTTTTACACTTGGATGTAGGTAGGTTTAGGTACCCGTGGATCGGTTTTCCGCTTCGCTCGTCATGAATTTTGGACGACTGTTTGACCTAGATCTGACATAGGTTACCTAAATCACTATGTCTGACTATGTGACTTGATTGAACTATTTTCACAGTTACGCACTCCGCACTCATCTATACTTCTAAAAAACCGGCCAAGTGCGACCCAGACTCGCGCACTGAGTGTTCCGTACTACAAGCGTATTTTTCGATATTTTGCACGATAAATCAAAAACTATTATGCATAAAAATCTGTACAGGTAAAGCACTTTCATATTATGATATCCCACTTAACTTTCAATCTTTGAAAGTTAAAAATAGTAATTATTTGTTCATGAACACATTTTAATTTTTTTTTGTGATGTTTAACACAAATTCATGGTTTTCGGATGTTTCCCTTCACGTGTGCTATAAGAGACCTACACTACCTGCCAAATTTTATTTCATGTGTCTATGTCAACGGGAAGGTCCCTTTTTTCCTTTTGAGGTACGGAACTATAAAAACTGGACAGTGTTCGAACCCATTCAATGTTTTCATTAGATATGTCGTAACTACAATAGCTTGATAAATAAAATATATGTAGATAGGTAACCAGAATAAAATCTAAATATTTATAAAAGGAAAAGGTGACTGACTGACTGATCTATCAACGCAAGCTCAAACTACTGGACGGATCGGCCTGAAAAATTGGTATGCAGAATGCAGATAGCTATTATTATGACGTAGACATCCGCTAACAAAGGATTTTTGAAAATACAACCTCTAAGGGGGTAAAACACGGGTTTGAAATTTTTGTAGTCCACGCGAACGAAGTTGCGAGCATAAGCTAGTAGATTAAATAATCAGTCAGATAAAGTTTAGTGACCCTACTAACCTAAGTGCCCTCCCTTCCGGTCACCGGATATGGCGGTTACATTTATGATTTAATACACTTTATGGCTTTCTGGTTTAATATGCTTAATGCACGATAGGATTAAATAAATAGGTGAACGAAACTCAAGCTTAAAGAAAGGCAGGTTGTACCATAGAGTAGGTAAGTTTTTTAGGGTCCGTACCTCAAAAGGAAAAAGGAACCCTCTGGCACAGAATATATAATAGTACTGACGTCCTCTGGTCTGTCTGGTCTGTCAAGAAACCTACATGGTACTTCCCGTTGACCTAGAACCATGAAATTTGGCAGGTAGGTAGATCTTATAGCAGACATTAGGGGAAAAATCTAAAACTGTGAATTTGTGGTTACATTACAAAAAAAAAATTAAAATGTGTTCATGAACAAATAATTAGTATTTTCAACTTTTAAAGTAAGACTACTGGCATAGGCAGCAAGCGAACCGTAGCTTACCTCGGGCGCGATCCCAGGAGACGCGGGTTCGAATCCTGCTGGTCCGCAATTCTTGATATGTATTTAAAATGATTCAGAACCTAATAAAAAGCTTTTAAAAAAGTGACCACATAACTTTTCATCCAACTCAGTGTGGCGGTTACCACAATAGAAACTAGATGGCGCTGTTCAATCGATGACGTAGTCCCGAACAAATGTACCGCCGATAGCAATCGCACTAACGGAGTTTTCTGCAATCTGGACTATATATAGAAGTTTCAAGACATAACCGTCGGCCCAGCTGGCGCTACCGAGCACAACCAACCGCTCGGTGGGAGATCTCCCCTTTGGTACGGTCGAGCCTGCACACCGCTCCCGTACATTGGTGAGCCCGACGTGATCAAGAATGGTCGCACACCTCAACAACCGACGAAATCAAGAGTGGTCGCACACTACAACAGCCGACGTTGATCAAGAGTGATCGCACACTAGAACAGCCGACGTCATCGAAGATCAACCGCACACCACCGCACTGCGCACATAACGTGATCAAGGGTGATCGCATACACCGCAACACCTTTGGATCACACACCGCAAGCCCGACGTCTCCTCCAACTCCAAGTCTACAAGCAGCAACAACAAGCACATCGAGGCCTGTAAGACGGATGTAGCCACAGCTTCGGGGCACAATGGCCCTGCACTCCATCACCAGCTACAAGCGTCCTGGTCTACCGCTTCTCTGGTTGGTTAGCAGCCATTGCCCTTCCTTCACACGCCTTCACGCTACAACGCCACCTCTCTTCACTGCTTCACACTACGCGTTCGTCTCGGAGGGGAGTGATGTGGCGGTTACCACAATAGAAACTAGATGGCGCTGTTCAATCGATGACGTAGTCCCGAACAAATGTACCGCCGATAGCAATCGCACTAACGGAGTTTTCTGCAATCTGGACTATATATAGAAGTTTCAAGACATAACCGTCGGCCCAGCTGGCGCTACCGAGCACAACCAACCGCTCGGTGGGAGATCTCCCCTTTGGTACGGTCGAGCCTGCACACCGCTCCCGTACACTCAGAAGGTAAAGCCAAGCTAGTTACATAATTATAACCTGGGCAATTCTTTACCCAAGTTGCTCGGGTTGCTAATAAAGAATTCCATTTAAATCCGTCCACACAAAAGGCCCAAGGACCCAGACAATAACATTTTCCACGTGTAATTCATAACCCTGCGGGTTGACGACCTTATAAAAGCAGCGAGCTTAAACGACTGCACGACTATTAGATAAATGATGAATTCACATGCATTTTAAGGCAGCCTGATGCATAACTTTGTAATATGAAAAGTCCGTAGGCGGTAGAATGATGAGTCTCAACTCTCAGTTCTCAAATGTAAATTTTAGAGACAAAATTCAAACTCAAACCCACTGAGTCCCTTTTGTCTATTTCATAATCAAAAGTAGGGTTTCAATTTGCTGTCCTGTTATTACTGTTTTGGTAGCTGTACACGTTTCTTAATTCAGCGAGCAGGCAGGTTTTATAAGTCTAATCTAAATAATATATAAAAGGAAAAGGTGACTGACTGACTGACTGATCTATTAACGCGCAGCTCAAACTACTGGACGGATCGGGCTGGGGATAGCTATTATGACGTAGGCATCCGCTAAGAAAGGATTTTTGAAAATTCAACCCCTAAGGGGGTGAAATTTGTGCAGTCCACGCGGACGAAGTCGCGAGCTTAAGCTAGTCAAGTATATACTAGAAATACCTAGTGAAGAGCTTTATGTGTAATACTCATACTTTCAGAACATGTAGGTAAGTAGTTCCTAATCGCAGCAAAAATATTAACCTTTAAAGTTTAAACATAACATACATTCTAAACTTCAGTTCTTAGTGCTCTAATACCTTTATACCGTTAGAAAACCTGCTGTATATAGAGATAAGAATCAAAATCGCCTGCATCCAAATCCATTACGCTATCAGATCGCATTTATTTTATCAACAAGAGCGCACGTGCGGCAACTGAGATCAGATGTTATATAATCAAGCGGTGGTTAATCGCTGCAGTTTATATAATGAAAAGACGGTGTAAAAGATGAAGCGATGCAGCGCTTTATGATACAAAGAACAGCTGCGCCGCAGTGCAGGGTCACTTTCATACGGTACGGAGTACGGAGTATGGAGTGTGTTCGGAAGGTAATTTAATACTTACTGCAATTTATCCAGAGCTTTTAAGAGCATTTCCTGTATTACGGTTATAGCTGGTACCTAACTGAATAAAATCTATCATACATAAACGTCTAAAAAACTTGCCTACTTATACTACCTAATTATATCATTTCTTTTTTAAGGTACGAGTATACTATACCTATCTATCGTCTTTGTAGCGATTTCGATGTCTTGATAACTCTTATTTTCTTCTTATTCTAGCTAATTTAGTTAACTACTTTTCGATTATATTTGAAAAAGCCTATCTCGTAGTCATAAGACAAATGGGTTGTTAGTTGTTACATGTTGGATACCTCTTCTTTTATTTCGAGATATATGCAGGTTTGATGAGGTTAGATTGAAGAACTGAATAAAGTCTATCATACATAAACATCTGATTAACTTGCCTACTTATACTACCTAATTATATCATTTCTTTTTTAAGGTACGAGTATACAGTATACTATACCTATCTATCGTCTTTGTAGCGATTTCGATGTCTTGATAACTCTTATTTTCTTCTTATTCTAGCTAATTTAGTTAACTACTTATTCGATTATATTTGAAAAAGCCTATCTCGTAGTCATAAGACAAATGGGTTGTTGGTTGTTACATGTTGGATACCTCTTCTTTTATTTTGAGATATATGCAGGTTTGATGAGGTTAGATTTTATAGACGTCTTACAGCCGCACTCAAAGTCCCTTAATCGTTACTTAAGGCATTCCTTATCCACACTAATAAATGCCTTAAGTAACGATTAAGCTACTCTGAGTGCGGTAGTAAGTCCATAATCTATAATAGTACACTAATTATGTAATTCAATTTTTCTACATAGCATCTGAAAGTATAACTCTACCAATTAGAAGCTAATGAAATTCTCGAATTGGACGGATTGTGTGGGTGCCAAGTTTGAAAAGACAAAAAAAATCGTCCTAATGATTCATCGTTAATTTAAGCGGATCTTTTGTTCGGTTCAAGCATTCGTCACATTGATTTACCACTAACCCATTCCCGCCTCAACACTGACTCGATCGTTTGATTTTATTTAGTTTTGTACGCTTGTCTGGCGCCCTTTACTGTTTCCATGGCGCTAACTTTAGATAAGCTTTAAGTTTCAAATGAAGCGATAAGTAAATGTAAATAATTATATAAAAGGATAAAAATATATTAAAAAACCGACTTCCAAAACCACTACAAAGTAAAAATTTACTTTTGTTTCTACACGTGTAATATTGAAGTCGGGGCGAGCTTTGTGCTTTGATTTCTAGTTTCTGTTATTATGCCGCCGCTTGAATAACTCCATGTTGTAATCTAATGGGAGCACTGCCGAAGGGAGTTGTTGTATTTCTTTATCATTTAGTAGATCATCATTCATCAACATCCTGTAGCCCTACAACCTTTTGTGAGTCCTGAGTTCTGACCTCTACGATTTTTCTTGATTGTTGCAGCGAACCGTCGACTCTCTTCTTCAATTTATCGGTCATATTATCTTCTTCCACACATTCCAGCCAACATTTTTATCTAGTGGGTAGGTACTAAGTCGGTTTTATATTAATTGTATAGGATCATTAATTAATTAAGACAAAAGACAGCGTAAATGTCGACGTTTTCAATTCAAGCGGCGGCGAAACAATACTATATGAGTCTATACAACTTGACAAATTGATGTTACGCCCATGTACCAAGTCCATGACATAATCCCGTACTTAGAATAAAACCACTAACTACCACGTATAAATACAATAGGTATAGGTATGTATAAATTATTACCATTGCCTCGACGGTAACCTTTTGGTTTCAATCATCTTCCTTTATCTATGGTTTCAATCAAAATATTACCAGTTAATATCTATCTACAAAAGAGGTGGTTCCGAGGTGCAGCGTCTTTTTGGCAACAAATTAAACTGAGCTTTATTTATTTTAACATACGGTTGAAATTAGTAAATGAAAACAAAACACCGTCGTTTTTGTGTCCTAGTTTGGTTTCATACTAAAATCACGCTGCGCTTCACTTTCACTCTATCAGTCCACCTGCCAGCGTTGTATTTACTTTTTGGGTAGTTTTTATTTGTTCAGAGCGAAAGCCTCCACTGTCCGTTCATCCGTCCGTCTATCCGTCCAAAGTGGGCTGTATCTATTGCCGCTATAACAGCAAATAATAAAAATTTCAAAATGACCACCATGAAAAAAAAAGTGTTGTATGATGGTACGGAACCCTTCGTTTGCGAGTCCGACACGCACTTGATCGGATTTTTTTCATTTGTGTGCATTTCCGTGTTTTCTAACGCTTTAGTTTTACAGAATTCAGAATGGCGTATAGACCTATTAGTTTTAGTCATTAGGTCATCACGGCTTTGTAGATAATAATGTCAACGCTTCCTCTTCACGGTGAGGGATTAAAACAATGCCTCTTTGATACCTATATAATGCCTTTATACAACTAAACGGCGATTTAATGTTACGCCCATGACATAATCCTGTTCAATAGCGCATGGCCTTAGACCCAAATATGTAATCACGATGGCTTTATCCTATCTGCATGCCTTTTAGCCCGATCCGTCCAGTAGTTTGAGCTGTGCAAATATTATGCGTAAGTAAATCCCAATACTCACCTATTTAGATTATTATGATTCATCACCATGTTTTCTTTGGTATTGCTGGTGTATCCTGAAACAAAAAAGTATTTGTTAAAATTGTTGTTTACGTTGCTTTGAATGGCTTAGATTTTGAAAGAGAGACATCATCGGTAGGAAGGCTAATTCCGAACCAGTGCAGTGGCTGTACTACTCGTATGTATTCGGACTGAGAGGCAGTGGTAGATTCACGTTACGATTCACAGAAAAACTTTTGAATAAAACTTCTAAAAATTTCTTTTCTATTATGTTCTCAATCTAGGTACCTATAGCTATTATAATCTTAAAGCAGTCTGAAGCACAAGTTTTTTTTATTTTTTGATTTCAGGGTAAGCATTTTCGGTTCATACTTGATCCTAATTACTGGCAGATCTGAATACAAAATAAGCAATGAGTTATTACCTAGCTAGGATATAAAGGAATACCATACAAAAAACTTATTAAATGACCCTAAATAAATGATCCAATAGCCTCGAACAATTAAGTATTGCATTATTGGCATTCAAAATGTCCTCTGTTATAATACGCATAAATGTCACTTCATACCAATTCATTGCTTATAAATAAATCTTCAGGATAACATTAGCGCAGTTTTGATTTTTATTGCCCCTTTAAAAGGACAAAACGGTTAACGTAATTGGCCTTTTAGCAGCTACCGTCTAATATGGAGGCGGGCAATGTTTATTACTGACAATCAGATATTTTTTTAAATAAGGTATACACATTGTGATGGTTCTCGATAGGTAATTACTTCCTTATGTGGAAGACTATTCTAAGTTAAAACCCTTAGAACCCTATATTTTCCATGCTTCTCAAATATTTGTTTATTCAAGATTTTTTAAGTCATGGGCTATAATAACTTTTTATCGGGGCAAATCAAAGAATTATTATAGGATTTTTAATAAGCCTGATATAGATTCACGCGGAAGAAGTTGCGGGCATCATTTGTGGTACACAGAGATAGCTTGCCTCTTACAAAATGCAAAATTTTGCACAGGAAAATAAATCGCACAATACATAGGTACAAGCAATTATTTTTGAATCATACTTCTTGTACGTGGATAATCGTTATAATAATTGCATTTTGGCCAAAAACCTTGTAATACTTCAAGTTTCCAAATAAAATCGGTTTGTTAAGAACAGGTTCATTTGTCCATAGCTTATCTGTCACCGTTTTGCTTGAACGTGATATCGCATAATCGGCTTTTACTTCAAGCTCGCTAAATTACCGTTGCCTGCCGTAAGTTAGTTATGAATTTAAAGTAACCTGAGCTGATGCCCGCGACTTCGTACGCGTGGATTTAGTTTTTTTTTAAATCCCGTGAGAACTCTGATTTCCCGGGATAAAAGGTAGCCTATGTCAATCTCCAGGTCTTTATATCCATTACCCATGCAAAAAATTACGTCTATCCGTTGCACCGTTGCAACGTGATTGAAGGAGAAACCAACAAACCAACAAGCAAACACACTTTCGCATTTATAATATGGGTAGGTAGGTACTGATTGAAGTGTAAACCTGCATTCGCTTGTCATTTACAATAATAAATGTTGTTTAATTATCCTGCTCATGACATGTACTACTTACACAGTTGAAGAAAAGATTAATCATATCGCAGGTTGTATGACGCATCATATTAATTTTTCCCAGATTTAAGAAGAGTAAGCTTTCAGTTAAAGTTGTTTTCGTATCAAAATACTTTGAATAATTGCTAAAATTGAGTATGTACAGTTTCTTCGTCATTTTGTCCTTTATAAAGGACAATAACTAATCTTGAAGTACAACATGGCGAACACGAGACGATTTATGACATCGCGACGTAAACAAAATTGTTTACACTTTTACACAATACATCGTAAACGTGATATAAGTACATAAATTAATACGAGAGCACAGACGGACAAAGGGTATTTTGGACTTTGGAGTTTCTTATTTTCAGTTCGGAGCAATAATACATACGTCTTACCATATTTGGAATTTGATTTCCATTTGGTTTCTTAACAATCAAACATTCCCAATGTAACTTAATTTATTACTACTATGTAACTACAATTTTGGTACATGAAAAATAAAAATAAAATAAAAAAAAATCAAGTAGGCACTTGCATCAGCTTACCAACAAGTAGGTAGGTAAATACCTACACTGAACGTTTTTCAAAATACGTAAAACCCACGTCCTTTGTTAGTGGTGTGTGATAACCATTTTATAAGCGCGGCCTTTGACGTTTGATAAAAAGTTACTGATTTTACTAACTATAGTAAAACTACGTCAAATACCACATTCAAGGCAGTAGGGCTTGAGTCCTGACCTATATATATTACTAGCTGATCCCCGCGGCTTCGCCCGCGTAGATTTAGGTTTTTAAAGATCCCGTATAGCCTATGTCACTCAGGAATAATGTAGCTTTCTACTGGTGAAAGAATTTTTAAAATCGGTTCAGTAGTTCTAAAGATTACCCCCTACAAACAAACTTAACGACATCGGGCCGTGCAGCAGAAATCGTAATATTTTAATTTCGCCATAACTTCAAAACCAAACGTCCAATTTTAATCATTCAAAGACCTAATATTATCTCCATAAACTGTTCTTAGTGATGAAATCATTTATTTTGATAAGGATTAATAGCATGAGTAAAATAAACGCGTTTAAATGTAGTCCAAAAAAATTCAAGATTTTTAAATAAAAAAATGGTTGCTGTGCCTCACTCGACATAGATGGGTATAGTGTGTCGCGGACTTTTTTGTAGATATTTATAAGATCTACAATTAATTAGAACATTTTATGGTTCTATCTTTTATAGTTTAGGCAGCGTACGCAAAATAAGTAACTTTTCTGGTTGATTTTTTACACCTTGTGTCCGAAAAACCCAAATATCTTACGGAACCCTATTTTTTTCCAAAATAAAATATAGCCTATGTTACTCGTGGATAATGTAGCTTTCGAATGGTGAAAGAATTTTTAAAATCGGTCCAGTAGTTTTTAAACCTATTCAGTACAAACAAACAAACAAACAAACAAACAAACAAAGTTTTCCTCTTTATAATATTAGTGTAGATATGGCCTTTATTAAGCCGATTTTTTTTGTTTTTGTGACTAGTTCCGATTTAGTGACGCCCGAAATAAAGCAGCATTACAAAATATTGTCGATTAAATATCTTACAAAACCATAACTCAAACCAATCGAAAGTCTAGGTTACCTACCTAGCCTGATTGCAAATACTAACAAATTCAAGGTTCATTACAAACTGCATTTTTTGCATTATAAGAAATTCTGAATTGTTAATAATAATTTTACTAAGTATTGGAGTTTTCAAAAAAAAAATATTTTAATTAATTCAGCAGGTAGAAATTTGAACGGATCACTTAAAAACTAATAGCTCGACATTTCTGTGACCACTCCAAAATCAAACGGTCGAATAAAGGAAATTAGAAATGTGAGGTTGTAACAAATTCAATATGATTTACATTTAATACTGAGCAAATTACTAGGATTTTTGAATTCCGTAAAATATGTCATTATTTATGAATGGTTTAATTATTTATTCTCACTTTAATTTTTTTATAAGAACAATAATATTGTACATATTATATGTACTTTTTAAAGGACATTTGTGATTTTATCAGTACCCTTATTATAAATGCGAAAGTGTGTTTGTTTGTTGGTTTGTCCTTCAATCACGTCGCAACGGTGTAACGAATTGACGTGATTTTTTGCATGGGTATAGATAAAGACCTGGAGAGTGACATAGGCTACTTTTTATCCCGGAAAATCAAAGAGTTCCCACGGGATTTTTAAAAACCTAATTCCACGCGAACGAAGTCGCGGGCATCAGCTAGTATTATATAACTTGCCAGTTAGCTAGTTTAGAAAGGCAAAGTTGGGTTACAAGCGAGTCAATAAGTCAATGTAACAATGTAGACATTCACAGTTGCAATGGTGCGTTACCGACTACCGTCCGTTTTAAATGACGTAACCTAGCATGCACTTAGCATAACTTAACAGTTTTACGATCTTTGCAATGTTGCCAGAAAGCTAATGAAGGGCCCGTGGTGTTTTCAAGAGAAATGTAAAGTTGAAGTTCCAAAGAAATTATTAAGTTACTTACTTAGAAATTTCCATACACGAGTATATCCTTCCCCCGAAAGGGGCCCGCAAAACTCAGGAACACGGGGAGGTTACTTGGCTGGTACCCCAACTTATACCTACCCTACTTAACACATATAGGATACTTTTTATCCCGGAAATAGTTTATCCCGGAATTTTTAAGAACTTTATTCACGCGGATGTCGCGGGCATCATCTAGTACCTGCTTAATTTATCATTTTCCTTATAAAAACCGGCCAAGTGCGAGTCAGACTCGCGCACTGAGGGTTCCGTATTACAGTCGTATTTGTTCGACATTTTGCACGATTATGTATAAAAATACATAAAAATCTTTTTAGCGTATACATATTTAGAATATACCCTTTCAATTATATTATACCCCACTTGGTATATTAATTTTACTTTGAAAGTAGAAAATACTAATTATTTGTTCATGAGCCTATTTTTTTGTGATGTTGGTTACATCACATGGTTTTCGGATTTTTCCCGTAACGTGTGCTATAAGACCTAGGTACCTACCGGCCAAATTTCATAATTCTAGGTCAACGGGAAGTACCCTGTAGGTTTCTTGGCAGACAGACAGACAGACAACAAAGTGATCCTATAAGGGTTCCTTTTCCTTTGGAGGTACGGAACATTAAAAATTATGAAATTTCAATGCAAACAAACAAAACAGTACCTACATGGAGTAGGTAGGTACATGTTTGAAAAGGTTGGAGTTGCATTACAGCATTAAACAGACTAGCCTCAGCATTTTATTTACTTATAGAATAAACTGAAATGCTAGAGCACGTGTATTTTACTATCAACTATATAAAAGGCTAGTGCCAGTTTGTTTATACGTCCGTGGTCGGTTAACACGCATGTAAAGTTTGCTGACCTTTCCCTGCGTTTTACCATTTACCACCTTTTACTAGTGCACTTTAATTAACTAGTACTACGTATTCGTAGCTTTTATTATGTACGTGGGTGCAGTGCTGTTTTCAGGGTTCCTTGTTAAAACCAAAAACCCCTTCTTTCTTTATTTTTAGGCTTCCGTACCTCAAAAGGAAAAAAGGAACCCTAATACGATCACTTAAGTCGTTGTCTGTCTGTCTGCCTGTCTGTCGTGTCCGTCAAGAAAACCTATAGGATACTTCCCGTTAACCTAGAATCATGAAATTTGGTAGGTAGATAGGTCTTACAGCACAAGTTAAGGAATAAATCCGAAAACCGTGAATCACAAAAAAAAAGGATTTCATGAACAAATAATTAGTTTTTTCAATTTCAAAAGTAAGACCTATACCAAGTGGGGTGTCATATGACAGGGCTTTTCTAAAACAGAATTTTATTTATTTTTCTGCATTAATAGTTTTTGATTTATCGTGCAAAATGTCGACAAAATACGACTGTAGTACGGACCCTTCGGTGAGCGAGTCTGACTCGCACTTGGCTGGTTTTTTAAAGGTTTTGTCAATACTGACAATTATAAAAACTTGACCAGTAACTAGTTTTGGCTTTTGTTACAAATACTGTTTTCAGAGGAGACCCATGCTCAGTAGTGGGCCGTTGATGGGTTGATCGTGGTTGATAATCATCATCATTATCATGGTGACTGTTTTCAAAAGTCAGAATAAAATTAAAATATCTAATAGCCACCATGTAAACATTCCAATATTATTTATCTTAGTTATTTTATACCTACTTAAATTGTACCACAATATTTTATCTAGGAACGAAAATCTAGGTCATGCAAATAATATCTACAAAATACATCATTTTGCAATGAGTAGACAAGGGATAAATGCCACACAAAAATCTCGATACAAATTATGTCTTAATTTCGCATTTAAATTTTAAAGGAGCGGAAGTCATTAATTTAAAATTCAATCATTCGTTATTCAATCGCGTTGTTTGGATCTGACACCTATTAGAAATTCGTTCAGAATTCACATCCTCAAAAACAAGTCAATGTATGCAACTTTTTCTTTTTGGACCTAATGGAAACATAAAATCATGTAACTTTTAAAGTTTCTACATAAAAGTCAACCACAGGTACATCTATTCAGCAAAAAAACTACACAATACTCGTACCTATAGTGTGTAAGATACTGTATCCACTAGGATATTATGTATCCTTTCCAGACCTTGTAAGTAGACAAAGTCTGGGCCTATAGCTAGACTGAAATGGAATGGTTAGTAATTAGAGGCGAAATAAATAAACTACTTAAATACAATCAGACGAAATCAGATGAAAATTAGGACATATTATTGTTAAAAATCAACGTAGAGATATTTATCAGTTGCTATAGACTTTTATTCCGACTAGCGACTGTCAGCTCTCCCCAGTTACCCTCAATATCCTGTGCCGATGATAATGATAATTTTGTATTTCCTCCAGTAACAATCAAAGCAATAACAGGAGCAAACGCATCCATAACATGAAGCTCATAATCTTCATTTATTTGAGCTCCTTTATTTTTTACGCAAAATGCGGATTATTAGGTGGTTTGCTTGGCGAACAACTTGATTTAACTAACGGAAAAGCTGTGAAAAATGTTGTGGGAACTCTGGATAAGGAAACCAAGGAAATAGTTGAAGACTTGAATGGTTTACTAGGCCCTAATGAATCAAAAAATAATGAACCAGTTGAAAAAAATGACGAGAAAGGTGATAAGCGCCAAGATACGACAACGCCGGTGATTAGTAAATTTTCTACGGCTCCGGTAAATCATGCTGAAAATAAACAACAGACTACTAAACAAGACAAGCCTAAGGATGATATGAAACCTGCTACTCCAATGGAGGAAATCAAAGCAGAAGCTAAAGAAAAATCGACTACCGAAGCTCCTATAAATACATCGACTAAAGAATCAGTTGTTACTGAAAAAATTAAATGAATTAATGAATACAAAAAGGCAATGCTCTATCGATAAGAAAATCATAATGTTATTTAACTAAATGATGGAAGATACTTTTTTAGTAAATATTATGATAGTAATAAATAAATGTAAAGTATTGTTACTGTCATTTATATCATATCATATCATATCATATATTATCATATCATGTAAAAATACATAAAAAACAATAATATATTATTATATTAATTAATCTTTTATTAAAAAATAAAACGAAATTCCAAGCAGTATTTCTGCATTCTTGCTATCATGAATTTGTATTTGTATTTGTATTTATTTATTTATTAAAGAAGAATATTTGCAGGTTACAACAAGTTTGGTGCATTCATAAACTTTAAATAAGTTTTTCCGTACACCAGTGCCGTCGACAGTCGATAGGTACCTACACGTAACATTAATTTATTGTTATACTCAATACTTAACAGCTAACTAACAATTACTTAATATAAACTAACAACATTAAGCTAAATGTGGGTTATTTTAAACTTACTATACATTAAAAAGTATTTTAGACTTAATATACATAATAGGTAAAAAACACAATCATTTATATAATGTAGGTAGGTAAGAAAACGTTCATTATTAAATATCACAGCGGAGTAGTAACATACCACGAGCGTAAGACGCTCACTCACACTACTTCGTGTATTATATTTTAACTGGTACAGGCTGATTACATTATTAATTTAAGTTCAATGTATATATGTTATAATTATTTTGCTGATGTGTAGCTTAGTGTAGCTTAGTGTAGTGTAGGGTTAGTGTAGCTTATTTCAAGTGAAATGTGTAGATGTAGTTAATGTACACTAACTACGTAGGTGTAGTAGTGTACTCAGTCATACACCATCGACATAACTAAGTCGATAGTACATGACTAAATTGTTAAGTTCGTTATGAGTAAGTAGTTAGTGTTAATTGTAGATAGAATTTTTTTATTTTGGATTTTAAATTTTTTTCTGTAATAGTGTCTCTCAAAGGTTGGGGTAATTGATTGATTAGGTTAGGTATAACATAGTTTAGCGTTCTTTTCCCATATAGGTTATTATATTTAGGTAATTGCAGTTTCACATTATTATTTCTGCGAGTGGAGTGCACTTTCTGCACTTTTCTAAAATTTGAGGCAAAGTAATGTTCCGTTAATAATGTTAGTTCTATTTTTTCGTGAATTGGTATAATTTTACAAAATGCAAATAATTTTCGGTAATCGTCTTTAAAGGGCAATTTTAGTTTATTCGGGACTATTTTTTTTAAGATGCGCAACTGGAGTGAATATATTCGATCGAGATGCGTTTTATAAGTTCTGCCATAGCTTGACAATCCATACTGTATGATAGATTCTGCTAAAGATTTATAGAGTAGTAGGAGGGTTTTGTAGGGTATTTTGTATTTAATTAAAGAGAATTTTGCTAATATTGCTCTTAATCTATCACAGACACGATTAATGTGATGTTTCCAATTTAATCGATCGTCAATGATTAGACCAAGGTAGGTGTGTTTATCTACAAGTTCTATGGCATCACAGTTACAGGGAATTTGGACGTCGGTATTTTTCGCATGAAGGCAGGGATGTGTGTGCGCTATTAATTTAGGTATGGATGAGCTTCTATTATGACTAGTGCTAATGTACATTAGCTTCGTTTTGCTAGCGTTAAGAACTAATCCGACGTCGTGTGACCACTTCACCAGTATATCAAACTCTTTTTGCAGTTTCGTTAGGGCCTCCTCCACACTACGACCAGCGGCTACTAGGCAGGTGTCGTCTGCAAACTGATAGATCTCGCACTGTTTAACTGTATTGGAAAGGCTATTTACGTATACGAATTATTAGTATTACGAATAAGTAGGTATATAAAATATAAATGTACTAACTGACTTTAATGTTTAATTAACCCTTATCATATTAATGGTTTGCCAATCAATAATAATATAATAATTAGTAACTAGGTGATACCCGCGACTTCATCTGCGTGGATTTAGGTTTTTAAAAATCTCGTGGGAACTCTTTGATTTTCCGGGATAAAAAGTCTTGTAGCCTATGTCTGCCCCCGGAATTTAAGCTAACTCTGTACCAAATTTCATCAAAATCGGTTAAACTGTTGGGCCGTGAAAGCTAGCAGACGGACAAACACAATTTCGAATTTATAATATTAGTATGGATAAGTAAATAAGTATGGAAATATAGATAAACCCAGTAACAAGGCCGGTCATTCTCGATGTCCTGTATTCTTGATAATAATGATTTATCTTGCATTTCTTCTAGTATTGATCAAAACAAACACCAGAGCTAACGTATCGGTGAAAGTTGAAGTTCGGATCGGAAAAAATGAAGCTTTTACAAATACTTTGTTTAAGTTCCCTGTTTTTGTGCGCAAAATGTGGCCTCATAAAGAATTTTCTGGGCTCGGTAAGAGAAGAAGTACACAAACTGACAGAAGGAAACGTTGTCGTTAACACGGTGCACGAAATAGTGGAGGTAAAGAAAGGCATGATTAATGATTTGAGCAACATAATTTTGAATTCAAAGGATTATATGAAACCAAACAACAATGATCATTCGAATAAAAACACGCCACAACAATTTCAACCACACAATACATATAACAACGATATTTTATTATCTGTTCCGAAACCTACAATTAATTTAAATGAAATCATTCCACCGGTCAATACTAAACCTTTACCAGGAAACGTTCCCATACCGGAATATTCAACAATTAATTCTAATCCTAATAAAGAGGATCACACCATACAAACATCAACAGAATTAATCAAACCAATAGTTTTTAACGAAAACGCTAGCAATGTTGATGTAAACGAATATGAATTTGGAATAGAACCGAGAATAGCTCGCCAAATATCACCATACGATTTTGAGGACACTACACTCGAACAAAGAGATTCAGATAAACCTGATGATGAAGTAAGAAACCCTAACCAAATCGAAACTTTTATCAATGACAAAAATATTCTTATCAATAGAGAAAATGAGAAAACTATGATAAATTTTGATCCTCCACTAAACAACAGTAGTGTAATTGGAACACAAGTAGTAAACGGATGTCCTGAGGGTTTTGAAATCGCTGCAGATGGTTCATGTAACATGTTTTCCGTCGCCTTGAATCCTGGAAACGACACGAAAAATGAAGAGAAAAATAGTAAAGCTAACTTCGTTGGCGGTTGCTTTATTGGCTACGCACACGCTGAGGAAGGCTCGTGTCAGGAAATAATTTACGATTAGTTTTAAGCAAAACAAATGCTTTTTATTTATCTATTATTTATACAAGAAAGTTATAACAATAAAGAGAAAAAGAAATAAAAGTGGACAGGGAAGCACTTATCTCTATAAGATATATCTACCAGTGACCATTGGTAGTGCGAGAGGTTGTAAGAAGTGGAAGTTTTTGAATGAGTTGTGTGTGGTTGGTATTGCCGTGGTTTTCATAGTTGAACCCATGAACCTTAAATATTCTACATAAAAAGTAACAGGTATCTGCTTCAATCATATATGGTGTTTATAGTTAGTAGTCGCGTGTGTGTATTTGTGTAGGTAGATATAATGTGTATGTAAGCAAATAACATTAAATATGTTGTAACTTGTATCCATACTGGGCTGTAAGATCTTGCATTCTTGATATTATCGTCAGTGTGGGCGTCTGTTTAGATATGTTTGACTGCCTCTGTACTGTGATTAATGATGAATAATGAATAACGATGTCGGACGCCTCAAGTCATCCTCAAGTACTTTAATAAGAGAAGTTGATGTCATTCATTTAGATTTCTATTGACAACAATTTTTTTTCTACCTAGGTTTTTAGACAGTATTTGTGATTGGACCGCAACGGCCCAAATCCAACAAAGTACTAGTACTAGTAAATAATACTTTGTTGGACTTGAACTTTTTATTTATTGCTGGGAAATGCGTTGGCATCCCGTCCGTAGCTCCCACCAGGGCGGCAGGCGGTGATCCACGTCGCCCGCGTCCCATACTTCGCTTCTGCTAGTCAGAGAGACACGCGTACGCATCCAAAAGGGACCAGCAGCACCCAGGCACACTGGGAGGTTACCTGGCTGACACCCCTGTTGGACAGACTGGCTCAACACAGTCTCAAATAAAAAAAAATTACAAAAAAAATAAAAACCGACTTCGTTACACAAACACTAAAAATTGAAAAATAATTTAATTTATTACCGAATATATTATGTATACAAGAGTTAATATAGTTCCATAATAATACTTTTTGGTGCCGGTGCCAATTAGCTTTAGCTGCGCGAATCGTCTAGACTTCATATTTTTATGGGACTCCACAATGGCACCTCATTGGCACCGACCCCAAAAAATATTATTATGGAACTATATTAACTCTTGTATACATAATATATTCGGTAATAAATTAAATTATTTTTCAATTTTTAGTGTTTGTGTAACGAAGTCGGTTTTTATTTTTTTTGTAAAAAATTTTTATTTCACAATTTTTAGTGGCTCCATGGAATTATGCTATGACTGGTTAAAAATCTACTGTTTACTAAGCTATTACACTGATCGCGAGCAATTTACTCTTATCCGTTGAGGAGTTCCAGTATCTATCTTCGAAGATGTTCATCAGATCTTCACCAAATTGAAATGGGACCAACTTTGAAGTATACCCTTTCAAACAAAAAAAGAATTTTCAAAATCGGTCTAGGCGTTTTCGAGTAATCGGGGAACATACATAAAAAAAAAAAAAAAAAAGATTCCGACGAATTGAGAACCTCCTCCTTTTTTGAAGTCGGTTAAAAATTAATCTTGATGATTATTCAAAGTTCAAACTGAACGAACGAGTCGATTGTGTAAGGGACTGTTGTGTTATTGTTAACTTGTTATGCAAACAATTTTGCAAATAAAACATTTATTTATTTATTTAGAAAAGTTATTTTTCAGGCGGAAATTTAAAAATTACCATGTATTCGAAACATTTTCTGTTTAAAAGATTTTATTGATATTCTCGTTGATTTATCAAGAGTCAAGACTTTGTAAATATTACGTAATTTTTTTATCATAAGTACATATTAACCTATGTTGTAATTTTATCGATTTGCTGTATAGTTACATTTTTGTCGCAATAATGAAGATGTTCATACTTGATTCATCGACAGGGTTCAATGAAACTTGATAGCAATTAGGATTTAGGCCATTCGCTAGATTGGACTAATCAAATCAGCGAATGCGCAGGCTGAATTCTTTGTTGCACCTACTTCAGCTCCTTTTACCACCATCTTTAAAAGCTAGAGACAGATTCCAAGATAAGACGAAAAGTGAAATTAAATAGATTGTAGTTTATCAAGTTACTAAATAGATGGAATATTGGAATAAAGCTTAAGCTTCTTATTAGATTTCGACAAACAGAAATCAAATAAAGTAGGGCTTATTGCGTTCGAATCTCGGTCGAAAATATTTGCCGTCTGGCAAACTTATTTCGGATATTACGTATTCAAAGTTCTCTTTATTTGATGGGTTTATGGGTCAATAAACAATTTTATATACTTTAATGTTTACATAAAACTGATATACGTAGTACGATTGACACAAAGTTACATAAACATAGAATATATTATCTACTTATGTACTATGTTTGTAATTTGTATTATTATTTATTAGTACATAAGTAGGTACAGCTATTAGATAAGAAAAGGTCTTTGTCAAAGTCGTAACCGTCCAATAGAAAAGCAATCTACGTTTTATCTCTTTAGTCAATGTTCGAATAGTCTAACACAAAACATATTTTACCAAAGTTTCGTCGATAAAAAAATCCGCAAGAGACTATCGGTGAAGCTTTATGGGAGTTTTCGTGACTTGTTAGCAAAACTCACAATAATACATGATTTATATTGTGATAAATTGTGAGTAAATAATAAATCAGAGCAACGTATCGCCAAGTAGAGCGAAGAGTTCCCACAGCTACGTGACGATAAGTCGTGTCTCGGGTTACCATTTCGGCGGCGAGACTAGTCAAACGTGGTTAAACTACAAAGAATCCAATTTTACCAAAATTTAGCCTAAGTAATAAAAATATCTACAAACAACTCAAACAGCCTATACGAGTATCTCTAAAATACTAAAATTTGCAAAACATTTCTTTAAGCATCTCTGAGATGCTTGAAATCTTTTTCGGCCCTGCCCCTTCGTTTGATTCAGAATCTAAAATATTTTTGCTTTGTAACCTTTTTGCAACTCTAAACATTATAATGATATGTAGTAAGTATGTATATTGTATATCTATTAATTATCTATTGATTTTTTCGTGACTTCCAATTTCCGTATTTTTCACGCTCATTTCGGGCTACCTCACTAAGCATGTTGAAAAAGGCGTGATATTTAGATAAGTATTCATTGTAATTTGCAAAAAATATTTTTGCTAAAGGAGATATTATGTATTGTTTTAACTATTGATTGGCTTACTCTAGCTCGTATCAGTAGATTGGTTAGCAACAAGTGTATTTTAGAACCCATTCTCAAGAGTCAAGCTTAAACAAACACTGGCGTGTAATTAAGATTTCCGCAGAAAAGCTTCGGAATCATTGAACCTGGTTCAATCGCTGCCGTGTCAAAACAAATTAAGCACGCTTTACTCTTTTTATAACATTACTTGGATTCAGTAACTTGAACACAATAGACAACGCGTTTTTTACACACTAAGTTCAAAGACCATACAGCCTAGTTTATGAGAAAATTGAATCTATCTTCGAAATTCTTGTACAGCACAGAATCTCTACATAGTATAAAACAAAGTCACTCTCCACCGACGTCTGTCCCTCTGTACGCTTAACGGATTTGGTGGTTTTCAGCAATAGATAGTGATTCAAGAGGAAGGTTAATACGTTCATTTTCTGAAATATTACGGTAAGTATTCAAGACTAGCTTGTTCCCGCGCCTTCATCAGCGTGGACTACACAAATTTCGAACCCCTATTTTACCCCCTTAGGGGTTGAATTTTTGTAAATTCGTTCTTAACGGATGCCTACATTATAATTGCTATCTGCATGCTAAATTTCAGCCCGATCCGTCCAGTGGTTTCCTTCAATCAGTCACCCCTTAAATAATCTCTCTTCAAATATAACAAAGGCTGTCGTTTACTAGTTACCTGCAAGTTGCAACGATCTCTATATGCTAGATATCTCCCTAAATTTATTTAGGTACTTAAAGTATGCTTCACTATTCAATACGGAAAGTGCATCTAGCATTCTTGGCATGATTCCACACGGACAAAATACATGTCTATGTCTACATACCTATTCCAAATTAAAATTATGCGCTAGACATCCGATTATCCGACAGACTTTTTCATACTGGTCTGAACTTTAAACATTTTCCCTCCTACAAATAAACCTGGAATAGCGGTGGAATATTTATACTCTGTTTTGTCTTTTTCCTTCAAATGTCAAATTACTGATGACAGAGAAAGACAAAACAGAGTATAACTATTCCACCGCTATTCCAGGTTTATTTGTTAGAGGGTTAGTAAATAAATTGTTAATAAGTTAGCTGTAATTAAAGTAGTACTTATCTAAAAAATGTAATGTATTTTCTTCAAATATTATTCAGGGTGTAATTAGAACTCTAGCAAAAACTTAGTATTATCTAAACATAATCCAATAATTAGTATCAATAACCATTGCCCCCGCAATGCATTGCGTGCAAAACTCGGGGCCAATGCCCCGACTATGACTTGGCATTGACCTCGCTGCACCTATCTACGCAACGTTCGTAAAAATATTTAGGCTGAAATTATTTTTTTCCGAGTAATGGTTGGTACCTAATAATATGTTTCTTGTAAGTACCTACTAACCAACCTTAATACTCTCATAGTTTATTTATAAAATGGATCTGACACAGACAGATACTAGACGAAATTATAATGAGTCCTTGTTTTACCACGGAACCCTAAAAATACGTATCAATAGAATAACTAAAACTAGAATAAATAAATTATAAAGAGATTAACTGCTACAACAATAATAATTATTGTTTCTGTAATCATGAGAAAATTACTAGGATTATTATAATTGAAAAAAAAATAGGTAGGTATTACATAGTAAGTAATAAAATAGCATTGTATTAATAATGGACGAAGGTACATAATATAATGTTATGTATTTAGGTATGTCGGTTATTGCGTTACAGAGTCATATAATCCACTTACTTAATTAATTGTCTCAATTACGTATAGTCCTTGAATTTGTGAATTTGGATTCATTAAATCTAAGGCACTTGATTTAATTACTGAATCATCATTATAATCTAGTCAAGCTTTAAAACCTTTTATTAAAAACCTCAAGGGTGCGTCACCGACATGCTCGTGTTTAGTTCGGAGTGCTATAAATATGAAAACTAAACAAGTAATACACAATGTAATTTTTGATAACTACAATTAAATTGAAAATCCAAAAAAACTGCAATTTCGTAGTTGTAAGTTTTCACGTCTGTCACACTGCCAATAGCCAGTTATCTAAACTAACTCCGAATAGTGAAAAGCATACCAAGTTCCCCATCATCATCACAACCCATTGCTGGTCTCAACTCAGAATGAGAAGGATTTAGGCCATAGTCCACCTTACTGGCCTAGTGCGGATTGGCAAATTCCACACACCTTTGAGGTTGAGAACATTATGATGGGAAACTCTCAGAAATTAAGTTTCCTAGCGATATCGCTCGGTCGCTCGATTTTCCTCGTAAGTGGTTGCTTTAAAGTGATTCCTTCACTTTAAAGCAACCACATACGAGTACATACAATATACATGTACCCTGAAAAGATTACACTCATTTTTTTGAGCAACCCTCCACCTCCTATGGAGGATGGATTAACCTCTCGGTAATATGGGCAAAATCGCGCGAGGGCGCCCGTTCGGTATACTTGCTCTTGACGTTTTCTCGGGGCGCCTTCTTGACTCCCTACAAATAATAGGTTTAATAAAATAGGTATGTAACCCAGCTAACATTTTTAATCTCGGATTCTGTTGAATTTAATATCTGCCATAACCCATACCCGCCATACCATACTAAATACCGAAAGAGTAAGACAAAACACGCGATCCGAACATTCCACGGAACAAAAACGCCTCACAAATAGACGGGTTCGATAGAATAGATTCCCATGTCGGATTCTCACGGATCGTCACACCCTATGAGCGCCGTGGTAACACTGTGGTAATAGTCTAAACGAGCCTGGTTGACCGGCCTTTGACCCCGGTACTTTAACAAGGGCTATAATTTCGTGTAATTGACTCACGATCTATGTATTTCTTATAGGAAAAACGTTGTTGGTGGTCGGGACCTCTGCTTGTCTTGTGATTTTGGGAGAAAAATGTACCGAATGGTTAATTGGTAGATATAGGGACTTCATCATCATCATCATCATCAGCCTGTGGATGTCCACCGTTGGACATAGGCCTTCCCCAAAGAGCGCCACCACATCCAGTCCTCAGCCTTCCTCATCCAGCCACTTCCCGCCAGCCTCTTTATATCGTCAGTCCATCGTGCTGGAGGGCGTCCCACTCTACGCTTGCTTTAACAAGGAAACATATAGGGACTTACGTTTACGTTTGTTCTTTGATTTCCCGATGATGATTGAAAAATCCCGAGTCCGACTTCGTCCGCGTGGGTGTAAATATTTTAAAAATCCCGTGGGAAATCTTTGATTTTCTGGGATAAAAGTAGCCTACATCCGTTTCCAGGATGGAAGCTAAGTAGATACTAAGTAGATGATGCCCACAACTGCATCTACGTGAAGTAAGGTTTTTAAAAATCCCGTTGGAACTCTATGGTTTTCGGGAATCAAAAGGTAGCCTAGGTAGTAGGTATATCTTTCGGAATGCAAGGAATCTCTGTACCAAATTTCGTCAAAATCTGTTAAACGGATGGGCCGAGAAAAGCTAGCAGATAGACACTTCCGCATTTATAATATTGGCAGTTTTAAGTATAGACTAGGCGAACCGCCCTTATGCTTCGCGTAAGTGGAATTTCCTTTCATAGGAGTCTATGTTATAAATACAGAACCAAGAGAACCTACTTATGTAAAGTCTCCCTAAAGTTCTAAACACATTAGCGGTTTGAGCTATACCTTGATGTAATTCTGTATCTTTTTTAATAAATATCGATTAACATCTCTTTCTCTACAGTTTAAATATCCACATTTCCAATTCGTTAATAAGTTGAAAAAACAGTTTATTTGAGTGAAATTACATAAAGATCCCGGGACAGCTGCGCAAAATAGCACCGATAACGTTTACGGGCAGATGTTTTGAAGCACATGCTGTTAACCAAAACGATTTTTTGTGCAAAACCATCGCATTTTAAAACTTAACTGTTTATCCTACGTGCCTTTTAATTTTGAATTCATTTTAAAGTGCAATGATGATGAAATTTCTGCACAGTTAAGTAGAATGTTTTGTATTTACATATCTACATTGTAGTATTTCGATATCGTATGTCCAGTACCGATATCGCATCGAGTATCGTCAAAACGCTGTTACATTTCTTATATTCGTTTCTTTTTACCTTTTTTTTGCTTGTTGTAAATGTCATCTTTTATAACGGTATAATTTGAAAAGGTGCCTTTTTAATGGGTCAAATGAGTCATGATGAATGCAACTTTGTCTAACCACAGGTGTTTATAATTATGGCAGTTTTTCGAATATAAAAGACGAGTTTTTCGGAAGGCAGGTGCAGTCAAAAGTGCACTTAGAATAATGGGCACATGAACTGTGCCCATTATACAGACAGTTATGAAACTTCTACCTTGGAGGACCCTGACCCCTTCTCACTCTGAGAGTAGACTCGTGCTTAGTAATGAGCCGGCGATGGTTGGTTGATGATGATCAAACAACCGCCGGTTTTTTTTATTCCTATACAAGTTAACCTAGACTGCGATCTCACCTGTTAGTAAGTGATTACCTCTGCTTTGCGTCACTGAACAATGCCCACAGGGTCCTTTAGTGCCCTTTGATTTACCGAGTACCCATAACTTTGAAGTTTCAAGATACTGCATCAAAGGAAAAAGGGGGATTATCACTGTTGTATCTAATTAGTGTACAGACCTACTTATGACGCAACTACACTTGAAAAGTCTTTATAAGGCTGCTTGAGGTAAACTGGTTGGCATAGACTCCACGAAGAGTCTTTCAGTTTCAGTTCCCTCTGAATTAAACTGGTTGAAAACTCATCTGAACTTCAATGGTAGAGTTTTTTACTTACCTAAATTAGAATTAATACGAGTAATGCTTTGGTTATGACAGTCGTTTGACTGACTAAGGAAACTGAGATACGGAGACTTCAGTACCCTTCGAAAGTGTATTTGTTTGTTGGTTTGTCCTTCAATCACGTCGCAGCAGTGCAACGGATTGACATGATTTTTTGCATGGATATAGATAAAGACCTGGAGAGTGACATAGGCTACTTTTTATCCCGGAAAATCAAAGAGTTCCCACGGGATTTTTAAAAACCTAATTCCACGCGGACGAAGTCGCGGGCATCAGCTAGTAATGTATAAAAACTCGTCACGAGTCTGTGACGAACAGAAGCACGATTACAATTTACTAACATGAAATTATTTCATATTTTTCAAGCTCAGTTTCATTTAAACTTTTATTCAAGAGGAGAATATAAAAACTCTACCGGACAGTGTATCAAATTATGAATGTAAGTATACCTAAGCAATTTATTCACCGTGAAATTCTAAGATGTCTCTATAATGCGATCGATTCAAGATATAATATCTAGTTGGCAAAAACTGGACACGAGTCTGTGACGAATAGACACACGATTCCTATTATAATAATGTAAACTGTATGCGTTATGCAGCATAAGGCCCAGTTTTCACATAAGCGGAGCGGAGATACTTCAGCAATCTACAGTTTTTACTTTTGTATGTTCACGGCTGAGAAAACTGTTTAGCACTGAATTTTAAGTTTTGCAGAGTTCTGCGGAGTTGGGTTTCTAAAATCAATTTTTATTTTTGAGTTTCGGCTTTTCTATATGAGTAGACTAGAGATCTAAAAGCTTTGGTTAATTTCGTTTTAATTATTTTTATTCTCAATGTCCTAGTTTTTCCATCCTCCTTGGTCTTTAGATCTCCTGGTTAAGGACTAGAATAGACTAAAATACGATGCACTAGTCATATTATGTCTAGTGTCTACCGACCGATGGTGATGAACAAGTTAGTTATAAGTTATAACTTGTTTTTGTTTAAAGAATTAGCCAGTGATGACTAATATCCCCCTTTCCCATCAAAATAAGCGTTAAGCTTGTGCTAGGAGTAAATACGACAATAGTGCAACGGGTGGGGTTTGAACCGGCGACCTTTCGGATTTCAGTCCATTCATTTAACCGTTGAGCTATTGAGGCTTTGGATTAAATAGGTAATGGTAGGTAACTAGGGAATAATAATTTCACCGTCAACCGGCACCATTTAAATCCTTAATCGTTTTCAGGAAGTCTAAAAACCATTTTTAACTAGTATAATAAAATGGTTAGCACTGTAGGACTGTAGAATACAGTTCTAGGTACCTTTATTTAAATAAATACCACTAGACATACTAAGATAATTACTCAGTCAACAGTGAGCATTAATTTTGCACGCTGCTCGTAAGTGGCGTAATGCAGTTCAAGTTACGTAACGGCTCATAATAAAGACAATATTTGTTTATTCAGCTATTATCGGTAACTCGACCCTTCCTGGGCATGTGTGAATGCTTTAAAGGCGAAATACCTACTAGAACAGTAAATAAGTATCTACGCTTCTAGGGCTTGAACTTGTAGAACTAACTGCATAGGTCCCTTCTGGGGAAAGAGCAGCGCTTGGGCCGGTAGAAGTTCGATATAACCACTGCACTCCCCCGTGGCAGGTGGTATCTATGATGGATTTTTCTCACGAAGAAAAAAAAGATCTATAAAATACTCTAGGTTGGATGTTTCCGAACTTTAGACATGTATGTAACTCACAAAGTCACAAAGATATTTAGTAACTCACTACAACAGTCTACTTCATACTCGTAGGACCGGCCCTTTCCGGACCTGCACTTCGGCAACATCTCAGGCACAAGTGATACCTATTTTAGGATGAGACGAAAACTGAAACGAATAAAATTAATTATTCTTAGAGGACAAACGTTGGGAACGTTGGGAACGCCCCAGTTTTGCTGGGATGGGGAGGGGAAGGTCTGAAAATCTTTTCTTGCTGCATTTTTGTAGAAAAGCTACATGCAAAATTCCAAGTTTTTAGACTCAGCTACATGAGCTGTACCTACTTACTAATTATAATTAGGTACCTCGTATTCTGTGGCTGAACTTTGATTTGATTTATTATGTACCTAAGTGTCTTTGATTTGATTTATTACGTAAGTATATCCTTTTATAATGCACCTATCAGCTACTAATTACTACCTTTCTTTTATAATGCAGCTATTTTCTAGCTGATGCTTGCGACGTCGTCCACGTGGTATTAGAATTTTTCAAAATCCCGTTGGTGACTCGATTCATTATGTAAATATACATAGGTACCTTGAAATAAGATATTAGAGCTGGCGCGCAACACTCTGCGGCGAGTTGCGGTGCGTTTTAAAATCCGTAAAGATTACAAATGTATGAAAATCCGGTGCGGAATTAATTCCGCAGCGCGCGCTTCTATATAGGTACATAGTTCTATAACTTCTATAGTTCACAGATTTTGCGGGAAAAAACGCACGGTTTACCGTGGTGCGCGTTACTGTTTAGCGCAAGATATTATTATTATTATTATCTAGGCTTTCCAAGAAGCAAAGTTCTGTTATGATTTGTGTTCTGGGAAGGGGACAACGCGACTTGCGAGACAATGTTCGTGCAGCGTGTAGCGGGGTTCGACGTACTTTTTGTGTCGGTGGAGTGTAGACAAAAGACGGTCAAACATAGGATAAAAACTTATACGTTTTCATCATCTGTCAACCCGTCACCGGCTCACTACTGAGCACGGGTCTCCTCTCAGAATGAGAAGGATTTGGCCATAGTCCACCACGCTGGTCAAATGCGGATTGGCAGACTTCATCTTACAGGTCTACCTATAAATGAATAGAACTAGAGATTTAACCATATTATAATAGGCGATTGGTTCCGAAGGCGAGGTCATTTTCGAACGCACCCGCATGTGTCATTGACAACAATAAACTTGGATTTTGCGGTCATTTCAAACTATTGTCTGTTTAAATCTAAACCTAAATCATTTCTAATAAAGTCTATTTATGTAAAGCATGCGTATTTTATCTCGGACTCTCCCCTTCTTTTGGACAATGGACATGCAATTTTTCAATCATACTCGTGTTTGGGTGAAGTTTCGTGTCTCGTGCAATTAGATTGTAAAGCTGGTTACTCACCAGATTCTGCACGTAATAATTAATATTTTCATATTATACACGTGAAGAACCCAGCACAAGGGTTCTCCAAATGCTGTCAAGGTGTGTGAACTGTGAAGTCTTGCCGCACTAGGCCCGGTGGTGGACAAGGCTAAAACTGTTGTCATTCTGAGAGGAGACCCGTGCTCGGTAGGTCGATTTCGTAAAACCTGCATCAATCTCAAATGTTCTGATTGGCCGAGTTTGTGCGATTAGTGTTACAACAATGCATTGTAGCCAATAGTGAGCGAGCGTCAACCAATCAGAGATGATTGTGATCGTGCATTGTAGCTGTCATTCTACCGCAATCGAGCAGCTGGTTATTGGGCTAGCGATGGGTTGAAAAGATGCTGATGCTGATGTTTATGAGGGTAAAGGTCCTTTTTGATGACAATCATATTATGCTTGCAGTATGCCAAGTGAGAGGATGATCGTGCTAAGTTTACAAAAGTGGCTGCCTAGGAGATCGATGAGCCGTTGTTATTCTATATAGGTACTTAGAATAGAATAGAATATATTTTATTCAAGTAAACTTTTACAAGTGCTTTTGAATAGTCAACTAGTTTACTGGTAAACACTTAAATAATGGGAATTTGAGAAACAGGTAGGTACTTACCATGAACATGGAAACTATAAATTCGTGAGTTACCTTTCTGTTTTAGAAGCTCTATATTCCAGAAAGGGATTTTCTAATCCAGATTGTATTAGAAAATCACTATATTTACACAATACTAGTTAATCTAAAACAATATGGTGCAAATCTTTGTTGCGTGAGTGCCCGGCTTAAGAATAGGGAAATATTTATAGTTATTTGTAGATTCGCTAAGGCTATTATTTAGTCAAGTTTTGCTCTATTTAGTTGGCTAGGTTCAACATAAATAATTTCAAAGCAGTAGTCAAGTTTTTCTTTCGTTTCCATACCGATTCCCGAACGTTGAAAGGGCGTTATTTTTAAACTCGACGATAGATTTTACCTTTTTACCTTTTTGACTTTTTACCCTCGAGCATTATTTTAAGTTTAAACCCTAAACGGAGGTTCGACGTAAATAAATTCAAACACAGCAGTTAAAATTTTTCTCTCATTCGGAATCCCGAACCTACTAAAACCCAACATTATTTTAACGTTTAAACTTGAAATTGATGCTCGCATCCGCCTACCTAAGTTTTGGGACGTCTATGATTTTCCAGGATAAAAAGTAGCCTATGTCCTAGGTATAGTATACACTATACAGGGTGCCAGCTATCTAGATAACAAACGTCAAAATCCGTTAAACGGGATGAGCCATTAAAAGCCAACAGACAGACCGACACATTTTGGCATCACCACCCATATAATCAATGCGAAAGTGTGTTTGTTTGTTGGTTTATGGGTTTGTAAGTTAGTCTTTATCTATACCTACTAATATTTTAAAGAGGTAAAGTTTGTAAGTTTGTTTGTAGTGAATAATCTATGGAACTACTGAACCGATTTTGAAAATTCTTTCACCAGAAGAAACCTACATTATTCCTGAGTGACATAGGCTACATTTTATTACAAAAAGTTAGAGAACGTTTTCGTAATAATCTTAACAATAAAGCTTACCATTAATAACATATCGCCTATCATTCATCAGCTCCTTCGCCAGTTTGGGACACTCGTTGTAAATCACCGCGCACAGATCCCTCAACTTGGCGGCGTTTTGTTTACCAACAACTTCGATGAAGTAGTTGCACTTGTCACTGTCCACCGCACTGGTTATCACTTCCAAATCATTCACGTTGAATATGCCCTTCTTGACTAGCACGTCGAGCACGTTGGTGTCACATAGTTCGCGGAGCAGCACCGCTTTGTGTTGCGCCAAGCCTGCACATACGTCCATCGCGGCTGGCGGCGTTCGACTGGCGGTAGCCGGTAGTAAACGGTTTGAGTTTCGACTTGACGGTAAAGTTGGTGAAGGAAAAAATGGGTCCCATTGAATATGTCCATTCAGAAGGAACAGATGCAAGCAGCTAGGGTTGTTCCTTATCCTTATCACAGGGGATTAGTATAAAAAGTAATAATTGCAACAATCGTAGCTTAATTCAGTTAGATTTATGAATTTTAACCTTAAACCAATGTGCTAAGCTTTGATTTGGGACAGGTAGGTAGGCACCTACCTACTATTGCTAGGTACTTCTTCTCAGACCAGAGCGCATTCGGAACTCTTGTAGCAGTACTATAGGTATACTATATCTAGTATCTACCTATAACCTACTATTATTTCAGCAGTCACAGTTGATTGCGACTTCTGTTGCGTAGGAATAAGTACTTATAGGTAGGTAGGTACTTAACTACATACATATAACTATTTTCTCATGGATGGAAGTATACATATATTGTGATTAGGAAAAAGATCCCTCTATGCAAACTCATGTTTTGTGAAAATCCCATCAAAATCGGTGTAGCCGTTTCAAAGTTGATTCCGGAGAAAGGCGCAAAAACACATGTTTCTTTTTGAATAAAGTGAAACCATAGGTCAGCTATTTCAGTAGCACATAATCTTCGAAACTGCTAAGCCAGACAGGCACACTTTCGCATTTATAATATTAGTATGGATTTGGATTTCCTCCCAAGCGACAACCCTCCGTTTAACAATCGTAGCTTAATTCAGTTAGATTTATGAATTTGAACCTTAAACCAATGTTCTTAGTTTTAAAGTAAATCGCAAAAGGTATACCCACTTGAAAGTAACCAATGAATTTTGTTTCATCGCCGCGCCGTCACGTCAGATTCAGAATGTAATTTTGTAACATGATCTAGATTATTCAAGAACGGAAGCGAAATAGATCTTGTTCAGGCTTATGAAGAAGATTATATCAAGTACCTCTCACAATTAGTACATAATATAGTTTGGATTATCATCATCATCCATTTCCATTCCAAGAAACAGAAAAAGGAAAAGAGGACGACAAAGAAAGAGATGGCGGGATATTTTTGCCCAAAATGTAGGACCGGACTGGATGAGGAAAGCTCGAGATAGGGAGCTTTGGAGAGATTTGGGGGAGGTCTACGCCATTGAGGCGACTAATGCGTGAGTGAATAAACATATAAACATAAATTTTGACATTAAAAACTAATTTTATTATGACGATGAATGAAGTGATATATTTTTATGAATTGATATTGTTTCGAATACGATGAATTATTTATGATCAAAAATGATGTAAAATAAATAAATTGTTGTAATAGAAGATATCATTCGAATTAACGTACTAGACAATAAAGTCATCATCACCACCAATCTATGCAGGCCCACTGGAAGCCTTCGAACAACCCCCCCCCCCCCCCCCCCCCCCCCCCCCCCCGAATAGGAAGCAGACGTCTTTACCACTAGACCATCAACGCTTCTTACGGCTTCTATTTCTATTACCTACCTAATTATAATAGCAACTATTATTATACAGAGTGTAACCAGAACGCTGGCAAAAATGAAGACAAGTGAAAGTACTGATGATTACTGAATATGATACCACAAAAAACACGAAGAAAAATACGTTGCATAAGTAGGCGTAGGCGGGGCATTGCGGGTTTGAAAAATACTAAATCACTAAAGCTACAAAATGAGGCAAGTGGTTTAGGTAGTATAACAAATAGCGCTAAGCTTTTGCTAGCGTTCTGGTTACATCCTGTATATTCTGTGCTAATAGGTACAGTGACACTACCTCATTACCCATCAGTAGGTACCCATATTATAAATGCGAAAGTGTTTTTTTTTATATATTATTATTCAGATACAAGTTAGCCCTTGACTGTAATCTCACCTTTGGTGACTGGTAAGTGTCAAGTGATGATGCAGTCTACTAGCTCTAGACTACTAGACTACTCTAGACTAGTCTACTAGACTAGCCTATCTTCTTCTTAGGTTTGGTGTCTATCTTAGGATAGAAGCGGGCTAACCTTGAAAGGATATGGCAGTATTTATTAAACCCATACACCCACTACGCGGCATCGTACCGGAACGCTAAATCGCTTGGCAGTATGCTTTGCCGGTAGGGTGGTAACTCTAGGAGTCTAGCTACGACTGAAGCCTTCCACCAGACAAAAAGTCGCGGTCTTCAGCTAGCAAACCGGTCACTGAGTAGTTAGGTACCTACAGTTTGCAATTTGCATAAAAGTTCTGAGCAGAAGTTTTTCATCTTGTCTCATGGTGTTCGGGAAAAATTAATCGTCTGTGTTAAATGTTGATGACGCAAAGAGTGTGCGATGGAGTTTCGTTAGGTTTTAAAAGGCTAGAACCCAGAGCTGTAAAGCCAGTAAAAAAAGCGTATCGTTTTGCCAAGTTTTGCTCCGAAGTTCGTGAGGTTTATGTGGTTTATTTGTTTGCAAATAACCTAAAAAAATTACAATATACAAATTGCAATTTGGACTATTTATCGTATGTTTGTGTAGAGTTAGGTTTATTTAGTGGTTTAATTGCATTAAAACAGTTTACTCGCTAAAATGGCACCGAAAACGAAGAATATTTCGGGCGGTGAGTTGATTTTGTTTTCTGTCTGTTTGTGTCTATTTTTATGTATTTTTTATATTATTTTATGCTTTAAATTTCTTGTTTTGGTAAAAATCAATTGTACAAACACTTTGTTGTACCTATTGTGTCTATTTGCTGTAATATGTAATATATAATTCATAACATAACAATTACTCTAAACCTTAGATTAGACAGGCTTAAAAACTTATTCAGACTTGTTTGTAAACAGCTGCTCTAGGTAGCCACTAATCTAATAACATGATAATATGAAGTTAAGTGATCATGAACAGCCATCATCCATCCCAGCCTTTCTGGACTATAATTTATGTATGTCAAGTTTCTAGACCCAGGTTTAAGTAGTGTAGTAACATGTTAATCAGTAAGTTAATCGAGTACATACATGTAGGTACTAAGTAACATCAGCCATAAAATTACATGACCATCCTTTAGGTTGAATATCATTTGCACGTCACAAAACTAAAAAACTAAAAGGCAATTTTTCTTTAGAAAGAGATTTTGGCTTTGTAGAACCTCACTCATACCTAAATATGACATTATGTTGGTCAAATATAGATAACTTTATTTTATACTTACCTAATGGTTAATAATACTTAAGCTATTAATAATAAAGCATTTACCTATTAATTTTCAGACACAGATTCTGGGTCAGAGTCTGATAGTGCTTCTACTGGTAGCCGTAGTAAGAGCCCTAGCCCTGCCCCCTCAGGAAAAGAGGGCAGTCAGTCTCGGTAAGAAATATTTCTTCATCCCAAGATAATATTGTAGCCCCGCTTATATAAATTCATTTTATAGACTTTGACTAACACTAAGTTGATATAGGATTAAGTATGTATGTTCTTAGGTTTAACATCAAACTAGCTTATGCCTATGACTTCGTCCGCATGGACTCCACCAATTTGAAACCCCTATTTTACCCCCTTAAAGGTTAAATACCCAAAAATAGCGGATGGCTACGTCATAATAACTATCTGCATGCCAAATTTCACACCTATCAATTAATGGGCATGCATAAAACTCATTAATTACATACAGGCTTAAATTTTTTTAAGCTAAAACTCAGAGTGTCCGTCTGTCTGTCTGCTAGCTTTTTACGACCCATCTGTTCAACCGATTTTAATGAAATTTGGTACAGAGATAACGTACAACCCGGGAAAGGACATAAGCTCCTTTTGATCTCGGAAAATCAAAGAGTTGCCATGGGTTTTTTAAAAACCGAAATCACGCGGACGAAGTCGCGGGCAACATCTAGTTGCTAATATTTAAATCTGCTCTGAACCATATGGCGTGTTCAACTTATCCAAAAGTAAGCTAATAACAATTTGGGGATTTTACCTGTAATTTTCTCTTTGCATTGGGAACATCTGTCAAATTACTCATAGCACTTATGAGTTTCAAATTATTATATAAAAATCTTTGTTTTTAGATCTCCATCAAGAAGCCCACAAAAATCGGGAAGTGAATCTCCAAAATCAAACAAGTCGGCACGATCTGGGCGTTCAAGGAAATCATCCAATGCTTCAAATGTTTCCAGAAGCAAGTCCAACTCTCCAGCAGGGTCTCAGAGATCAGGCTCCGCTCACAGCAATAAGTCTGGCTCATCCAGTCCAAAGTCCAATGCCAGTCCAAAATCCAATGCCAGCCCTAAGTCTAATGCCAGCCCAAAGTCCAATGCTACGAAATCACCAAGAGCCTCAAAATCTAGATCACACTCAAGAAGCGGTTCAGGAAGTGCTAGATCCCGTTCTGGCAGTCCAAAATCTGGACCACAAAGTCCAAAATCCCGATCACAGACTCCTAAATCCAGGTCGCAAAGTCCCAAATCAAGGTCACAGAGTCCTAAATCCCGCTCGCAAAGCCCTAAATCAAGGTCGCAAAGTCCAAAATCTCGATCACAGTCTCGTTCACCCAGTCCTAAGTCCCAAGCTGCGAAAAGCCGATCGCGTAGTGGGAGTCCTAAGAGTAGGAAGTCCAGGTCAAGGTCTGGAAGTGCGTCATCGAGGTCTAAAAGTCCTGCTAGACCAGATGTTTCTGACAGTAGATCAAACTCTCCGAACCTCATGATTGACGATGGAGAGGCTAAGGAAAAGTCGAAAAGCAGATCAAGGTGTGTATTGTTATCATGTTGTGATTTTTTAACAGACATTTTACCTGCATTGCTACCTATTTTGCTTCATCATCATCATCATGATCAAGCCATCGGCGGCTCACTACAGACGGGTCTCCTCGGAGAGAGAAGGGTTTTGGCCATAGTCTACCATGCTGGCCATGTGCAGATTGGTAGACTTCACACACCATTAATATGGAGAACTCTTAGGCATGCAGGTTTCTTCACTATGTTTTCTTTCACTGTTAAAACAAGTGATATTTAATTACTTAAAATGCACATAACTCCGAAAAGTTAAAGGTGCGTGCCCGGGATCGAACTCCCGAACACCGATTAGAAGACAGACATCCTAACCACTCCACTCCACTCTCAAATGTTATACTCAACAATTTTTCCTTTTGTATTTTCTTCAGTTAAGTACTGTAATATATTTACAGATCTGGATCCAGACACTCAAAGTCAAGATCAAGAAGTAAATCAAAGTCCAAAAGTCGCTCAAGGTCACGGTCAAAAAGTTCGAATGCCTCTGAAGGGAACGCAGGTAACATAATACGTCATCATGATCATCAACAACCCATCGCCGGCTCAATACTGAACACAGGTCTCCTCTCAAAATGAGAAGTGTTCAGGCAATAGTCCGCCACGCTGGCCTAGTGTAGATTGGCAGACTTCACATACCTTTGAGTACATTATGGAGAACTCTCAGGCATGCAGGTTTCCTTCACCATTGAAGCAAGTGATATATAGTAATACAAAACGCAAATAATTCCGAAAAGTTTAGAGTAGCGTACCCAGGACCGAACCCCCAACCCTTTAACTAGAAGGCTGATGTCTTTATTAACCACTAAAGCTATACTTATACTTATTTTGATAAATTACTTGCCATTTTGATTTCAGCGGACAAGAAAAAAAGGGCAGTTCTATCAGACTCAGAGAGTGGTGGTGAGGGATCGAAAGGTGCTAAGCGTAAGAAGGGCTCGGACAGTGGATCGGACACTAGCAACAAGCCTAGCAAGAAGAAGTCTAAACAAATTGTTGACTCTGATGATGACAATCAAGAAAAACCTGACACAGGTAAAGCTTAGGAATTAGTTGCTTTAACAGCTTTGATAATAATCGACAATCAAGGAGTGTACAATACAATGGTACAATGCCAATAACCGGCTGAATTCGTTGTGAGCTCTTATAATCCTTGTAGCCTTAGTTTTAAATTTACGTCATTAATTATTAATATCACCGTTACATCAATTATCTTACATATTCAACGATTGACAATCAAGAAGTGTATAATGGTACCTATTTTGGCTTTGGCGCTATCTCCACGGGCGAGAGTATCGCGGCTATACGACGAGTGACTCTGGGCGAGTATAGCGTCACGGACTTGTGTCTCGCGGCGATACCATTGAGTCTCGCGACGATACCGTCGAGTCTTGCGGCGATACCGCCACTTTACGCGACGTGTTCGCCGCGAATCTGTCGAGAATTGCACAGATGAGAGGCGCAACGAGGAGATGCGGTCAAGTCACGCGGCGATCCGTTGCGGTCTCGTGGCGTTTCGTTGTGAATAATTATCGCTGCACCGTTGAGATTATCATATACTAGGACGAAATCGTTGCGATTCTCTCGACCGTGGATATGGCGCCTTTGACTTCGACTTTGAAGGCATGTTTTATATCTTCTTTTACCTTCTATATTACAGTGACAGCTGATGCTCTATTTGGTGACGCGTCAGACATCAGCACAGATAACGAAGGAGAAAAGGACAAGGGATCAGAGAGATCGCGATCCAGATCTAGATCACGCTCAAGGTCCAGAAGTCGGAGCCGCGGACGATCTGATGATGACAGACGCTCTGGTGATGAAGGTAGAGGCAGTGGTGATGAGGTGAGTAAGCTAAAAAATAATGAAATGGATTTTACATCAGGTTTTACTTATGAAGAAAATAATAATATAAATTCATTCTTGTTGTCCTTACATTTTATTTCAGCAAGCCAAAGACAAACCGGAAGAAGAAGAGGAAGTGGAAATCCCCGAGACTCGTATAGACGTGGACATGCCCAAGATTTGGACAGAGCTGGGCAAAGAGTTGCACTTTGTCAAGTTGCCCAACTTCTTGTCAGTGGAGACCAGGCCTTATGATCCCAACACGTATGAGGACGAGATTGATGAGGAAGAGACTTTGGACGAGGAAGGAAGAGCTAGGTAAGAAATAATTTACTTATTGGTCTATTTACCCAAGGTATGGACGGTGCTTGGCAAACCACTTGGCCAATTGCGCAATTGTCTCTCGATGGAGAGTGGAGACCTAACATAATATAAGACGTCAGATGTTTTATTTGCAATACATTGCGGACTTTTACAAACAGGGTTTTTAATTATTTTTCTTTGCGGTTTTTTTTGTGGTATCTTATCAGCAATCATCGGTAATGTGAACTGTCTTTGGTCTAGCGTTCTAATTACATCCTATACAGGGTGTAACCAGAACGCTAGCAAAAACATAACGTTATTGTTATACTATCTAATCCAATAATCATTTGCCTCATTTTGTAGTTTTAGTGATTTAGTATTTTTCAAACCCGCAATGTATAGCGTTCAAAACTGGGGTCAACGCTCTACCTACGACGTGGCATGGACTCCGAATGGCCTACTTACGCAACGTTCGTTTACCTTTAGCATCAATAAATGTTTTATTTGCAACTAGCTGATGCCCGCGACTTCGTACGCGTGGATTTAGGTTTTTAAAAATCCCGTGGGAACTCTTTGATTTCTCGGGATAAAAAGTAGCCTATATCATTTTCCAGATCTAAAGATCACGTCCATCCGTTGCTCCGTTGCGACGTGATTGAAGGACAAACCAACAAACCAATAAACCAACAAACCAACAAACCATCAAACAAACACACTTTCACATTTATAATATGGGTACTGAGATAAGGGTACTGATATGACTGGTATATCGTGAACTTTTACAAAATAAAGATTTATGAGGTATCATATCATTACTGATATGATACCACAAAACACTAAATACTATAATAAGATCACCTGTCTTTTCGTGTCGTTTTTGCTAGCGTTCTGGTTACATCCTGTATATTTTGAGTGTTTTGTTAACAGATTAAAGCTGAAAGTGGAGAACACGATGCGCTGGCGCACGGCGTTCGACAAGGAAGGCAACGCTATAAAGGAGTCCAACGCGCGCATGGTCAAGTGGTCCGACGGCAGCATGTCCCTGCACCTCGGCTCCGAGATATTCGACGTTTACAAACAGCCTTTGCTTGTAAGTACAGTCATCATCATCATCATCATCATCATCATCATCATCATCATCATCATCATCATCATCATCATCATCATCATCATCATCGTCATCATCATCATCATCATCATCATCATCATCAACCAATAGACGACCTCTGCTGGACATAGGTCTCTTGTAGGGACTTCCACACGCCACGGTCTTGCGCCGCCTGGATCCAGCGGCTCCCTGCGACTCGTCTGATGTCGTCCGTCCACCTAGTGAGGGGGTCTTCCAACGCTGCGTCTTCCGGTGCGAGGTCGCCATTCCAGCACCTTGGGACCCCAACGTCTATCGGTTGTACGAACTATGTGCCCCGCCCATTGCCTTTATTTTGCCATTGCCATTGCCATTTAGCTTTGCAACTATGTCGGTTACTCTAGTTCTCCTACGGATCTCCTCATTTCTGATTTGATCACGTAGAGGAACTCCAAGCATAGCTCTCTCCATCGCCCGCTGAGCTTTCTTATGAGGCCCATAGTTAGCGTTGTAAGTACAGTAGCCGGCAGGAAATAATATACATCGACTATTAGAAAGAGGTTTCGGCTTCGTGGAGCATTGTCTCTGTCACTCATACATATGTGACGTTTTGTCGGTCTCATATACAGATACAACGCTCTACAAAAACGCTATCTCCTTCTAAAGGTACAATGTACAATATTTTCTGCTGGGTACTGTAAATAGCATACAGACCGTTTATTATTACTACCGTAGACTATTCCTTGTAGACTTAAAACCCAGAAATGTAGGGTTTGTAAAGTCCCCATGGACAGAACAAATCGTAGCTCAGCTAGAGGGTTGGCTCTACTAGAGATCTCATAACTTTTTAACAGTGAAAGCATTATAAACTTGTGAGTCTTAGCAACCAAATTTTTATGAAATGTTTTTGGTGGGATACGTTTTTCTTAGACAATCGTGGGGCAGATTTATATGCACTCTTATTGCTTTACTTATTGTTATATTTACAGGGTGACCACAACCATCTGTTCGTCCGTCAAGGCACAGGTCTTCAAGGGCAGGCAGTGTTCCGCACAAAGCTGTCCTTCAGGCCTCACTCCACTGACTCGTTCACGCACAGAAAGATGACACTCTCGGTCGCTGATCGCTCTACGAAGACATCCGCCATCAAGATACTGTCGCAAGTCGGAAGCGATCCTGATGCTGATAGGAAGTACCAGCTTAAGGTAAGAATCGTTAGAGTTGTAACAAGGGAGCAAAGAAATAAGGTAGACAGGTACTCGGCTGTTCCTTAGTTCACTCAAAATGCATAGCAATCTGACACATCTGAAGTAATGACATGCATGGGAAATGTTCCTCGGAGAGTTGAGTTGTGACGATGTAGCGGGCGAGTGAAGAGAAGTGTTTAGACAGCCACAAAAAGTTTTTAAAAATAAAAATACAGCATGTGAAGTTATTAGTTTTTAAAATTTGAATTTCTTGGTTATCAGTTTACATCAAGATATTGATGCAAACTGATAACCAAGAAATTCAATCAATTTTGGCTCGCTAGAATAATAACACATTATTTCTAAAATATTTTCTTATTAGAATAGTGCACAAATTCAACCATTTCCCTTTCATTTCAATTCAAGAAAGAGGAAATGGAGCTCCGTGCGGCCATGCGTTCACGAGCCTCCACTCGGCCGAAGCGCCGCGCCGGGGCCGCGAGCGGAGGCCGGGGCGCCGCCAGGCATGACGACTCCGAGGACGAGGGCGGAGTCTCCCTCGCAGCCATCAAGAACAAGTACAAGGCTGGCCAGAAAGGTGAGTCACACGCAGATACACGTACGCACACGCAAACAGATACGCACACATAATGTGCAAACACGAATGCAATGCACACACACGTATGCAATCATGAAACAAGGCCACCAACATGTCACCAGTCAAAATTTTGTCTCTTTCTAATAAAACAGTTACTTTTAACTGCAACCAAAAATGTCATGCAGAAAGATCTTACATTTTTCTCTTTGTTTCTTCCAGCGAGTGCGGGTGCTGCCATCTACTCGTCCGAGTCGGAGGGCTCGGACGTGGAGACGCGTCGCGCGCGGCGCCTTGACCGTGCCAAGGCACTCAAGGACTCGGACGACGAAGGCAGCGATGCGGGGGATGACAATACGCCCCAGAAGAGCCAGAGCGACTCCGGCTCCCACAGCGGTAGTGAATAGACCTACACTACACATTACCACTCGACGTGGAGATGCGTCGCGCGGCGCCTCGACCGCGCCAAGGCGCTCAAGGACTGACCACGAAGACAGACAGTAACGCGGGCGAAGACTATACGCCCCAGAAGATACCCCCTGAATAGACCCATAACAGTAGGTACGGTACACATTGCCAAGGACTCGGACGACTATAGTCGAATTTTTAATTAAACAGCATTTTTTGACGTTTCTAGTGCTACCAGATTTTTATGAAAAATAAATAGTGCGGGGCGGGGGAAGCTTTGGAAAGGTGTATCATTGTGGGTCGATGATAAAAATTATTAAAAAAACTCAATCACCTGCTGTAAATTATTTAATAACGTCTAAGACCACCTACTTACTCAATAAAATATTATATTTACGTAAATCATATCTTAAACCCCTTTTTTAAAAGCACTACTAGTAATTATTTACTAGTTCTATGATGCTTCCTTTTTAGTCTGCTTCTGTGAACTCAAATTAAAATAGAGAAGTGGGAACTGGTTCAATGCTTCATTTACATGATACAACTGAACCACTTACATCACTATTATCCTAAAAATGGTATCATTATTTTACGATTTGACATTAGCTAATGTTAAAACGTGTTGTTTAATTAAAAATTCAAGTAGCAGTAAATTGGACGATAAAACACTCGGAGATAATTTGTTTTCAAATGTATTATATCTATTAATGTTAATGATATTGGTCAAATTCGTGTAAATAGTAGTAAATAGTTATTGAAATAAAAAAATAAGTTAAAAATAGTATCTAGCTCTTTATTATGACTTCACGCTAATATTTGAAAACTTTGATCACGGGCCAATTTAGAAATATGGCATTGCGAAATTATTATTGCAATAATAATAATAATGTTAAGAACTAACTCGCTATGCGATAGTTTGGATCTCTATGCCCACCCACCACAGATCACTACCCATATTATAAATACGTAAGTGTAATTTGTTTGTTGATTTGTCCTTCAATCGCGTCGCAACGGAGCAACGGATTGACGTGATTTTTCTCATTGGTGCATTGCCAACTTTTTATCTCAGAAAATCGAAGAGTTCTCACGGAATTTTTAAAAACGGTCGCACTCGCACACTAATGGTTCCATACCATCTTACAAAAAATAACACTTTAATTTTCATAGCGATCATTTTTTTTTTAATTTTCATTGTTTTTATAGAGGCAATAGCAATACATATTCTGTGAAAATTGCAACTCTAGCTATTACGGTTCACGAGATACAGCCCGCTGACAGACAGACGGACGGACCGACAGCGGAGGCTTGGTAAGTAATAAAGTCCTATTGGCGCCCCCTGGGTACGGAACCCTAGAAATTAGACCTTAGTACAAAATTCTTCCAACATACAATATATTCATCATCTATTTGTAAGTAAATCTCCCCCTTATACACTAGTTTGCCTACACCAAAAATCTTCCATAATCCTTCATCGTCTTTGGTCACATTTGGTATCCGAAATCCGCAGGAATCCAAGTTGAATCTGTCTCTATCATAAAATCTGTCGAAAGTTGTTCTCGGTGGACTTATTTGACAACTTTCAAGGTTATTTATTGGGTATAGGAAGCGTGGTTCGAATGTTTGGCCAGGGACCAATTTTCTGCTTGGAGCATGTGTTGGAAATGATTCTGAAAGAAAAAGGTTAAGTACTATAAAGGTTTTTTAGGGTTCCGTGCCTCAAAAGGAAAAAAAGCAACACTTATAGGATCACTTCGTTGTCTGTCTGTCTGTCCGTCTGTCGTGTCTGTCAAGTAACACTTAGGTACCTAAGTGCAACTTTAAAGGTGATTTCACAAAAAACTGGTCAAATAATGTTTTTGTGTTGTAACCACAAAAGTCACGGTTTTGGGACTTTGCCTTTACTTTTGCTTTAAGATATTGTTACCTGATTCTAGGGCATCGTATCGGAACGCTAAAACTCTTGTAGGCACGGCTTTGAAGGAAAGATGGTAACTTGTCACGGCAGAATGACCTACCGTCCCCCTGCCCCTGTCGCGAATCGAACCCGGGACCTTCCACTTGTAAAACCACAACGCTCGCACTGCGTCAGGGAGGTCGTTGAATGGTCTTCCTAATATCGAAGGTTAGGTGTTATAGGTCGCTACTTACCGACTATTCGAATATTAATAACTTGAAATAATTCAATCCAATCGCCATCATTTCCTTTGTAGTATAAACTTAGGACCCAATTTCCATGATCGTCTTCACTGAGGGGTCCAATTGTAAAATCGTTAGGTTGTTTTTCAAAATCTTTGTATAGGCAACTATTTTCATAATTTTCGTGATTAAAACTAATTATCCTGCGTTTTATCGTAGCGGCTATAATAGTTTTTACTTTTCCTTCATGTTTTTTTGTATCGTAATTATTTTTCGGTCGTGATGTTTCTTTATAATCGGTCGTAAATCGGGTTGTGTTTATGTTCAGTTTCATACTGTTACCGTTGGGATTGCTTAAGTAGTAAATGGTGTTTGTGTTGTTAATGATTGGCGCTGATATGACCACAGTGTCGCCCAGTCCGGCTGTCACGGAGAGAGACATCAGCTCAGTTTTACGGGCTTCCGTTGTACCTGTAACGATTGATTTAGCTAGTGTTGTGATAATGTTCCACTAAGCCGTGATTCGAGTACTGCGTGTTACCAGTGATGACATACTATGGATCCGAGACATGGTCGCATGGTCATGGAGAGCTTGGAGTTTCCATACATGATCAAATCAGAAATGAGGAGATCCGTAGAGTAACCAACATAGCTCAGCGGGTTGCGACGCTGAAATGGCATTGGGCAGGGCACATATGTAGTTCGGAAAACCGATAGATGTTGGGGTTCTAAGGTGCTGGAATGGCGACCTCGCATCGGAAAAGGCAGCGTTGGAAGACTCCCCACTAGATGGACGGACGACATCAGACGAGTCGCAGGGAGCCACTGGATTCAGGCGGCGCAAGACCGTGGCATGTGGAAGTCCCTACAAGAGAACGTCTATCGGTTGATGAGGATGACGTGACGTCTGCCTCCTATTCGGGGAGTCGTGGGTGCGATCCCGGGCACGCACCTCTAACTTTTCGGAGTTATGGGCGTTTTAGGAAATTAAATATCACTCGCTTTAACCGTGAAGGAAAACATCGTGCATGCCTGAGAGTTCTCCATAATGTTCTCAAAGGTGTGTGAAGTCTGCCAATCCGCACTTGGCCAGGCAGCAGCGTGGTGGACTATGGCCAAACGCATCTTCAATTCCTGAATCGCTATAACTGAGGCGGGCAGTAACCCTGTTGTAGCATCAGGGTAAGTTGGTAGGTACCAAACATTTTTATGGGACCATCTCGCGAACTTATTCATTGAGTAAAAAAATTTTGCAAATCGGTCCAGACACCTAGGAGGAATAATGGTGTACATACATAAAAAAGAAAAAAGTGTAGACGCGACAAGTCGAGATGGCAATCGGGGTGAGCACACCCGC
This sequence comes from Maniola hyperantus, assembly GCF_902806685.2. Lineage (NCBI taxonomy): Eukaryota > Metazoa > Arthropoda > Insecta > Lepidoptera > Nymphalidae > Maniola > Maniola hyperantus. The sequence goes on along the minus strand of NC_048556.1, from coordinate 8,412,326 downwards.
ACAGCCCCCGGCTAATCCGATGCGGGCACTGTGTGGGTAGTGCGCCCCATACCCCGATTGCCATCTCGACCTGTCGCGTACTATGCTTAGATAGTTTTCACGGAGAAAATATGAAATTAATTAAAAACGAAAATTGCCGTGAAATTAATTTTATTGGAATATCTTATTTTGTACGTAGAACTGGCTGATAAAATAGACTGATATGATAAAAAAATTGACCTGATGTTAAATGTTTTTACCCGACAGCACTAGAAGGATTATATAGGAGGGTAATGTGTTTACAATGAGGTATAAGTTTCCTTTTTTCCCCTCGAATCCTGCTGGTTCAGTAATTTTTGATATGTAGGTACCTACCTATTTGAAATTATTTAGAAGTTTCCTTTTGGGTAAAATCCGAAGGCAGGCAAGCCATTATATGCGGTTAAGTTAGCGAATAAATCTCGGTAGATCCAATTTGGAAAGTACACCCTCGCTGGATACTGAACAATTCATGGAAATGTATGGCGTTGCTTCCGAGCATCTCGAATCAGACGTGTGCGGCCGAATACCATAGATAGGTACCTATACCTACAGTGCGACAAGGCTATCTTGGCGCGTGGCAAAAATTGTAACTAATGTTGCCCTTTGTCCTTGTTTGAATATTCTAAGCCTTTGTTCTCCAACAGCACCCCCCTGTTAATGTCATTCAAGTGCCAAGAGATCGTTGTCGCACTGTACCTACATTTTCATAGTCTCCAGACATGTGAGCTGTGTTTAATATTGTCGCGTCAATCATTTCGACCGCGACCTTTTTTTCATGAGATAAGATATCGTTTGACGACAATCTTGCTTAATCAAAAGCAATGATGCGGTCTAGGTTAGAGCGCGCTCGCCTAGAAGATGTCTATTCACTCTTGCCTTGAAGGTATTTAGATTATACATGGCACGAAACACGGACGCCAGTAGGGCATTCCACACCTGAGCAGAAACATTGAGAAAACGTTTCATACCAGAAACGTTGAGAAAAAACATTTCGTACAAGTAAATAGATTGGATATCGACCACGTAAGTATTATATGGGTGTCAACGTTCACGGTTTCTTGCTGTTCTGTGGTAAAAGTCCCGCAAATTGCTATTGCGCTGGAACCATGTCTCATTAACATCGAAATCACGTCATTTTGACGTCAGCCGACATAAAAATATATACCATTAGCACAGAATATACTAGCTCGAAACTTCAGTCTAGCACTAAAATGGCGGCCACGCGCATTAGCAATTTGCGGGATTTATAGAACGGTGACAGAGGTTGTCAAATTCCTGTTACACACACTCTCCAACTTATACCTGGGGCTTATACCCTAAGTATAAACTTTTTTATGTAGATACAAGTTAGCCCTTGATTGCAATCTCACCTGATGGTAAGTGATGATGCAGTCTAAGATGGATGCGGTCTAACCTGGAAGGGGTATGGCAGTTTTTATTAAACCCATGCCCCTTTGGTTTCTACACGGCATCGTACCGGAACGCTAAATCGCTTGGCGGCACGGCTTTGCCGGTAGGGTGGTGGCCACCAGACCAGACCAGAAATTTATAAATTACAAAATTCCTAACGCCTTCCAGGAATTGAACCCGAAACCTCACACTAATAAGACTACAGTGCTTACCACTGCGCCAGGGAGGTCGTCAAAACTTTCGTTAACTCTTTTCAAGCAACGAATTCATTCGGACTTCGCCTGGTTTGATTCCACCTGAACTTACCTTCAAGATACCTTAGCTATCAAGTTTCGGGACAGCAATCCGACACAACAGGAGAAAGATCAGACTCAGGCGTGACGGCTTTACGTGCTCTCCGAGGCACGGGGTTGCAACACTGTCAATTTCCTAACCCCGGACTAATAGTAATAATACTAAGAAATCCTTGAAAGAAAAACCGACTCTGACTCAATAATCGACCTTAGGGTCGTCATGCGCAGGCGAATATGTTTACCCTACCAACTAGGTAATAAAAAAGTAACAGACAGACAGACCCACTTCCACGTTTCTATTATTATACTTCTTGCATTTGACGAAGGCCACTGACTCATGCTTGTGTTTAAGTCGTATCGGTATACGTAAGGTAAGTACCTACACTAAATGTGTGCGTTTGACAGCGCTTGCTCGCAACTGATTGGTCTGACAAGCACGCACACTTACGCAATGACCATGTAAACGACGTTACCACAAGTAAAGTTCAGTAGCCTTCGTGAATTTCAAGAACTGTACCTAGTATGAATTACCTATTTCATCGAGTGTATCACTAGATTTTTTGCTCACCGTCGCACATACTGAAGACAACGAATAATATATTGAAAAGGCAAAAAACATATTCCGCGCCTTCATATCTTCAGCGTTACACACAAACTGACATAAAAAGACATCACTATCAGTGCTTATGAAATGTACATGTACAAGTACGCTGGAAGAGGTGTGCCATACAGGATCACAATAATTATTTTTTGTCCCCATAATTCGAAGCGCCACACCGAGCGTACAGGCCCGGAAATTAAAATTAAAACTTTGTGTCAAATTGTCTTCGTGTTGAGGTTGACTAAGTCGATTTCGTAAAACCTGCAACAATCACTATTACAATCTCAATTGTTCTGATTGGCTAAGTTTGTGCGATCCTTGTTGCAACAATGCATTGTAGCCAGTAGTGAGCGTGTGTCAACCAATCAGAGGTGATTGCGATCGTGACATTGTAGCTGTCATTCTACCGCAATCGAGCAGCTGATGTCTCATAACTAACATTTTTTTTCCGAGTAGGTATGCTCACATGACGCTCACTACTGCTATCAGAACCAAAATGGCAAAAAATGGCAAAAATCAAGTTGCTTAAAAAGAGGTTGGCAATCGCAGGTCCATCGTACTTGTATTTGTGTATAAGTAGAGGTCTGTGATAGTGCTTAGCAATAACAGGTTTTAATAAGTAGATAGTAATACATTTTCAAATTTCGAATAAACCTTGCAGGTATCACTTTGTGTGAACAGCAGGTCGATTCCGTAACACCTGCATCAATAATTTAATTAATTATTACAATCGCAATGGTTGTGATTGGGTGGATTTATGGCATTTTTATTGCAACAATACATTGTAGCCAATAGTGAGCGAGGGTCAAATAAATACAGTAGGTCGATTTCGTAAAATCTGCATCAATCATTATTACAACCTCAATAGGCTAGTTGACACTTTTTTTAAGTAGGTCTTAAATGGTTAATATTTGTCCTATTAGATCAAAAAAATTAACACTATATTTTTTTGCGCCCTAAAAACCGTAAAACTTTAATTTAAAAATATATTTTTCTTAGACAGGTGAAAACACTGTCGGCCATGTTTGGCCGATAGATTATCTGTGCTCTGACGTCATGCATTTGTAAACAACAGCATAACCTCCCAAAGTTTAATAAACATGACTTCTATACTAGTTTACATGAAAAATATAGTAATTATCGTTATTGAATCATCCGAGAATGTAAAAAAACGCATCGATAAAGACCACAGGAAAGTTGTGGACTAGAGTGCCCAGTGAAATAAATATACGTAACACGCGAAGACTTGCTTAAAGGGACTAACGATATGACTAACGACTTCAACCCAAATTTATTATTGCAAAGATCACTTTGTTGTAAGTCTTACTTAATAACTTATTCAGTTTATAAAGAGAAAACGACATTTTTTTACGTTTACTATGAGTTTTTAGAAATATATAAAAACTAGCTTATGCTCGTGACTTCGTCCGCGTGGACTTCATAAATTTCAAACCCCCATTTAACTCACTCAGGGGTGGAATTTCAAAAAATCCTTTCCTAGTGGATAGCTTCTCTTTACCTACAAAGAACACACAGACCAAATTTCATGTATCTAGGACCAGTTGTTTAGATGTTTAGGCTGTGCGTTGATATATAAGTTAGTCAGGACTTTAAATTTTATATATGGATACTACGTTAGTCCCCGCGTGACATAGGGATGACATTTCTTTGTTTACATATTTAATGACGTCACATCATGGCTGACAGCGTTTCAAATAAAAATAAAAACTGTATTTTTTTAAATTGGATTTATATATCCATCCTGCGTTTTTAATAATTGTTATTGATATATTTCGTTGTCTTAAGCAAAATACTATAATAAATAATCATTTATTGGACGAAATTAGATATGAGTCAAGTAGCCCATTGTTCTGAATTCTGATTGGCTGAATTTTTGGGATTCGTATTGCAACAATGCATTGTAGCCACTAGCCAGGATTGGTGAGCGAGCCTCGTCGTCCTACAAGAAAAAATCGGCCAAGTGCGAGTCAGGCTCGCGCACCGAGGGTCGAATTCTACTACTTAGTACTAGAGTCGAATTTCGACATTTTGCACGATAAATCAAAAACTACTTATGATGCATAAAATAAATAAAAATCAGTTTTAGAATGCACAAGTAAAGCCTGTTCATATGATGCCGCACTTAATATAGTTATCTTACTCTGAAAATTTAAAACACTAATTATTTATTAGTTCATGATCACAATTTTTTTGTGTGATGTAACCACAAATTCACCGTTTTCAGATTTTTCCCCTTATGTCAGCTATAAGATCTACCTACCTGCTAAATTTCATGATTCTAGGTCAACGGGTAGTACCCTGTAGGTTTCTTGACAGACAGATAGACAGACAGACAACAAAGTGATCTTATAAGGGTTCCGTTTTTCCTTTTGAGGTACGGAACCCTAAAAACACTAAATTTTAGTTAATTTGCATGGCGACCAATTTGTAGTTAGACGGACGGACGGACACACAGGCGGACGGATGGTCAGCGAAGAGTTAGTAATAGGATCCCGTTGGCATCCTTCGGTCACGGAACCCTACAAAATTACTACTGCAAAGCCCTGGGTGGCCTTAACCTTTGAAAATACTCTGACGTAACGCAAATAACCGAATCAAAATCGACTCAGTTCTCCGGAAAAATGGTACCTACAGTAAGAAATTACAGCGCCCCTTGTGGCCATATCTCCTAGGTACTTTAGGCGTCTTCGTTTAACTTAGTAGCTCATGGTCCATATCGAGATATATATACCTACATACTGCATACGTATACCGAATCAACTTTTCCGACGATAAGCTTATCGAATATTGGCCGATAATGCTATCTAACGTAAATAATTATATCCATAGGTTTGTGGAATTTCGTTATGGGTACATAAACTACGTCCTACTTATAGTACGTGACAGGTCGAGATGGCAAATGGGGCTATGAGGCGAGAGGACCCGCACGTCACCCGCGCTCGCCCGCACTGGGCTGGCGCGTGAACTGTGCGGGTGTACGGGGCGTGCCCTCCCCGACTGCCATCTTGACCTGTCGCGGACTATACTTATACTAGGTACCTACCTGTTTTGGCAATCGGCGTTCGGAAGAGATATTCTTTGTTTCTGTGTGAAACATACGGAACAGCAACTGCATGCTCATCAAAAATTCTTGAATCATTAGATTCAAGAATTTTACGGTGGATATAAGATGCTGGAGAAACCCTCCACCTCTCACGGTCCCACCAACCTCTCTGTTAGGTACATGAGCCGAATCGCGGGAGGGCGCCCGTTCGGTAGTTGCTCTTGGCGTTTTCCCTTTCTTGACTCCCTACAAATTATTTTGTCTCTTCCTTGTCCCTTATATAAGATAAGGATATAAGATGCGTAAAGAAATAAAATATGACAAATGTATTGAGTTTAGTAGCTATATTTTAAGCAGTAGCAATGGCTTCGATCCAGCGCGAGAGTGGCGCCACCCGCGTGTTGATGTTGGGGAACAGACTGTGGCCGCAGCCGTGCGACCACGAGAACACCCCCACCACCACGTTGTTGTGCAGCAGAGGCCCACCCGTGTCACCCTGGATAAAAAAACGATCAAGTGAGAGTTGTACTCGCACACAAAGGATTCCGTACCATCGTACAATAAATAACACTTTTTTTGTAATGCTACCACACATTCACAGTTCTTGGATTTTTCCTCTTAAGTACTTGTGTAGATAAGACAATGCTATGTACCTGCCAAATTTCATGGCTTTAGCCTCTAGGACTAGGCCAATCAGAAGTAGGTACCCTATAATTGTTTCCCTTACCTATAGGTTTTAATTCCCTTGACAGGTCTTGACATACACGACAGACAGACAGACAATGAAATGATCCTATAAGGGTTCCTTTTATCCTCTGGAGATACGGAACCCTAAAATATATAAATCTAATAATCAATATACAGGTAAAGTATCATCATCGACATATAGTCGGGACTTCATGATCTGTCTGAGAGACAATACCAAATAAACTAGTCAACGAGGCAGATCGAGAACATGGAAGAAGAATGTATAGATCACTTACTACACACTGCCCTCGAATGCCAACATCAAGCCATCCGGCGCACAACATCGCGTCGGTGATGGTGACGTTCACTGTCTCATACCGATCCGCGCACACGTGCTGGTCGTTGAGCCACAGCTGCACGTGACGAAGCTCTGGAGACGACGGGCCAGTGTCCTGGAACATTACACAACCTTTACGTCATTTGTATCTTAAAAGCACGATAGCACTGAAGGAGGTGCTTACCTGGTGGGGACGCGCATGCTAAAGAGTGAAGATGCAAGGCATAAAGAATGCTAAGATGCCAAGATGGCAAGAAGAAAGCCCAGATGCTAAGAGCAATTAAGGACAAGAAGAAAAGGAAGATAGGAAAGAGAAAGAAATCAGAAAAGAGAGAACAACTAGAGGGTCGCACCACGAAGAACTGCTATGTAATTGCGTGTTGACCTAGAAGAAACGGTAATGCCAGCACGTAGGAGAAAAATCCCTGTGCGTTGTTTCCCCTGTTTTTTTGTTGTTGTTGTGCCTTATCATGCGATCAGTCGATGGACTATGAGCAGATTGGTTGGAGGACAGGTTGGCGTGATTGGAGACAACTTCCCCAGCGGGAAAACTCCATGAGTCTCAGCTAATTATCCAGTATAATATGCTTTCTTTTTAGTCGACGGATCGCCTGCGGCATTGTCAACTGCACTGCCAGGCGATTTGGATGGAAATTTGATTTTTAAATATATTTTTTCGTTTATTCGTAGAAGAAATGAAAAAAATGTAAAAAGCAGCACAACCCTTGAGAAGACCTCTGAGCTCCTCTACGTTACTCGATCAGTAGCGGGGTAAAAGGGTAACTGGTAAGCCACCGACTGCCAGCTATGTATGACCTTGCTGGGAGCAGGCATGAAGGGATAGCTTTAAAATTTCGATCATATTCCAATGTTTCTATACTTTAAAACATTGCATCAGTGAAATGAAAATAAAGTTCGCATTCGCTGCGCTTCCACTTTTGACACTGGTCTCCTTACTTTCTTTTATCAAAGTAGCCCCTAGTGGTGACAGTGCGTAGGTACCACAGTGGCGACAGTGATTGAACATGCGTCGTTCACTCTGGCAGCTGACGCGAACAGTGGGTGAGTTTGTTATACTAGAGATGATGCACTTACACTGGTAGCCCCCCAGCCTATCGCCACGACCTGGTCGTTCGTGTTCGCCCTGTACGCGCCGCCGGCTATGTACGCAGGCTGCACGGCCGCACTGAAGGCTATAGTGGCGGTAGTGCGTATGACTGCCACGTCGCTCTCTCTGGTGGCTGGCACGAACAGTGGGTGAGTTTGTAATATTAGAGATCATGCACTTACACTGGTAGCCCCCCAGCCTATCGCCACGACCTGGTCGTTCGTGTTCGCCCTGTACGCGCCGCCGGCTATGTACGCAGGCTGCACGGCCGCACTGAAGGCTATATAGTAGCGGTAGTGCGTATGACTGCCACGTCGCTCTCTCTAGTGGCTGGCTCGAACAGTGGGTGAGTTTGTTATACTAGAGATGATGCACTTACACTGGTAGCCCCCCAGCCTATCGCCACGACCTGGTCGTTCGTGTTCGCCCTGTACGCACCGCCGGCTATGTACGCAGGCTGCACGGCCGCACTGAAGGCTATAGTGGCGGTAGTGCGTATGACTGCCACGTCGCTTTCTCTGGTGGCTGGCGCGAACAGTGGGTGAGTTGTTATACGAGAGATGATGTAGAGCACCCCTCGGGTTTCCGAAGACGTTGAACCCACTCTCGCACGCCACGCTCTTGCTGGGGTAATCCTGAAAAGGCAGAAAATCTAGATATTTAATTTTTAAGAAAAAAAATCTTATTATTTGAATATCTATAGATCAGTGATCGAAATTAATGATTAATTAAAAATGAATAATCAAGATCTAGTTTCCCTGTTATTGATGTAAACTTTCCCATTTGTTGAAAAAACCTGAACCTTTTTATAAAAGAAAGTAAATATTGGGCCATTTCGAAAAATTTCGGTCGGGAAAGAAAACAAATAAAAGAGAATAGCAAGTAATTTTAGTACTCACTGGTCATCAGTAACAAAACATGACGCAGCAGACAAGATAGCTGTGCCGCTAAGTATGGTACCACCACATACTTGTCGAAAGGACGTCGTTCCGATGTTATTGAGAAGAGCAGTCGCAAATGGATACTGTGTTATGTCTGCTACTTCACCCCCGGCTATTCTTGATATTGCTGTAAGTACAATATTAATTTATTAACATTAATCACCTATATCCTAATAAACTAAAAGGCAAGCACAGTGTGGGAAAACCTCCAACCCGCTGAACTGGCAACCTTAAGAAGGTAGCGAGAAGTGGGTGGATGAAGAAGGCGGAAGACCGTCTGTGGTGGCATGTTGATAACCTTCCTAATACCTATGTAGACAACAGGGTATTCGGGACGGATGGGCGGACGCACGGATGGACAGACGGACACCGCGCGGCACCGCAGCCCATAACACCGCACAGTCCGTACAAAATGACTCCCCACGCCCCATTTTAACTCTATGGGTCAACTGTTTAGTCAGAAGTATGGTTCACCTTTAAAATAAGGACTAAAATCGTATTTTTGACATGAAATTTGACACAAAAAGTTAAAATAGCGCATGAGGAGTTCAATTTTACACGTTATAGGTAGGCCTGCCTACCTGCCAAATTTCATGATTCTAGGTCAACGGGAAGTACCCTATAGATAGGTCTTCTTGACGGGCACGACAGACAGACGGACAGATAACAAAGTGATCATATAAGGGTTCTTTTTTACTTTTGAAGTACCTACGGAACCCTAAAAAAGAAATATTCGTGTATAATTATTTACAAGAAGTAAATACATACCTCTTATATCCGAAATCATACAAGCTATTGAAAAAACAAGTAACAATTTCATTGTGATTACTAACGTGAGGTCAAATCGGTACTATTCGTAGATTTTATAAAATCTATATCATTGCAATCGTTCCATATCTCGTAATTAGTCGTTTATCATTTATTAAGCTGACCTTATTTTCTCAATTACGTATTAATTGATCATTAGGTAGGTATCAACCTAAGGTTAGGTAGGTTAGGTACCTATCAAGTTTATTGATATTAGCCCATTAAGTAAGTATTTTATTGCTATTTCGGCGGCGGCGGCGGTGGTAAATGATAATAAGAATTCGATGCAGTCTGCAGATGAACTAACTCTCTAGGCATATAATATTTATGCCCACAGGTGAGAGAAATGTATAGATCCCGGTCTTGATGCTATCTCGCTGATATGACACGAAATAAGATATCCCTATATATTATAACATTTATTTATTAGGTGTTGTATCCATTCCCAGGGAAGCAAATGGTTCTTGTCCAAATATGTAGGTAGCTTTCTGATATTTCAACCTACACATACAGTACCTTCCTACCTAGTATTTTTATTCCCTGTTTGATTTGGCGCTGATAAGACGTTTGAATTTTTTTAATCTTTACTTTAATTAAATTAAAGTATAAACTGGTTTGAAAGTGTGTAATTTAAAAAATATTCAGTGCTTTTGAAGACGTTTCATTCACCTTTTTTTAAAGTTTTATCATTATTCATAAGTAGGTATCAACCTTTGCAAAAATAGCGCTGTAGGAAAATATAGTATACGCAGACACGTCCTGTCGTCCAGAGCTCTTTTCATCTGACGAATCTTCATTCTTCGAAATGAGCGTGTAATCCTACTCTACTATATATATATATTTAATAGATATAGCGAGCAAACGAGCAGGCGGGTCACCTGATGTTAAGTGATTACCGCCGCCCATGAACATTTGCAGCACCAGAGGAACCGCCGCCGCGCCGATGAGTTGCCGGCCTTTTAGGAATTTGTTGGTCCGCCCCTTGAATAACCCCATGTATGTTGAATAATCTAGTGGGAACACCGCCGATGGGAGTTGGTTCCACAGTTTGCACGTGCGTGGAAAGAAGGATCTGGCGCAGCGGACGGTTGAAGTACAAGACTCACAGAAACCATAGCAAAACTAAAACACCATGACAAAAATAAAACTCAAAATATTCATCAACAACTTTTTTATTAAGTAGATAAAAATATATACCTTATGGAAGATTTAATACGAAATATATTTTTTAGGAACAAACCATATCAAACGTGCCTATACAAATGTACACATTTCTTTATTTTATGTAAAATAGACCATGTCACATACTTAACTAAAAAAAAACATACAATTTACCACAGAATTGGGGTGGCCTTCCAACATCAATGCAATTTACTGATGTCATTAAGTACACAATAATATTAATTTAGAATGTCTATTAACCTGGACTTAAGTATTACCCATTTTAAGATTCAATTGCGAATTTAATCCACGCTAAAGTTTAGAGTTGACTGAAGCGAAGCCGCAACGCAAGCGTCTGGCGGAACCAGTAAGTTTTATCTGTAGTTGCCTCCGTAGGTCGTATTGCCATCGATCGGAGCACAGTTGCTCGTTCAAGTCGGTATTGAATCTTCAAATAGGACTGAAACTTCTGACATTAATTTAACCTAAGCAGCCACCGCGGTGTTCTTGCTAGCGTCGTTGGTATTTTGTTCTACCTTCTTCGCTACAAAGCTGTTCCTTAGCGCGTTGGCTCGAGCGTAGGTCCACTCTCTGTTCCTCTTGGGCCCGACGAAGCTAGCCAGCAGGATCATGCAGATACCAAGGGTCATTACGATTATCCATGCTCCTGGTAAACGGAAGTCTGAAAAAGTGAAATTAAAGGAATACAAGGCCAGTATACCTACATTGACTCTATGAATGGATAGAGAGTTCTCGATGGATGAAACCAAAAATAAATTTGATCTGTCACCATAAAATAATAGTAGGCAAAGTAGGAGCAAGGGCCGTGGCCCGTGTTAGTCTATTTTCGGGAGGTCGGGGGTTCGATCCCGGGCACACACTTCTACTCTGCCTCTAACTTTTCGGAATTATGTAACTACCTATGTCCTAAACTCTTCTTCTTCTGGCGGCCTCGCAACGGAAAACGAAATGTTTTCAAACCCCGCATTAGGTGGACAGGCTTCATCAAACGAGTCACATGAATTACTACGAAGCGGCGCAAGACCGTGGTCCGTGGCGTGTTTACGTCCCTCAGTCCCTATAAGAGACATATCCAACAGTGGACATCTACCGCATAGCACACATCAAGAAAATTGAAAGAACCCAGAGTTTGATAAAATATGGAAAGAAGAACTACTTATAATAAAAAGCAACTTACGCACGGAACCCCCACCCGGGGGATTGGGAACAGGGAAAGCGATGTCCGTGAACCGCGTCATCTCGGTGTCTTGTCCTCGGATCTTCGCCACTATGGCCCACGGATGCTGGTCCAGACTGGTCGGATACGATATCGTTATGGCACATAAGCCCTTCGACAGATAAGACCTGTTTAATATGTTCGAAGGCATGTTTTCGGTGAAACCTAGAAAAAGAATGATTGTTGAAAATACTTATTAATTATTTGTTCATGAAAACATTTTAATTTTTTTTGTGATGTTACACAAATTTACAGTTTTTGGGTTTATTTCTTTACTTGTGCTATCAGGTTTACCTACCTACCAAATTTCATGATTCTAGGTCAAGGTATAGTTAAAGACCTGGAGAGTGACGTAGGCTACTTTCTATCCCGGGAAATAAAAAGTTCCCACGTGATTTTTAAAAATCTAAATCTACGCGTACGAAGATTTACATTTCGAGATCCCGCGGGAACTCTTAGATTTTCCGGGATAAAAAGTAGCCTATCTGTTAATCCAGGGTATAATCTATCTCCACTCCAAATTTCAACCAAATCCGTCCAGTAGTTTTGGCGTGATTGAGTAACAAACATCTACACATCCACACTTTCACATTTATGTAAAATATTAGGATTACCAAATCCATCGATGCGAACAAATCGGCAATACTCGAGAGGTCTCGCATTGTTAACTTGCCCTTCAAGTATCAGCCTGTTGTCATCCCTGGAAGGTCCGCGCTGGCTGACCACCATAGTATCTGCAAATATAGGCGAAGATATACCTAACTTTACCATACAACAGGAACAAATTGAAGGCCTTATCGTTGAAATGTGGCATATGGTAAACCTTCAAGCGTCTGTTAAACAAATGAAACGTATATTTAATCATTTTCATGATAATATGTATATAACGCAAAGAGGTTCCCAATAAAATCAGGCCAAGATTCAGAAGAAGATTTCATGTAATTATTTGTTAACCGAAAACAGGACAAATAAGGAACAAGAAAAAGTAAGGTTTATAAGAAAAGTCAGTCAAGGGTCAGGATTGCTGCGCTTTACAGTTTCAAAATTCGAGCAAGATATTACACTCAGTCAACATATTATAGTTCTTGGTAAGTACACAAAGGTGGGTTACCAGTACAGTGGAATAACCAGCTCTTAGCTTTAAGTTGTGATGTGTGGCACAATTGTATAAATAAACGTCTTTTCTTCCTTTCTTTCTTTCTTACCAAGCCTGAATTGAACGTGGATGCTGGGATTACAAGGTCAAGAAAGTACCGTTAATGGTGACTTCAAATCGCGCGAGTTGTTCTTGTTTGTTCGGGTCGAGCAGGCCGACGTGGCAACTCCAGTAGCCGGAGTCGGACGTGGCGAGGCTCAAGAACTTGATACCACACTCCCCAGCATCCAAACCAGCACCAACGTATGTGGCCAAGTCGTGGGACTTCGCTGGAAACAGATGAAACCACGACAAAATATAATAAACCTGAGAGATGCTTGCTAAACCGGTGAACCGTTTGATCGTATTAAATTATAGCCGTTTTCGGCCAGCAACTATTGTACAGTTCTTGCAATTCACGAAGGCTACTGAACTTTACTTGTGGTAACGTCGTTTACATGGTCATTGCGTAAGTGTGCGTGCATGTCGGACCAATCGAGCAAGCGCTGTCAAACGCACACATTTAGTGTAGGTACCTTACGTATACCAATATACGACTTAAACACAAGCCTGAGTCAGTGGCCTTCGTGAAATGCAAGAACTATAACACATATTTAGTTCATAAGACCAACTGTACAGGCAAATTGATGGGCGGTCAGCGGTGGTCGTGCTACACTGAGAATTTCGACAACGAATCGACCCGGGAATTTTTGGTTTTGTGCAACTATGAGCTGGTCAAAGGTGATGACGCATTCGAGGCAACGGTATAGTGTTCAGGTTCAGTTCAGTTTAGCGTAGATGGTACGGGATGGTATGAGTCCCGTAAATTGCTATTGCGCTGTCTAGTGGTGACGTCACTAAAATGGCGGCTACGCGTATTAGCAATTTGCGGGGCTTATAGTTACGGTGTTTTCTTCATTTATTTCCATTATTCTATAAAAAAATCAAGATATTGTAAATGACTTACAGGGTGCAACGTTGAATAGAGTGCCATTCCTTGCGCGGAAGTAGCAGTACCGGATGGGAGCTTGTATGGAGCAGGTCATGGTCACGCTTTCGTCCGTCAAACTGCTGATCCAGCTTCTATCAGCCGTCAGGGTTGGCACTGCAATGGTTTTGGAATAATTTTCTAAATGCTTCAAAAAATTACTTTTATGATTTCGTATCTCCAGAGAAAAAAGGAACCCTTATAGGATTACTTCGTTGTCTGTCTGTATGTTTGTCTGTCAAGACCCGTCAAGGGAGTTAAAACCAGTAGGATATTTCTCGTGAGTTTCTTGTGGGCTCGTCTCAGACCGGCTCGTTTCAAACTTTCGTAACTTCAGTTTTATGTTTACGTAATTAATGTCACCTCAGCACTAGGTATCTTTGATCATTAGGTATCTTATAAATTACATAATTGACAATCAAAATGTGGCTAATTTGAATAACAGTACGCGGCCGAAAGCAATGTACATCGACCTTTAGAAGGAGATAGCAGATTTGAGCGTTGTCCCTGTCGTTGAGACCGACAAAACGTCATATAGGTATGACTGATAGAGACAACGCTCTACAAAACCGAAATGTCATACTACATTACTTTCGGCCGCGCACTGTAGAGTCTATGATACAACCCATCTCATTCTCAGTGATGACAAAAAGTGCAAATTTCCACTCTCCACAATCCAACAACATACCTGTCGTGATCGAAGCCGCGATTTCAGGATCTCTGATCCAAAGAGCCTTGGCAGTAAGGAAGCCATAGTAAGTGACGTGTCTTGTGTCGATCTCACATCTCCAGATACCAAAGTCACTGAGGGTAGTGTTAGTTATCCGGATGCCGCACTCGTGTGCGTGGATGCCTCCTGTGTAACTGGAAATGAAATAAATACATGCAAACTGTGGAACCAACTCCCTTCGGTGGTGTTCCCACTAGATTACACCATGGGGCTACCAACCAATTACAAACGAAACTATGTTTCGAATTGAATTACGAATGTTTTTTGAGAATATTTTAGATTGAATTTCGAATGTTCTTTGAGAACACTTTTGTAATTGGTTGGTGCCTCAAAATGGTTAACATCCAGTGCGATTTTTGGCTCTGTCATCATTTGTATGTGTTATCGCATTTGTATTTGGCGCCTTTTGAAATGAAGTCGCGTGATCTATTGCGTGCGAGGCAGCCATCTTGAGTCGATTGTATAAATACGGGTGGTTGGTGATTTTTAAGCTAGTTTCGTTCCAACTCGAGACTCGACCGACTATTAAAATATGCTTTTTGTGTTTAGGTCGCCATTTTGATTGAGTGGTTGCAATAGCAATTGGGCCCTAATCAAGTTAATATTGCAGTGCAGTTAGGTTAATAGAAAAGGTAAAACTCTTGATAAGCCTATTCGCGTCGTGATTAATATTTAACTTAACTTATGGTATGTTTATACATGGGATAACGTAACAGAGAGAGCGCTATACTAACATGTTTCCAGGGACAGAGTATAGGTGAGAAAACGAAGAAGGAGATCCAGTACTTACTTGGTTCCAGTGCCGTGCCAGCTGTATCTGCTTTGCCCCACCGCTTCAGCAGCGATCAGTATGCGGCCGGATGGATCGCGGAACTTGCAGAAGTTTATCGGCTCAGGGCTTTCCAAGTAACAGGACAAGTACATGTTTTTCATGTAAATATCGTCGGGTGAGTCTCCCTTTACACTTGTGGTGATCCTCGGTTTGGGGACTACAAAAAAAGGTTTGTATTAGCAAAATCCATATTTAATATTATAAATGCAAAAGTGTGTCTGTCTGTCTGCTAGCTTTTCACGGCCCATCCGTTCAATCGATTTTGACGAAATTTGGTACAGATATAGCTTGCATCCCACCCCAGGAAAGGACATAGGCTACTTTTTATCCCGGAAAATCAAAGAGTTCCTACAGGATTTTTAAAAAACTAATTCCACGCGGATGAAATCGCGGGCATCATCTATTATTTATATAAATGGGCCCATGTCTATTGTCTGTATGCCCTGTCCGAATAAACTGTCTGTCTGAAAATTTCAGCCAACTCTTGTTTTTTTTGCGTAAAAACATACCAACAAAACCTGGTTTAAGTCTGGTTCTACGCCTTTTTTCAAATCAGAGTTGGCTAAACTGCAGTCACTTAATCATAAACTAAAAGTACTACTTAACTACTATGGTAAAATTTTTTTTTTTTAATATTAGTAGCAATAAGGGTGCCTATCCATTAGAGATGTGGGATGTATAAGGAATGAGCGAGGTTAACGCTAAGCTACGAAACTATACACATAGTTTCGTTATACGTTAGTTCTATATTCCAGCAAAGCTATGTGAAAAAGCTTGCAGAAAACCAGGTAAGTTATTTGTACGTCATTTGCATTCGCAGCAAGTTAATTTTTGATTCTGATTCGAATAAAATCAAATCATCCAAGTATATCTAAATGTACCTACAGTTGTTGTGGGCGCTTGCGTGAAGCCTTCCAATAAGTAGGTACAACTACTTACCGGCTTCAACTACTGTAACGTTAACAGTATAACTATCAGTGAGGACTTGTCCTGGCATTCCGACCTCCATTTTCCAGATACCTTCATGCTTGTGCTTAATTACTCTGTTTAGAGAAATCCAACATCTCCCAAACCTATCATAGACCACATATCCTTCTGGACTCCTAATTCTACAGTAAACCGCGCGGTCTGGTCCAAGAACTTCTTGAACTGGTCTATCTCTGGTCCAGACGAGGTTTATTTGTGCTGGAGCAGAGGCAGCTAAAAGTAAAATGCAAAACAATAAAAAATAATTTCAGTAAAATAAATATTATAAATACTACTATACTACAAAGTAAAAAATAATATTTGTTTCTACACGTGTATGTATTTAACAAAATTATTCTTTACTTTGTAGTGGTTTTGGAAGTTGGTTTAAAAAAAATTGAATTATTAGGAGTTCAGTAGGTACCTTGCAGCATTAGGATTGAAGAGTTGGGATTTGGAATTCAATAAAAAAATCTATGCTCGTAATTTACAACAATATTTCACCGAATCTCTATAGTTTAGGAGTGCTGTACCCTTCATCATCAGGTTTGCGGATTTCGTACTTGAACTGTAACCATCAAGCTGTTGCTTGATACCTAAAATATCACTTCACCATCAGGCATTCCCGAATCCCGCCGGCTTAGGAGATCAGTACCTTGCAGCATCAGGATTGACGAGTTGGGATCCGAAGTTCAATTATGTAGTCTATTCTTAGCACCTAAAATAATATTGTATCATCCGCAACTTCTGAATCACTATAGTTTAGGAGTGCTGTACCCTGCATCATTAGGGTTGAGGAGTTGTAACTGCGAGTCTAAGCATAAGGTCGTTGCTTGGTACCTACAATATTAACTCACTATAAACACTGCCTGAATCTTGTTTTTCCTGTACCTTTCCTATACCTTCCTGTACCTGTACCTTTTTGTTTTTGTAACATATCCACTGTTTACCCATATTCGCAATAAAGGAATTTGAATGTGAATTTAAACTTGATAATTGCGACGGACCTTGCAGCATCAGGATTGAAGAGTTGGATCCAGATTTATTTATGGGATGATTAAAAAAATTTAAAATATATATTACCATGAACAGTAACATGCGTAATAGCTCTATACTCTATTTTACGAATACGCCCAAAACGTATTTCCCAATATCCACTATCAAGCATCGTTACATTAAAGACTTTATATCTACATCCGCCGTCGAGTCTAATGTACTTTGCAGACGGTCTTTCTTTATTTGGTCCTAGAAGTCTGCAAGTGTCAGTGAGATGGATATCAGGGTCTTTCACAGCAATGTAGAAGCCGTTGCCCTCCGTTACACTTACTTCATCCACGTGAGAATCAACAATTACTGGAATAAAAAAATTAAATAAAATTTAAAAATAACCACAAAAACACGTAGGTAACTATACATATTCTCAAAATATATACAATGGAAACCGGCCAAGTTGGACGAGTTGAACTCGTTCACGAAGAGCTTCATACCATCGACCATTGTACAAGAAATAACTTTAATATTATTTTTTAATCTTCACGGTGGCCATTTCGAATTTTTCATTAAGTATTTGTTGTTATAATATATAGCAGCAATAAAAAGAGTAAAGACACATTCTGTGAAAAGTTTAGGTAACTCTGTACCTATCATGGTTCACGAGATATAGCCCGATGACAGACAGGCAGAGGCAATGTAATTTTCGTAACGATTAATCGTTGCACTCGATTATACTTTCGTATTGTATCAAATATGCAAGTTATTTTTAAAGTTTTACTTTTTCTACAAAAAATATTATGTAGGTACCTGCTTATTCAAGTAGGCAATGTACTTATTGTATTTACGTATCAAAACATTTTTAACTTTCTTTACTTATCCATGCCATCATATTATTATCATTAGATGCTATCATTTCAACGTGACTTGATAAAATACTTATCTAGTGCACATTCTTATAGATTAAAAAATAAATCATCGAAATGTTCTTGTTTCAGAAACAAGAATTTTCTAATCCAATGGTTGTTTGGTTTGGCCGCTCAAAATAAAATATGTGCAGTGCCACACTGTGCGCTCTCGTCAAATTAGATTATATAATGTTACTTACGGCAGTTACCGTAACGTAATTGTAACTAGTTAGTGTGGGAAGAATTATTTTGTCATTATATAGGTATATATTGATAGTTAAGTAGGTACCTCATGATTTGGTAAATGTGATAAAAACTGTGAAAGTCATCACTTCTTCCGGTTGATAACTTATAAGTAATTTCACCGTACTTTTGGTAAATGTAGGTACAGTAATAAATAAATAAATACTTTATATTACCAAACACCTTGTAAATTAATATAGATCAATAAAAAAAAAAAATTGTAGTTGCAATTTGCATGTATGGCTTGCCTTTGTGATAAGGTTTTGTTTTACTAAATCATTATTTAAATTCTCTGTAAGTACTTTTATTGTGTAAGTAATATATCCAATAAAGTGGTTTAAATAAATAAATAGGTAGGTACATACTTTCGACGTGAATTGTAAAAGGTAAATGCCTTTCAATTTTTTCAGCTGAATATCGGTATCCGACAGAAGATAACATCCAGTCACCAACAAAATCATCTGTTGGCACGCCAATAGAGACTGAGCAGCTGCTGGTTTCCGTCCGAACGATTCCAATGACACCAGTTGCTTTTAAGTCATGAACATCAAGCACTTGTCCGGTGGGCATAATGAGTGTGCAACTTTTAATACCACCAAATGAAAAGTCAGGCATCGTAATTTCATGTCTTGAGCCAATCGTGGTGTTTATAAAAACATTGTCTAAATAATCTACTTGGTTATGTTCTACCGCATCTAGAATTGCGAAAAAAATTGAGTTAGTTTTAATAGTTACCCTATACCTACGAATGATGATAACTATTAATTGCAACTACCTATTCAAATTCTTTGTAGTTATCTATCAGTGAAAGAATAATTTTCGAATCATTAGTTCTGGAGATTACCGTCTACATCCAAACATACAAATTTTATCTCTTTACTAGCTGATGCCCGCGACTTCGTCCGCGTGAATTTAGGTTTTTAAAAATCCCGTGGGAACTCTTTGATTTTCCGGGATAAAAAGTAGCCTATGTCCCTCTCCAGTATTTAACTATACCCATGCAAAAAACACGTTAATCAGTTGCTCTGTTGCGACGTGATTGAAGGACAAACTAACAAACAAACACACTTTTGCATTTATATTATGGGTACTGATAGTGTAGAGAAATAGTGCCTCAAAAATATTTCAGTCTAACCTGACTCAGGATTCACGCTAAGATCATAGCTCTGAATTCTTTCTGTGCCATCCGCAGATCCCGATGTCAGCGTCCACAAACCATCATCACCTTCTTTAACAGTGATTAAAGCACGGCATTTTGATCGCTCTGTATCTGGTTGTATTTGGATTCTATCATTATTATCACTAACAGGCTTGAATTGAATTTCCCCCAGTGCATTATTAGGGGATTTCAATGTGCATGTTGTTACTACATCATCATATGTAAGGACCTGTACCGTCAAACTGTCCCCTGCGTTTAAAGATGTTTTAATTGTTGGCGGTGTTTCAAAATTTCCTGAAGTCAAACCTGAAATTAGATAAAAAAAATAAAAAACTTTAAATAAAGTTTTCTTAGTCAAATGTACTTTTGCAAGTACTTTTGGATCTTCAAACGTATCTACCACTAGTTCAGAATGCCTTTCCTACCGAGAAGGGCCAGCAAGAAACTCTTTAAGTATTTTGTTTTTTTTAAAGATTCGATTATTATGCCATGTATACCTACAAGTAATTGCAGTCCTCCGCTGCGAGTCAAATTCGCTTTTGCTATTTACTTTATCGTAAGTTTTTAAAAACAAGCTACCAGAAGACACATTAGAGAATAGAGATATCTCTCAATAAGTTCAAAGTTTGGAATTTGGCATGAAGATAGCTAATGACGTAGGAAGCTAGTATATTATAAGGAATTGGGCTGAAATGAATAAACAATGTGTGATCACTGATCAACTGAACGGAAATCGGGTTGCTTTGAATTCTTCCCAGCAATAATAATTTTATGAATGCAAGTGTCGCAAGAGTCGACACATACATATAATGTAGGTACCCACTTGGATATGGATTGTTAATCGGCGATTATTATCGATCGAGTCGATTTTCAATAAGCTCCCATGTACCTATACCTATCATAATAATAATATGTATTGGAC
The DNA here is from genome assembly GCF_902806685.2 of Maniola hyperantus. Taxonomy (NCBI): domain Eukaryota; kingdom Metazoa; phylum Arthropoda; class Insecta; order Lepidoptera; family Nymphalidae; genus Maniola; species Maniola hyperantus. The sequence continues at coordinate 8,391,786 of NC_048556.1, read as the reverse complement.
ATTAAATGGCATGAAAAATGTTGTTTGTTGAAATGCGTAGGATTCTTGCTCAATTTTATAAAATAATGTTATAAATTTTATCATTTTCAATAAAACAGCATTTAAAAAAGATTTAATATAGATAAATGGAAGAAGGAAGGAGGATTACTTAATTTGGGAAGTATGATTCCTATATTAGTTAAGGTCTGGTTTGGTGGAAGGCCATGGCTAAAAGTCCCGCAAATTGCTATTGCGCTGCACCCATGTCTCATTAACATCGAAATGACGTCATTTGAATAGGTATTTAAGTATACAATCAGCTCGAAACTTCAATCTAGTGCTGACGTTACTAAAATGGCGGCCACGCGCATTAGCAATTTGCGGGACGTATAGTTACGCCAACGCCAAGACGTGATCATCGATCTTGTCAGTCTTTTGTCATCGACTAAAAAAATATTGGCGTGACAATCTTATCTACCGAACAAAAACCGGTCAAGTGCGAGTCAGACTCGCACACGAAGGCTTCTATATTATCGTACAAGAAGCAAAACTTTTTAATTTATGTTTTGTGATGACTGATGAACTACAAATTCACGGTTTTCGGAATTTTTCCATCCTTGTGTTATAAGATATTGGTAGCTTCCAACATGATTGTAGATCAATGGGAAGTACCTATGTCCTATACTATAGGTTTTGATACTCTTGACGGGTCTTGACAGACAGACAGAAAGACGAACAACGAAGTAGCTAATATATCCTGCTCAAATACTTAATGCTATTTCAGCTCACTAGATTACGTAGGTATTATTTTTAACTGCACTTATCTTAATCTAGCTAATCATAATGTCAACGTTCGGAAAACTCTTGAGAAGTCTACCTAGGTATGTACTTAATAAAGACTGTTATCGCTTTTTGGGAGCATCATTGCATGAATTGGTTCTTTTTTAGGGTTCCGTACCCAAAGGGTGCAAGGCTGTATTACTAAGACTCCGCTGTCCGTCCATCCGTCCGTCCGTCTGTCTGTCAGTGGGTTGTATCTCGTGAAACGTAATAGGTAGAGAGTTGAAATTTTCATAGAATCAGAATGTGTATTTCTATTGCCGTTATAACAAAACAACAAATACTTAATAATCATTTTAAAATGATCGCCATGAAAAACCAAAAGTGTTATTTCTTGTACGATGGTACGGAACCCTCCATGTGCGAGTCCAACTAGCACTTGACCGATTTTTTTAACCCACCTTTGCGATGTCATTTATACACAGAAATTAACTATGTATGTAGGTACTTGTATATGTATATAAAAAAATATGTAGGTATTAGTATCTCGTATAATAGTTATAACTTATTTTTAATGAGGCTTTTGCGTTGAGTCATTATTTTTTACAGACACTCCTGCCTATAGATTAAGAATCTGTATTAATATTTACTTAACACAGAAAACTATTATCTTTTATTACTTACTTAGCTGTTTACAACAACCTCTCGCAATATATTTATGTACCTTGTACGTGGTTCCATTATATCACTGTAGATAAGTACTAAGAAGGTACATAGATTTAAAGCAAAATAAGTAGGTATTGTTTACGTTTCAAGGCTGTCGAAGAGCCATCAAATACTAATGAGGCCTGCCTCATACCTGTATGATGACGTTTTTCGACCGGTTTTAGCAACTTTGCGGGAAAACGAGAAAGGCTTTTACTCGCAAAACACGGTATTGCAAACGTAATACCCACAAGACTGTACTATAACCAAATAGGACAATTTTGCAGTTAAATATATAAAACAATACCAGGGGTACAGAAACCTCGTATATAACGAGGTTTCTACGTCACTGAACTCCGTTTTTGAAAGGCATTGGCGGCATTAACACACGTATAATCACCAAAACAAACACACCTGCTAATAATATGGCGCACAAGATCCTCAGGTGCGACCGCATTATGTCGCTACGAACACAACACTGCGCGAGCGCAAAACTAACGGAAAATTAACCTCGCAAAGCTAAGCCCAACAATCCTTATATCCTTGTAGGTAATTAATCAGTAGGTGACCGATCGACAATATTATCTGGTTCAAATTCTACTATCTAATCGTCTACGTGATATATGTTATCCCTTGATTGCACTGTGTGGATAAAATTGTGTTGGTAATTTGGTATGCTTGATTGATATTGCAGAAAGACTGATGACTAGATTACGAAAAGCTTTTTGATGAAGCTTGTTATTTACGTTTCCTGTCGTTGTGAAAATTTTGGTCACTCTGTTAATTTCACTTTTGCACTTGTTCGTTTATTTGTAGACAGATTCAATTTAGCACTTTTAATATATTCAAATTGTTTTAAAGTCTTCTCGGATTTCTAAACCAAAATTTTAACATCACGTTTACTGGTAGGTGATTCAAATAATTTTACAAATAGGAATAAGCAAAGTGTAGTATAAAAGATTAGATTATTTTTATTGAAAGAGTAACATTAGTTTTTCTTTTGCCTTCTTTTCGTTTCAGCTGCTTTCATAATTCACTTTTGCACTTAAACCTTTATTAGCGTACCTCACATCAATAAAGTTTTATATTGAATGAGGCAAAAAGGCAACTAGTGTTATGGTTTTCCTGAAATACATTAAATCGTTGTTATCGTTTAATGTTCATTCTAAGAGGAGAATTATTACATTAAGTATATTTTTGCCAGTCACTAATGATTTAATACTGTCACTATTTATTCACTGTTTCATTTATATTTCACTTTTGCGTTTGAACAATGTTATTTATACGACTTCAGACATACTTAGATATATTTGGTAGTTACATTACAGCAAAAATATCAACCGGTGCTATAGATTTCTTAACGTAAACTATCTCATGATATGAATCATTTATCTTAAATAGAAATATCGTTCTCTTCACGTGCGAGATACTGATAATCACATATTTGTTCACACAAATCCATTGTTTATTATATGTGAAACAGTTAGAACGATGAATTTTAATTCATTTTAAACGACACTGTGATTAGAGGTTAACGAGCAAAGGAAACATCTAGCTACTGTGGTTAAGTAGGCATATTAGTTATTCACTCGCTCTTGAAATTGTTTTCCTCGTTCATGCTTAATTAATGTTATCGACAATATTTTAATTTTTTTTTTTTTTATGATCAAGTATAATTCCCGCAAATTGCTAATGCGCGTGGCCGCCATTTTAGTGACGTGAGCACTAGACTGTGTTTCGAGCTGATGGTATATTTTTACTTAAATATACGTCAAATGACGTCATTTCGATGTTAATGAGACAAGGTTCTATCGCAATAGCAATTTGCGGGACTTATACCTACCTACTTTATCAGTAGGTAGGTATAAGTCCTCACACACGTATGATGCACGTTCTTTTCGTCTCATTACGTCTTTATAAGTATTATGGACTTACGAACAAAAAACGTACCTAAGTATATAAAAGAAGAAATCACTACCTTTATTGGTTTGTTCTTCATTCACTCTAAGGGTTCCTTTTTTCCTTTTGAGGTACGGAACCCTAAAAATAATAAAATAAAAAGATTATGTAAATAGCAATGATTTAAGACACTGTGAAAACCAAACTAAGCTCCTGCATTAATTTTAATAAACTGGATAATCTAATTAATGCACCGCGTATACTTGAAGGACCTCCCATATAGACTTGGGTGACCATAGTTTGTGCTTTTGTGATTTGTCAGATTTTGTTTTCAAATGTTTTATACGGCCTGTGAGCCTGTGAGCATTCAATTAGCAATGTTTATAGTTCTAGTTTATTTCAATTTTTAAGTTTCAAGGTACAGGCGTTATGCAATTTTTTTTAAATTAACAGTTGCCCGCTACTTTGTCCGCGTATTTCTAATACTTATCCCAAGAGATTACGAAATTTTTCCGCTGTATAAGGCCTTACTTACCTTCTCACTTAGTCTACCATATGAGATCCTTTTTAACCGACTTCAAAAAAAGGAGGAGGTTCTCAATTCGTCGGAATCTTTTTTTTTTTATTAAGTGGTACGGAATCCTAAGAATACCACTATGGTTGGACAGCTTTCATATCTAAGACCGTGTGACATTCATACCAACTTCCATACCCCATTTTACCATTCTAGGATTGGAATTTTGTAAAATCCTTTCTTAGCATTGGCTAAGAAGGATTAGCGTAGGTAGATTTTACAACCTACCTACGCCCTAGAAGAAACCTAAGATATCATGATTGAAATCTTAGGTTTCTAAGATTTCATGATTTCGTGATTGAGTGAGTTAGTGGTATTTCACTTTTCTTCTATAGACTATAAAGTGACTGACTGACTGATCTATCAACGCAAAGCTCAAACTACTGGATGGATCGAACAGAAATTTGGCATGCAAACAGCTATTCGAAAAAGGGGAAAAATAGGGGTTTGAAACTTATAATCCACGCCGACGAAGTTGCGGGCATAAGCTAGTATAATATATAGGAGATATAAGATGTCTGTCCATGTTGTAGCCACATGCGTTGAGACAGTAGTATGATATTCCAGGCGAGCGAACACTTTACAGGCAGCGCCAGGACGCATTCGTGTAGAAAATTCGTGTAGAAACCATGCGTCCCAGCGCCCCATGTGTGCACGCCTCAATCTCGTCAGGGATGCCTAGTAAGGATAAATACCCTTTCGGATTAGGGCCTGAATATACAGCGCGATAACAGCGACGTACATCGATAGAACGTCATATTTAACGCGTGTACACTGTACAGGTTACGCGTAATTTCTTGATCGCTGTGAGGTGGTGACAAACTCGTCGAGTTACCATTGAACAAGTATTCGCGGGAAGACGATGGGGACCAACACAATCCGAGCTTATGGACTAACAGCCAGCGCATGCCAGGCCTTCGTTATTTTATAAAAGTTGAAAGTTTCTCTGCCTATTGTCCCCAACACAGGGAGGAACGACCGGCGACTATGAAGTTTGGATCATGGTGGCTTTGAGAGATAACAGGTAACAAAGGTGTAAAAATCTTACGTCAAAGTATAAAGTCTATTTTTTCATATTTCCTTCGAAAAAGTATTAGAAATCACGTCATGCATTGCCATACACTTAGTATCGTGGCAACCCCCTGCCAGACACCATTAAACTTTAAATTTTAAGGGTTTCTGGCAGGGGGTTGCCACGACACTGTGTATGGCAACGTATGACGTGATTTCTAATACTATTCCGAAGAAAATATAAAAAAATTAGACTCTCCAGAGTCCAGAGCCTTTAATAAGTTTTTATCTTAAATTTTTATGTAATAAGCACAAGTCCACTTCACAGCTTTTTTTATAGAGATAGGCAGGCGGGTCACCGGTCACCCTGATGTTAAATGATTACCGCCACCAATGAAAATTTGCAGCACCTTTGACTCAAAGAAATCACAATAACATGTTACAGACAAACATTAAAGTCGCGATATCCTTTCGCCTTTTCTCTCCACTTAAAAGAAATGTGTAAACGGCCGTGGCATGGCATACACAATTTGTATGTGGAGCGAAACCAAAGCAATACAAAATAGTCACTATACAAACGAATTGATCCCTTATTACATGAAGATTTAAAGGTGAATAATCTGAGCAGGATGTGGCATTCTTAAGACCTTTAAGGCGCTTGATGGACAAGTCGACCGGCGCGGCAGTTCCAACTTCCAACTTCCATGCTCGATTCACGTCATCAGTCAAATACAGATCCGCGTGTAGAGTGTACGCGTTTTTTGCTGCAGTTTAAACTTCAAACCACTATCAAAGAGTTCAATTAATTACCAGTTCACTTAAAGCCACGGTGTTATCTGTGTGTCCTCCTAACTGTATACATTGTTTCTGTGTCGACGCAAGCATCGCGGATTTCTTCCACAAAGTGAGTAAAAACTAAGACTGTTGACTTTTATATTGGAAGTTTTGGAAAGTTCTTCTTCAAAAACCAAACATACAGAATGTTACTCAATTAATTAGATCCAATTGTATAGAAAACATGTTGCGTCCGCGATTCCGTTACTGATGTCTTATTTTGAACTTGTCTGACTACTGCCCCCTTCTGGATTATCTTATATAGTGTTGTGTGGCACATTATCTATTTTCATGAATATTCAATTTATGGTATGTATATTCTGTTTGCTTGTATCATTTATAAGAGATAATACTTAACTAGGTATAGTAAAGTTGATTGGAAACTGCCATGACTAATCTGTGGTTGGCTGCGTTTATTAAATATTAATATAAGTGGCCTGTTTGTTTAGATATCACTTACAAACTTCAACGGCACACCGCGCTGAGTCTCACTCTCAAGTGATACGAGTAGAATATGTTCACTGACAAATTAATTAGGTGGCTTTAACGTTATTTTTATCTGCTACCCAAACCTACCATCATCACGTTCTCAATATTGTAATCTAGCAGCATCGCTTATAGACTTAATCGGTGATTTACAATCACATATAGATATAGCTAACTAATAACTCTTGCACTTTAAGTTTACATTTTGGCAATATCATTAGTAGTCGATGCGTGAAGATCGAGGGGGATAACTAGAACGTCGTACTTGAATTTCCTATAGTTAGGTCGCTTCAAATTTTTGTTTTCTTCAATGGTGTTGTAACCAAAGTGTTTGATAAGCAGACAGGATTTGTCAACGATAGGTATTCATAGTCCTACCATATTATGTACCTACCTATTCTGTGGTACCCTCAGTGTAATAGTGCTTGAAACTTTTGTTTGCTTTAATGGGACCTATTACAATATCAATATTATTACGCGATACGCCATTTCGCGATCCTGTGTCGAAGAAATATTGATGGTATGGTAGGTACCTTAGTACCTATTGACAGTAGCGCAATGTATCCGGATGTTTTTCAAATCCTGTGATACCAGAATCGTGGTACCTGTATCGCGTAACATTCCCCAATGTTCAATAATATCTAACAGTCCCCAATAACACTCCCCAACGTTCTATAAGCATAGAACTTGTTAATACTGTCACTGTCACAAAGAAGATATATAAAGATTCCTCCTAGTGACATAAATTATTTATTATCAACTAGCTGACCCGGCGAACTTCGTACCGCCTAACAGTCGATTTTTTATTTTTTATTTTTTTTTAATACTTACAATTTTTAAATTTTTCTCTCCGTAAGAACCATCTCGTACCTACTTCAAGGAATATTATAAAAAAATAATTAGCGAAATCGGTTAGCTGTACTCGAAATTTGCGATCAGTAACACATTTAGCGATTCATTTTTATATATAGAGAAGATGTAGACAAATGACCCTGTTTAGATATTGCGTCCAAAGTATAGTAGTTCAATAAAATAGTTAGGTAATGTGAAAAAGGTGAATTTGTACTCTTCAATAGCACGAAATCCTAAAAGGTAGGAAAACCTAATTAGGCAACGTGTATAGAAAAAGTCTCAATACGCCCAAGCAGCGAAGAACATGAAGATCAAATGCTTTTGAGCAATTGCAGTGCGCAAGTCAGATCGAAATGGCATGAACATGATGATGTAAGCCTATATTGTGAATCGTAAAACTACAAAATCTGCATTTTTGTAAACATGAATTTTGATTCAACGTCATACCTTATTCACTTCATTTCACTTCAATTTCAAATCAAAATCAAATTAATTGTGGGTTCGCTAGTTCTTTTTTTTCCTACCTGATATCTACAATATCAACTAAGTATTTGCCAAAATTAACAAATAAACATCAAGTAACTATTAAGGGGTAATGAGAACACTATTGCACTTCTTTATTTATTACTAGATGATGCCCTCGCATCGTGAAAATGGTCACCAATGGAAGCCTATGGAAACAATAATAAAATTAATCCGTTTGAAAGTAGGATGAAGCTGGGACCACGATGTTTAGCAACGAAACCGGAAAGAAAGATAATTCAGTTCACTTCTTTAATTTTATTATTGTTCCTTTACTTGTGACGTTCTCCAAGTCGTATGTAACTGGTTTAGTCAAAAGAATAGTACAGTATACGGTACATACTGAGATGACTAATAATGACAAACTACTAACTAGTAGAACGCAATCTAGAGGGAAAACGGTACAATACAACTTGACATTGATTGAGAATTACTTACTAATTTGTTTTGACAATATACGAAGAAGTTGAGACGGACATTTTTGAATTTGTTTTTTGAATGTATTAGTAAAGTAGTAACTACTAACATTCAAAATGCTTGTAGATATTTTAAGTAGGTAAGATATCTTAAAGAACAAAAAGTCAAGGTTGTGATGCCTAATTTTGTTGTAGAATTTTTTAAATTACCTACTCTAAATTTGGTAGGTAGGTACGTAATTTAGTCTCTTAGGTACCTAGAATCTAGATATCTATCTGGTATTACGTTTGCTATGAATCAAATTCCAAAACCACTTCTATTCCATTCCAAAACAACAGATGCTCTTAAGTTTAATGAAACGTTTAAGTACGTATTTGGCTCTGTCGCAAATATTCAAAATCTTATTTTATAAATAAAATTATTGAGAAAAAGTTGGTAAGTTAAGTACTTAGCCTAAGAACTACGTGGCTTTTGTCTAAAATCGTCGTTCAGTATTTCAAGAAAAGTAGAAAAATCTTAAGAAATGGACAAACTCTGGTGCAACACCAGTTTTCTTAAAGAGATAAAAGATATCTGTACCTATTATATTATTGTTATACAGATTTAAAAGGAGAAACTGACTGACCGACTGATCAACATACATTCCAGTTTTTTTTTAATTAGAATAGTGAGCAAACGAGCAGGCAGGTAACCTGATACCAGTGGCGTGTACAGAGTTCGAAGCCTGGGTAAGCATTAGTAAGATAGGCCTTAGATACACCTTATATAGACCTACTGAATGGCAGGTCATAAAGAAAAATGGGCACTGGTCATTTCAACTAGGGTAAGCAGTACTTTTATGCCTCTATGAAATGCACGCCACTGCCTGATACTAAGTGATTACCGCTGCCCATGAACATTAGCAGTACCAGAGGAACCGCCAATGCGTTGCCGGCCTTTCAGGAATTTGTTGGTCCGCCCATTAAATAACCCCAAGTTTTAGTCTAATGAGAACACCACCTAAGGCAGTTGATTCCAATTTGAAATTTGAAATTTTAGTTAGTAGTTAGTAGAGCCAGAAATTTCATCCTAGCGAACTCGAGGCGGGTCGAGAGTGGAGAAAACACACTTAATATTTTGTTTCAATCCACTGTGCAATCCACAAGCAATCTACGTATGCAATCTCGTCTACATTGCCACAAGAACGGAATATAGATGATCGCAAATGAATCCAGTTTACGGAATAAAATCTTGCGTGAGCCAACCGCTGGTGTTTTGCTGAAAAACTGTCTAAATTTATGTCCGTCTGTCACGAGCATCCTCGAAGGTCGTCGACCGATGTTACTCAGCCATACACGTATGTCTATTTCCAACAAATGAATCATGTTCTTCGCTAAACAAAAGGAAATGTATTTGTGTCCATTGCGAATTTGTATTTTTTGTTTTGTTTTTAAGTATTAAGTACCTAGTTAATAGGTAGGTAGGTAATCGCATAATATAGTATTTTTGTTTAATATAGGCTCTATTTAACCGTATCTAAAAGTACTCGTTTAAGTAAGTATATTAAAGTTTGTAAGTTTGTTTGTAGGGGGTAATCTCCAGAACTAATGAACTGATTTTAAAAATTTTTTCACCAGTAGAAAGATACCTACATTATTCCTGAGTGGCATAGGCTATTTTTGGATTTGGATTAGTTATATTTGGATGAAAAATCGATGTGGGAAATGTTGGCTGAAAGTCGGGATTACTTTGCCCACCATCAAAATCGAACAAATTTTGGTTTAAATATTAATTTATCAACAAAAAAATTACATAGCGAATTTGCTTATAAATTGCTTTTTAGGCAAAGTATAATTGAATGGCAAAGTTGGCTAGTTTGACGGTAACTATACCATTTAGGACGTAGGATTTAGGAAGGTGGAATAAGCCCTTATAGATCTAAGAATTCTAAGACATTTAATATTAGGTACCATACATACTATGAAATTAAAGAAAAGTAAAAAAGACTTGCGCAACCTCGCCTTGATGCAACGTATTAAAATAACAGCTGTAACTACATCCAACAAAAGAGAAACGTCCTTTCAAAATAAGGTCGTGTCCACATTAATTCATCCAATTTCTTTACCTTCACTTACTTCACTTTTACAACAATACTACAACCGCAACGATGAAACCCATTCTATTCGCAACAATAGACATTAAACCATATTATTTATCTAGTGACGCGCGTAGAACTATTGTTATAAATAACACGCTTCATATGCGATCGTAAAGGTACTTGCTACTCGAATTTGATTCATATTGTTATATTGATAAGACAAAGGCCTAGTAAAGTTAACTGCAAAACTAAGTTGGTGCAACTTTGAAGCTAACGGTCGGAATTGTCAACATAGTGAGATAAACCAATCTTTGCAGAGTAATATTAACTCGAAAGATTATTATTTATTATGATATGACTTAATAAATGCCCATAGTAGGTATAACCTACCTATTTTACCTTTTTGTGTCAAATTTCAAGTCAAAAGTACGAGTTTTAGTCCTTATTTTAAAGGTGAACCGTTCCTACTTTTGACAGGACAGTTGACCGAGTTAGAATGGCGCGTGAGGAGTCATTTTGTGCGGACTATTACCTAACGCATTATATACTTAATAACAATGCGATACGAATAAGTAGGACCTAACACCCTCAATAAATTACAAGCAATAAGGAAATGACAGAAAATCGATAGATGCTATTGTAGTCTCCGCTAGCTATCTTGTATATTGACAGATAAGTAAGTGTATTTGGTATGTAGTGCTACGCATATCATAGTTAAAAGTACCAAAATTAATGCTTAGTAAGTAATAAATAATTAATCAATCTATCTATAATCTGTCTATACTATTAAGTTAAGCCACATTGTTATTTGTCCAAAAAAACCAGAGAGATAGGTAAGGTAACAACTTTGCTTAGTAACTTATCAACAATTCAGATACTTATACCTAAGTTGATTACTAATTTCGGCCATAAAAGAAGTCATGCAACATTTTATCTGGCTTCGGTTGCGGCTAGTTACCACCTATCTGACGAAGACGTGCAGTTAAGTGACAAGCAATTTAGCACTACTCCGTCTGTGTGGTCATGGCCCTTCCATGCGTGTGGTACCATCATTCATCCGAGAATCATTATTCTCGGATACATATAAGTCATTGGGTTATACCTATAGGTATAAAATGACAAAATTCTAACCATAATAAGACTTTTCTATATACATTTTATCCGTATATGTGTATTAATTTCCTTGTGGTCACACCTGTGCTCATTATGTGAAAGTCGGAGTCATCTTGAGAGTTGCACAGCATCTTGCAAGCGGGAGGCGGTTGCCATGACAACCGGGCCGGGCCCGCTATTTTCGTCTTGATCTCGCAAGAAATTCCTCCTGCATTAGTATTACGTTTCGGCATTACAGTACAGTGAATTAAAATTGCATACAAATAGTTGGTAGATCTCGATAACCGATTGTTGATCAATGTATAGATAGGTAATAAACTTAGCAAATTGTTTTCAGATATGCTTTTTCTTTCGGATAGACATCTTGAGCTATCTTCAAATATACCTACATATTATGGTACAAAACTATAACGCGACTATTCTTAGACGCGATTCCTAATAAATGTTAAAATATAGCTTATTAATCTTCAAAGACATTGCTACATAGCCCTATTTTCTATGTCACAACCTTTGGATCAGGTGGTCTAATCTTAGACTACCTACTTCCCATCTTGCAAGCACACATACCTACATTTAGGACAAGCATCGGCATACATTTAGGACTAAGTAAACTATCACTGCTTCTTCTAGACTTTTGGACATTTAAATCGATGTCTTCATAGTAATACTTATCTGTAAGAATAGACCTGTGCTATTTTCTGTCCCCTTGTTGAGTCGTGATAAGTGTCTTATTTAGTCAGTCCCCTTCCCCTCCGTCACCGCAGACGAAGCATCACACTCATATCACACTTGAGTGCTATGCTTGAGTCACTCATTAGAGTCAACAAGATAGCGCACGTCACAGTGATTGTTCTCTACCGGATAGTATTGCACGCTAAAGAAGGCTTCACACGTGCCGGTTTACGGCGACAAAGGTCTACCGCCCGGCAGCCTAACGTAGTTCTCAGCTGAAGTCAACCTGGGCCCTTTCGGTATGTTATTTAAAATTGTAGGTAGTAAAATGAAACTAAGGATGTTAAAGATTGTTTTAGGCTAGCTTTTGAATGCGCCTTGAGCGTATAAATGATTGGAGTAGAATTGCTACGGTGCTAATTTTACCATCTTAGGCTTAAGATCTTTTAAGAGGTAAGTAGATAGTGTAATTATCTCGATCACCTCTCATTGGCTAAACTCCTTACACTACAAGCTTTAAACCAATAGTGAGAGAAGAGAAGAGACTGGATAGTTGCAGCAAAATGCCCTAAATTCAGTCCATCACAAAAATCTCTATTGTAGCAATGTACTTAGATTACTTTTTAGGGCGACCTAAGAAGGCTGGTCTCTTGCTCATTTTAACAAAAATTTAGAACGAATTAGAACTCTGTCTGCATAAAAATCTTTTACCTATCAAAAGGACCAGTGTGTTCTACACCGCTAGTTCGTTACCCCAGGCTGGCCTATGCCTAGACCTTCTACCGCAAATCTGCGCATGTGTGACTGCCCTAAGTTGTGAGCTCTTAATCATGACTGGCCTTACTTCCTTATCTGCTAGACGTAAACGGAGACGGACTTATATAGCGAGACGAGGTTTTAGATGCATTACCATGTGATTACTTAATATTTAATATGGATATGATGGGCCCTACCTAGTACTTACCTACGTAGGCCACTTTAGGTCACTCCTTCGTCCCGCACGATTGTTCTTTTTAGACGGCTTCGTAGTCTATAACACTCAGGAATAATGTAGCTTTCTACTGGGAATTTTCAAAATCGGTTCAGTTGTTCTTGTTCCAGAGAGTACTCTCTAACTTACAAACTTACAAACTTTACCTCTTTATAATATTATATATAATTAGTAATATAGTATACAGTATAGGTCATATTCTTACTCTGTGGTAGGGCTATTCCTCAATGTGTAAACACAAGCCCTCGTATCTGCCGAGGTTCTATTTTAACGCCGAGAATGCGAGCAACTGGGTGTTAGCGGAATTTTGCAAGCTTACTGGTGTAGTATTTTACATAGTCTGACATGAGGAATATTTTATCTGCCATGTTCCAGCTAAAAATAGTCGACTAGGTACTTAACTACGAATGTAGACTGATCTATCAACGCACAGCTCAAACTATTACACGGATCGGGCTGAAATTTGGCATGCAGATAGCTATTATAACGTAGACATCCGCTAAAAAAGGATTTTTGAAAATTTGACCCCTAAGGAGTTAATATAGGGATTTGAAATTTGTGTAGACCACGCGGAAGAAGTCGCGGGCATACCTAAGCTAGTCGTAGGTATAAAAGTTAAAAGAATGCAAAAGAAAATAGATTTAATGCTAGTCGAAAAGTGCAATTTATTAACATTTTTACGCCTAACAGTTCATTGTATCTACCACTTACCCGCTGCCTCCCACAGTCTAATCACAATATCGCATGGAACAATAAAGTAATTCTTTTAACACAAGGCTTACTTTACTTTCGTGGCCCGTAGGTCGTGGGCGTGGGACACACGTTTGAAAGGTACGTTAATTACTGTCAAAACAATAGGAACATTGTTTACGTGAAAAAAGAACTTGAAAACACGTCTAATAAATAAATGGTACCTACCTATTAAGAGGAGACTCCTTCGAGCGCACCTCATACAAACGAAGATTATATATTAAATTATAGTAGTCAAACTTAAATTATAAAGATTAAAAATCGCGGAAAAGTTCAAGACGCGTTATGCCTCAGTTATGCCCCCAAAAACAGATATTATTACGTAGGTACCCCAGTCAACGAGATATTATTATTATTATTGCTATGCTAGACTAGCGAGACGTTCTAGGTTCGGTTTTCCGACACAAAAGTTTTTCCTTTTATTTAAAAGTTATGAATAAATACTTCCCACAATCACAGCATAAATAATATTTAAAGACCACAAAATATAGTCCAAAGAACATAAGAAATAAGTACTTACCTACCTACCTATCTTAAATTAAGTAGGTATTATTGCAGGTTATTTTACTTACAACATACAAAATTACTTACAAACCTACGAACTAAGTCCACGATTAATTATGTATTCGTAACTGAAAAATATTAATCGATATTCGGAAAACATTTAACATTAATAATAATTAGATAATTATTATATTAATAGAAACTAAAATCGTAGCATCTTCGTAGAAGTTACGTAACTCAGAGTTACGACGACTTGTTTTAGCGATTTAAGTTAAATAATAACTTAAGTTATGGAAATAGGTTTATGAAAATTAAACTAATTAAGTAGGATACGTCATAATATTATTATGATATTATGTTATAATATTATGCAGATGCTTTATGATTACAATCACCATTTATCTCGACCTGAGTCATATGGTCGTTACAAAATATATATCTATTACCTACCTAGGTATCTACCCTCTATCCGGGGCATTGAATTATTAATTATCTCTGTTTGTCAGCGGGCTGTTTTTCATGAAAGAGAGTTGTTACATAGTGTGTACAGTGTACTCCTATTGCCGCTATAGCAAAAATATAAATTTAAAATGGCCGTCATGCAATTTAAAATAATAATAATTATATTTATTCGATGGTACGGAACCCGTCCTGTTTTTTCTCGTTAACTAGATCCTACTTACGCTATATTTTAGATAAACTTTATTTCTTGTACTATGTCTTTAACTGACCTACTTGCGTAAGCGTTTTAATAAGGCCGGACCGAAGAATAATAAATGTAAATATATTTTGTTTTTAAAGTAGATGTATATTTATTTTAACATAACTACCACAATAAGTAATAACAGGTAATAACACTCTAATTGCAAAACTGAATGAAAATAATTCCTTACTTAAAAATATGTACCTACTTTGATAAGGCATGATTTGAACGCCTACTAAGCTACGCAAAAGGCAGCTTGCATGTTCAGCATTTCTGTTACGAGTTTGTGTCACCGATAAACTCGTCAAGAGCCAAGACGGCTACTAGAGAGTAAATCTATACCGATACAGGCGTCAGGCGGCCATCTTTATCTCTTCCTTGAACGGATTATAAGGGACGGGTTACGGAAAGCATAAACTTTGATTTATTGATATGGCGAAACGGCTTATTTATAAGTAGTTGTAGCTACACTGTAGCTACATCATAAAATATCAAAGGTTCCAGCTTTGATTCCGCCATGTTGAAAATTTAAAAATTAATAGTAGACCATGAAAGTATTTTTTTATATTTATGCACAGCCAGTTTGGATTAAAAAATAGCCTAAAATGTAAATTGAACCTCAATGTAGATCCATTTTAATTTGACTTTTCCGGCGGTAAACAGCTTCAAGATATTCACGAAAACAGATGAAGCAAGAAAGACTTCTTGATGAAGTCTTTAGCAACTTTGAAAAGCTGTGTAAGTATATTGTTTATTGCAAACACTTATTATTTAAATATACCGATTATGAGGAAACATTTGAACTACCTGTTTTTCTATGGATTGCAAAAAAGATTTTAAGTTCGCAATAACCATAAATTCTCCATTACTTTTGTGTAACATCAGTGTGTATCCGGGTTAACTAGAATATCTGCCAATAAGAAACGGCCTTCAAAGTAGGTTGGCTACTAACTAACTACTATCTAGCCGATTAATTTAATTTCAACCGTATAGCTATAGCTTAGACACTTACTTTACTGCGATATGTATTATAAGCAACTAGACAATCCACGCGACTTTCTTTTGCGTGATTTAGGTTTTTAAAAATCTCGTGAAAATTCTTTGTTTTCCGGGGATTATTGTCCTCCTTTGTCACTCTCAAGTCTTTAACTATAACCTGGACATAGGCCTTCCAAAGAGTGCACCACCACACACGATCCTCTGCCTTCCTCATCCACCCACTTCCCGCTACCCTACACTGCGCTTGCCGATACGCGGTCTCCACTCCAGAACACGTCTGCCCCAGCGGCCATCAGTTCTGCTGTGGACGTGGCCTGCCTGGCAAATGTTGCAAATGCAAATGGCATAATTAATAATAATAAGTTAACCTTTAACAATGGTAGTTTCGTTTCCTGCATTTACCAAGGCCAGGGTCTTACTGAATAAAAACCACAAAAATCACCCGCATCAAAGTTCAAGTTGATTGAATCCCAAACCTGCATGTGACGTCAGCCTTCGCACGAATTTAAATACTTGATATTTACATGCTACTTACATTTCAACCATTCTTCCGTCTTATAAGGCTTATATTTAGCAACCATGTTTCAGTGCCATTATGCGTTATCTCTGGTAATAAGTACGTATTGATCGTAGACTTTCGTCTTCAGACATTAGAATTTTGGTTGAGAGGATGTTTCGGAGCTTCCCGAACGCTGCCAAGTTGGATTAGTTCATCTCTTTTCTTGAAATTGGACTGAATTACTCATTGGATGTCTATTTTATATCTAACTAGCTGCCCCGGCGAACTTTGTACCGCCTAACAGTCGATTCTATATCAGGCAATTTTTTAAATATTTTGGTTTTTGTTTAAAAAAATTTTTTTTTAAACAAAAAATGTTTATATTAAATACTTCTTTCTTTTCGTAATATCTACTATTTGCCACTATTTTCGCAATTTAGATTCGACCATCCTTGAAAATTCCGTTTAACGACCTTATATATAGAATGCACGATGGAAAAAAATAACTAAAACGCGAGGGGATCTGCACCCCAACATAAATAGTAAGGTGAAACACCTGATGACTCACGAACACGATCGGGCGCTGTCGTAAAAGATCGAGTACCTTCGGAATACCTACTTATAAAGGGAACATGTAACTAGGAACGAAGGAAATCAAAGGAAAAATGTTTGATTGATTTTGGCGGACTAGTTATAGATAACAAATTAAACTGATTATCATATAGACATAAACTTCAGCATGGTAACGCCCGCTTCTATCCAACCTATAGAACTTCAACCTCATCATCTTCATGATCAACCCATCTCCGGCTCACTACTAAACACAGGTCTTCTCCTACAATGAGTAGAGTTTGGCCACGCTATGGCCAAGTGCCGTTGGTAGTCTTTTGAGAACATTATGGCGAACTGTCAGGTACGCATGTTTCCTGACGACCTTTCTTTCAACGTTAAAGCAAGTTAAACTGTTTAAAACGCAAATAACAGCAAAAAGTTAAAGGTGCGTGTCCGGGATGGAACCCTGGACCCCCGATTGAAAGGCCAGCGTCTTAGGCTATCACCGCTATAATTATTATAATAGTCTTAGGCTAACACCGCTGAATAATAGCGAATTTTCCTGGCGAAAATTGTCAGGAGAATTATTACCTACTTACCTGACTGGTAAATTCGTTGTGCAATGCCTAAATATGTAGTCCACGGTACTCGCGTGCCAGTTGCCAGCAGTTCCTAACACATTTTATAGTAAGTACATACTGCACACTCCGACCTATATTTTCAGGTCAGGTGGCTCATTTGGCGCTGTTTTTAGATGCTGTTTATAATATAATACACATTGTGTAACAGATAGTCCGTTCCCATTCCCAGTCAGCCACTGAAATTCAACACCCTGGCACACCCTGGATAGTATGGGTACCTACATAAAGATATTACTTACTAGCTGACCCGCTACAGTTCACTCGAGTAGAATTTTTGAAAATTATATTATAAGTAAAGGGATGGAATTTCTAAAAATCATTCTAAATTTCTGAAATACGTAGGTTCTTCTTAATTTTTGCCCGAAAGTCCCAAACGAACTCCCAACTACTAACTACTAAGTCCCAAATTAAAAGAAATAGATAACTTGAAAAATGATGGACTTTCCTACCCCTAAACTAATAAGAGACTTAAGTCTCTTATTAGTTTAATCTCCACTTAAATTTTTGAATCTGTTTCGAACAACAGCGTTAGGGATGGAATTTCCAAAAATCCTTTCTTAGTGGGCGCCTACGTTATAAAAGAAACCTATTGTCAAAATTTCAAGTTTCCAACCCCCAATGCGCGTTGATATACCAGTTAGCCAGGGCAAGTTTTTATAAATGTTGTATAGATGTAGTCTCGTATGTAAAAGTGTCAAAAAAGTATTGAAATTGAACTGTAGTGCTCAAGTAAGTACCTACTTACCTATTTACTAATTTAAGCACAGTGATCACGTAGGAGATAAGTAATAAGGCTGTTATTTTATTTAAGTAAGTACCTACTTTATTTCGTGGCTCGTAATTTATATTGAAGCGTGACAAATTGATTAGAAATTGCACCAAGGCACGTTCATAACAATGAAAATCATTTCACTTCCGTTCGGTAAAAATATTTTTTAGTGCAATTGAAGTTGTATCTTTTTGTAATCAACAAAAGAATATCACACTTTCAGGGATTACTTAGATTTTTAAAATTTATAGATTAGCACTTGGCTGCAATGTAGACCTGTTGTTGCAGCCTAAGATGGAGCGCGCTTACCTAGAAGATGCCTATATTCACTTCTGACTTGAAAGAACACATATATATTAAAATTGGACGGATAAATAGGTTACTTACAACTTTCCTTAACCTCGGCTAACCATGCAGACATTTAAAATTCCAAACAAAATCGAATTGTTTGAATTTTCATGTGGAACTTTTATTTCAGTAAATAAATCTTATGGGTCATTATTAGTCTCCATACGTTTGTATATTAAAACGTCCACATTTGAAAATATTTCTAACTGTACTATGTTTTGGATCAAATAAGTCCACAAGTCACACGAAGTGGGAGATAAAAAGTCTATTAATAAACTGACTCTGAGCTACCTCGTTCCTTTTATACTTCTGTTTCATTCGTAAGTAGCAGACATTATAATGTACTCACCTCCTGTCAATAGAGATTGACTGTGTTGAGTAACTTGTGCACTTTTTGGTATTTACATTTGAAAAAACTTAAGTAATAACCATCAAAAATCGTCTTTAAATAACCTAAGTAGGTAAGTAGTCTTTAAGTAACCTAAATAGGTTTCTGCTACATATCTAATTAAATATTTTCCTTGAACCTTATTTAAGTAAATTTAGTTAAGCTTGTCCTTGACTACCTACCTACTGACCAAGTAGTCAAATAGTACTTAAATATAACAAGACAAAAAGCCTAACTAATCATTAAGGTTGTCATTTGAACGGCACAAAAATAAAGTTAATCGTCTGTTGTGCAATAAAACTGTGTCAGTGCTAATCGAAAGTGCATGTCTTGTAAAAATGCTTGTAAACAATGTATAGTGTCAACCAAACGATTTGTACGGAGCATTGCGACATTTACTCGGATTATGCACACTTATACGGAAAATTGTAATGTGCTTGGCTACGGAATTTAGATTACTGTTAGGGTTGCCACTGTTTTTACCAAAATGCCGAAAAATAAAAAAACATCTTTTTATTTTGGTACTAGGTGATGCCCGCGGCTTCGCGGATTAACAATTTTTTTTAAATCCCATTGAAACTCTTTGTTTTTCCGGGATAAAAAGTAGCTTCTGTTGTACATAGTCATAATCTCTAAACTAATATTACAGGTCTAATTGCTATCCCTTCCATACTTCCCGCGGAGACGAATAACACTAGACCTGTCAATTTCAAGTTTAGAGTAGCTTATGCTCGTGACTTTGTCCACGTGAACAACACAAATTTCAAACCCCTATTTTATCCCCTTAGGGTTTTATCTTACAAAAATCCTTTCTTAACAGATGCCTACGTCATAATTGCATGCCAAAGTGCAGCCCGATTCGTCCAGTAGTTTGAGCTGTGCGTTGATAGATCAGTCAGCTCAGGCTTTCCTTTTATAAACCTAGGTCCTAGGTATATGGATATAAATTAGAAGAACTAGCCAGTAGCCACACTATTAAGTATTCTTATCCTTATAAAATAGAGGAACCAAAAGAAGTATGTTGGTATAGTATCAAGCGGAACTATTATCCAACTAAGTAATCCTAAACCCGTCAATAATAATTATAATTAGTCATCAATCATTGAACAACAGAGTCACTGAGTTGTGAGCATAGCCACCGATAAGCAATACCGGCAGAAAGGGTCGGTGAAGTTATCTAAGTATATTATCTAATATTTACTATATAATATTATGCACAAATCCGAGCTGATCCGTGTCACTTTCGCCTTGTGTCACACAGATCGGATCGGCCGTAAACTTTCACCGGTCAGGTCACTGATCAGCGACACTTAACTATTTATTAGCTGTTTAATAAAGATTGGTATGGATTCAATATATTTACGCGGCAGAGGATAGATGTCTAATAATGTTAATACAAAGCTCAAAATAAGTTTATGGATTGGGTATGTATTGTTACATAAAATTAAAATTAAAAAGAGCAACCGCCGAGTTTCTTGCTGGTTCTTCTCGGTAGGAACGGCATTCCGAACCAGTGGTAAATTAAAACTACCTGACTATTCATAAGCACTTGTAAAAAGTTTACATGAATAAAAAACATTCTATTATTCTATTATACATACTTATTACTTACTAGCTGATGCCCGCGACTTCGTACGCGTGGATTTAGGTTTTTAAGGATCCCGTGGGAACTCTTTGATTTTCCGGGATAAAAAGTAGCCTATGTCCTTCCCCGGAATGCAAGCTATCTCTGTACCAAATTTCGTCAAAATCGGTTGAACGGATGGGCCGTGAAAGGCTAGAGGCTAGAGACAGACAGACAGACAGACAGACGGACAGACAGACAGACACACTTTCGCATTTATAATATTAGTATGGATTTTCTGCGTAACCAAGCAAGGGTGCTTTGCTTTAATAAAGCCTACGAAAAATGCCTGCGATCTAGTCTACAAAAAAGAAAACAGCTCTGGTTTTTTTTCTCAATTCTTTTTCATACTTACATTGACTTAAATCAAATCAGTCGTATTTGGTAACCCTATACAATTTTGTAAATTAGGCAGAAAATTACACGTGGAAGAAAGGATCTACAGTGGAATTTACAGTCCCATACTTTAAATTGTGCATCCACACTGCAGCACACTGCTTCGTACCGGAACGCAAAGTTCTTGGTAGTCTAGCTAGACCACGGAACAGAAAATTCTGTTCCGTGAGCTAGACTCTGGAACGGTACTTCGAATGAGACAAAGAAAAAATAAAAAACCATTTTTATTCACACACGCACTCAATAATCCTCTGCGGTTCTGAAGTTGTCTGAGACAAATGACAATAGCTGAAGGCACAAGCAGACACTATTGTCTACGTACAAGGCGTGTAGTCGGTACTCGGTAGGTATTTATTAAGTTGAACCACCATTGTTACTTAAAGGGTACAATAGATAGATATGCTTTAAGATAGATAGACTTTTATTTTAAATTCCTGACCACATTAAAACAATCGAGAGTAATATAGCGTTCATTGATTCGTAAAAAACATTCCTAATCGAAAAAAGCCTAGTAAAATAAATGACTACCTACTTTGACGATTAATACAGCGCCGTCTCCCTGCTAAAATTGCTGTGCCCCAACGGGGTGCCATTATAATAAATGTTTAATGAGTTAAATATAATTAATATTGGAATGCATTGAATAAATAAATGATAAATGATTATTTTTATTGCAAAGACTGGATAACTTTAGTCTGCAAATTATTTTGATTTAGGCACTTTAAGCACAAAGGTTTCTTTATCTCGTCTTTCAAATAACTATGTAAGTGATAAATGATAAATCAAATATACAGTGTCTGAGACAGACAGACAACTCACAAAGCACTTGTATTATAGCAAAGCTAAGCTAAGTGGCTGGCTACATTCCAACTTCTTATTAAAGTCCTTCCCTTTTCCTTGCCTACTTTAAAGAATGCTGAGCTCGCGGGATGTTGCAATTTTATTAATTTTCTTTCTAAGAAAGATGTAAAAACTTGATGGAAAATGTCAATGTTTCTTTGCGGAAAATACCTAATATGTAGTATGTTTAACACGGAGAAAATAAAGTAGGTATACCTACTCAACTATTTAACGATTTCCTGGCTGTCTAACGCGAAAATAATTTTCCCACTAGACTACAACATGTGGTTATTCAAGGGGCGGACCAACAAATTCCTTAAAGGACGGCAACGCATCGGCGGTTCCTCTGGTGTTGCTAATGTTCATGGGCGGCGGTAATCACTTGACATCAGGTGACCCGCCTGACCGTTTGCTCGCTATCTCTATTTTTAAAAAAATGCAGCCGGTATCCTTGGCTTTATGGAAGTCGTAGGGTGACCAAATGAGAGAGTAGGTACCTATTGGTTTTCCCAGAACCGTGACGCTGGCGTGGAACGTGATCTGTCTTTAAACTTGGAGAAATGAGAGTTCAATAGACTTTAAATGAAAGGAGAGATGCCCTAGCAATACCTAGTTTATACTATGTAACCTCATTATTATGCCGCTAAAGGTAAGTATACGCTATTGTACCTATTGGTTGACTGAGATTGCTCGTGGGAAGGCTTGGGGTTAGGTTAAGGTTGGCGAAGGTGCAGTGACGTTTTGATGAATACAGAGTTAGCTTATATCCCGCGTACAACCTAGGCTACTTTTTGCCCCGGGAAAACTACATGTTTCCACAGGAAAACAGACAAATTGTAAAGCTCTTAACCGATTTTGACAAAATTTGGTACAGGATCCCGGAGACGCTTTATATCGGAAAATCAAAGAGTTCATGGATTTTTAAAAACCTAAATCCACGCGGACGAAGTCGCGAGCGTCATCTAGTCTAGTATGAAAAAATTTCAATAGGTTCTCAAATTCTCCTTCTCAAATTCCATAGGTTTATAATAATGTATCTAAATATATAAAAGGAAAAGGTGACTGACTGACTGACTGACTGACTGATCTATCAACGCACAGCTCAAACTACTGGATGGATCGGGCTGAAATTTGGCATGCGGATAGCGATGACGGCGTAGGCATCCGCTAAGAAAGGATTTTTGAAAATTCAACCCCTAAGGGGGTGAAATAGGGGTTTGAAATTTGTGTAGTCCACGCGGACGAAGTCGCGAGCATAAGCTAGTTGTAATATAAAAAAATATTCCATAGGAGATGTTTCTAACACGTGAAAAAAAATACAATAACGTGACCTCTAACTTCACCGGAATGATGTTATCTTATCGGCGTGTCAGTATGGAGAGGCTGGATAACACGGGAGATAAGAGAGATGTTCTGAAAAACGCCTGATAGCCATCTGACAGGGATGCTGTAAAGGCCTTAGTCTCGGCCATAATCTATATGCATATCAACAAATATGTTATGTATCTATGCGCATCTAGATAGTCTAGCTATACGAAGACCAGTTTGCCAAGACTTAGAAGTTAAAGTACCTACCTACCAGTGTACCTATTGAACACAAAGACTCCGTCCGGAAAGAAAAAGAAGTCTGGACTACGGAGTACGATCCCGGATGCGCATCTCTAACTTTTCGGTGCTACTTACTTACTTGCTTTAACAGTGATGGAGAATATCGTGAGGAAACCTGCATGCCTGAGAGTTCTCCATAATGTGAAGGTGTGTGAATACGGTCTGCCAATTCGCACTTGGACAGCGTGATAGACTATGAGATGAACCCTTCTCATTCTGAAAGGAGGCCCGTGCTCACAAGTGGGCAGGCGATGTTTGGATAATTACGGTGATGATTTACCTGTATACTCTAAAACAGATTTTTATTTATTTTTGTGTATAATAGTTTTTGAAGTATCGTGCAAAATGTAGAAAAAATACGACTGGGAACCCTCAGTGCGCGAGTCTGACTCGCACTTGGCCGGTTTTTTTCACTATTTTTGTTTACGCTTGACTGCAATCACGCCAAACCAAACGGTAGGAGATGATGCAGCCTAAGGTGGAGTGAGCGTGCCTAGAAATTCACTTTTCTTTTGAAGGTACGAATATATGATATCTAGCGGACCGTATATATTATAAAGAACAAAGAAAATTACATAAACAAAGTACTTAGATATTGATAAGCAAGATCCATTAGCCCACCATTAGCTAATAGATCGTTAAGAATTAGGAACCTTCTGTATAACTTAATTAATAAATATCTATTTGATACTGAACTAGACAATGCCCCTGTCCTGACCTCGCTCACAAATTAAGAACGCTAATAATACCTTGCTGCTTATAAAGTGACCTTGTCTTGCTAGTAAGAAGTCCCAGATTCAATTTTCGGTTGGGTTGACTAAGAAAATTTGTACTGAGGTAAAGTGGATACATCAAGTGAATCAAGTTAATTATGTTGGTAACCTGCATGCCTGAGAATTCACCATAATTTTCTCAAACGTGTGTGAAGTCGATAGACTCATCATCCGCACTTGGCCAGCGTGATGGACCATATGTCTTAAGCCCTTCTCATTATGTTAGGAGACCAGCAGTAGGCCGCTGATAGGTTGGGAATTGAGATGATGATGATCTTGGGCTTGGTCTAGCGCGGGGGATGTGCGGGGCGTCCCCACCCCGATGGCCATCTCGATTCTCGACCTATCGCATACTATATAGACTTATCCTAGTTGTACTGGTTTCAATTTCAAACAATATACAAACATGACCTACCTAAATTTTCATTGTATACTTAGATACCTAAATTATGAATAAAAGATACATAAACAAGGTCGTTAGTTATCGATTCCAAGAACTCGATTCAAAATATATTTTTCTTGTTCACAGATTTCACCCGCGAGCCATGTGACTCGATCAGTCCCCGCCGGATCAGCGCAGCGGACGCATCTTCTCCTAAACACAGACAATATTATCACACAACCGATAATATAAAATATAATCTAACTTATCTTGGCTCTAAAGAAAGACTTGGACAAAACTCGGCCATTTAATAACGAGAATCGTAAAAGTAAAGTTCTTTTTATTGTGCTTTGAAAATAAACTTTGAAAATAAAGTTTGGTGCCGCGTTTAAAAGCTTTTAGTTACTTGTACAAGTGCAGATAGTATCTTTTATTTTCAAAATCAAAATAAACTTTTATTAGATTTCGTGCCGCGTTATGCATTTTTAACTAGTACAAGTGGAGTGCTTACATTTTAAAATCAGAATAAAACTGAGAATTCCGTGGTGTATTTTAATTTTTAACGCGTTTCTAACTCATAAACAAGGATAGTGCCTGTGAATTATTTGGAATTACGTAAACTTAGTAGTCTCGAGTCGCGTTCAAACGCGACTGTAACTCGTACAAGTGTGGTGCTAGTGGACTATTAAAAATGGCAACTACAGGCAGTGAGATGTGGCTGCAATGGTTCGCGTGCTGCTACCAGCCAGCCGCGCAGGCGCAGAGGACTGCTCGGCGGAGAATAGACAGATCTATGATCGGTGCGCCAACCAATTTTCAACATACAGGACACATAGGTAAGGTTGAGAATATAATTTAATGCTTGTAACTGCAGTTTTTAATCGCACAGGGCACAATACTCATGTGCCAATACTAAACTTCGAGCATTCGTCGTCGCCGCTACGCCGCCTAAGTATCAGCACGCTACGCCCTAAGTAAATGCCTTTTTTCCGTTTCTGGCATTTTAAGAACAAAATGACTTTTCGGAGTTACGTGCGTTTTAACAAATTAAACACAACTTTAACGACGTAGGAAAAATCTGCTTGCTTAAATACTTAAGAGTTCTCCATAATGTAGGTATTCAAAGGTGTGTTCAGTGTAAGTCTGCCAATCTGCACTTGGCCAGCGAGGTAGACTATGACCAACCTCTTCTCATTATGAGAGGAAACCCGTGCTCAGTAGTGAGCTCGCGATGGGTTGATAGTGATGATGACGATTGCATGTAAGTGGATAGAAAGGGCTTATAGCTACCCAAAATTGAAAAAGAATCGGCTTTAGACAAAGACCTTGGCTTCACCTCGAGGACAGCACACGATGATTACGTATTTTGGCACTTGAACGATTAATTCTTATTTTCTTTTATCATCGAGTGGCACTTCAAAGCGATCATTACAATCTCGCGCAATAGATGTATCGATAAGGTGTCATTCGATTTCGGGCAACCTTCGAATGCGAGTGAACGACCGATCGATGCGAGATATCGATACACGACGCAATTGCATGGTTGTATTAGGGCGTGTGCAAACTAACTATAGGGCAAACACCGCACTGTATACACATCTCAAAACTAAATGAAAATATATTTTTAAATGTATATAATATCTCTTTCATTATACTCTCTGCGAAAAAGGACAGCACTAGATTTAGATTTTCCAATTTTCAAAAACCACTTAATCATTAGTCTATCACTTCTATTTTAATTTAATTACCATCCCATTAATGTTTGTTAATTAAAAACTATCTTCTACCTATGTTACATTAAATTTAAATTTTATGGTTTAATATTCTTGATAAAGAAAACAAAAATAAAAATTGGCACTCGGTTGGGACTGCCGACATAAGTGAAAACTTAAAACGATGAATTAATGGAAATAACAGTTTTTTTGATATTTTAATAAATTGCATCTACCTACCTACATAGTACAATACGTACATAGTATCAAAAATTTAGTTAGTTTAGTTTTTACATGCGGCGTTTTATCGGCGCTTCGGCCTCCGAGCATTTATTAACATTAGCATGTCGATTGTCGGTGACACGATCTTGAAGTTCTTACCTTCTCTCAAAATCGCCCAACATGGCTAATAAGTTTTCATTTCAAAAAGATAATTACTTATGACATGCCTTGACCTATCCGTCAATGTACAATCGGCCTTAGCAAAGATTTCGGACGCATTACGATTTACCGCTAATCAAATTATGATTACAGTTATCTCGTAACTAATTTATATACGCAGGTATAATTTTTAATCTTATATTAGGTGTCTAGATTCAAAGAGCATTAGCCTCAAAATGTGACATTAGTGTACTTCAGTACCCTTATTATAAATGCGTTTGTTGGTTTGTTAGTTTGTTAGTTTGTCCTTCAAGTCCCACCTAGATACCTACAAGTATATAAAACAGCTTTCCTAAATAACATGCTCAAGCAAAGTAGCGCAAGATTGTAGAAACTTACTTACGAGTACCTGGGTAAGTAATAAACACATGCTTGAATATTTCTCCCATGGTATTTCTAGAACAACGTTGTGACAATCAAGTAAGTCATAACGATTATTATCTAGTCCTTGTCGGAAACTTGAACTGTAGGGATGTTAGTCGCATCTCATAATAATTGACGTTTTATTTCTCTGAATAAATAAATGGTAAAGACTGGGGTACACACAACGCGTGACGGATACGTGTCCTTCATCATCATCAACCGATAGACGTCCACTACTGGACATAGTTTCTTGTAGGGACTTCCACACACCACGGTCTTGATATATCGTCTGTCCACCTAGTTGGAGGGTCTTCCAACGCTGCGCTTTCAGGTACGAGGTCGCCTTGCACCTTAGGACTCCGACGTCTATCGGTTTTTTAAACTAAGTATTTGCTCTGCTGAAGCTGAAGTGGCAATAGGCGTTACCACTTCACCTTTACAACCAGTTTAGCTACGTTGCTTACTCTGGTTATCATACGGATCTCCTCATTTCTAAATTGATCACGTAGAGAAATTGCTGCAGCCGCGACCCACGGAAGTTTATCTTAACTAAAATGAGACAATCAATTGGGATATTCAGCTTATTCCGGAATTTCATAATATCCCCAGGAAATTTGCAAAATCACAGAATATAATATCACTATATCACTGCGGATCACCTAACCATGCACATGCGCATATGTCGCGTGTCGCTGCTGTTACGTATCTGATCTGACCAAGCCTTAAGACGGTAATTTCAAGTGGTTTTCCTTTATAAAGCCAGTTTAGTCATACTACTTGTCATTAATAATGTAAGAAAAACTGGTGTGAGCTTTGTCCTAACATTGCCTTTTTGAGACAAGTTCTAGTGACTCTAGTCGCATATTGTTGGATAAAGATCTCATTGCTAGTCATTGAACTATGAGTTACTCGTCATAGAGTAATAAATATAACCCTAAGTATAATAATATACTTTATTGAATCGCTTTACAATCCTTAGAAGATTTTGGTTACCTACTAAACAATTAATTGTTTGCTTGTAACAACTGCTAACCGCTGAGTTTCTTGCTGGTTCTCGGTAGAAAGAGCATTCCGAACCGGGGCATTTCTTTGAATATTGAACATTCTCAGTTACAAAAAAAAACAGTGATTTTCACGACAGGCAAACTAGGAACCGTAATAAGCTCGCTGCTCCTACGCTCCGCCTCGGGAAAGTGAGAAAGTCACTTGTGTGACTGTAGGAAAGTGTAGTATTTTATAATAAAACTAGCTTATGCCCGCGACTTCGTCCGCGTGGACTACACAAATTTCAAACCCCTATTTCAACCCCTTAGGGATTGAATTTTCAAAAATCCTTTCTTAGCGGATGCCTACGTCATAATAGCTATCTGCATGCCAAATTTCAGCCCGATCCGTCCAGTAGTTTGGGCTGTGCGTTGATAGATCAGTCAGTCAGTCAGTCAGTCAGTCAGTCAGTCACCTTTTCCTTTTATATATATAGATTCTTAAAATCCGTTTTTGCTTGATGAGTTTGTTGGACAGTTGCCAACAAAAAAGCTTTTCTGTTTTTTTTAGTGGGTACTCCTAACTGCTCACACTTCACTTCTCAGCGTTTATAGTACCTAGTTCTAATGTTCACATGGATCACACGATTTTGTTGATTTAACTTTTTTACAAATTAAATCTTGTATTAAAATTGTGAACAAATACACAATTTTTCTAAAAATCACAGTAGGTAGGTATATCTAAGTTTTTCTTTTCTAAGAGTATCTAAAAATCTGTAGGTTTAAAGAATTTATTCTAAGAAACCGTGAATTTTCAAAAATTCTCACTTAAATTTAGTACTTATTTAGTAGGTATTCAAATTAACTCAAACTTACTTTAACTCAAAATAACTAAGTTTTATAAATAAACAAAAAATCAATTTGCAGCGTTGCAGTAGCTACGCAAATCATAACAAATAAATTTTCGTATACTAAATAAACCGTTGACATTAAATTAATCCAATGGTCCATAATCGTCCGTATTGGAATTTGGAACCCAATTTAGAAATAATTAACGATCAACCAATTCACTAATTTGTCATTGACCCATCTAATTTGATTTGTTTATTTCGGAAAATGGAAACAACACCATAGTGTTTTATTGTAAATGTTTTTTTACACCTATATATAAAAGGAAACGCAGACTGACTGACAGATCTAATATAATATATCTTTTTTGTAATATTCCTTGAAGTACGGGGATGGTTCTTACGGAGAGAAAAATTTAAAAATTTGAATCGACTGTTAGGCGGTACGAAGTTCGCCGGGCAGCTAGTAATACCTAAATATAAATGTCCAACGGCTGAATTCCGGACGTTCGAAACTAGTCGGGTATACTTCGACCACGTGAGTTTAGCCCTACTTGTAACGCCTAAATTGTAACCCAAGTAGGTACACCACAAAGACATTCACATTTTCTATACGCAATGGAACAAGATGGGTTTTATGTCATCGTATTTAGAATCATTTGAATGCCAAGTAATAATGATGCCAGCGGTTATGTATTATAATGTAGTTAACTAGTTATATAAAAACTGTAGTTAGTATGCCACGTACACACGTGCGTTCCAAATTCGGTCTCGAAGTGGCCGGTTGAACGTCTGCTTCCGTAAATGGCAAAGAATTGTCGCATTGGACTGTAGACTGTAAACTGTAAGTAGAATTCATACAAACTACGTGTATTGTACGACGTTTCCCCTTGTGAATAATTGCGGACGTTGTCATGCGATTTATGCGGCAGAAATAGTACTTATTGTGGTGACATAAGAGAAATAAAATGTTGACGGTGTTTTTAGTTTCTAGAGACCTCAATGTCACGGGATCCATATTATGTGCCTTTTCAATCCCAATTCGAGTATATTTTTAGTCCTAATTGCGACTATTAATTATTCTGTTGCTCTATCTTAAGTGGCGTGTGAAAGCCCCTATAAAACACCTCCATTGTCCAGCAGATAGCAGTGTCTACGTCTAACGGTTGATGATGACGATGAGACGAAATTATTTCTATTTTATTTTGGATCTTATTGGTAAATCTCACTCATGGTCACTTCTTTTAATTTCTTTATGTTCCTATTCCTCTGTTCACTCACCGATTCAGCAGAATTAATCTAGGTCGTCATTCGTTAATACCTAGGTTTTGTAATCATCATAATCAACCCATAACCGGCTCACTACAGAGCACGGGTCTCCTTTTAGAGTGAGAAGGGTTTTGGCCATAGTCCTACCACGCTGGTCATGTGCGGATTGGTAGGTTTTGTAATACATACAAGGAATTTTTAGTCAAGGACAAGACCCTCGATCTGTTTTGTGATAAATTGCCCAAATCTAAACTCGAGCTAATTAAATCACTTGATTCCTCAGTAGGATAATTATTATGTCAGCCCCTAGTTGCAAGTATATTGTATATATTACATAATTTAACTTAGTATTACTTTTATTATAATATTCTCTTCGTATTCATTTTGTATTTTATAGCTTAGGTATATTGTTCATGTTATTTTAATGTACGACTTGTTTTAATGCTAGTTGTGACTGCCCGTAAATTGAGTTACACGAGACCTCAAAAACATTTTATGTAATTTTAAGTGTGTAATTCTGTGGGCGGTTCTTTGACAAATAAATAAATGTATAAAAAATAATATCTAAGTAAGTACTAGGTATGTTTCTGAATGATGCAGCTCAAGCTGATGTATTACCTTATTTGTTTACTCTTTACATTAGAGTTAATAGATATATAATGTCTAGTAGGCATATTATGTTCATTAAATAAGTCTCTTCCCGTCTCTAAGCTGACCTCACTTCCTTAAGGCTGGTTCCGCGATGCTCTAAGTATCATATTTTTTACTTAATGCTTTTTACATTAGAACATTATGAAGAACATGTTGTGTGATTTTCGAGAATTGTTTAAGGAAAATAGATGATAAGTATCTGTCTGACTAATAATTGCTTATTCGTCATTTGTTTATACAATCCGAATACCTAATGACATTTAAACGTTCAATTTAAACTGCTACTGTTCCCTTTCATCATACAAAGATTAGATTTATATGTATAGTGAGTTAAAAATAAATAATGAAAATAATAATATTACAAGTCTTAAAAAACTTCTCAATAGTAAAGAAATATTTGACCATTTGGAGATCTTTCTTTAGCAAATGAAAATAGAACTACAAGAATTGGCCTAAAAATGTTGCAGTAAAAATTAAATGCGTATCTAACCTTAGAAATGGAGCTATTGCTGTCCGATTAAATAAATAAATTAAATTAAATTAAATGAAATGTACAATACCATGTCTGTGTAGGTACATGATCTACAGTAGGAACTAGAAATTGCACTGTGAATTGACTCGCAAAACATACGTTCTTACTTTACTTACCCACTCCTTGGTAAGGACTATCGATCTAGTATATAGACGAAATGTCTAGGTAGAGAGCTAATCCGATAATAGTATTTATATTTACTTTACGGCGCATTAATAGAGCTTTTAACGATAAACATTAATTAAAGTAGGTATTAGCTTAGCTAACATGCTGAAGCCATAATTATGTTTGCTCAAGCTAGTCTCCAACATGTTGAACAAACTAACAATAGAAACTTAGGTATCTTACTTATTTACATTATCCATACTTATATTATTATTGTGTGTCTGTTTGCTAGCTTTTCACGGCCAATCTGTTTACGAAATTTTGATGGAATTTGGCAACTACTGACAACACATACAACGACATACACTTCTTTTGTCACGGAAAATCAAAGGTCCCACGGGATTTTCAAAAACCTAAATCCACCTGGACGAAGTCGCGAGCATCATCTAGGTATTTGGTATTTATAGCTTGTATCTCAGAGACGAATAGGATTTTTTATCCAAGAAAAACAAAAAGTTCCCACGGGACTTTTCAAAAATCTAAATCCACGCGGACGACTTCACCAGATATCATATTCTCTGTAAATTATTAAACGATAGATAACAATGCAACTATTTTAAGTTTTTACGACTGTTCACCCTCAGATTCCGTGGTAGTGTACGTAATCAACACGTTTTGTATTCGTTGTAAAAAAATAGAATAGAGATAGGAATAACCGCTGTTGTCGTTTGAATTTAAATTTAGAATATCATAGTAGATACATTCATTGCTACCAAACGTCTAAAATAAACTAAGTTCGCCGACCAAGGCATTGTAAGTGGTCGAGTGATTCAGCTTCGTTCAAACGAGTATACAATCGCAGATATTCTATGTTCTTTTTTACACATTTTAATGGCCTCGCATCGCAATAGGCATTTTTTGCATTTACGTGCCTAATAATATAATGGGTAACATCTCAAATAAGAACAGTAAGAAGTACAGGAAAATAACATAAAACGTTTAAAATAATAACGATATGTAGCTTATGGTTTACTATTGAATACTTTTTTAGTCAATTAGGAATGAAGGAAGACATTTAGATTAGACAAGAAATACATTTAGATATAATTACACTAATCTAAAAGAGATGGTAGCCGAGTAGTTATGACGTCGATCTCTTATTCGATGGGTCCAAAGTTTGATCCCCGACATGCAACTCTAAGCAATTAAATAAGACTTGCTTTAAAGGCGTAGGAAATCATTGTGAGGAAACCTGCATGCTTGAGAGTTCTCGATAATGTTATCAAAGGTGTGTGCTGTCTGCCAATCCGGTCTTGGCCAGCGTGGTGGACTACGGCCATACCCTTATCATTCAGAGAGAGGACCCATGCTCAGTAGTGGGCCGCTTTTTAAGTTTCATCATCATCATCGACCTGATGCAACTTAAAACGCGTTCGACAGTTTATAAAACGCGCATATAAGCCTACCTAAGTAATAGGATTCTTCGCGGAACCGTACCAAAATGCTAAATAGCTTGATGATACGATATGCCGGTAATGGTGGTAAATGATGCAAACCCAAAGTATCGCATAAGAAACCTTACTCTCAAAATTCCCTGAATTTTCAGACCCTTAGGGCAAATAATTTTGCTACTTATTTCGGAATTTGGCAATGCCTTTTCCAACGCATAAAAAATAACAATCTTTGGACGTGTACGTACAAATAAGTTGCATAATAGCTTAGGTCGTTAGTGAAGATCGCTGACCCAAATCGTCAACGCCATTTTACGCCAAATTGCTGAGTGGCATACCTACTTCAATTCTACAGTAGTAGTAGGTATATATACCTATCTAGTATCTATAACAAAGTCACAAATCGCTGTTCGCTGTTCGTTCGTTGTTTGTGTATTCCCTTCTCTTACAACTCCTTAACTTCTTAGTAGATTTTGAGTTTCAACGCGGTTTCTACCATTTATATAATTTCACATATAAGCTTTATAATATGTTATTTGTAGTGGGTACATAACAGTTACCATATTCACAATAGCCCATACGTGTGAAGCCGGGGCGATTTAGCTAGTTTGTTAATGGTTTGAGCACGCCAGTAGTTTCGACATAGAAAACGGTTTCATATGACATTGCGTGTTAGCTGATGGTATGTAATTAGTTAGTCGGATCATAACATAATATGTATTATAATAAATACTTATATATAGTGTGTGCTAATTACAGTTACTGTTATGCTATGTATCTATTATATAATAATTTTAGCGTTTAAACTATCGTGAGTGATTTCCATTATATATAATATCTGTCCCGGCTTTACTCACGTGCTTAGTCGACGTAAGCCCGACTAGTTTCAAACCCATCCGGGGTCCTTTTTCGCGTCGCGAATTATTATATACCAAATTGTAATATTTTATATTTTATAGTGTTTTTACCTACACTTCAAGGAAATTTCTAAATAATTTTAAATACATATCAAAAATTGTATATCAAAATAAATATAAAATAATTGTAATAGTTTCACTGATGATTTGTTTACAATTAAGTATATCGTAACACGGTTCCTACCTATACCTATTATAGGAAGGTATACACATACATGCTATCTACTTATATTTATCTAAGCTAAGATTGATCAAAATTGGTTTATTGAAAATCGAGATAAAATTTCCGAATTTCATGCGGGTCCAGAAATTAGGTAGTAATAAATAAAACTTGTCATAAAAACTTACACCAACGGACCTTTTCGACCTAACAATAAATAAACCCGCAAGAAAATTCAACACTCAAGAAAATCCAACAACAAATTCCTCTTACGTAAGAAAGAGCTCAGCCTAAATTTTTTTTTTGATTTCTTCTTTTTTGAGTTGGTCTCTTTATCGTAAATTATTATGTATCCTGACAAAAACTCACTTCTTTGTTGGTGTGTGCCCGATTAGTCGTAGATCCGCCCGGGGTCCTTACTCCTTACCTTGAGTAGGAGGTATGGTATTTCTATTTCTTTTCGGTCGATTTAGAATTTAAACAACGATGATAACTTGTGAAATAACGAGTTAACGACTATATAATGACGCTCAGAGCGGTATGTGTCCTTAATGCATTTCACCCATTCACCTCTTAACATATTTTTGTTCTCTCTACACTTAGAGCTAGTTGATGCACGCGACTTCGCTGACGTGGTATTTTTATACATTTTCAGCTTTATTGTGGTACTTTGATATATTACTTGATTCTAGGATAGAGGAAAATGCATCTCTACTCCTTACTTATACGGTATGAGTTATCTATGTGCAAAATTTCGTCATAATCAATTCAGTAGTAGAACCGTGAATAGGAAACAGACACTCTTGCGCATTTATATTGTAGGTAAGGATTTATCGATAAACTAGCAGCAGCTTATTAAATAATTAATTTAAAATCATCTTATTAGTTATTATAATCGTGTTTGATAGTTACGTACCCGCTTTTTAGTGAGTTTTTACACGACAGTGCAACGCGAAGGTGTTATGACCTATATATACCGCTACTGGATTCTTGCAGACGTTTTTCCCCGAGTAGATAATATGTTATATATACTTATATAGCCATCCTTTCAACCCTAAGAAGCGGGTCACAAGTTTCTTAGGGGAAATAGGAGTTCAGAGCTTGGGACAGCTCCCACGGGACAAGCTGTAATGTGTATTGCGGGGGAGGCAGGTTGTTTACCTCATAGCTCTAAAGCCTCTCCACTTATTATGCTACTTGTATGCGTGTAAATGGGTAACACTATCACAGTAATGTTTCCTTGAAAAGCAAATTGTTATACTTAGAATAAAAAATCCAAATTTTAGCGCTTACACTATCGTGAGTGATTTCCATTATATACCTACCCGGCTTTAGTCGACATTCGACGGATGGGTTCGAAACTAGTCGGGCTAACGTCGACTAAACACGTGAGTAAAGCCAGGTGTGAGATAAATTCCAAATTGTCTCTTAGATGGAGTAAAAGTAAAAGCGGAATATGGCCAATATTCTTTAAAAAAATCCGATCACATGCGTTTATAAAAACAGTCTTGCACACGATTCCGACTTCCTTACCACCGTACAAGACATAACACTTTTTTTAATTTTTTGTCATATTATAACCACAAATTCTCGGGTTTCGGATTTTTGCCTCTACTAGTGCTAACCTGCCAAACATGGTTCTAGGTCAACGGGAAGTATCCTTTAGCAGAGATAATATATTAATATATTATAGTTTTGATTCCCTAGAATTCACAGACACGACATACAGACAACGGAGTGATCCTATATAGGTATCCTATTTTCCTCTAGAGATACGGAATCCTAAAAATTAGGTTTGTAGCATGCGGTCGGTACCTACCAAGCCTGTGTAATTAGAAATTGTTTATATCGAATACCTTGGCGAGACCTTTCAAGGTCGTTGCAACATGATTCAAACATGGCGCCAGTCACGACTCACGACTCTTTGACTGTAGCTTTTGTTCCACCATTACATAAATAGGTAATTAATTAGCTGTATAGGTAGAAGCTGTGGTAGCCTAGTGGTTAGGACGTCCGCCTTCCAATCGGAAGTCGAGGGTTCGATCCCGGGCACGCACCTCTAACTTTTCGGAGTTATGTGCGTTTTTAAGTAATTAAAATATCACTTGCTTTAACGGTGAAGGAAAACATCGTGAGGAAACCTGCATGCCTGAGAGTTCTCCATAATGTTCTCAAAGGTGTGTGAAGTCTGCCAATCCGCACGTGGCCAGCGTGGTAAGACTATGGCCAAAACCCTTCTCACTCTGAGAGGAGACCCGTGCTCTGTAGTGAGCCGGCTATGGGTTGATCATGATGATGATGATGATATGTAGGTATTATGTTATGTACAGTACGCGGCAGAAAGTAATGTACATCGACCATTAGAATGACATTT
Organism: Maniola hyperantus; assembly: GCF_902806685.2. Taxonomy (NCBI): domain Eukaryota; kingdom Metazoa; phylum Arthropoda; class Insecta; order Lepidoptera; family Nymphalidae; genus Maniola; species Maniola hyperantus. The sequence goes on along the minus strand of NC_048556.1, from coordinate 8,355,292 downwards.
CGGCTTTGTAGAGCGTTGTCTCTGTCACTCATACCTATATGACGTTTTGTCGGTCTCAATGACAGGGACAACGCTCTACAAATCTGCCATCTCCTTCTAAATGTCGATGTAATTACTTATTTAGCAAGTCATTTACAATAGAATTTATCATTATTTAATAGTTAATTACATATGTACCTAGTACTTACTCAATGCGATTATATTTGAAAAAGCAACCGCCGAGTTTATAGCTGGTTTTTCTCGGTAGAAACGGCATTCCGAACCAGTGGTTTGACGGTTCAAAAGCACTTGTACAAGTTTATTTGAATAAAAAAATATTCTAAGTAGGTATTGTATTCTATTCTACTGTGTCTAGATCCTAAGGTCTAGTGGTGTGAGGGTTTTTTTTTAAATATCCAGACGGCCAACAATTTCGCAAATTTTCATTATAGCGTTGGTAGGTACCCACTAGGTATACCCGATCTATTATGCTATCATTATCATCATCATCAACCCGTCAACCCATCGCCGGCTTACTACTGAATACTCTCAGAGTGAGAAGCGTTTAGCCATAGTCCACCACGCTAACCAAGTGCGGATTGGCAGACATTTGAGAACATTATGGAGGACTTTCAGGCATGTCATGTGAGGCTGTAAATTATATAACACGGACAAAGTCGCAGGCAAACGCAAGTTAGGTAGTTTTATAGATTTTATAATCCTAATTTCTAATTCTAACTGCACTGACTATAATAAACTCATAGAATTTTCTCCTCGTTCCAGGTTCCACGGACGTGGACATGCCGTCGTCGTTGCTGCACTCCATACAGAACCAGATGCAGAGCAAGGGCGGCTACGAGATGCCCTATGGTGTTAAGGTGAGAACACAAGCTAATTATGAGGTTTACGTTTCATCATCATCGTCTCAACTCTTCACCAGTCCACTCACCAGAATGGACTTCTCTCAGAATGAAAAGGGACAAAGCTACCTACCTAATTCCCCAGGCTGTTACCCAAATGCGGTTAGCAGACTTCAGCAGATTATGGAGAATTCTCAGGTATGAAAGTTTCCTCACGATGTTTTCCTTAAAACGCACGTACGGCGTACCTAACTCCGAACAGACTTACTCAGACACCTTTTACCCCGATAACCTCTACCTAACTTATTCTATGCGACATCGTACCGAAACGCTTAAATCGCTTGGTGGCATGGTTTTGCCTTTAGGGTGATAAGTAGCCATGGTTAAAGCCTCCCAGCAGACCAGACGAGAGATTGTAAATTGTAAACTTCTAAATTGCCTTTACCGGGAATTGAACCTGGGAGTGGTAGTTCCCACTTATAAGAAAGACCACTCACCTCTGCAGCAGCTAGGTTATTCAGCCTCTAGAGGGTCTGCACTTGATAGCCAGAGAGATGCGGATTCCAATCTCTCCGGTTTCGCAATTTGTGTTATAGGTACCTACGTAGATATGTATTTAAAGTTAGATACCTTATGTCTCTACTGAGTGGCCAAGTCAAACTTATACTTAACTCCCATGCAGCCCATGCAGCGTCGGCAACTAGATTTCATGTTCATTTTCATAATTTTTTTGTCTATATTCTTTTTCAGGTTTACTGAACAGATAGCGACGTTATCAGAGACACTAGTGACAAAAACAGAGTGAAAATGTTTTGAATATGATCTTGACATGTATTTATTAAAGAAGACTAGTAAGTTTAGTTTTAAGTTTTGTTGTGTACAGAGAGTTACTCTGGAGTCAGTTAAAAAACGTCCGACGTCAGTAAAATCTGAGTTACCTAAACGGCGCATGATGGACGCACAGAAAATTGTTTTATGTATGTTTTGTGTATGAAATGTATAATAGTGGTTTCTCACGGTCCGTCAAAGCATGGTCCTCAGAATTTTTAAGGGGCATATTTAAAACTTAGGCACGAGAACCTAGTTTATCTGCAACTTTCACGAATGTGGTCAAGTAGATATTTCTTACTAAAATGGCAGTGCGCAAAGACATACCTACCTATTAAATACTGAACGCGCTGCGGCTACTGCTTTCGCTGACCATAAGAAACCACCCTTAGATATCTAAGTCTTGCGAAAATGTTTTTAAGTTATCTAAATTAATGTTATGACTACCTGCGGTGCTTTATAAGTTAATGAAAATGTCTGAGAAAGTTTGTTAATGAAATGACATGTCCTAGCCTCTATGCTCTAGGATAACGGGATGGTTGGCCAATAAGACAGATTAGAACTTAGTATGGAGAGTGCCTTGCCTTGGCCTTGAAGAATCGGGGATTTCCCGTGGTATACATAATATATTGAGCTGTACGCTGCCTTTCTTCACGAGATTTTTGATTTTCACTAAGCAACGAGGAGCTTATAATAATATGAGCTATGAAAATGAAGCGATCCTAGTAAAAGTACATAGCCTTTCAAAAATCACATCTCTCGTGAAAAGCAGCCATAATATTATGAGTGCTAAGTGTTCTTACAGACGAGCAGTACTTTGTTGATGACAGGGTTTGATGCTGCCGTCATTGCGTGTCCTCGGCAGCCGCCAGCGCTTCGACGGCAGCCGTCGACACCGGACGACAGCAGCAGAAAAAATTTCAACAAAGACACTTTTCAAAAGTCGCTAGACAAGTGAAAAAAAAGTCATTCGCGTCTAAATTGGCAACACTGAACGACAGCCGCCAGCGTGTCTACGGCAGCCGCCTACACAGTCACTACTACACTACTACTACTGTAGTTACCCCTGTCGTAGACAACGTGCCGCTCGTCTGTAAGAACCTTAGTGTTCTATGCTAGTAAATTGTATGTTAGAGTCTAAAGAGATTAAAGATGTTCCTAACTTTAAAGGATAGCTTACACGGGCAATTGAAATTCCGCGATTCCAAGCAATTTAGCCAATTATGATGTCACGACCACATGAAGAAATTTACAGCAATACCAAACAACACCTGAACATTTTAGAACAGTTAAGCGACATAATTGCTCCAGAGTCCAGGTTGCTCCAGATCTATCCATACGTGTTGCCGAGCAACAATTGCTGAAAAAATTGCCCATGTAAGCGCACATGAAAGGTGTACCTAAATGATACGCTATAATACCTACATTATAAACTATTAGCTACATGTAAAATTAATGGACGGAAGTCGAAATACCAAATGATTCTTCTCATTAAACGTGTACTATACCTAGCTATTATCTATTATAGGATGTAAATTGTAAACTGTGTGTGTTTTTGTTAGTTGGACTATTCTCATGTTTAGAGTAAGATGTCTGTACTGTTATTATCCTAATATTGTTGAATATACAAAGTCTTCTTGCCCGAACCTTTTTGGGCATACGAATGACTGATATGCCAGCGGATTTACATGATACAGTGACACGATATGAGTAGATGATACATGCGAAATTCCTCGAGACCTATTTAAACCGATAGACGTCCACAGCTGGACATAGGTTTCTAGTAGGTAGTTCACACGTGACTCGTTTGATGTTATCTACCCTCCTAGTTCAACGCTGCGCTTTCCGGTGCGAGGTCGCCATTCCAGCACCTTGGGACCCCAACGTCTATCGGTTTTTCGAACTATGTGCCCTACCCGTTGCCAAAATTCTTTACCATAATTATTATTTTCTTTACTACCCTAAAACTTATGTAGTAGTTTGATCCACTACAGTACGATTTGTATTAGGCATCTAAGAGAGTAACTATTAACTAACTACCTATTCTAAAGGACTGACCTACCCAACATAATGCAATTTAGAGAACTATTTCTAACTATACCTAGTAAAAAAATGCTAAGTACTAGGTATACCTATTTATTTCATTATATGCTCCATATGGCTCCACTCCAACTCCACACTAAATGGCAGATGTAAGCACAAAAGTTTCACTACAGGCTCCTGAAGAAATTGCTTTCAAATAGCATTTATACCTACTCATACCGTGTCAATAAACATATAACGAAATAATAATACTTATGTGAATTTAGCCATAATTACCTAAGTCTAGTAGAGTTTTATATATTGTATATCTATTAAACCCCATTCCTACATGCCAATTAGCTATACTTAGCAAATCTGTTGAAATAATTTTGTCCTTTTATCGTTGAAACGACAAAGTTGTATGTAACTCCAATAAAACAAAATAGTTATTTATACATTGTAAAACAATTGTAATATTCTATTTGAAAAACATGGATTGTAGAAAGATATTCTTTTGTTTTATTAGCACAAAATACCTCGGAATACTTTGACTCTACCTAAGACAGAATCGTTGTTAGTACCAGATAGCGATATACATCATCATCATCATCACGATCAACCTATCGCCGGCTCACTACAGAGCACGGGTCTCCTCACAGAGTGAGAAGGGTTTTGGTCATAGTCTACCACGCTGGCCATGTGCGGATTGGTAGACTTCACACACTTTTGAGAATATTATGGAGAGCTGTCAAGCATGCAGGTTTCCTCACGATGTTTTCCTTCACCGTTAAGGCAAGTGTTATTTAATTAATTAAAAGTCCGAAAAGTTAGAGGTGCGTGCCCGGGATTGAACCCCCAACCTCCTATTAGAAAGCGGACGTCCTAACCACTAGAACACAGCTTAAACTGAAACTTAGGTCTGAGCAAAGTCAAAGTACATAATTCTATAGATCTCAGCCTAAAGTGGAGAGTGGCACTGGTTTAGCCCAAGTCCCAAGATCATGACTGAGGTCAAGATAGGGATTTACTAGATTCAAAGTCAAAGTCAAAACGTTTATTCAAAGTAGGTAAAAAAAATTACGCTTTTTGATAGTCGGTTTGCATTTGTAAGATGATGATATAGTGGTGATAATTTTTACGCGAACTTAAAACTAAAGCTACGAGGGTCCCAAACGCGTCCGTCTGAGAAGAGCCCACAACAAACTCAGCCGGGACATTCATTTGTTTGTAATAAAACAAATACTTGTTAACATTTTAAATTATTTTAGTGCTTCTACAATAATAAACATAAAAAATAAATGACGTACAAATAAACAGTTAATAAACACATTACAACTTACAAAATTTGAGACGGATTTCGTTACAAGGCAACACAAAAATTTATTAAGGTACATTCACACGTTGCAATCGATATTATTATTGATATTTAGTTTTTCTGTTATCTTTTCCTGTGCCTATGTTCAGATCGCGCCCCATTCGACTTTGACTTTTCTTTATATCTCGAGTCGTCTGCAAATTGAAACGAGGAAAAATTCCTATTTATGACGAAGAAACCCTTAGGTAAAACATTTAGGTATCTAAAGGTTTCTTCGTGGAATCCATATAATGCAAAACAAACTACATCAAAATCAAAACTATTTGCTATATACGTTTTGAGGAATGTCATCCTGCAACTGCGGGTCCAGCGAAAATCTTTTAAATGCTGCACAATCTTTCAACCTTAAGCTTGGGCTACGAAGCATTGCCGTAACCTTACAGGAGATAAGCGACTAATAGTTACCTCATCTCTATTCATATTATGCCGACAACGTCTGTCCCTGGGGTCCCTATTAGTATTTGTTTTTATTTTTATTTTGTTTATTTGAAAGTAATGAACAGCGTAAATACATAATTTATTATTTAAATTTAAATCTAGGTATAACAGAAGGCCAAAAGAGATTACTTGAAATTATAATTAAAACTATTTTAACAGAATACAACATAAAATTACAACAGTGTGTGTATGCTTGTGTGTGAGTGTGTGTATGCGTGTGTGAGTGTGTGTTATTTTCAGTAAGTGCTGTACAATCTGACGTCTCTCCTTTGAACTCGTATGGTGACGCGGCTATGCCGTAGCCTAATAGACAAACGACGAATAGTTACCTCGACTTCTATCCTTATGTCGACTTCTCTCCCTGGAGACTTGCGAGTCGGGCGAGGATCGCCTCCGTGGTTGCTGCACACTCTCGCCGGCCCACCACCACGCCGGTGGTACTGATGCGCGGGACCTCAGAGGAGACGAGGCATTGCCGTAACCAGGAGGCATTGGAGGCATCTGGGCGATAAAACAACAGGTATAAAATGAGTTTCAGGTAAGTAGTTTGCTTATAGGGTCTATGTAGACAATCTGCAGCAAATGCATTCATACTGCGTACCAGCACTTTAACTGCAGTTGAGATGCAGTTATGGTGCACTAAAACCGCATATAAACTGCAATTTTACAGTTAGCATGCAATGCAAATGCAGATCGCCTGCATATAGGTACCATTACAGAGGGAGACATAGTTTAATAGATAAAGATAGATAAAGCAAAAAAATTACATACCGGTGGATAATGATGCGGTAAGCGGTAAGGTGCGGCAGACAGCCCTTCACCCTCAGCACAAACCAGCGGGGGCGCCACTGGCGGCGGTCGCGTAGGGCTTTCCGATGTCGCCAACTGAAAACAATTAGGTTAGACAGCTTTTCAACTCAAGACAAGACAGCACGCTGGTGAAAAACAAGCTAGAATAACAACTAGAAAAGTAGCCCCAGTAGCTCATCGAACACAGGAGCGGACTGAATTTTGAAACGACGGCTGTTCAAACCTTGACCCGTTGCACTATTGTCGTACCTCCTAGCACAAACTTTACGCTTAGTTGGAGGAGAAAGGGGAATATTAATCTTGATTAACGTGGTATTCTTTTTTTTTAAAAAAAAGCTTGCTAGTCTTTGTATTCTGAATATGCAAACAAGCTATTGTGACCTGTAACAACACGTTGCTTAGTAACTCATATTAAATGGAATGTATACACAATGGTCACCTTTTGTTTGAGGCTGTTGAAATCGTTGCTCATGTCCCGGTACCGCTGCAGACACTCCTGCCACATGGTCGCCATCTCTGACATCTCCGACCGCTGCTTGTTTATCTCCTCCTGACATCAAATCATATTTATCTAATCATTTCATAAATAAGTAATAATTTCATTTCAAATATTCATTTCATTATAAATGCGACAGTATGTCTGTCTGTATGCTAGCTTTTCACTGCCCATCTGTTCAACCGTTTTTGACGAAATTAGATAGGTACAGAAATAGCTTGCATTACATAGAAGGATGGGGTGCATTATTAAAGGCTATTTTTGTTCCGGTAAGAGTTCCCACGCGATTTTTATAAAATATAATGCGGTTTTTGTTCGGAAAAGCAATTCTAAGCGAAAAGTAGAATACCATGAGCCTGGCATCAGTGTCGCCGACGTCTCTGGCAACAGTCTCGTACCGACGCATACACTCCCGCCACAAGCGAAGCTGCGCCGCCGCCGACTCTCGTGCGTTATTCGCTGTTTCCTGTAACAACGTGCAAGACACAATGTGACAGTATAGAGACACAATAGTCCGACGCCTTTGGGCCTTTCACGTCTTGCGGTGTGACGTCATGTCGTGAAATTCTACGACAACACATCAAGATCAACCCATCGCTGGCTCACTACAGACAGGACATAGGTCTCCTCTCAGAGTGAAACGGGTTTTGGCCATAGTCTATTTCAGACACCTTTGAAAACATTATGGAGAACTCTTGAGGCATGTAGTTGTAGGTATCCTCACGATGTTTTCCTTCACCTTTAAAGCAAGTGATATTTAACTAATTAAAACGCACGTAACACCGAAAAGTTAGAGGAGCCCGGGATCGAACCCCCGACCTCCGATTAGGAGGCGGACGTCCTAACCACTTGGCTGTCACAATCAGCAATTGCTATGGATCGGCATAACGCATCGTGGATGTTAATGAGAATTGAGGTGTCATTCTTGCGATGCGACGTCACACCGCAAGTTACCCACCTTTTATGAAAGGGCCCATTGATCTCGTGGTAAATGACGACCACGACGACGCATCCACGTAGGGCCCTAACTACGTATAACATAAGCCAGTTCGGGTCGCACCTTCGCTCGCACTTACCGTACGATTGCTCGGTCTAGATGGCTTCGTACAACCTCTGCATGTAATATAATATCCTTACTCTATGCTTTTGTTGAAGTCACTTGCATTTTTGTGATTTAGTAAGTAGGCCTATTTGAATCACAAAAACTTACGGGGAGTCATTGTGATTTCAATCGGCACTGAAACATTTCTAGTGCTTTAGAGCTCTTGAATAGAGTCTGTAAATATTTAATTAAGAACTAACATTAATATCTTTGTCTCGCCCTTGAGTTTGGGATATGTCTTTGAAGCACCGCATCAACTCTTTCCACAGCTTCATCATCTTGTCCATCGCCTCCCGCTGCTCAGATATTTCTTGCTATAAATTAAGAGCAAATATTAATAAAATAATACAACAAAATATACTAAGGAATTGTACGATAGTAATTAAAAATCGGCACTATAGTTATGACAAGTATATAATTTTGTAACAATAAGTGGCGCAGTCGGTAGGATCCTAAGTAAAACCGACTTTTTGGTCCCAGTGGTGTGCACTATTAATAATTATAATTCGGTGGGTCCGATTCACGGCTGCGTCAATTTGCGAAAAAAAAACTAAAAGTTATTGCCAAAAAATATGGGAATTGGTAAATACTGATGTTTCTAAAAAATGCTATGTAGGACCAAACCAAAAACTAAAAACCTTGGCCCTACATGTATTCTTTTTTTGAAATAGTAGTTTTTGTAAACCCTCACGTTTTTAGCAATAACTCAAATATATTTTTGCAGATATAACGGTTTAAGGGACGGCAGCATTATGGTGGCAGATTTTAGTCAGTTAGTTACGCTTGTTATCACCCTATTTTTTTATACCTATATTAAAACCAGTTCCAGTACGATACCACCGATTATGGGTTTTATGGTTTATAAATTGCCATACCTACCGCTTCCAGGTTAGGCACTTTAGGCTGCTATTCCACTTTAGGAACGCACCTTCAATATTAGGTCGCTGTCAAGCGACTTTATTGAATAGAATGACTTCAAACTGACCTTGACCACTTTCAAGCAGTTGCTTCTTCCACTCATGGTACTAGTTTCCCCATCTGCTACGCTGAGGCCCGAACCCCTTTCTCTTTCCGAGTATCTTTCCCTGTCTTTATAATCATCATCTCTTGATACTACAGACATTCTATCTCTTTCATTAATTCTATCGAATCGCTCTGGATTCCGCTTCGAACGACGATCTTTACTTGGCAAATTAGCAAAGTGCCTCTGTCGTTCTTTATCATCATAATATTTATCTCTATTACCTCTGTCGTAATATCTTCTATCTCTGTCATCTCTATCGTCCAAGGTTTTATCTCTCAGTCCATCGCTTCTAGATGTCCTGCGGTAATACGCGTCATCGTCGACATATCCTTCTCTGTGCATATCAAAGCTTCTACTAGTTTTCTGTTCGCATATACGTCTTTTGTCTTCATACTTTCGAAGATCCCTTCTGTCGTCATAATCTCTGTCAGCTCTTCGATCGGGTTCACGAGGCCTATAAAAACCGTTAATGCAACTTCTAGTAGCAGTTCTTTCTGGGGGATAATCACGATATCTTTCATCTTCGTGATTCCTGATGACGTTGACTTTGCTTGCATATCTTTGTTCTTTTTCATAAGAAGGGCGATAAACACATTTTTCTTTTCGATCATCGCGTGGAATTTCAACATGCTCACGGCTATGGAGTCTATCACGAAAGTTCTCATAACTGCGTATTTTCGATGGTGAATGTCGGTCTTTAGAATGGTCGCGACTTCTGAGGCGTACTGGTTGATGGTCTACGTCGAATGAATCTCGCCTTGACAGTACTTCACACTGTAAGGATTTATGGCTATGTGATCTCGGCTGAAATAAAACAAGAAGTAAGTTAACTTTTCTTCGATATTTCTGGCGGCTGAGAAGTTAGCCGTTAGAGGTACAGTACGGAAAGACAGTGACGGAAAATCTATTACTGCCCCAAAATAATTCTGTAATTTGTGACCAACTTCTCATAAGTTTGAATTTAACTGTACTTGGCAATGTTCTGAAGCATAAAGGAGCCAACAAATCGTAACACCGTAAAGTCAAAACCGCATTTAGCATCAACATCTATAAGTACATAAAACAAAAATGACATTCTTACAACTGGATCAACATCAGGATTACGTGCAGTCTTCTCATTCATCTGAGCACACAACTTTGCAAATGTTTCCAGCAGGGCTGCTTGGTCTATCGCGGGCCTTTCTTCTTTTGTGACCCTTTTACACACAATTTTTATTATTTAAAAAATTAATAAAAAAAAATCAAAGGTTTCTGCAGATACTGTAGAGCTCGCAATGGAAAACCGATGTATTGGATCGGTTTCAGAGGTTGGAAATGTGAAATAGACAAAGACTACGCAGTGTGACGTGCTCTTAATCGTACGCGCAATCATTGGAATAGACGTGCAAGACCGTCAGTCATGACCAAACGAGAAATAAGTACCTACTGTTGTTGATAGTTATTGAGAGGCCAAATAGCTATAAAGCCACATATTAGTGGTTGTGCCACCAGGGGGTGATACCGTCAGCCGTAACCAAAGGGACACCAGGTGAGATACCCTCCAGAGAGCCTTAGACATCTAGTTGTCCACCACCACCACCACCGCCACTGGTGTCCTCGTAAGACAGTGCCCTTACGCGTCTTTGTCCAAGCCTTACTTTTCGCATTCCCTGTGATCATCTCGATGTCTTCGATCATGTTTGTGGCTGTCTCTTGCGATAGATGCGTCTTGATTTCGAATTGTACGGATCTCCTCATGCCTTCGCGCGTGTCGGTGCCTATGGGGATAAAACAATATACGAATTACAACGCTAATGTTACCTACCTATCACAAAATCTAAAGAGTATGGTTTGGCAATTATAAGGGAACCGATAAACTGTAAAACAAACATGACTGCTAAACAAAGGTCCTACTTTAACTACGGACATACCAGCTGCGCGTCATGCGCAGGATGCTAGACGCGAAACAGGAACGTCCACGAGGCGAATTTGTACGTACAGCTACGTGACTGCCACTTGCGTAGGTGTGCGCTACTAAATATCGTGGAAGGCAACCGCTGAGCGGCTGACGTACCTACCCGCTTCGTAATCGCTTCGATCGCGCAGGTTTAGATGATACTTTGCAGTCACTACTAGTACTATAGACAGGTACCTACAAAAGGGGCTTACTTCTTTTTGTCCCTCTTTATGGCTTCCTCTAAAAATGCATAAATGAAGGAGTCTTGATCTTGGGGAATAGATTCGATAGCATCTTCACAGCCCTGCCAAAAATAAAATATAAGAATCCATTTAAAAATATGTACGTATGTAAGTGCTAACATAGTTTCATAAGTATTGTACTTTTAGTAACAAAATATGGGCCTCTGTTGCCTGAGTAAGTATTTATTTAATTCAAAGTTGATAAATACCTGTGCAGCTGGTGAAATAGAGCGAGGTGTTGATACAAGACCGGCTTTGAGAGCCAGGGATATGCCTTCTCTCCTGCAATTTGTTACAACCATTATTTTCGGGAAATACGTAGAAATATATTGCTTTACTTTTGTTATTAGGTAAGTAGGTACTACCAAACCAAAAACCTCAAACCCCTTCGAGATCCAAATTTTTTGGAGTCTCTTCACTGATCCATCATAGAGTAGGTACCCACCAATTATTAAAATAAGTTCTTGATAAGTAGGTATAATTCTAATAGGATTGCTAATGTGACGACGCAACGACGAAAAACTTTAGATTTTTTGGGGATCATTAATTTGACATATCAATAAGCAGATAAAGATACGTGGTACACCTAATGACGTATCCATTTAGATAAGTATAGTAGGCAACAGGTCGAGATGGCAATCAGGGAGGGAACGCTCCGCACACCCGCCCAGCCCCCGCCCTAACCCGGAACGGCTGAGCTCGGGTGTCCGAGGCATCCCCCCAACTCATACCCCCGATGACCATCTCGACCTGTCGCAGACTATAGGTTGTTAGTATATTATTGAATTACATACGCAATGCGTCGGTTTCGGCGAGGCGATCGGGAAGAACGGTGCACATCGGCAGGTGATCGCGGCATCGATGGACTGCTGTCCCTTTCTCTGTGGATAAGCAGATTAGGCTCAGGTTTTAGGCTGAGATCTATAGAGCGCACTTTGACTTAACTCAGACTTAAGATTGAGTTCAAAAGAGACAGGTTTATGTGAGACTATAGCTCTGTCTCGTTTTAACTCTGTCTTAAGTCTAAGCTAAGCCAGAGTGCGCTCTATAGATATCACTCTTAGAGTCGACGGTAGGTACGCATCTACAGTATATTGACTGGGAGGGCATATAGTTCGAAGAACCGATAGACGTTGGGGATCTCAAGGATGCTGGAATAGGGACCGAAAAGCGCAGCGTTAGCAATACGACGAGAGTCGCAAGCAGACGCTGGATCCCAGGCCAAGATCGCGCGTGGAAGTCCCTACAAGAGACCTATGTCGAGCAGTGGACGTTTCATTCCTCAGCGGTGAACAGACCTCAAAAGCAAAGCAAACCGCTCCTCGTTCTTACCGTGGGTAAGACTTCGCCCGTCTCTATTCGGGGGTCCGGTGTTCGATCCAGGACAAGCACTTATCGTGCTTATCTGTGAAGAAAAACATCGCGAGGAAACCTACATACCTACTTACTTCTTACCTAACCTGAGAGTTTTCCATAATGTTCTCAAAGGTGTGATAAGTCTGCCAATCACCACGGCACTTGGACAGCGTGTCCACTCGATGGCCTCAACTCTTCTCATTCTGAGAGATCTGTGCTTAGTAGTGAGCCGGAAATGGGTGATAATGATGATAAGTATATTTTTACAACATCTACTAAACCATTTAAAGTAGGTAAATTCTTAGGTAGGTATTTGAATAACCTTTTGGTATTATCTTGAACGCAGTCGCCGTCTGTAGCCGGTGGGAGATCTTGCAGGCTTGCCTTGGCAGACGATGCCCGACGCCCGTTCCCTTGGCAAACCTGAAGTTATTTCATAAAATTGTAATCCGAGTAGGTAACTACTTACCTACAATTTCCAATAATTACCTATAAATTCGCGACAGGTCGACATAGTATAGTGTGTGGGGCGACACACTCCCCGGGCTAACCCAGTGCGGGGCGTCCCCCCGCCTCATACCCCTACTGCCATGTCAACCTGTCGCGAACTAGATGTGCGTACCAACACCACCACCGCATTTGCGCACTTGATTTTTTAACTAGATTTCAGGTTTTCTAGTAGGTTTCACAGGGCCTGCGACTTCAGGTTTTTAAAAATTCTTAGGTTACTCTAATTTTACGGAATAAAAGCCAGCGTTCGTCTCTGGATTGTTAACTTTCTTTGTAGGTTCGTATCTCCTATCTACCCTACAATGCAGATATTTGGCAACAACTTGGCAAAAAAATATCAATGCAGAAATTGAGGAGAACCGACACACTTCTTTTGCTAAGTTATTACAAACCTACCTACATTTCGAGTGTCAACTGACAAATTAGCAACCACAACTTGTACTTACATCCTGACCCCTGACTACTACCATCGATGTATATACCTATTAAATACTTATAACCTGAAACTTACACCGTTAGATTCGTCCGTAGCTAGAGAGTTACTGTCGTCATTTCCTTCGCGCTTCTTCCTGGTCCGTTTGCGTTTAGCTGCCTCGAAAACTTTAAATAATTTCTTACTATCGCTCGGCTTACACTCCATCGGATATCCTCGAATGGGTCTCTGAACATCTGAATTACTTAAACTATTACCATTCTTAGCACTTGTTAAGTATTATATTTAATATCGATTAAAAGTTAAACATTAAATTCGGAATTTATACAAAATTGTTATCCAAATAAACACGGACAGAAGTGAATTTGACACAGTGACGGAATAATTGAAAATGGAATTCTAGTGACGTTCTGGCAGTGACAGTTCTTGTATGCCAGACTCATGTTTGAATATGCTAAAGAGGTCGTTGGAGGATACCGTATGGAGACCGCGTACTTGAGCGCGTACTATAGGTACTCTATCCACTGAGAGAAGTACCGGTATCTACTTTTGATTTGAGCTAAAGCTGAAATCTATAGCAGACTTTTTATTTATTTATTTATTATAGAGCGTAGGTACTTTGATTTTGCTCAGACTTAAAATAGGATAGATTTATGTCTCTAACAAGCAGTCTTTTTATTAGATATAAGTTACCCCTTGACTGCAATCTCACCTGGTGGTAAGTGATGATGCAATCTAAGATAGAAGCGGGCTAACCTGGAAGGGGTTTGGTTTTTTATTAAACTTATACCTACCCCTTCTATTTCTACACGGTATCGTAGCGGAACGTCAAATCGCTTGGCGGCACGGCTTTGCTGGTAGAGTGGTAACTAGCCACGGCCGAAGCCTACCACCAGACCAGACTGGTAGAAATAGGCTACTTGACACTTTTTTTAAGTTGGTCTTAAATGGTTAATATTTGTCCTATTATATCAAAAAAATTAACACTATATTTTTTTGCGCCCTAATAACCGTAAAACTTTAATTTAAAAATATATTTTTCTTAGACAGGTGAAAACACTGGTCGGCCATGTTTGGCCGATAGATTATCTGTGCTCTGACGTCATGCATTTGTAAACAACAGCATAACCGCCCAAAGTTTAATAAACATGACTTCTATACTAGTTTACATGAAAAATATAGTAATTATCGTAATTGTATCATCCGAGAAAGTAAAAAACGCATCGATAAAGACCACAGAAAAGTTGTGGATTAGAGTGCCCAGTGAAATAAATATACGTAACACGCAAAGACTTGCTTAAAGGGATCCTATATGACTAACGACTTCAACCCAAATTTATTTTTGCAAAGATCACTTTGTTGTAAGTCTTACTTAATAACTTATTCAATTTATAAAGAGAAAACGATATTTTTTTACGTTTACTATGAGTTTTTAGAAATATATAAAAACTAGCTTATGCACGTGACTTCGCCCGCGTGGACTTCATAAATTTCAAACCTCCATTTAACCCACTCAGGGGTGGAATTTCAAAAAATCCTTTCCTAGTGGATACCTTCTCTTTACCTACAAAGAACACACCCACCAAATTTCATGTATCTAGGACCAGCTGTTTAGGCTGTGCGTTGATATATAAGTTAGTCAGGACTCTAAATTTTATATATATGGATACTACGTTGAGTCCCCGCGTGACATAGGGATGACATTTCTTTGTTTACATATTTAATGACGTCACATCATGGCTGACAGCGTTTTCTGCGTTTCAAATAAAAATAAAAACTGTATTTTTTAAATTGGATTTATATATCCATCCTGCGTTTTTAATAATTGTTATTGATATATTTCGTTGTCTTAAGCAAAATACTATAATAAATAATCATTTATTGGACGAAATTAGATATGAGTCAAGTAGCCTATTATGAAATTCCAAGCCCCTGCCCGGAATCGATCCCGGGACCTCACACGAACAAGACCACAGCGCTTACAGCAGCGCCAGGGAGGTCGTAAAATAAATCGTAGGGAGGTCGTGTCTCTTTTTAACTTTAAAAGTAAAGTCAAAATACGCTCTATAGATCTAAGCCCAAGGGTGACCAATCAACATTGAGCTATGCTGCGCTGTGCTGTGCTCAGCTAACCTAACTTTCTGGTGCTATGTTGTTTCTACAAACATTGAGCTGCGCTACGCGGCGTGCTGTGTGACTGACAGCGCGACATGCATGCGCAGAAGTGCAAACGAGACGAGATGGCGATCAACCCGATATCGAGCGAGCCAGCACGTATCACTGGGTGACACATACACAGCATAGTCCTACAAAAGGCAGCGCAGCAATTTTTTTGTATCTTCATTATAGAGCATAGCACAGCACAGCGCAACATAGCTCAGTGTTGATTGGTCTACCTAAGTGTTACCTAAGAGCTCACATTATAAAGTTATTGTATCAATAGTCAATACACCTAACTGGTTTATCGATATAGTATAAGATACGCCAAACTTTTTGAATTTTACGTGGCGAGTAATGCCGCATTAGCATTACGATCGACTTATTGGTAGCCAATCGAAGCGAATATCTAAAATTATACATATTATAGCCTGTTGACAGGTCTCCAGTAAAATCGCGAAAATGCGTGTTGCGAATTTGTGCTTTCTACGAAGGGCATATAGGTCACTAGCGGATGCCTGCGACTTGGATCCGTCCGCGTCCGCGTGGATTTTCGATTTTCAAAATACCCCGGGAACTCGTTTGATTTTCCGGGATAAAAAGTAGCCTATGTGTTAATTCTGGGTTCATTTCTACTACATTCTACATTCTAAATTTCAGCCAAATCTTACGCAAAACAGCGCAGTAGTTTTTGCGTGAAACAGTAACAAACATACACACAAACTTTCGCCTTTATAATATTAGGGTGATTAACAAAATTATAATAATTGGCTTGCTGCGAATGTGGCTAAATCGATTCGATTTTTTAAAAAAACCAGCCGGTATTTTTTGTCAGGAATTCGAGAAGTTTAGCATCAATTAAACTACCAAGGCACCAAGTAGCTATATGTATTAGATTTATAATCGTCCTACTGACTTGTGTTCAGCTTTTCCGGTATCGTAGTTATCAGAAGAAGCATCCAAGACCTGAGTCAATTTAGAACAACAGAACACGGTCAAAATAATTTGTTTCTTTCCCTACAACTGGCTTCTGACTTTGAAGTATTGCAGTATATTTTTGGACTACTTTGATAATTTAGTTAAAAACAAGTAAAACAAGTACAAGTATTTTTTATCTCGTAAAATTTAGAAACAAACATACGTACATATTAAGAACGATCACTGTACAAAAATAAATGCAATTTAAAAAAAATAAAAAAAGGTTCGCAAATTACAAAATTGTAATTTTATTTGGCTAAGTATAATTGTTAATTTCTAATATTGACAAAAATATGGATACCCATATTTGGTATTTTTTCTATTTACAGAATGTGTCTAAATGTAAAATATTTCAAAACAAAAAATCTCAATTTGGTGAATCGGAGTCAGGTATGGAATTTAAAAATGCCAATTAGAAAAAAAATTATGAAATCAGATTCAATTTCAATATATTATAGATTATTGTAATAATTCACATTAAACTTAATTAAACTTATAGCCCACATAAGCTCCTCACTCGTCACTAGGTATAAAATCTCCATCATAAAACCAATAAACAGATTCAAGTCCCATTTTATTATAAAAATCAAAATTACGAGTTATAATACATCTGTTTCACCAATCGAACAATAGAAATCGATTATAGCACATCGACACTCTCGTATGAACTGTACGAACCGTCGTGGACATAAATAAGGAACTTGGGCGCGGGCCGCTCACTATGTACACGCGCTCAGTCTCAGGCCCGCCGCCCGCGTCACTGCGGCTCGCTCGGCGCCTGGCTGCAGTGCCACAGCACGTCCGCCAGCTCGTGCGCCACCTTCTGGTCCAGGATCTGCGACATCACCAGCGACAGCAGGCGCCGCTCGTGGCGCCGCAGCAGCGGCCGGTTCTCGGCGCGCTCCGCCAGGCGCAGCAGCGTGGCGGCCGCGCGCCGCAGCATATCCAGCGACGTGCCCATCGCGTCGGGGTTGTCGCGCAGCGCCGCCACGCCGTGCTGGTTGGCCACGCCCAACGCCGTCTGCTCTGCGCGCTCGATGAACGCCACCAGCTGCGCCACAGCCGGCGCGTGCAGCGCCACCGCGCGCGCCGCCGCGCCGCCCGCGCCCGCCAGGTAGTGCAGCAGGTTGACGGCGAACTCGCGCACCACGGGCCGCTCGGGCCGGCACAGGTCGCGCGCCAGCCCCGCGCACAGCGCCGCCAGCCGCCCGCGCGGCGGCGTGGCCAGCACCAGGTCCACGTTGGCGTCCGTCACGCACAGCTTGCACAGCGCCTCTAGCGCCAGGCGGCGAGGCGACAGCGGCGACGCCGCGCTCGCGCCCGGCGGCGCGTCGCCCGCCACGGCAGCAGGACACACGCTCCAGTGCAGCAGCCCGTCCAGCAGCGGCCGCGCCACGGCCTCGGGTTGCGAGCCCAGCTCCACGGCACCCGCGATGTTGGCGCAGCTCACCAACGCGTCCTCGCGTAGCGCCGCCAGCGCGTCCCACCACCACTCGGCCGCGCCACGCAGGCTGGAGCAGCACGCGTCCGCATCGCCTTCGTCGCGCGCCGCGCGCTCATAGGCGCGTGCGCGAGCGGCACGCGGCGCGTGCTCGTGGTGCAGCAGCAGCAGCTTGCCGGCCAGCGCCAGGAAGGCGCCCGAGCGCGCGAACTCCGCCTCGTTGCCGGGCACGAATGTGAGGCCGCGCAGGATGTTGGAAAGCGCCACGCAGCGCTTGGCGAGCGCGTCGCGCGTCTCGCCCACGAGGTTGAGGCTGGGCTCGTCGCGCGTGTAGCACTCATCCTCGTAGTCCTCGAGACGGCGCCGCTTGAGCACGCCGGCGGGGTCGCGCACCTGCAGCGCGGGCCGGCGCTCGGGCTCCAACTCCATGGGCTCGTTGTCCAGGTTGTCGCCGGGCGTGGCGGGCGCGGCGGGCGTGGCAGGCGTGGCAGGCGTAGCGGGCGCGGCGGGTGCTGGCGTGGCGGGCGGCTCGCGCACCGCACCGGGCAGCACGCGCGCGAAGGGCAGGTGCACGAGCTCACCGCGCGGCGGAGGGATGACGTGCGCGGCCGAGTCGCCGCTGAGTTGCCAGGGCTCCGTCACGTCGTCAACGTCACGGTCGGGCTCGTCGTCGCTGGGCGCGAACAGCTCGTCGTCGGGGCGCGACGCCAGCGTGACGGGCAGGCGCCGCCGCGACTCCAGCGTGAAGTTCTCGCCGGACAACAGGGGCACGCGGTCGCCGGGGTCGGGCGGCTCCACTCTTCGTTTCGCTTTCGCGACGGGCTCGGGGCTGGAGGGCGGCGCGTACCAGGGCTCGCTCTCGGTGGCGGGTGCGTCGAACACGTCACTGAGGCTCTTCTGGAAGTGTTCCAGCAGGAGGTCGAGCAGGCCCGGCATGTGTTGCAGGCCGAAGTATCCTATGCAGTTGTCATCGAACAGGAGTATGTTCAGGATGTCGAGCGCCCAGCAGGTCTCGGCCAGGAGGCCCGACTTGAGCGCCATCATTATCCGCCACGCGTCGACGGGTGCCACGTCTGCTTTCGTCAGTCGTCTTCGCTTTTCAGTGGCGGGAACGGTAGCTTCTACGCAGTCCGGAGGAAACGTTAACTCTCTTTTGATCTGACCCACGCCTGCCGTCGTACCCTGTCGGAAAAAGTATCAAATTAAGCCCAAAATTGCTCCTAGCTCATAAATAACGAATGGAATAGCAAAGAAAAAAGTCTGTACAATGACTTTCAGACCACACAGGCAAATTACATAAGATTAACCCAACTCGGTCCAAAGAATTGAAAGGGCAGATGTACAGTAGATTTGTTGTGAATTGTAACTTACCGGCGGGTGGTAGGGCTGGTGCGGGTGCGGCTGCGGCCAGGGCGGCGCGTGGTGCAGCGGCGCGTGCGGTAGCGGCGCGGGCGGGCGCCAGGCGGGCGCGGGCGCGGCGCGCGGGAAGGCGCCGCCCCACGCGCCGCCCGCGAACCGGGTGGGCGCGCCGCCCGCCGCGCTTGCGTTGGGGGGGAACCCGCCCTCCGCCTTCGCGAAGTCAGGGTGCCGCCGAGGGACGCCCGCCGCCGCCGCGTTGGCTGCCCCGGCTCCCGCGCCTCCCTTCACGTCGTATTGTGCGTGTTATGTATATGCATATCATTTATACCAATGGCATCCGTTGCTCTCCTAAAGTTTCGACCACCTTACTCGCTAATTAGGAAGTTTAAAGGCCTTATTTATTTCTCCAAAACAATTGAAATGTTTATTTACATATTTAAGTAAAATTAAACTCGTTGATGTAAACCAAAACTTATTGCAACAAGAAACAAAAATATGTAAAATACTATTACAGAAATTTCAAAGTAATGCTTTGATTTAGAATTTAACCTTTAGGAGAGCAAACATTTCAAAATAAATTGCAATGGATATACAAAAAGTTGGAAGTATATTATTTATTTGTTAGGAACCAAATTTTACAGAACGGGTCAATCTGTACAACTTCAAATATAATCATACTTCCAACATCCTTGTTTGAACAACTTGATTACACTAGCCATGAGCCCTCTATGCGTCCATTAATGATTTTATCGACAAATGGATAGGACAGATCTCAATAAGCCTGTTAAGCCCATGATCCATTGCATGACTTTTACCTAATGTATTTGTATTTGAAAGATAATGCGCCAAGCGCAAAATTTATACTTATATATTTATGTAAATTTTCTTGAGCCGGGGACAAAATTGTTCCAGCCAAAATAATCAAAAGTACACAAAAGGGTGGTGTTTTTCGTTGTCATGACAGTGGTGATCATCATGGTACCTAAGAATTTCCACAAGGTTTATTATATTACTTTAGCTGCAATATTGTCAATGCCATCAATATTACTTCGATATGGGATCACATAATGCGTGATGACAGTATAACTATTGATATTTTTCGATGACATTTCAGAACGATACAACAAAATATGCTATGGATCAGAAGCTTAAAGTTAATGGATTATTAGAATCGACTCGTCGAGATACGTCCGGCTCCACCGCACTGTACAAAGCTACGACGACGTAGTTCCACTTACAGCTAAGCTTACATGATAACTGTGAAATGTTGACTTACTATACCAACAAGACTACTAATCGCTAAGAAAACCTCATCAGTAGGGAGAAACGCGTTATCGGATAGCAAAAACAAATTCACTGAAACTTAAATATTTTTTCGTTACAGTAAAGTTCAATTTCAATTTGGCATGAAATACCAACACATCAAACTTTAGAAAGAGATTTTTGCTTCGTAGAGCATCGTCTATGTGACGTCTCGTCGGTTTCAACGACAGGGACATCGCTCTACACTCATCATCTTTCTAAAGTTCGATGTGCCGGGAAGCTTTACAGAATGAACGAAAAAGTGCTTGAGCCCTAATTGTCTCAAACACTTTTGGAGCGCGATTGTGGGTCTTGCCGGTAAAGTAAGTCAACGCTGTGAATGCATGCAAATGAATCAGTGACATATTCATCACGTAAAGCCACCACCACACACTCTAAACCTTAACTTCCATGTTTTTTTGTTTTTGGTTAAATTTTGAAAGAGTCGGGTTGTTTTTGTGTTCCGTTGCGGCGCTGCGGCCGACAAACGGATAGCCAATTAATCACACCGCAAGCCAAAATTTAGTTAAAACTAAAACTGAAGAAAAATTAACAGTGACAGCTTGAAATTTCGTTAAGCGAGTGGTATTATTCGTATAAATTAAATGAAGCCAAAACCACGGATGAGTTTGCTCCCCGCTCCGTGACATCTGTAGTCCACGACACAATCATAGGCGTGCATTAGACGATAGGTCTTGTTGCCACAGTCACTGTTGTGACTGACGGATGGCCTAGGTACCATTTAACACAAAATCAATAATCAATCTATTCGTAATCTATACATAAGTTACTTAGCAAAGTGGTTATTTGACAGAAAAAACATACATTTTTTGACAAATAACACTGTTGCTAAGTAATTTATCGATAGATTACAGACAGATTGATTAATAATTTCGACTGTAAATGTAAAATCGTAAACTGATTTTGCATGAATCTGGATAATAATTCTCTGCTCCATCCCTCATAATTGACGGAACTGACTGATACAGAACCACTGAAATGGACTTATATAGTTTGCTGGAAGAGGTGTGTCAGAAAAAATGAGTTATTTTTTGTACCGATTCGAAGCGCTTCATCGAGCTTACTAGGAATTAAAATTGGATTGTGTCAAATGGTAAGACATGTTGACACTAACTTTTAGTTCCGAGTATGCTCACACGACACTCACTGCTGCTATTAGCGCCAAAATGACGAAATTAAATCGCTTCAAAAACAGGTCGGCAATCGCAAGTCCAGCGTATTTGAATTATTAGAGGTCAGTGTACAGAACCTATCGTCCAATCGGCGCCATACACATTGTGAGAAGCAGTACAGACGACGAAAGAACACCACATCATAATTGGGTTTTATATACAGAGACGTCGGTGGTAACGAGTGTTGTAGAATGACGCTAACTTTACTGCGATCGAGTGATGCCTGGTGTATAATGTACTATATTATGATAAAACAAGTGAATATATTAATTTTCTAAAAGTGCACAAAAAAAAATTGTACCTACTATAGTATGTAAAAAGTACTATAAAGCTAGTAGAACCAGGTGCGGACAACGTAAAATGAATTCAAAAATTGTTTTGCAACAATTTTTTTATTTTAAGTTACTAAATAAAATTTTTAGGATCAGTGCTATCCCAACGTATAACTTTATACTGACTGGAGATCCTTTTGGAAACAACTCACAAGTCACAGATCTATTAAATGTTTTTTTTCTAAATACCGTTAAATTTTTCACGTACAGCGGAAGACTATGTCTAACCGCGAAAAAGAACCCAGGACTGAAGAAATTACATTTTGCACAGACATAGTTGGCATCCTGGAAACATGAACGTGCATGAACTAAGGTTAAATTACTATTATCCTGGATAGTCAAATTTCCATGGAAATCATTAAAATTAAATCCCCGAGGATGACATCACGGGAATCGGCTATTAATAAATTATTTGCGAATGCTAAAAATAATGTCTGAAAAGTGTGGGGGGTTGGGGAGAGTGCCCAATTATGATGAGTGGTGTGGTGAGCGGGGTCGGGCGACTGTCGGTGTGCGAGCATGAGCCGAAGGGCGACGCCAATATGGGAAGCGGTGTTGAGTGCGTGGTACAAACGGGGCGTCCGTACGTAGGGGCGGACGGGCGACGGCAGCGGCGCGACCAGTTGCCGCGCGAGCTGCGACCCCATAATGCCCGCGCCGGCCGCGGCACCCATCTACGCACAACACACGCGTCAGGCGACGGTCGTCGCGGAACCGACGCGCTATATGCGCGCTCACTTAACTCTATATGTACCTACTATACACTAACCGATCACTTGGATAACGGTGCAAACAAACTACTGTGTTATTAGATCGCAACGCACGTTGTTACGACGTCGAATTTCGATCGATCACGCGCCATTTTAACTCTATGGGTCAACTGTCATGTCAAGAGTACAATTCACTTTTAAAATAATGTCTAAAATCGTACTTTTACCCACACATTAAGTTAAAATGGCGCGTGAGAAGTCTTTTTTACGCATTATAATATACTGTTTCACTGTGACAGGTCATGAGGTATGGGCACGGATTGCGGGCCGGCCCTGTTCACGACACGTCAACAATCTACAACATCAACTGTAGTTTGTTTGCACCTGAACAGCTCTTGACAAGAGCATAAACTACGTCATAATTTTAAAAAATAGAAGTTACACAATATCAGGGACACAAATATGTGAATTTTTATTGCTTTTAATATTTGTTTTAAATAAAACTTCACAAGAGTACTACAATCAAACTTTTCGCAGCGTATCAATTAATATGTAACATACTTTGAAATAAACAATAAGTTTTTTTTATTTCATCAAACTATAATATCTTTTCAAAATTTTAAAAGACACACTATAATTCAACAAGACACAAAATCAAAGATCGACATAAACAATAACAAATTATCCTTACATGCTCATCATCATGCAAGAACTAAGTAATTATAACTACCAATTAACATCATAAATTATCAATTAACAATGACAATTTTACGTATAATTTATCAAATTCTAAAGCGTATTTTACGGTTTTAATCTACTAAAACATTTACATTATTTTGATCCACGGTATTCACTTTTTAATGAAAGCGGACAAACTTTATAAACAAAATTATTGAATCGGTGGTTTATATTTATTTAACCGCAACAAGTTTTAATTATGTTACGATTGCAATTTGCAATTAAGTATTTTATTATGTCAATTGTCAAGGTTTTGTCGTCGCCGCGTAATTATTGCGGAAATATGTGCGATACTTTAAAAATTCTTTGACTTTTAAGTACCTAATACGGATACCAGTCTCTAAAATTTACTCTGTAACAAACTGTAAAGTGCGCTTGGCCATTTGCTCGTTCTACACTCGAGCGGTAATAGCGACCGTAAATTTTGGCCGCGATTTAAGCTTGGTTTCTGCGCGGAAAAAATGTCTGTTTCTGCGCAAGTATAGAGCGGGCAATGTAAACAACGTACGAAATATCAATGGACCGTTTAAAGTAATCGCATATACGAGGACAAGAGATAGTCACCTCGTGTGGCTGCTGCGGCGGATGCGGCGGGTGCGGAGAATGCGGCGGGTGGGGCGGGTGCGGGGGCGCGTGCGGCGGGTGCGGGTGCGGGTGGTGTGGGTGCGGCGCGCGGTAGTAGTCGGGGTAGGGCTGCGCGGGCGAGGCGGGCGGCGCGGGTGCGGCGGCGGGGGATTGCGCGCCGCCAGGAGGCGCGGGGGGTGCGCCCGCGCGGTAGCCCCCGTAGCCCCCGTACCGGTACTCGCCGCCCGACGCGTAACCCCTGTAATTATACAAAACAAATTTGAAACCCCAAAATTCTAAATGGTCACTTAACAGAAAAATGGTCTATGACCTCTTTATGTGGATAAACGGGGTACCAAAAACTCTTTGAAGGGACCAATAATTACTTAATTGTCGTTCAAAAAATGACATAAGATAATAAATGACATAGTTCAATATTAAGTAACAATGCAACTAACCGATCTCCTTCAGGGCCGTAGGGCGGATACACCGGCCTATTCGCGGGGTAGGAAGGACCGTATTCATACCCGTAACCTTGCTGGTAACCTGTAACGCAACCAAAATGTTCATGTTACCAAAATAGAACGAACAAACGGCATTAACTCAAAAATACGAGTACATGCATTAAATTAGGGCTAGTGGATGTGTCAAATGCGATTTTTTTCTTAATTTGGTTTTTGATTTAAAATGCAATGTTTCCAATAACCCCAATTATTTTTATTGTAAGCTTCAAAATTAGCAATGTACAGCCATACGCCTCAGAAGCGACTTTTTATTTGAAATTTACGAAACTAAAATTTCCACTAGGTAAAGTGTAAGCAATGAGGTAGAATATTGTAAGCATTCAACTTAAATTCTTAAGAACTGCCGCATCGGTGTTTTAGGTGAAGTAAGATTATGAAATTTACAATAAGTATTACTGAGAAAAACACTTGATTGTGAGATTAAACCTAAACCCCAGTATGTAGAAAATTGGCATGATATTTACAAAGTTCTAAAGTACCTAAAGCAAATACTAAAACTAGGTACAGAGATATTGAAAATCTGTTAAAGTCTAATTTAGCAACTGCAACTAGTAACAATTCTTAGAAGAAAATTACTGATCAATATGCCAATGAAAACATTATTAGTTTTTTTTCTAAATGAAATCAAAACGTGACTATTGACTTCGTGACATACTGGATGAACCCTCAAAATCTATAATTGATAAGTTAATTGCCAAAGAAATATTTGGTGTCAGGTAAAAAGAGGTCTGGGTAACAATAGAAAGGATGGGTATGCGCATAGGTACTCTTCTTTTGTACGCGGGAAACGACAGGTTGACTGAGAAACCAATTGCACGGCTATATTGTTATGTACAATGACACCCTCGCCACCTCGCCTTTTTTCATTTCAACAAATAGATCGATAAATCGCCCACTGCACAGAATCATAATCAATGCTCTTTTTTCCTGACGCCAACTGAACTGATGTCAATTAGCAAAAAGATTTTGTTGGGTCCTCAGTCGCCATTTTCTAGAGAACAGGACGCACTGACACCGTAGAATGAGAGTTATGTTGTTTAAGAGTTGTAAATTTGGAGTTTTCTCCATACAAACGGAGTTTCATTCTTGAATACTGAGCAATCAAATTCAATGTACTTTTGTATACACGTTCTACAAATTAAACTCTCTGCCTGGTTTGTCAGATTTGTCATACAGTCGCTTTAGATGTGACACCTCGTAACTGCAAAAATACGCTGCAATATTACTGCAATTACGATGACCTCTAAAGCGAATATAAGACAAATCTGAAGAACCAGGCACAGACTTTGATTTGTAGAACGTATCAACAAAAGTCCATTGAGTTTAATTGCTTAACATTCAAGAATCAAATTCCTTTTGTACGATTAACGCTACAAATACACTCCTCTAAAGGGTTATGTAGTATGTAGTGGTAGTGGGGCAAGCGTGGTGAGTACCTGGGGGTCGCCTGGGCCCCGGCGGCTCGTCGAACGGGTTGGAGGCGGCGAGGTTGTCGCCGCCCGGCCCGCCGCCTACAACCACACGGTTATAGGTTAGACCCGTTACGTGCACGGTGGAAATCTACTGACTGACCAATCGACACTCGAATATTTTTACAAACAAAACATTTCAGGCTCAAGATTTAGGGCCGACGCATACCCACTAAGTGAAGTGGAACAGTCTTTTTTGGAAATAACTTAAACATAAGACGGCAGAAAATAATGCACATCGACGTTTAGAATGAGAGAGTTTTTTAGAGCATAGTTCGTTGAGACCGACAAAACGTCACATAGGCATGAGTGACAGAGACAACGCTCTACAAATCCGAAATCTCATTCTAAATGTCGTTGTACATTATTTTCTGCCGCATACTGTAACTGAAGCTTTGACACATTATGTTGAAATTGGCATAATGAAAACAAAACATAGAGGAGATGTAAAACACACCTCAGGTCGCTGCACTGCTGTTATGCCAAAGTAAATAAAGCTTGGTTTGAGTTAATATCAAAAAAGAAGTTCGACTCCACTCTGCCGGTTAACGTTGCACCTTATTAGCGCAGAGCAGCGTCGCGAAGCTTTCTTTTATAATGTTACAAGGTATAGTGAATTTTATGTCCACTGCGCGCGCGGCGGATGCCCAGTGCTCTATGTAAGTTTCCAAGTATGAAAAAAAAACGTGACCCCAAAGTTTTAATCTGCCAAAATTGTCATTGCAAAAAATTAAGACGTCATTCAGATTGCAACCTTTCTTTTTTTTGTTTGGTGGCTTTTTGGCCCGTTCATACAAACTGACAGATTTACCTCAACACCCATATCATGTTAGTTAGCTTCAAAATTTTCACTACAGGTTCTGGTGAAAATTCACTCAACATAGTGCATACATTTTGAGAACTCGCTCGCCATATTTGCTCTAGCCTCTATGTGTCAATTGTCATGTCAAAAGTACGATTTTAGTCCTTATTTTAAACGTAGACCTTACTTCTGATAGTTGACACAGAGCAAAAATGGCGAGTGAGTTCGTAAAATTTATACATAATACTTATCATTTGTAAAGTAAGTTACACAATGGACATAAACATTATTCTTTGTGACATTAAAAAAAACGTTCGCTTTGACTCTGCGCTTATACTAGGACTTGAGCCTAAATCATAATATGGATAAACAATATTTTTCAGGATATCTTGATACACATATTATGTCAGAAGATTTCCTTTAAATGTAACATTCTCGTCAATCAACAATCGCCATGAAAATATACGATAATATCTATATGACAGGACGCAAGGCAACACCTAATTCTATTGACACAATTTTTTTACCCCAATACCCAAAGCATATTTTACACGAATGACTGTCACATTAATACAGATATTTCAAAATGTTTCACTTTTCGTGGCGATGGTTTTCAATGGTTGAATCTAAAGTGCTTTCTTTTTAATTTAGGGAGTTAGTGACAAGCGAAACAAAGCAATATAATTTGTTAGCTATCGTTTTCTGAGCAAAATAGAAGAACTTCGATGTATTTTTGACTATACAATATTCCACAATATTTGGCAAACACATTTTTTTAACAATATAGATTTAGCTTGACCGTAATTTTATATCACTGATGGTAAGTGAAGTCGAAGGATTTCACCCGCCTATGGCTTTAAAGCTGCCAATATTGTAAGTGGCGGGGAAAACGAAAGCCGAAAAGGCATTCCATAATTTTATTATCTTAGCGGTATGTAATCAAACAAATAGAAACAAAAAAGCTATTCGTTTCGTACACGTTCGAGATGAGAGACATGATGAGTACGTAGTATGGGCAGGAGTGCAGAATTTAACTTTTTTTTTTATTGCAAGCTAGATTTGCGCTTGACCAAAAAGAAATGTCTAGGTTTGAGCGCGCGTGCCTAGAGCATGCCTAACTCTTGCTTTCAATGTATTTAGGAAGTACATGGTAGGAAACACGGATTGACGGACGGATGGATTCTATTTTGCTCCGATTTCGACGTTAAATTAGCTGATGATTCTGAATATTATACAAGTTAGTTCGGACTGCGTAAATGTGAAAAACAAGCACCGAGCGTTGATGTCTCGTCAACCACACGGAAGCAGTTTTCCTAATACTAAGTAGATCTAGTTAGCACATTTACAGCGGTAGAAACAGTCCGTGCACTCTTTTACACTAGTCTAGTGCTGTAAATCCATCTAGTAGCACTATATTTTATAAGATTTAAATCTAGTATATACAGTCAATCATTAATGTGTAGAATATTTGGTTAGTATTACGTAAGAAAAGTATTTTTGTCATATGTATGTCGTATTTATGTGTAGAAGTCAGTTGTCATGTTTTATTTTGTAAGCTATGGAGAGTTTCTAAACGCATCTCTTGTGAGTTATACTGTTGCAAGATATTACATATTATAATAGACGTTATTACGTGAACAAGACAGAACAACCCACAACAATCAGTTTTTAGAAGATATTTAATGTCTGAACTTTAAAGATGAATATCTAAAAATTAACTACCTACCTATATTATATGTATATGGGTTGGTGTGTTGGTATAGTGTATGTGGATGGTGTAATGGGTAGTAATGTGGGTGCGAGCCGCGGGGTATTGTGTGGTTTAGTGTAAGTGGATGATGTGTCGGATAGTAGTGTTGCGTAGGATATTGTATGGTGTGGCTGTAGGATATTGTGTGGTGTGGCTGTAGTAGGGTATTGTTTGGCGTGGGTGTGTGTGGTGCTGAATTGCTGCCTTCGTTTCTGCTAAAATGCTCCAAAAAGTAGTTTTTGAGTTAACACCAAAAAACATGTGAATTTGTGATGTTGAACTGATAAGTATTTCTTTTTAGCGATAAACGTTTTTTAGAAAAAGGCGGCAGATTATGTGGATGTGGGATATTGTGTGGTGAGGTTTAGTGAGTATTGTAAGGCTGTGGGGTTTTTTGTGAGGTTAGGAATGGGTGTGGGAGGTGTTATGTGGTGTGGGGTACTGTGTGGTGTGGATGTGGTGAGTATTGTATAGGTATGGCGTTGTGTATGGTGTGTGTCGTGGAGTATTGCATGGTGCGGTGGCGTGTAGGGCTGTGCGGGATGAAGCCTACCTTGCGGCTGGTTGGGTTGCGGCGGGTAGGGCGCGTAGTGCGCGGGGTAGCCGTCCATGGGCGCGCCGGCCTGCGCCGCGCCGCCCGCGCCGAACTGCTCTGCCGAATTTGATGACCCTGACACATTTACGAACATTCATTATTATAAGGAGTAGAATATAAATCATGAGAGGTGATGATAACCAATCAAGCACATGTTCGACGAAGCAGTCAAAACATCAATCGTGCGGTAAGTGTGAAAACATGTTGAAGGATCATTGTGGTCGTGGTTCGGGGCTCGATTATCATCTCAGCAGGCAGGCATCTCTAATTAAATATCGCTTGTTTTAACGGTGAAGAAAAATGTGAGGAAAGCTGCGCGTCTGAGAGATTTCCATAATGATTTCAAAAATATGTGAAGTTTGCCAATCTGCACCTGGCTGGGCACATCATCAAGAAACACGGCCTGAGGTTCAGTCCAAAACCAGTAGAGAAGATCCTCACCTGCATTAGACGTACTATTAGATTTCCCGCTCTTCTTTTTCGTGGTAGCTTCCACCTGGTTGATGATCGGCTGCGGGTCGATGCCCCCCCGGTCGAAGTGGCACTCGTACGCGAGCAGGTTCTTTGTGTAGTGCTTCCGTAACGTATACGCTGCTGACGACGAAGCGCCGATGCCCAGTAAACCTGCTATGTCCTTCCACGTTTTGTTTTTCGTCACCTTCAAAGAAAATGTAAAATCAATACAAGTCTAAAGACTGGAAATCGATTTACTTCTAACGTTGACTAGAAGATTTACTTACGGGTTTTGGGACCTTGCCTACGTGTATTGTAAATAACAATAACAAGTTCAAGTCAGACTCGCACACGAAGGTTGTTTAATATACATATTTGTTTTTTGAGCGTCAATAGACATACACATTCTGTGAAAATTTCAACTCTCTACCTATTACGGTTCACGAGATAATGACAGACAGACAGACAGGCGGGCGGGCGGGCGGACGGACGGACGGACGGACGAACGGACAGCGGAGACTTAGTATTAGGGTCCCGTTGGCATCCTTCGGGTACGGAACCCTAGCAAGTATTCGGAATAAGGGACGCACCAAATTACGGTATCCATTCATTGTAGTTACAGATAAACCATGTCTATTTCAATTATTCAATACAAAACACTTTGAAAGTATTGCGTACCATGTGTGTTGTGGAATTCGACTCCGTTTCAATTAATCGATTCGACAGAATCGATAAAAATGTTGACAAGTTTACGAGGAGCTATAAACACTACGAGATTTCTCACTTAGATCCTCCTTCAAAAAACGTGAGATGAATAGTAAATTTTGTACAACTAATACTAGAAAAACCCAATTGTGACTACTGTGCACATCAATCTAGCCACTCTATCACTCCACTTAATCACAATTTTAAATTTTCCATTTTCCACAATGCATCACGAATTTCATTCCATGAGTTTTAAAACACTCAAGATATTATTGCTATTTTCAATAAACACGAAGACACCATTAAGGTTTATGTACATAAAGTGCCAAGGTTTAGTGTGAGCTGGAGGTGCAATAACTAGCTGAATTAATGAACAAACCTCACCATACCGATAATAAAAAAAATCGGATTTATATTCTTAAGAACAAAGCGAAATGAAACACGCCAGAGTACATCGACGGTCGTCGTTCTACTGTTAATGCCTACCAACATTGTTCAACAAAACCAAGTGTGCTTAGTATGTGATTTTACCAAACGTTGATAGAATTCGAGCATCGAAACATAATAACGTCAGTGAATAATGGGCCTGAAGTCTATAAGTTCTCGATTTAAAGTCAAAAATTCAGTACCACTGATTTTTATATCATAAGGTTCGCACCTAGAAGAACGCTAGTAACGATGTATAAACGAACTTGAATTTTAAAACAAGGCAGTTAAAGGCCCAAACGCAATTTATGTTTAAATACGCTGCGCGACGCGGCAGCGTCTTGCTCCATACAAATTCATATAAACTATATTTGCGACGCCGAGTCGCTCAAGTGCGCTCTGCTCCATACAACTATAAATAAATTATATTTGATGTGTCACGTCGCGCAGTGCAGCTCCAGCGCGTTGACACCTTTAGAGCTAACGCGCACCACGGTAAATTTCCGTACGTTTTTTCCCGCAAAATCTGTGCATAGAAGCGCGAGCACTCCGGAATTAATTCCGCACCGGAATCAGACTAATTTAAATTTAAATTTATAGGTTTTAAAACGCACCGCAACTCGCCGCACCGCAGTGCGCGCTCTCTCTTAAGGTCCATTTTGTTATGACACTTAATTGATTCGAGGCTCGAATTCTACTAACATTGGTGAGGGGTAAAATCTCGTACTAAGCACAGTACGAAACGGTCTAATGGTAAAAATTATTAAGTATCGTTAAACGCGCTGTGGGGTTTACGACTATGCACATAAAGGCGGTTGCCTGCGCTAACATAAATCCAAGCTGAAGTCTATTAGCCTTACTTGCATAGAGAGCGTCGTGCGGTTTTTACTGCTAATGTAGTATGGTTTAAAAATAATTTCGCTAGAAATTTTCGCATTTCGTTGAAAGAATTATAATGCCGTTGGGTTTTAAATTTTATCCATGCATTTTGTCTCATATTACCTATAACTTTAAGAATAGTTTTACTTTCCGCCGCTCTTCCATGAAGCCCAGTAACCGCTCCACCCAGCCGCACCGCTCGGGCGCGTCAAGATAGAAGACAGTCCAGTAGACAGTTCCCTATTAGCAAGACTCACCTCAACGAATCCTCCACGGTCGCGCACCAGTAAGTATAGCCTGTAGAGATCGAGAGGTTGCTTGGAGATGGTCGGGCAGGCAGCGATGGGCGTGCGTCTATCTTCCATGAAGGCCAGTAGCCGCTCCACCCAGCCGCGCCGCTCGGGCGCGTCGTCCATCTCGTACAGCTTGCCCAGCGAGTCCGACTTCTGGCGCAACAACAGACATCATACACCCGCTACCTTACACGTACAATCACATCAATTAACACTACTCCCTGTGATGAAGGTAACACAATCAGTTTGGCATCAGTTCAATCCATGATTTTTGTCAGGATATCACAAGGTTCTTCTTCTTGGATAAATCATCTCAAAAACTTTATGGTTTTCAATAAATCAGATCACCTTTTCATACAGGTGCTGTTCGGACACCTAAAGCTGCTGCTGGGTGTAGTCTATAGCCCTTCCCTTCATATTGACTATTTCCATAATTTTGAAAACCTACTTGAACAATTCTCCACATCTGCTGACCACACGATAATAATGGGAGACTTTAACACATGCCTTATTAAAGATGATCATCGTGCGAGAAAACTTAGGGATATAATCAATAGCAGCAATCTCCACATACTACCCACGAATGCAACCCATTATTCCCCTAACTGCACACCATCTCTATTAGATCTAATGATAGTCTCTTCCCCTCAACACGTGGATAATCATGGGCAATTTCCCGCGGAAGCGTTTTCATACCATGATCTGATATTCAGTTCCTACATAATTAGGCCTCCAAAAGCTAAACCAACAGTAGTAATGCGCCGCAGTTTTAAAAATTTTAACAATTCGTTATTTATGTCTGACCTAAACAATATTGACTGGGCTGCCGTATTTAGCGCTAATACAATAGATAATAAGCTGGATGTCTTTAATTCTTTACTGACAGGACTTTTTGATGTGCACGCTCCCCTGAGACCCGTCAAATTAAAACACCTCCCTGCTCCGTGGTTAACACCAGAGATAAAAGCCCTCATGAACAAACGTAATAGAGCAAAAAGCAAATATAAACTATGTCCTACAGTTACTAACCGTGAAAACTATAAAAAGCTTCGCAATCGGTGTAGTAAAGTTTGTCGCGATGCCCAGCGTAATTTCATTTGCAATTCCCTTAAAGACTCCAATACCTCCAAAACTTGGAGGTTTCTGAATACGTTGGGCATTGGACGCCAACAAAAAAAGACTCATCGCATCCCGGACCTTGACACACTTAACCAGCATTTCACGACTGCTGGGACACTGGATAGTCAAATAAAACAAGCGACGCTCAATAATTTGAGGTCCATGCCTATACCTAATTACCCTCCTTTCCAATTCAGCGACGTAACTCTGGATGAAATGAAGAAACACGTTGTGGCCATAAAGTCGGATGCAATGGGGTTTGACGGAATCAGTCGGAGGATGATCCTACTGCTCCTTGATAACATCGCTCCTATCCTATGTCACATTTTTAACTTTTCTCTGTCCTCGTGTACTTTTCCTTCTGAGTGGGGGAAAGCCTTTGTTATCCCAATACCTAAAACCTCCAATCCGACATCCCCCACACACTTTCGACCCATCTCCATTCTTCCTTTTCTGTCCAAAGTCCTTGAGCGCATTGTTAACAAACAACTGAGTCTCTTTCTTACTAAAAATAACATCCTATCTTCATTTCAATCTGGCTTTAGACCCGGCCATAGCACAGTCACTGCGCTAATTAAAGTCTGCGATGATATACGGAAAGGTATGGATAACAAGTTAGTCACTGTTCTCATTCTCCTCGATTTTAGCAACGCTTTTAATAATGTCGACTTCGACCTACTTCTTGCGATATTAAGTTCCCTGAATGTATCCGCTGACGTAATTAACTGGTTCAGATCGTACTTAAGCGGACGTCAACAATGTATCAAAATCGATGGCAAGTGTTCCACGCTCTCACCGCTCTCTGCAGGTGTCCCACAGGGTGGGGTTCTATCTCCTCTTCTCTTCTCTATTTTTATTAATACAATCTCCTCGGTTATTTCATCTTCCTTTCATTTTTACGCTGATGATTTACAAATTTACACTTCGGAAACCGTTGAGCGCATTCCAGCTGCAATTAACACACTAAATTCAGATTTGGCCAAGGTTTGCGAGTGGTGTAAGTGCTATGGACTTGCAGTAAATCCGATCAAATCGCAAGTAATCATTATTGGTAATCCCAGAATACTCTCTAAGCTACATAATCTACCTGCAGTCCGCTTCGATGGTATAGCATTGCCATACAGCAATAAAGTCAAGAACCTTGGTCTAATCTTGGACAATTCTCTCTCTTGGGGTCCACAAGTAGGGGAGGTGGGGCGGAGAATCTTCGCCACTATTGGATACTTAAGACGGTTGAAAAATCTTCTGCCAATAAAAACTAAGATTACGTTAGCTAACACACTTTTGTTGCCAATATTAGACTACGGTGACTCTTGTTATCCGGACCTGACACAAGAACTTTTAAACAAGCTGGAGAGACTACAAAACATGTGTATTCGCTTTATCTTCGGCCTACGAAAATACGATCATGTATCAGAGTTCCGTGCTAAACTAAAGTGGCTGCCAGTATCTCGGCGGAGGGAGATGCACGCTTTGTCGCTCCTATATCGTATTCTGTACTACCCTCAAACACCATCATACTTAAAAGAACGGTTTTCCTATCTTGGTGAGAACAATCAGTTCTCCCTCCGCTCCAGCACCGACAATAAGCTTATGACTCCACACAGCTGCACGGTATACTATGGTAACTCTTTCACCAGTAACAGTGTCAAACTCTGGAATTCACTCCCAGCTGGA
Source organism: Maniola hyperantus (assembly GCF_902806685.2). NCBI lineage: Eukaryota > Metazoa > Arthropoda > Insecta > Lepidoptera > Nymphalidae > Maniola > Maniola hyperantus. The sequence continues at coordinate 8,320,415 of NC_048556.1, read as the reverse complement.
ATACGTCAGGCGAAATCCTTAAACTCCTTCAAAAATCGTTTGAAGAACTATTATTTATCTATGTAAACAGAATTATGTAGTATATTATAGAGATATGTATATAGGTATATATATTTATATATATTTGTGTATTATTAGAATTATTTGTGTATGTAGTCTAATTTATAATAATATAATATACCTAGGGCCATTTTCGGCTGCCGCACCAACCCGTGCTTTCGTGATTCCTTTCGTCAAAGGTTGCCTGGAAGAGATCGCTTTAGCGATAAGGCCGCCTTTGCATGCTACAGCTATTAGATTAAGATCCTGTATTGTGTTTTTTCAATGTTTACTTTGTGTTGTGTGCAATAAAGTGTAAAATAAATAAATAAATAAATAAATAAATCTTAATTTCTCCAGCACTAGTTCAATCTATAGAGCAGCTCGATATCAAAACTAGTCATCAATAACTAAAAATTTGTACTAGGGGCATGTCCGATAGAATGATTATGTGACTCACGGATTTTAAATATTTTGCAGTTTCTGAAACTAAACCAAACTGATATCCAGAAGAAAATCTAGTAACCTGTCAATCTCAAGTCAATCTAATATCATTTTCATAATGATTTGATCTTGTCAAAGATCATGGACTGAAGAGATGCCAGAATGAACGTATAACCTTCTATTATTTCATACATTGATAGAACAGATGTTCGTCTGTACGTCGAAGCGTACGTAACAGATTAAAAGTTCGGACAGGACGTGATCTACTCGTCTCTTACAGTAAGCGGCAGAAAGTAATGTACATCGACCTTTAGAAGGAGATAGCAGATTTGTAGAGCATTGTCTCTGTCGTTGAGACCAACTAAACGTCATATAGGTATGAGTGAAAGAGACAACGCTCTACAAAGCCGAAATGTCATCCTAAAGGCCGATGTAGACTACGTTCTGCTGCGTACTGTACAAAAACGTCCAGATCCCCCGCCGGCCGCCCGTGACGAGAAAAATCTCATTACGTGAGCTACGACTAAACCTATTATTTGATATAGCATATCCACTCATGCCGCCGGCATTAATATCGGTTAGCAGACAAATGTGCTGTATATTGTACTTTCGATGAAAATTGCAAAAATACAATTTTTTTTAAATAAAAATACGTGCATAATAATCGTTACCTACTTAAAAGTCAACGGCAAAATAATAAATAATTCAAACGCTTTTGTTTGCTTCAAATAAATAACATGCCCAAGTACATTAGTTAGGATTCACTGTGAGGCATTCAGAATTAGGTCAACCCTAGTCTATTATGTAGAATAGCATAGAATAGCAATTAATTTTAATTGAAACAAAAAGAAATAGTTCTACTTCTAAGACAATTATAAAGTGAATTATTTATTGCATTAAAATTAAATTCAGTATTAAAATATATTCGAAAGTACCTTAGCTTGTACGTAAACTTTAACTAGAAAACACCAACACCAAAAAAGGAAATAATATTGCGGTGGAAGCTCAAGCTCATTTTTTAAAAGTTATGCAACTAATTAAAAAAATACTATGCCTACTGGCCGCTAAGTGATTGATGCATGGTTAAATTAAATAAAAGGAATATATTATAAAATGTATAAGTCTACTGCTCCATCTGCAACTTACGTGATTACGTCTTACTAAAATTACCACAATAATAATCAATAAAAATATTATGTGTGTGGCGTAGTGTGTTTAGTGGTAGATGCTGCAGTTGACGATTCGAAAATACTTGTAAAAGTTTAATTGAACAAAAAAGATTTTATTTATTTTGGGAATTTATTATAGGAATAGCCATTCTGTCTATTTAATTCAACGGGCAAAACAATAGGCTACTTGACACTTTTTTTAAGTAGGTCTTAAATGGTTAATATTTGTCCTATTAGATCAAAAAAATTAACACTATATTTTTTTGCGCCCTAAAAACCGTAAAACTTTAATTTAAAAATATATTTTTCTTAGACAGGTGAAAACACTGTCGGCCATGTTTGGCCGATAGATTATCTGTGCTCTGACGTCATGCATTTGTAAACAACAGCATAACCTCCCAAAGTTTAATAAACATTACTTCTATACTAGTTTACATGAAAAATATAGTAATTATCGTTATTGTACCATCCGAGAATGTAAAAACGCATCGATAAAAACCACAGGAAAGTTGTGGATTCGAGTGCCCAGTGAAATAAATATACGTAACACGCGAAGACTTGCTTAAAGGGATCCTATATGACTAACGACTGCAACCCAAATTTATTTTGCAAAGATCACTTTGTTGTAAGTCTTACTTAATTACATATTCAATTTATAAAGAGAAAACGATAATTTTTACGTTTACTATGAGTTTTTAGAAATATATAAAAACTAGCTTATGCTCGTGACTTCGCCCGCGTGGACTTCATAAATTTCAAACCCCCATTTAACCCACTCAGGGGTGGAATTTCAAATAATCCTTTCCTAGTGGATACCTTCTCTTTACCTACAAAGAACACACCCACCAAATTTCATGTATCTAGAACCAGCTGGTTAGATGTTTAGGCTGTGCGTTGATATATAAGTTAGTCAGGACTTTAAATTTTATATATATGGATACTACGTTAGTCCCCGCGTGACATAGAGATGACATTTCTTTGTTTACATTTTTAATGATGTCACATCATGGCTGACAGCGTTTTCTGCATTTCAAATAAAAATAAAAACTGTATTTTTTAAAATTGGATTTATATATCCATCCTGCGTTTTTAATAATTGTTATTGATATATTTCGTTGTCTTAAGCAAAATTCTATAACAAATAATCATTTATTGGACGAAATTAGATATGAGTCAAGTAGCCTATTCACATTAGCACGGATGGAGCAGTATCAAGAAAGAGAGCGCCATGCATTTATTTTAACGCGTTAGGTTTAAGTTTTAACGTTCGAGCACTACATCATGCTTAGCGAGCTTTAATTTAGATATAAACCTTTGATCTGTAGGACTCCGGCGGTATGTGACTGTTAAACACCTGAAATACACATACATGACATAATGCAATGCTTCCCTTCCTACACACATTGGTTAGCGGTAAGGGGTACAAATGGGTATTAAGAGTCAACCAAAATTAACGTTTGTATCAAATCGGGCGTACCAAAATTAAACCAAACTAAAATAAAATAAATTGCTTGAAATAAAAATGACAGCTACAGTGTGACTAATGACTATTGCAATCACCTCAGTAGGGCGATTTCGTAAAACCTGCATCAATCATTGTTATAATCTCAATTGTTGTGATTGGCTGAATTAGTACTATTCTTGTTGCAACAATGCTTTGTCGCCAATAGTGAGCGAGCGTCAACCAATCGACTTGCCCGACAATCGCTCACTATTGGCTACAATGCAAATGTTGCATCAAGAGTACCATAAATGAAACCAATCACAAAAATTGCAATTGTAATAATGATTGATGCAGGTTTTACGAAATCGCTCTACAAGAGCATAAACTGAGCTGTTATATAGCGTAACTGTCAAATTAATGAATAGCCAAATCATTACGTTTGACTGACCATAAAACTACAGATATTTACCCAGTTTAGAGACAAGTTTGAAAAATAAATCAATTTTTAATGCGTCAAATATTGATAATGGATCCGAATTTTGGTTCGCCCGGTATGAAAAAATAGAGAAATGAGTAAGATATTATTGACAAAACAACGTGTGTACCCTTTAATGGAAGTGAAATTCTAAAGAAATACACACCAAAATACTTGATTTTCCAAATTATTGTGCAAGGGAAGTGAGAATTGCAATTTAACCTAAGATTCTATCTAGATACATTATTGTCATAAATTAGAAACATAAACCAAATCTATTTGCATATGTACATAAAAAAATTAATTCAGAATAGGATGATGAAACTGTAACTTTAGATTGTACAGTACATTGGGTTTGCAAAAGTCTTAAGTAGTATAGTAAGGATGTTTACTGTAAAGTTGAAGGCTATTCAATTGAAGATTTTACTACTAAATGCAAAGGAAAAGTGTCAAGAGAATGAAAAGTTTCAAGAACATTTTGCAAGTAGGGGAATTTAGGGGAAACTTCGAAAAAATTGAAGGAAAAATCAAACACGTCAATCAAACTAGAAACAGGAGGATATCTCAGTGTGGAGACCGTAAATGTCGTTAAAATTTACGATGGGACAGTGGAGAGAGAAGACTCTTAAGCAACTCTTTTGTTTCTGCGAATAGTTGAATTACGAATATTTTTGACCCCTGGGGCACTTCTCACTCAGTTCCAGGGTTTAGTTACTACGGGGTTATGATTCAAGGAGTTTCAGAGTTAGAGTAAAGATTGCTTCAGGAAGATTCAAATGGTCCAAACTAAAGGAACTTATTAAAGGATAAGTTAAAAAGTTTTGTTCTAACTCGCGGGAATGGATTTCAGCGCAGTCAAGAGCGAGGGCACGGTGTCGTAATCGTCGTGATCCTCGATTGACGGTATAGTCAATTAGTTCAGACAGAAGAAGAAAAGTTTGGAGTTTCCTTGAAACTCATGGGAATAAAAAGGTCGCGTGCGGTCAGGGTGGGACATTAACTCAAGAATGTTTTTGGCCAGTGACTTTTCGACTAGGTACAAATCTACGCGGCCAGGGGATAGATTTGGAAAAGATAGTTGGGTGAAAGTATCTCACAAAACTGGAAGGTAGGCGCGACGGAGTAGTCGTGCGGATCTCGATTGATGGTGTCAAAATGTGAGATAATACTCAAGTGGTTCAGAGTGCTACTCGATAGCCTTGATCTACTATATATTATGATTAGATAGGGCCTATTGTCGGACATGAGGGGTTGTTTAAAGATTTAGAGGGCACTAAGGTAGGATGATTGGGTGAAAGTTTCCTTGCGACTCACGGGGCTGGAGGGCGGGCGCGGCCAGGGCGAGGGCGCGGCGTCGTAGTCGTCGTGCGCGGACGAGTGGCTGGCGCCGCCCGGCGACGGCGACGGCGCCGCGCTGCCCGCGCCGAACTCCTTACGCGACGCCTTCGGCGTGCCGCACGGCTCCTCGCCCGACGCTGGAAACACAACAAACACATCGTAATATAGGATACAATATGGTCAGTTCTCTTGTACACAATCGTGATATGCGCTCAACCATAGAAATAGGGAGCTGATGTTGAATGGGGACCCAGCTGCTCCGATCGTTATAACTTAAAGCTTGTACATACATATATATATAACATGGTACTCCGTAGAGAAAAGGATGATTGAGGTTCGCGTGGCGACCGTTAGTTTGTTCCTTGCAGACCCTTCGTAAGTTAGTATAGCGCCATCTTGTGCTTGTATGTGCATACCGCCACAATCCCAAAGAGCTTGTAACTCTAGACCACCAAACTAACCCCACACCACCAAACAGACATGACATCCACTACCTTGCAAGCTCTTGCAGTCACTTACCAGCGCAACTCGCATGTGAAGATTTCGACGATGCGATCTTTACCGAACTCGACAGCAGCACTAACAAACGATGGTGTGCAATTCGCTTACAGCCTAAACACCCTAACAAGACCAAGAGGCCCTAAGCTAGGTCGGCAGGGCTTAGATGACACAAGGGTTAAAATGCAGAGTTGGAGACTACGCCAGTCTTGGCCTTGGTCAAGACCCCGCTGGAGCTTATTATTGAAGTAATGAACCCACCTGCTGATGCATTACTGAGCGTGCTCTGCTGGCTGCCCTCGTCCAGCGGCGCGCCGTCGGGCCCGGTGGTGACGAGCGCGGTGGCGGGCGCCGCCGGGCCGTTGTCGTGCGCCTCGCCCGGCGCCGTGGGCGGCGGCATAGCCTCGCCGGGCGGGCCCATGTGTCGCCCCGCTTGCTGCAACACCGTCACGAAAAACGCATCATTTTATGAAACACCAAAAGAAATATATTAATTTAATCACAGTAGGTGAAACCGACGACGGTTTTTATGGCACTGAGTAACAAAAATAATGCCATGTAGGTATATCCTACAAGATCAATAAATAATAATAATAACCAATAATATATTATATCGCCCCGTTTGCTGCAACGCCATCATGAAATACGGATCATTTTATGAAACACTTATAGACTTGAGAATAACAAAAAGTACTATAAAAGCTATAAATTTGAATTTAGATCGACAGTTTTAATTCAAAATATGTGTAGCAAAGGTTTTCAATTTTGTTTATCAGCTTGACGTGTATACTAAACCAGGACTAAAACACTTCGATCTGTAATGTGCATTGTGCATGCTATACGCTAGTCGCGAACCCCCCCTGGACCGCACCCTGCATCTTGGTCTGAGAATAACTTAGTCCTATCGGGTAAAACAAATTGTACCGGATAGGCAGACCTCAACACGGAGTAGTATGTGTGTGTTCATTTTGCTATCATCATCTCAGTATCAGTATAAAACTAATAAAACTTTCCAAGCAAGTAATGATTTACCTTGAGAGGCGGGTAATGTTGCGATGGATGCGATGGATGCGGCGGCGGCGTTGGCCGGTAGCCGCCGTAGGGGTAGGGATGGTGGTTTCGTGGCGGGTAGGGGTAGGACTGCGGCGGGTAGGGCGCCGGCTTGTAGGGCCCGTGGTGCGGGTAGGGCTGCGGCAGCATGGCGCCGGGCGGGGGCGCGCCCGACGGCGGAGGCCCGGCGCCACCCGGCGCGCCGGCGCCGGGCCGGCCCGGCACGGTGGGCCCGCTGCCGTCGGACAGGGACGACGACGGCCGCGGTGGCATTGGTACGCTCTGGGTACCTGAAACAAAGAACAAAATAACCATTAAACTGAGTTTAGCGGCGTCGAAAGACCGACGATATCAAGCGAGTCACCGAGAACAGTTGGACACAGGATCGTTTTCTGTGGCGGCTTTTGCAAGAGACATAAGTTCTACCGATTAAATCGACCAGAGTCAGGCAGGCCACACAGGCATAAAAGCACTGCTTACTCTAGTTGAAATAGTTCAATACTCATATTTCATAATAACGCGCCTGCAAATACCTATACCTAGTTACCTAACTAATAAGCTTACCTTGGCTTCGAATACTGTGCACGCGACAGGAGACGACGACGACAACTAATAAATCAAATTACATGCCACTTTATCACGAGATAAATTCAGCATTGTGCCTAAAGCACAACACTGCCGCAGCAACCGCTTTCGAAGCTGAAGAAGTCTGAGCTCTGAATTTTATTCGAAATATAATATTTTGAAGATCCCGCCCGGTTTCTATGTTATATATTGTCTTGTGTCTTTTACTTAGAAGAGAAGACTTAATTGTTCTCACATTGGCTTAGCGTTTAAAATATGATAATAAGTTAATGACATTGGTCCACTGCTTCGTACTTAAATAAAGCCCCACATAAGGTAAGCAGTATATTTACAACATGAAGGACGCTGTCTTTAATTGGCCAACAAATTCATTAAAAAGAACCTATTATAAAAATTATTATCTTCAAATTAAAGCTTCGAAAATGTTCTCCCATTCCGAAAACATCTTAACAAGATTAAATTAATTATTGTTGGAACCCATCAACAAATTAGTAATCGCCTGGAAAACATAATAACAATGATAAGTTCCAATGTTACGATAATCGCCCCACATTAAAGTGAATAGCTTTAACAGAATAGATAACAAACAATTGAAGGATACTTTTATTGGGTCGTAAAACGCCGTCTAAGACCGAGGCTACATTAGACCGCGATCCGCAATAAGACTTGGAGAGCGAAATTAAGAAAAAAATTATATTATGTGTCAACTTTTATAAGTGCCAAAAAACGATAATGCACCAAATTCTATAGCGATATCAAAAGCGGTGCACGCCGCTACACTGTAGATTGCGATTAGAATATCTTATCTACACATATAAAAGGAAAAGCTGACTGATCTAGCAACGCACGGCTCAAACTACTGATCGGATCGGGCTGAAATTTGGTATGCAAATAGCTATTATGTATACCTAACGTAACCATCTGCTTAGAAAGGATTTATGAAAATTCTGTCCCTGAGGGGGTAAAAAAGGGGGTTGAATTTGTGTAGTCCACGCGGATCAAGTCGCGGACATTAGCTCGTTCAGTACTACAATTAACAAGTTGCTCGTACATTAGGTTCACGTTCGCTGATAGGTCCAAGTAGCCGGTACAAGTCGCTCGTAAATTCACTTTAAGTTCGCTGATAGGTTCACCGGTAATAAGTAGCCGGTACCACAATGTTGTTTCTATCGCTAGCGATCGTCGCTATAAACTAATCAAGTATAAGATTATAAATTATTCGCTACACAGTGTAGCTATTAACTACATAGTAGTTGCTTGTTTTGATTGCTAAATATCTCCTAATAAATCATCATAAAAGTTTTTTATGTTTCATTTAAGATGTTTTAGCAGTTTGTAAATACAGCAAATTGCAGTCTTGATTTATTTTTCAAGCTCCTAATTATTTCCTAAGGTTGTGATCACCCACTATGACTGCTCAGACGTAACTTTCAGTTAAAACGAGACAGATTTATGCTAGCGATATAACGCTGTCTCGTTTTAGCAGTGTCTTAAGTCTGAGCACAGTTAAAGTGCGCTCTATAGAACACAACCTTAGATAACATATCGCAAGTAAATTCGTGTCGCAAATCGCGTTGCGGCCTGTGTAACCTCAGCCTAACAAGTAACACGGCAGGAACGGGGTGCGTTCGACTTTCGGCGCGATGCAAACAAACCTCGCCGTACTGTGGGATGGGATGGGATGGGTGCACTTGAATTAAATTGTATTCGAGAGTGCAAGCGACGAATGTTTCCGTGTCTGATCGATCCGTGGGCGGCTCGGCGCACTTCGCACACACAATTTGAATAATACAGTTAACGAGGGCTCGGCTTAGGTTAGGCGGGCGTGCATCCATCGAGGGGAAGAGCAACGCATCAGATCACTTTCGTTTTCCAGCACGTGAGCCGCATACACATAGCCTGCGAATTCTCGCTGCACTTTATAGTGACCGTACAGTGTACACCGTATATGTGCATACGACATGCACGCGGAACATTGACCGAGGCCGAGATACGGACTGCAGTGATTTGCGACGACGAAAGTGGTATTGCAGCTTTTATGTAGGTCGATTTGAAGTTATGTAGTTATGTCAGCGTTGCGTGACATAACTCGCCCTCTCGCCGCTAATCAATTCGTTATCGTAACACTTATGTCGTATCTCTTGTAGACTTGTAGTCGAAGGCCGATACGTAGTCTCTCCGTAGAATGACAGGTCTATTCTAGATTTGAGTCAATTTTGGTAGGCAAGATAACGTCTTTAAAGCAACCCCAAAGGAGGTGTTGGACTGTTTGCCGTATCTATAATAGAATCCAGCCGAGAAGTGCTTTGCTTGATAGTCGAACGTCCAAATTAAAATAATAAATAAATAAATAAAACGTTTATTTTTCAATCATCTAGTTACACACATACATGGATTTGATCTTGAACAAATTTGCGTGCTTGTTGACATAAGCATACCTATATACAATATTAAAAATGGTACAAGATCAAGTTGGCTATCCTAGCTAGATTTTTAGATCTGTGTTAAGGATAGCCAGCCCTCTCCCTCGGTTATCTAAAAAGTAAATAAAAACATGAGTGCACAAGCACAAATCAGAAACGTATGATTTGAATTAAAATAATCTAATCTGTAACCTTTTAGACTAGAAAGTAGAACTCTAGAATTGGCGAAAGGTTCGCTAGTCAATGTTCGTAATACAATAAATTTGTTTTGACTTACGATGATGAGTAATGACAAACTAAATCATCAAGATTGACTAATAAAAATAAAAACAGTTTCGGTATAAAAAGTTCTGATATATGTAGCCTAGTAGTTAAGACGTCAGACGACGTCATTCATGGATCCGAGTTTAGATCCCGGACACACATCTCTAACTTTGTTATGTGCTTTTTCAGTAATTAAATATCACTTGCTCTAACAGTAAAGGAAAACATCCGTGAGGAAACCTGCAAGCCAGAGAGTTCTCCATAATGTTCTCAGAAGTGTGTGAAGTCTGCCATTCTGCACTTAACCAGCGTGGACGACTATGACCTTCTCGTCATTCTGATACAAGACCTGTGCTCATAAAAGTAGGCCGGCACGACGAAAGGTTTAGATGATGATGATGATTCGACGTAATCGATGTCTCAAACCTCGATACATACCGTTATCAGTTATCACAAGTAAGGGACGACACTTTAATCTGAGCGAGCAATTATATTATCGGCGCATTATAATAATGCCGGCGTCATCAGACAAGCGGCAGACGGCGAGGCGCCGGTGAATCACGTCGAATGAGGCATATGCGCCCACCTCAACTACATTATCTATTTGTTAAGGCGACCATTAGTGACTGATCTACAACTGGGTCAGCCGAGCCGGAACAGTCGCCACCCCCGATAACAAAGTGGCCTAGTTCCAAAATCGAAATTCTAGCAAAACTTTCAACAAGCCGAGGCAAATTAATTCTAATTTTGGTTTTTTGATGTTTTCAACCTAATATTATAAATATTATGTCTGCTAGCTTTTCACGGCCCATCCGTTTAAACGTTTTGACGAAGTTTGGCACAGAGATAGCATGCAGCTGGAGACGGATAGGCTACTTTTCATCCCGGAAAATCAAAGATCTCCCTTTGGAATTTTTAAGAAACCGAATTCACACAGACGAAATCGCGGGCATCATTTTATAAATAACTAGCTGCCCCGGCGAACTTCGTACCGCCTAACAGTCGATTATGTTTCAGGGTTTTTTTTAATTTTTCTCTCCGTAAGAACCATCCTCATACTTCAAGGAATATTATAAAGAAAGAATTAGCAAAATCGGTTCAGCGGTTCTCGAGATTTGCGATGAGCAACACATTTAGTGATTCATTTTTATATTATAGAGATAGAGAAGATAATTAAACGTGATCAACACTGATCAGACGAATTTATTTTTAATCGCAGATCAGTATTTAAAAAATAAACCGACGGAATGTGCGATCAGGTATACACGGTTCATATCTACGTAAGATCCTCAGTTAGTCAAACCACTATTCCTATTGTCATCTCATACGAGTACTTACGTAAGGCGCCAAAACTGATGATTCATAGAAACGTGATCAATATATGAGATCGTAATAGAAACAATTGATTTATAGCTTTATTATCGCGTTTGTATAATCCTATTCGACATTTCTGACGAGTGACGTGTGATCGTTGTTATTATTATCTCAACAGTCTAGGGTTGCCTAGACCTATCGTTTTATGGCTTTGGTTATTCTAATTATATTTTGTTAATTTTTCTATCCTAAAAGTTCTTTACGACCGAGAACCTTTAACTATCAAAAATAACTTGAAAACTCAGACAAAAATCTGATGTTATTTATTACTCGTAAGATATGCTTAGTTCTATGGGCCTTTACCTACAACCTATTACATACCTAGGTGCTGATTGGTCGAAATTAGTACATGGCTAAGATCTAAAGCATACTTACTTTGACTTTTTAAGAGACAGAAATTTTAAATGTCCTAAGTTTGAGCAAAGTCAAAGTAAAGTCTGTATCTAGATCTAAACCTGACACGCCGCTGCAGTCGATAGGTATGATAATTGATGATGATGACTGACTGATGAACTAAGTACATAAATTGACAGATTAACGCCATCTCCAGTGACTTTACTCCGAGGCGTGGGCAGTATAAGTATTCAAGTTAACAAACGTGATACCAGAGTAACCTTAATCCATGTAAATTCGAGACAAATTACGACGTTCGACCAACGCACATGTGATTGTAGTTAACTTGATAAGCTACTTAAGGCCTTAGATAAACAAAACACAAAACACAGAGCCTCAATAGCTCAACGGGTAAAGGAGTGGACTGAAAACCGAAAGGTCGCTCGTACCTACTCCTAGCACAAGCTTGACGCTTAGTTGGAGAGGAAACGGGAATATTAGTCATTTATCATGGCTAATATTCTTTAAAAAAAAACTTTGTTATTGCTGTATTCAAAGCACAAGTAGGTGTGAATTTTTATAGGTAGATATGTTCGGTGTCGTGTTTATTCGCCTCACAAAAGCGAATAATATTGGAACGTTGTAAAGCAGTTTGGTAAGCACTCGGCCGCACAACCAGCTCTGTCAAGGGCAGCCGCAGTCCACGCCGAGGTCTTTACTTTCCCCCCTCGCGGCGCGCGCGCCGACCACTGATCGTGATCATGACAAAGCCCTACGTTTATGTGTCAATTTCAAAGGTATTCGAGAAGTACAGTGTAGCTCTGAAGTTCTAGTACAACAATCTGTAATTTAGTACGGACGCATCGACTTCCATATATAGTACCTACCTACGAGTACTACCACAAAACAGATCATTCCGAACAAACATTTTTGCGGGCTTGTTTTTGCTTACAATTTGATGTCCGGAGTCATACTAATTATTTTAACAGCTTCAAACAACACGATTCTTATTTGCAATAACCTTTCTATAGGTACTAATTTAGTTCAATGTATGAACGGAAAAGCGTGAATCGTGATTTGACATCTCCATACAATTTTGAAAATTAACACTGGTGGCTCCAGTATTACGTTTTAGATGAAACATACACGTTGGAAGAAACCCCTCTAAGTCTAGGTGGACAGATGACATCAAACGAGTCCCAATGAGCCGCTGGATTTTGGCAGCCCAAGACTGTGGTATCTGCAAGTCCCTACAAAAGACCTATGTCCAACAGTGGACATCCATCGGTTGATGATGATGATGAATTTAAAAAAAAAAATGAAAACAGAAAATCATCCATGGCAGGGTTGACATGGTTGTTTACTTTGTGTGGGAAATGGTACCTACCTGTGATACAGTCTAATGAAAAGGAAGGCTGGATGTTTTGTGAATACGTTCGTAATTAGTTTTTACGTGGCATGACTGGCATGGCATTGAAATGGGCATGACGCATCATAACCATCTGGATAGGTAGGTATGGCTTAGGAGCCTAGGGGCTACGGTAGTCATACGGAACCACGCGAATACGATAGCACATGATCTAACTAAAAAATATAAAATTATCATTTCCAGAATAACTTCTCTTAATCTTTTTTTTAATTTATGATTAGAGCTTGGCTGCAATCAGACCTGTTGGCAAGCGATGATTCAGCCGAAGATGGAGCGCGCTTGCCTAGAAGATGCATATTCACTCTTGACTTAAAAGTAGTTGGAGGAGAAACCCGATGATCTAAGCTGCGATCTACAAATCCTACGAGTGTACAATCCGTATAGCGATGACGTGAATGTGTCCCAAATGGCGTAACTGAATAACATTAACCCACTGATATCCGCAAAACCCAATATAATGTAAGTGTATAAGTAAAACCGCTGGACCGGAAGACCCAACGAGATGAATCACGTTTCCACGAATCGCTACTTAGTCGTATCTGTAGGTTGTCTCGACTCTCGCAACAGGTGAATCGATTGTAATTTTCTGAATTTTGCGCCTCACTCATATCTCATACCAAACAACATATTAAGGTAACGGAGGCTTACTTTGGAAACGATTTCATAATTATAATTGTTTATTTTGCCAGAATATGATACAATAGAATATCGTGATAAAGTATTATTTACATAGATCTGTCTTTTGATTTCCATTCAAAGATTCGAATAGAACATCGTTATTCTTTCTCCGTGCACCGTATTTCTTATTTAGGGTCGTCGTGACCAATTTTTTTAAATAGTATTTTAAACATAACGCTAGTTTTCTTGGGACAATATTAAGCATCGAACTTAGGTTTTTAGTTATTATCAAATGTTAGTGATTTTAATCGGGACATGGCGGAAATTAAAAAGCTAAATTCGGGCTCCCAAATTCAGTTTCACCTAATCCAGTTTTGACTTTTGGATCAACGTTTGCTCAACAATCGCAATAGCAATCAATAATTGATATGTGTTGTCACAACTTTCCTCCCATTCCTTACCAAATTATTTATTAATGTTATTACCCATATCTACGTTACACTAGGTACATTTGAAACAAAATCAGAAGCGTGAACTGATCAGACAGTAGCTACTCGATTTCAGTACAAAAATCTGTATATAGAATCGTCATTGATTCAGTTTCAAGAGTAAGGATGCAGGACCATAAAGATTCAATTCAAAACGTACCTTGAACCGACAACGATAAGGTACGATTTCCTTTGTGCGTGAGTTACGACGTGATCGAACACAATTAGTATGAGTAACTACTAACTACTAACATCGATATCGTGTGTGCTGTGTGCGGAATGCGGTGTTGCGGGCGGCAATGTGCGGCGAGCCACGTACCGGCGGCGGCGCCGCCAACGGTAGGCCGACATTCCATGAAAATGATCACGTGACCCGCATTAGTAGCTAATAGGTAAGCGCCTACTGAAACCGCGCCAGCAAATTAACAAACTAGGATTTAACCAATCATTGTGGCTAATTCCGTTGTACACAATCTCTAAACTAAACTAAAATGGCACGTCTAAATCTATTGCTATCCCTTTTATAATGTTACTTGCGGAAAAGAATAGCACTAAATTTAGACCTTTTAATTTAGTTTAGTTTAGAAATTATGTACAAGAGAATCGGCTTGTTGATTGTGGCTAATTCCGTTGTACACAATCTCTAAACTAAACTAAAATGGCACGTCTAAATCTATTGCTATCCCTTTTATAATGTTACTTGCGGAAACGAATAGCACTAAATTTAGACCTTTTAATTTAGTTTAGTTTAGAAATTATGTACAAGAGAATCGGCTTGATTGGCACCGATTCTAAGCACAACCTAATTTTAGAGTATTCGCACCCCCTTCCCACCATTGTAATATGAAAAGGACAGAAGCAGTTTGACATTTCTAAATTTATATTTTAGATGGTAAAACCCGTGATTTTAGCACGCACTCGCGAACCTACTGTTTAAATTTGTATTGTGCACTAAAATTTAGAGTCTTTAAATGTGAAAGTCATGTTCCGTTCCTTTTTTAGCATTAGTAAAAAGAAAAGGATGCAGACACTCCAAATTTAGTTTAGAGAGCGACTAGAGAATCGGGGCCATTGGATGTACAATTTAGAGCCAAAGCCGTATTAGCTCAACGGTTAACGCCGCGGGGTGATCTGATATCCTGAAAGATTGCAGGTTGAAATTCTCAACTATTGTGTTACTCATTTCCAGTAGATATCTACTAATTGTTCATACAAGCTTCCAGTACAAGCTTTACATAAAGGTAAGAGAAATATTAGTCCTATTATAAATACAGATTATTTAAAAAACAACTGAAACCTCAATAAATCAATCGGTGGAATGAGCGGAATGAAATCAAACCCCCAACCCCAGTTACGAACCCAAGTACAATACAGTACAGTGCAGTAGATACGAACCCCAGTAGACTATTATTAAAAAGACCAATATACACGCGGACGAAGTCCCGTGCATAATCTAGTCCATACTAATATTATAAATATGAAAGTGTGTTTCTACTCTGTCTGTCTGTCTGTCTGCTAGGCCCATCCGATCCGATCCGATTTTGGCGAAATTTGAGTATAGCTTGGATTCCGAGGAAGGACATAGGCTACTTTTTATTCCGGAAAATCAAAGATTTCCCATTGGATTTTCAAAAAGTAAATTCACGCGGACAAAGTCGCGGGTATCATCTAGTTAAAAATAAAAAACATACGCATTTTATAAGTTTAGAAAAATCAAATACATAAATGAACGATAAAATAATGATAGTGGAAATGAGATGTTATCAACGGTGGCGGGATTTCCCAAACAAATAAAACCAGTAGGCAAGTGCCTACGAACGATTTATTAGTAGACGAAGCGTGGAGATAACATTACATTATCATTTTATGCAAAACAAATAGTTTTTAAAACTCTACTTGGTTTATACTTTACTGTTCAGCGAAACAGCCCAGTTTTACTTAGATAAAAAATTCTTAGTCGTCACGGAGAAAAAATAGTAAGTTTAAAGTCACCCATCCAGGCAACATGATCAATTTATGTAAAACCAATAGTTTCCAAAACTTTACTGCAGTCCGCGACAAGTCGATATGACGATCAGGAAGGGAACGCCTGCGCGATTTTCAAAAAAATCTTAGGTTCACGTCCCTCTCTAAAAAAAAAAATTTCGAGAAATTGTAACGGAATCTTTAAAAACTAACTTAAAGCGCTACTTAGTTAAAAATAAAACATTATTATTATTATTATTTATTTATTATTTAATTAGAACGGTCATAAAGCCAATGATTACACTAAATAAACTACGAGTACAAACTAACATAAACATACAAAAATTGTTAAAATTATAAATTTTAAAAAGCAAAACTATAAATTTTCACAAAAGTGCAAGATCTGACCCATGAGGTCAGCCCATTTGTCAGCAAATATGTCACAGCGAGGGGACTCCTTCAGCAGCGCGTAGAGCGCAGCCAAAGTGCGCGGTATGGGTGACATGGAGCGCGCTACATTATATTTGTATCCGTACATCATAATAATCTAAATTAAAATTGTATTAATGACATTTATTTATTCGCATATGCAGTAGTTAACACGTTTTATTGGAAGTAAACTTGAATCTCAAATAACCGCAACTGGTTCAATAAGTTATGTATCGCATTGACACATTAAACTAATTGCATAAATACTAAATAGTGGAAACGTAGCGTTTAGTCAGAACGAACACAGCAGTGCTGGTGTAAACAACGTGGAAAAAAAATTAATCAAGTGCGAGTCGGACTCGCATACGAAGGGTTCCGTACCAGCAAACTAGAGAACACTTTTTGATTTTTGAAAATTTTCGCGGCAGCCATTTTGAAATTTTATTATTTGTTGTTTTATAGCGGCAATAGAAATACACATTCTGTGAAAATATCAGCTCTCTACCTATTGCATTTCATGAAATGCAGCCCGCTGACAGTCAGACGGACGGACGGACAGCGGAGGATTAGTCCCGTTGGCACCCTTCGGGTACGGAACTGTAAAAGGCGAGCCAATGACATTTTGGTCTTCATTTTGAATGCAAATTAGTCACGGTAGCTTATCCGATTAAGCAATTAGAATTTAGAATAGTTGTTCATTAAAAGCAGCAAAAGTGATTTAAAACCATTTGTAAAAGTAGAGTTTGTAGTCGAAAGAAGAATAGATGTATCGTATTGTAAATGTACGAGTATGTTATGTACGGTCTCCATCTTCTCGAAGTACATAATTTAACAAAAACATACTTAACAAAAAATATTAAACTGTGTACTGTGTATCAAACATAATAGGTTTGTTATGATTGAGTCAATCAATATTTTGTACGAAAATAAAATTTCCAGAAAGACCTTGGATGGAAAAGATATATCAGTACCCTTATTATAAATGCGAAAGTGTGTTTGTTTGTTGGTTTGTCCTTCAATCACGTCGCAACGGTGTAATGGATCAACGTAATTTTTTGCATGTGTATAGTTTAAGACCTGGAGAATGACATAGACTTTTTATCCCGGAAAATCAAAGAGTCCCCACGGGATTTCTAAAAACCTGAATCCACGCGTACGAAGTCGCAGGCATCAGCTAGTTAAAATATATTTCTCGAAATTTTATTGACACCTATGGCACTGGAAGTGAAACGCGTAAAAATAACCACTCAGGTTGAATTTAAAGGTAGAATTTTTTATTTTTTTTATTTATATTTATTTATTTGACAACATAAAACTATCATTACAGGCTAACCTTATGCGATTATATAAAAATTAAGATTTTGTATAATCAAAACTCTTTATTTTCCTTCATGGGACTCATTTCCGACTACACAAGGTTGGCATTCAGTTTAACCACTATACCATAATCTTTTTCCTGCTATCAAAGCCTTGATTTGTAGGTGCAACTTTCCGTATTGATTATTATCATTATATTCATTAACCATCATTCATCAATAAGAACCAAACTATTGTCTGTAGAGCAGTTAACTTCCTCTACAATATTTGCATTAACATTTCCAAAAAAAATATTTTTTAGGGCTTCGTACTATCAGCGGGCTGGAGCTCATGGACCATAATAGGTAGAGATCTGTAATTTTCAATTTTAAAACCTGAATGTGTATTTCTGTTGCCGTTATAACAACAAATACAAAAAAGTTCAAAATAATATAAAAATTTAAAAGTGTAATTTCTTATAGATGTTACTTACCTACGGAACCCTTTCTGTGCGAGTCCGACTAGCGCACTTGACCGGTTTTTGGGTTCCGTACCTCAAAGGGAAAAAGGGTAGGTCTTACAGCATACATAAAGGGAAAAAGCTGATTTTATTGTTATTTTTTAATATTACAATAAAACTTAAAGCTAGCCTTATCTAATTACTATATAAATCATGACCGCGTGGAATGGTGCCAAGAATACTGGCTGCATTTCCGCGCTGGACAGCCAGGCTGATCCGTTGCGCAAAAAATGAGCCAGCCCTTCTGTCACCAGATGAGGCTATTAATCGCGGTGAAATGTCTCGTAATTTTTTTTAGCACTAAGACTCCATGGCCCCAGGGTCTCCACAGCAAACGGCACAAAAATGTAACTCTCTATAAGAGAGGCATACTTGCGCCGCTTGCCGTTTTCAGCTGTTTCTGCTGCGGCTCCCGGTCTTGATGCTGTCTTCCTGATATGACACGGGGCCAATGTGTCAACGCAAGTTGCGTCCCACATTAGCGCCCGTCCCCGTTCCCAGGGAACCAGCGTCAATCCATCAGGTCTCTTGCCATCATCCCGACTAATCCCTGCCGGCTCAATGAGCGCAGGAATATTTATGGTGGCAAGAGCTCTTTTAATTGTATCGTTAAGAGAGCCATGCCTAAACAGCCTACCAGAGCTCCTTTGGCAAGAGAGTCCGTGGATTCCAAATTTATCAACCTCTTTTCCCAATCTGAGACCTAGAGTCACACGAAAACTTTCGTTATCTAAAAGTGTGCCGAGATTTTTTGATGGCAAGGCATGCAGCCAATACCCAGATTCCTTTTCGGATAATGCTAGAAGCCTGGCACGATCTCTGTCACTTGTAAGATTTTGAACCAAATTCGTATGTGTCAGTTGAACCAATGGCAAATCCCAAAGTTTTTGTGTAGTACGTTCCTTCGGGATGTCGACACTGGGACATCTGACCTTCCAACTCTCTAGGGCCTCTGTGGCATAGGTCAATGATGAATTGGATTTGAGAATTTGAGAACTAAGCTCTTTTATACTATGCACAGAGGACAGAAAAGCTGAAATTGACATGACTTGTTCATAAACAAATGATTAGTATTTTCGACTTTTTAAGTAAGATTTCTATACCAAGTGGGGTATCATATGAAAGGGCTTTACATGTACATTCTATAACAGACTTTTATTTATTTGTATGCATAATAGTTTTTGATTCATGGTGCAAAATGTCAAAAAATATGACGGTAGTACGGAATCTTCCGTGCGCGAGTCTCACTCGCACTTGGCCGGTTTTTCTTATTGGTCATACCCTTCCACTTACCGAAAGCTTATAAAGATTTTGGGTGAAGAAACATGGGCGTTTCCATAACATTTAATTTTTTTTTAATAACGGCTCATAGGTGCCGTTATTTGATGAAATTGTTTACTGAAAAAAGTCAAGCTAAATGTGCTCAATGACCATAAGAATCGGCTGTCAATAGTCGCAAAGTGTTTACGTCTCCTATACATTGTACATACATTCAAATGAACAAACAGTACTAACAAGAATGGCCTAGTTGAGGCAGACACGGGCGGCCGGTTCGTTTTCGGCCCATTGAAATTGATCGCCGACCGTTGCTGAACTTTTTGTCCCACAAAAATAATGTTGCATTGTTATGAGAAAATAAACAAAGTTATGGGTGCTGAATTCTTTTCCATTGTCTTATTTTTCTTAGTAATTTCTAATCGACATTGACAACTCTATCTATTCTTCTCTTCTTAATTTATTATGGTCCAACTCTGTTTTCATATTATTTTATCCAAAACACTAACCACTTCCTAGTTTCTACAGACAGATGTCCACAAATGACAGCATCGTTCAGGCTGACAATATCTGATCTCCAAGATTTACTTCAACATGGCATACATGTTAATGTGCTGTGTCCTGTTACGTCCACGTCTAGTCCCACAGTGTCCAGTGTCCTAAAACATCCAGTATCAAAAAGTCCACTTATCAAAACGTCTAGTGTCTCGAAATGCATAGGTCTCCTGTATGGATATCGACACTCCATGGTCTCATGCCGCTCTTATCCAGCGACTCGGCGACTCATTTCATGTCATTTTCCCACCTAATCGTCGTCGTCGTCTACCAAAAATGCGCTTAACGGTGCGATGAGCGGTCGAACTCCGGCAATTTGCCTTACTTGAACTCACAAACTTAGGCTTAGTGGTCTGTGCTTGAACCAAAGGTTCTTGTCGTTCAAAAAGCCCTCTATATATTTCTGTTTTACGGCCAAAATAATAATCAACCTATGCGAATACGTAGATAAGTTACTTAGTATCATTGTTATTTGTCAAAAAAGACCATAGAATTTTAACAAATAACAACTTGCTAAGTAACTTATCGATAGACTACAGATAGGATTGATAAATAATTAATTTGAGGCGTTAGACGGTTAGAAGACAGGGATTTCATTTTCAGATACAGGGATAATTCTATCAGCAATGCGCATTTGCACATGGTAAACATTAAACGAGAGTTGTGAGACAAATCCTGGCGTCGTCACGGCCGGCGGCGACCGGAGCGTTTGCGGCCCATTTAAATTGATCGCAAGCCACCGACTGACGCCACAGTCTAATCAATTCTGCAAGCTTTCAGCGCCGAATTGATACGTTACATTGATACAAACTACAGTCGTACGATACAGCTGCGTACACTTTGATTGCTCTGCTATACTACTTACTTATTCTGAATTGTAATTACGATCTCTTCTAGCGTTGATAGCCTAGTGGTTAAGACGTCGGCCTCTTATACAGTACGCGGCAGGAAGTAATGTGCGTTGTCTCTGTCACTCATACCTATATGACGTTTTGTCGGTTTCAACAACAGAGACAATGCTCTACAAATCTGCTATCTCCTTCAAAAGGTCGATGTACATTACTTTCTGCCTCGTACTGTACGAGCACGATTCTATCCTGAGCACGCATCTAACTTTTCGGAGTTATGTCATCAAGCAATTAATAAATATCTCTTGCTTTAATGATGATAGCAAAATATTGTGAGCAAATCTGCATGCCTGAGAGTTTGTAAGTTTGGATGTAGGAGGTAATACATATATCCGAAACTACTCATACGATTTCAAAAAAACTTTCACTGATAATTAGATAAGCTACACTATCCCTGACGAAGTCGCTGGCAAAAGGTGCCATGATAATGAAAAAATATGATATATTTCTAGGAAAATTAAAGAGTAAAACCCTTCTGAACTCTTTTTTCAGAAAATCGATTCATTAATTTTGTTTTCAAAGTAGGTACAGAAACGGAAAACTTTTTGGTTTAGAATGAAAACATAAGTTAGGCAAGCCGTACCTTTACATCTTTAATCAAAAGTCAACGACCTTCAAGTACAAGTCAGTTAATAGGGCAAGAGGGAAATGTGTTAGTGTAGGTACCTAATCCTGTAATACATTTGCGGGGGCCTATTTACCGGAATATGGGGTAAGAATCGGTAAATATTTTTACCAGACGAGAGGCGGGCGGAGTGGAAAGAATGTCCCGCACCATTAGCAAAGAGGGTGGAACGGGGTGAATGAGATGTTGAACCCTCTGGTGACCTTGACTTACAAATTTATCACTTTTCGCCCATTAAATAATTACGATTAGGCGCTGGGCAGCCGAGATCACAGGTCGAAAAGGCGTGGCGCGACATTACAGGATTTATTATGAAACAATTCCATTATTTTTCGTTCTCGGGGAATGAAAATTGGAAAATAAACCAAATAACATAATTAACTTTTAAACAACTTCGTACGAGCTACCGTCACGCGTCGTACCTTGATCATGAAATTTCACCCCTTCCTAGTTGTCCTGGAAAATCTTTAGGAAACCAAATTTTGCAGAGGTGAACTAAGTTTCAAAGAAGCTTCAACAGTTAGCATCCTGCAAAGGCTTGTAAGGAAAATAGAGGGCGAATTAAATACAATGATTTTGCAGTATTGCTAAAGGCTCGAACAGACTAAGCGAGATGGCAGCGTATCCCACGCGGCTCCTTAAAAGGAGGCGCTGCGATCTCACCTGATGGTACATGATGATACAGGCAAAGATGGAAGTGGGATAATTTGAAAAAGGCCCATACCCTCTATCGGTTTTTTACACGGCATGCATTGTACTAGAACGCTAAATCGCTCAATGCGGCTTTGCTGGTAGGATAGTGTCTATCAACGGCCTAAGCAATAGCCACATATGAAAATTGTATAAAGACATACGCACTTAATACCCATATTATGTCACAGAATTCTACGGGATCATCGCGCGGTGAAATTTCGCAGTGCGGACTTACGCTTGTAGTTAACTCCTCAGTTGAATCGTCAAACATCATGAATAAATAATAATAGCCGTTCATCAATCCCAGCGATAAGTTAACAACAACAAAATCAAAACAACCTCTACGGATCGTTTACGTGAAAACGATCAAAACAAACATTATGGCGGGGATCGGAGCAAAAAGCGTTTTGTTTCTTTTTTTAAGTCTCATTTAAAGGAGGTCGTTGGCCTTGTCAAGGACGCGGGGCACGTGGTAGGCATTCGTGTGGCGACAAACATAGGCAGGTGTCCATAGTCCATACTATACGTATATGTATCCCTGTTCCCGGTCCCACTGCAGTGGGGACGGGATCGATTCTCCTTTGTTATTAATGAATGGCACGAGTATACATTTATTTGGACGATATTATGACGGAGAAATTAGACGCCCGCTTATCATAAAGCGTGTTGTGAAGCCGTGAGCGACGAGGGAAACCTTCGTGAGGAAACCTGAATGTATGCGCGTTCTCCGTAATGGTCTCAAAGGTTTGTGAAGTCTGCCAATCCGCAGTTAACCAGCGTATTGGACTATGGCCAAACCCTTCTCATTCTGAGAGGAGACCCGTTCTCAGTATTGAGCCGGCGATGGGTTGATGATGATGATGATCGTTATAATGAGTGGAACTGAAAAAAGCCAGAATGATATTCGTAAAGTCCAAACTTCAGATGTCATCCTAATACTCGTAGTTACCCATTTCTATTAGATTGAAATTAATGCTGTGAAACAAGAGATGTTTGCGAAACTTAACAATAGGATTAGTTTATTTTGAAATCTTAGTCCTTATTTTGATGGAAAAAGATGAAGAAGCCCCCTTACTTCACATCTTCGCACATCCGGAGTAGGTAGAAGTAAAATCTTGAAGAATCAAGTAGTCTGAAACAGGTGCTCTTAGCAAAAATGTTGCACAGGTACCTGAAGGTTGTAGCCCTACCTGCCATTCATCTACTTCCTGATATAATTAGTTGTGTTGAGCCGGTAAAGGTTACAAAATCAATTTCGCGAGGCGGCGAGACGAAACCTTACGAAGTTCCATCGGAACGGAGCGACCTTTGTTTACCGATAAAATATATTGTTATTAGCTATCACGTACCGATATCATTATAGGTCAAATAATGATTGATCACAATTGATTGATATATCTAGATCCAAAATAACCATCAGCATATTTAAGCCGAGTACCTACTTTAAATACTGAGCCACTAATTTTGACACTGAATGTTACTTAATAATAGCTGATGCCTGCGGCTTCGCTCGCGTGAATTTAAAAATCTCATGGGTACTTTATATTTTCAAGGACAAAAAGTAGCCTGGTAGCCCGTCCCCGGGATGCACGGTATCACAGTACCAAATTTCTAGGTATGCACTTGGTAGACTATGGCCAAACCCCTTCTCTGAGAGGTATGTAGTGAGCCGGCGATGGGTTGATCATCATGATGAAACTTTTACAAGTAATTACTTTTGAATCGTCTAAGTGCGGAAAAGAAATCCAGGACAGAATATGAAGAAGTTTAAAGAGGCGAATCATTAGATTCAGTGATCATAAGTGAGACTAAGGTACATATCATTTTCACTAGCTGAAATTGCAGCACAATTTCATATCCAGGTAGATTTATTCTGTGCTATAAATTCTCTTGTATCACACACAGGATTTTGAAATAATCTGCTTGGCATTTTACTAAGCGGATTAAAATATATAACGCTATGCTATGTGTATAAGTATGAATTATTCGGAGGCATATTACATATTAAGCACGTGCTAGTTTAAGTATATAAGGGCAATGAACATTAGAAAAATTTAATGTAGGTATTTAAGATTAGTCATACTCATACACGTGTGTATTTAAAAATTATCTTTTATCACATCACCTAGATTTACTACAACTTCATTTATTTATAGTAGGCATAGGTACTTACGTTAACGTACATATATATCTATGACTCATTCATAACTTTAGCATACAAATTACAAAAGGTATTTTACGAGCTGACGACAGAAATAAAGACTTGGAAAGACATAACGCGCGTCGGAAACGTTTCCTAAAAAGAATACGTCGTATCGTAACTGTATGAAGACTTTCAGAGTTTACACTAGCCAGCACGTACACGGATTAGTGTGGTGTGGAGTCCAGTCTTTTTGATAACTACCTAAACTAAACTTTATGGACTTTGAAATACCGTTGAAATTAGTGTCTGAAATCTAAACACGGAGGCCGCAGACCACGTTTAGGCGAGCCTGGACTTACTGGTCGCCTTAGAAGTAACTTTTTTTTACTTTTAAAAAGTTCTATTCCAGATGGTCAGTTTGAAGGAAAATTATATCTGGCTCTAGTGCCGCCGTAGTATGCACACTCGCCTTGCAAACATGTCTTGAGATTCGATTCCCTGTTGAGTCAATTTAGCACGATCTATTTAGGCGATGCACATCCTCTGGCCCTCAGGTTAAATCGCGACCAATAAAAACAAACAATATCAAAAAGGAATGTTTTCAAAGGAGGTTGTTAACGATGACAAATTGATTTCTTTAGGTAGGTAGAGTCAAATAAAATTCCTATTCCTATACATTTTGTAATCGAGAATTTCGAGTTTTTGCTAAGCCATTACACAGTCAAAATTCCCAATAAAGAATATCATATGATAAGAAATCGTGTAATTTATAACCCAGAGACGCAAAGAATGGCTCTCGATTTTGGTAGAGTTCAAGCCTGACTTATCTCTGTTGATGACATTCCACTGCCAGACCAGCGATACGCGCGCTGGACTGACTGCGAAATGCTTTTAGCGCCCGTATACAACACAATGTCCTAACAACAAAGCAAAACGAATCTTAACACTATGCGCATAAAGATGAGAATCCAAATGAATGTGTAGGAGGTAAAGTCAGCAGAAATGAAACCTTATTCGTCAAAAATAAAGTCGTTTTCGAAAGTCACGTTGCATGCGGGCGTCGAACAATACGCAATTCACCTTCGAACGCGTCGGGTTGCGGTATTGCGGGCTTCATTGTGTTAAAATAACGATGGAACTCGGATTGGAAACAGACAATGATACATAGAACTTCATAAAAATACAGACAGCACTGATAACCCTTTATAAAAGGATCTTACGTGGAAAAACTAAAGAGAACAAGATCCTTGTAACTTGAAAAATTAACATTGAATCGTGAAGTGGTTGGAAGTTGGAACTTAGTAGGTAGCTTCAAGTTTAAAACGACATGAGTTCTTGCACTATAATAAAAACTAAACGATCCTTGCATAAGATTTAAAAATAAGTTTCTATTTTGTCACATTTTTAATAAGTACTTACTTAACATTTTTTTGCATATTCCGGAGCTCTTTCCTTGAGCGCTTTGTATAATTTTCCAATGAGACTTCACATATTCACTGCGTGTTTGTCGAGAGTCGAGAAGCCCGACGAGCCGAACGGTTGACGTCATGTAGTCATGTTCAACTCCTACCAGCTCGACGGCTAAACGAGCAAACAACCTGCATATTTTATATACATTGCTGGTTTTGTTTGGAGTATAATTTTGTCGGTCGGTGTCGAAGCAGCGTTGTATCCTGTACACTGCGGAGTGGTTAGTTGTAAACAAGAGCCGCAGTGAAGGAGTATCGCGGTCACATAACCGGTATTCGAGCACGGCAGTCGCCGTTCGCCCAGTCCCCAGGCCCGATATTTTGAGAAAGCCATGTTCGGCAATCGTTGACGTTAACAAAACACGATTGCTTTAGCTGTTCGTAAGGCGAGGTATAAACCAAGAAATACTTTTAAGGCGCACTCGACATGCAGTGTGATATAATGAGCGATGAAAGTAAAAGGGTTTGTGTGTTGAAATCATAATAATGGCTGTTTTTTCTTGTAAATGTATTTCTTGGAATGGCGTGTGAAAAAAAGTCGTCAAGCGAAATCAAGTTCATTTGAACAAGGTAAAAGTTAACAAAGTATTGATATGACTGATGTTAAGCATTTCGGATTGATTAATATCTACCTACTGTAAGAAAAAACTGTATAAAGTATTCAGGAAGGAGAAGCAAATAGTAAATTAGTTAAACCAATAAGAGAAAAAGTCTATTTAACCTAAGATCATAGAAATACCAGACTAAGAATACTAAGTAACTGTATAGAGTTTTCAGAAAAAAGAAGCAAATAGTCAATCAATTACACCAATAAGAAAAAAAGAGCATATATACTAGACTAAGAAAAAATTGTGTAAAGTAAGTAAAGAAAATAATCAATTATTTAATCCAGTAACGAAAGAAGTCTACTCAATTCAAGAGCATATATATATAATAGACTATTGGACCCAGTGTTCTGTGTAACCATGTTTTAAAGCAACAAATTCACATTCAACAAAACATCTTG
Organism: Maniola hyperantus; assembly: GCF_902806685.2. Taxonomy (NCBI): domain Eukaryota; kingdom Metazoa; phylum Arthropoda; class Insecta; order Lepidoptera; family Nymphalidae; genus Maniola; species Maniola hyperantus. Next base: position 8,293,560 of record NC_048556.1, on the reverse strand, counting down.
GTAAAAAACTGAATAAAATATTCAGTTAAAAGAAGCAAATAATCAACTAGTAAAACCAACAAGAAAAGAAGTCTAATCAACCGAAGAGCATCAAGATTCTAAGTAGCTAAAGTCTAGTTACTAAAATATTGAACATTCATTCCAACAAAACATCAAACATTTTACCTTTGATGTTACGTTTCATAATAATAAAGGTGTAAAGGCAAGCACGATATTACGCAACCTCATTACGGTTAGCCTTGTTTGAATTCATGAATGAACTAGAGCCGAGATCAAATATGTATCTAGAAACAGTTGTCAAACAATACTTAAGTAGGTAAGGGGTATAATATAGCGACCCCGGGCAATAACCTCATCAAGGACAAATCGAGGGAAGCCCAACAAAAACCTAAGCATATCTATATTCACGAAACGTTGAAAGATTTTTCACTACAAAAAAACCGGTCAAATGCGAGTCGGACGGGCACACGAAGGGTTTCGTACCATCGTACAAGAAATAACTCTTTTTTTGTGATAAAAATATTAATTCACATTTTTCTGATTTTCCCCTTTACTTGTGCAAACTGCCACATAATTCTAGTTCAACGGGAAGTACTCTATAGGTTTTGATTCCCTTGACGGGTCTTAACAGACACAACAGACTGACAACATGACAACAAAGTGATCCTGCAAGGGTTACTATTTTCTCAAGAGATACAGAATCCTAAAATTGGCGTAGGCTGTGTTGCATTGAGGTAACTTGGTCCTTTAGACAAAATCTGTAAACGTTTGAGGGAGCGGAGAAATCAAATTGAATGACATTTGCATTCATGCAAATCTCTGAAGCAAATGTCATTTCAATACAATTTGATGTTTCGGCTTGCGTTGACGTTTGCTGAAAATAGTTCTTGTCTTGACTTTCTGAGGCCTTTGTTTCAAATACGTCACATAGCTTTGGCGTCATGAGTTTATAGGGACGAATGTTTCGTTCTTTGATAAGTCCGTATAAACTGATTAACGTAACGGCAATGTCAAGTGATATTGTTTCCATTTGTGACACATCATCGACATAAAAACTGGTGTTACATCGTAAAACTGCCCTAAGTGTGTTTTATATCTGTTGGTATTCACAACATCTGTATTTGACACGTGATTTTTCTCTACCGTTAGCTTTCATACATCCTCTATTGACATGACACTCCAACGTATCACGTGACGTTTAATGAAGTATCAACCAACATAGGAGTATTTAATCAGTTCTTCATATCATTTGCATATTGTGTAACTTATATCAGCTGTGGTAAATTATACAAAGTAACAATTAAAGATAACCGCAAACATTAATTATGTATGTTCGTACGCCTTGATGGCCTAGTGATGATAGTTAAGGAATTCAAATTCGTATTACTTGTCTTGTTATTTTGGTACCCACATAATTTGAGGTCTTGGGGCAGAAGTTCATAGAAACATACTTAGTGCGTAAACATGGGTGCAATGCACTGATCGTGAAGTTACACGTACAGAAGCGTTAGGAGACGAAACATAAGATGAGATATTTGTACCTTAACTTCTTTTTTCAACTTGGTAAAAAACATTGAATCAATAATTGTGACGATATTTTATTTTGTATCCATTGGATCGCTCCAACAGGACAAACCATTTTATTAGTGCTGGGCAGTTTAACAGGTTGTTGAATGAAAAGGGGGTCCCAGGCTAATTGGCACAGTCTCGCAAGACGGAGGATTGTAAACAGAGGCGGATTGTCCGGCAGCTGAGGCAGTCGGCACATAAGAGTGACGCGTCGACACCCACCCCGTGGGGGGTGGAAGGTCCTGTTTTGCGTGCCCGCCGCCGGTGGGGGTAAGTTTTTCACGAGACCCTATATACCGCGACCACCCTCTCGTACATAAGGTGGGCGGGGGTGGTTAGCGCCCGCAAAAGGGGCAAAATACGGTGTACTCTGGGCGCCCGCTCTATGTGGGTCAATGTCGGGAAAGCCCGCGTCTGCTAGTGACGAAGTATGCACAATGAATCTGATCAACACGCCTTTGGCAAAACTACCACCGTCCCACGAAGCGATTCGCACTATTTTTTGCTATTTTGTTTATTTTCCATCAGTCACAAATTTTCCTCAGTCTTCTACAATTTATTGAATGTCAGCTATGGTCTCGATTCATTTGTGCACAATGTGAAATTGTGAACATCAAGTACGACTTGTACAGCAACGTCATATGATTCAATACCCAGCTCCCAGCAGACTATCTGGTTTGCGGTACAAGACGCTAATTCCAGTTTCGAGTTTCTTTTACCAAAATCTGATGTAAGCAACTCTCCCATATGTTTGCAGCTAAGACTGCATATGCGAGCTAAACAAGGGCCAGCGCAGAACAACCTCTTTACATACTACAAGTACAACCCGTACTTTAAGTAGTCGCAGTGGTCGAAATGGTCGTGGTTTATGGTCTGGAGGACGTAATTAGGGTAAAAAATAAGTTGAAGATTGGACAGATACAAAATACGTCGGCAGCCTCTAACTTATCAAAGATTCTAGGATATTCTAATACAAAAGTGCAACAGCGCAGAACAACTAAGTAGTCGCAGTGTAGAAAATTACCTGGAGGACGTAAATCGAAGTTGAAAGCTTGAACAGATAAGAATCGCGAAGGCAGCGACACTCCAAAACACCCAACATGTAAGGTTTCAAGATCTTTCTAATACCTTCTAATACTTTGTATTAGAACTTGGAAACTTGGATATAATGTTGGTTTGTATTGCGTTTACACTTTGGAGTACATCTCAGAGTAGCTCTACTGCTGCCGTCGCGATGTTTCCAGTCCAGGCCTGGAAGAGTACTCACCGACAGCCGGTGACATGGATCGCGAACCGCTCGAGCCTGTGGGGCTCGGCGTGGGCCTCAAGTGCGGCGTGGTAGCGCGCCCCGCGCCGCCGCTGCCGCCCGAGTCATTGCTGTTTTGACCGGTCAGATCCTGCAACAAATAACATTCAATTTAAGACTTCGACTCAGAACCAAAAAGACAAACTGAAATAGGGACAAATTTGGGGATTACTATTCTGCCGTCCTTGGCCAGCGTGGACTATGAACTAAACCCTTTCTGAGAGGAGATCCGTTCTCAGTAGTAGGTCGGCGATGGATTGATCATGGTGATGATGATTGTGCCGTCCTATTTCTAAAAAGCTCTTAACTGCAAAAAGAAGTTAGTAAAAGAATGAGTAGGATCCAACTTAACCCCTTGGTCCTTTTTAGAAACTTCAGTTTCTTAAAATTTCCCCATCATTTGGCGATAACTCAAAAACCACTTTTTGCACTTGATCATATAACAAAGACACCAAACTTCGCACACATCATTAACAAAAGTATTTTATGTGAAAAAAGTCTCAGAAGTCGGAACAGACCTAATTACCTTGGATTTGATTGGAGACCCAGATTTTGAGACGGTATTTTTGGTTACAAAAAGTGAACGTAAACCTTAATCACCAGCAGATAAATTGAAACAATAATAACATTATTATAACAGTTATCTTTGCGTCAGAAGTCTTTTTCTTATCAGAAAACCCTCTGATAATTATATATTTCAGGGCCCTTCAGTGTACAAAATTTAAATCATTTATTAAATTTTCTTTCGTCAGAAGTACCTACTGTGTTAATAACTGCTAAGACATTAAGTTGCCAAGTTCAAAGTTCTAAACGCCTATCTATTCAATTGCGTGAATTAGATGTAAAGTTAAATGACGCTGATAAACGCAGCGCTCGAGTTCAAGCTCAATTAGTTCCTATGCAAAGAACAATAGGATGATGTGGATAAATGGAACACCTTGACACCTCAACCTCTGCACCATGGCTGAGGCGTTAGAACATAGACGCTAAGACAACAATAGCACCGTGTCAACAGCACACGGACACGGTCGCTTCAATCGCAAATATCTCGCAAACGTTAAACAATTCCTCTTCACCGCCCACCAAAACAAAAACATCGCGGACTCGTGCGTCCATTATCACAACAATCTCATTATCATGACGTTCAACAATGAAACGCGTAACGTGATGTAATAATATCGACGAAATGATAAAGAGTTCATGCAACATTGAATAAGCAAACTTATGCGTATTGTTTTTATGACAAAAGTTACAACCGTATTGTGCGCTAGTCGCTAGGCCACTCACCGTTTCAAACCGACCAGTGTGCAGTGGTCCGATCGTAAATCAATCGAAGCTCGTTTTCAATCAGTACCAGCACCGGTACGAACTACTGGAATATAGAGTTCACAGTCGAAAGCGAACCGCGGATAATGCAATGAAAAATACCGGTCGAAATCGACATAAAAGCCAAGCCAAGAGAACGGCTCGGCGAAGTAGCGCGTTCACACTAGTTGCGAGAACGAACCGAGGAATCGGGCAAGGCGACATACTGCGAGGCAAGTCTCGACCCCCCGCTGTCGAGGTTAGCTCGGCTGCGAGTCCGCGGGCGTCGGAGGGGCGCGGCGCGGCGGGCGGAGGAGGAGCGCGATGTTTTTGCCTCGGAGCCCGCTCGCTCGACGCGGCGCAGCGGCGCGTTCTTCATTTAGTACAGGGTCCATTATCTCTTGCGCCGTCCCGCTCGCACTCGGGCCGCCTCGTCGCGCCTCGCCGCACCGGCCGCTGTTTTATTGCCAGCCGACGATTTTAACGTGCGCTCGCAACGTCCGGAGCACAAAAGTTTTTATGGAAATTTCATTTCGAATGCGCCTCGCTCGCCCGCTCGCTCGGGAACGTCAATATAAAAGCACGATAACGAACGGACGAGTCAATTAATTATTATTGTTGGAAGCTGTCGGAACGTGCTGGGCGGCTCTATCTAGATACTGTACTCGATGTGTTCTGCTCTCTGAAGCGAGCGTATTTTGCATTGTATTACAGAATTGATTTGAGTAAAGTTAAACCGCTCAATACGCGAGGATGCAGATTTCAACTTACTACCTACATAAACGGTAGATAGATCGACATCTTCCGTCAAGAACCATTACACGTTTTTTGGATATTCAGGTTCCAAGAATTCTTGACTGTCACGCCGCACGCGCCAAAAAGCAGATGTTCAAAGCGCAATGATAAACAAATCGCAGAAACCTCGTAGAAACGCATAAGCGACCGACTAGAGAAGAGTTGTTTTTCACTCGTATCATGATTTTATTGGCAGTTCGCTGTAACAAGGTCGTATGTGAAACATGATATATACCTACATACATACAAGGAACATATCGTTCATGGTGGAGTCTAAATCTGAGGATGCTTCAGTGTTTGAGTTAAAGAGAGTGTTAGAAGATTTGTGAGGTGGTGGCGAATTTTTTTCATAGAACTTTGCTTTTCCTGCATATTTAGTAGTTGAAGGACGGGCAGTGCATATCAAATGCTACACGTTGAACCAAACAGATCTGTCTGTTTTGACGTCTTATAGCAATATAGTTAAACTTGCTTAATCTCAAGAAGAGATTGTCCCTATTCAAGATTGCCACGATATTATTAGTTGTGCGATGTTTATAGGTACGTACCTAGTACCTACATCTATTTATAGAGTGAACGCATTGTGAGCGTACCTAACAGATTATCCAGTGAGGATAGGTCAGTGGTGCAAACCACACGGGAGGGTGTGTAATGTATCCGTGCAATCGTGGACGCCGTGTCTATAAATAGGAAGCAAGACGACCGGATAATTAATCGACACAGCTACAACATGGCTATAACTGTCACCGGCAATCCCTCTAACTACCACTTAGCACTTCTTTTGCATAGATTAGTACACGCCACCACCGTCATACATCACCGGTATCATCAGGTCAAACCTAATACGTTTAGGCACAGGACACGGCCAAATCCAGCACAAAAATCACATCAAATTCCGGTTCCGGGATTCCGCAGGAAATTGCAATATAACGCTAAAATCTTCACGACGCGCCATATCTGTGTCGACGAAGAGAATTTCGCAAGCGGAATTTGACGCACCATTTTCCGCTAAATTTATCCCTGGCTTTCTTCCTTTTTTGGGGCAGTCTATTGTGCATGCAGTGTTCTCCCGCCAGTCGTCACTTCAGCTATCCAAGCTCGCTCCAGAAGCCTAGTAGACCGCCCAGGTTGCTGAGGGTTTCCCGGAGCGAGGCTGGGTCCTGGCCTAAAAGTGGCTTGAAGGCGCAGTTTTCTTAAGCAAGTTCCAGTAACTGATCCGAGCTGAGATGATTAAGGATTTGATATTTTCTAATAAGTATAGCAGGTACCTCCTATCTACGCTCTTTAACCTTATTCAAATGCAACACAGGGAGATGTCATGCCATGCATAGGCATAACCCGGTATAGAACGATTTAATAATGTTAGCAAAAAACTAAGCAGTTATTTAAACATTAATTTGCCAAAATATGTTCTACGCCACTACGTGCTTGAACCACATCCGTTACTAAAACGTGCTACGGCGTAGCATGTTTGAAATTACATCAACAATCATATTTTACTCTACCTCAACTGTAATGGTTCCAATACAGCCAGGCCACTGCGCCATACTACGCTAGAAGATGCATCTTCTGCTTTGTACATATATCCAGTAATATACGCGGCTGTAAATAAGGAAGCTTTTGAGCTGCCTAAACTTTTAACTTTGCCAACCGTAGCCTTGGCACTCAGCGAAAAATATTTCAGATTCATAACAAAAACTTCTTCCATACTCTTTTCAACTTAATCGAGCTTGCAGCAGTCTTTAATGGTTCACATCTAATGGGGTTAGGTCACTGGCACATTCAGCGCTGGAGGGTGCATCCTGTATAGTAAACAGCTAAGCTTGAATGTCGGTTAAGCGGCATAGGTGGCCGATGCTCTGCTTCGATTAGTACTTGCACCGATAATAAACTGAACTCTATTTTGCAGACAGGTTTTATATCCTTGATATTTCCACATCACATAATATAGAGCGTAGAACATTTAAGACAGATAATAAAAACTTCCATAACTACTCTACTCAACTTAATCGAGCTTGCAATAGTGTATAATGGTTCACATCCCATGGTGCTAGGTCACTGGCACATACGACGCTGGAGGGTGCAGAATATACAGTAAGGGGCTATAAATAGGAGACTTGATGATCGGCTAAGCTGCATAACTAAGGTAGCCGAGGCTTCTCTGCTTCGATTAGTACGTGCACCGATAATGTGCGCTCTACTTTGCAGGCCTGCACAATGGATATCTATTCTATCTATTTTATGTATATCGTTGATACATTGTTGACTATATTTTCTTCAAGTATTTACAATTTTTATGATAGTGTTTTATCCTTAGATTAAGGAACAATATTAGGTGTTACGTAAAAGCTTTGCTAGGCGAAGCTGTACTACTCGGTCGCGATTAGTTATCGTGTAGACACTGCCAAGATGACACTTATTCATTGATGTGAACAATTAAATATTATCCACTTAATAAGCAGGGCATATTAAGTCAGTAGCACAGATTAAGTACACGGTGGAGTACATTATGTAGGCACAGGATGGACACAGGCTATAAATTCGACGCTTGACATAACTACGGTGCCGTATCGACGCTTCTGCATCTAAGTAGCACTCTACTACCGGCAATGCACGCTCTATATTATGGATATACTTTTAAATAAGCATGAAGTTAAGCGAATAGTAGTTCGTTGAGGCTAAGCCAGTGGCACAGACCAGGTACACGGTAGAGTACATTATGTAGGCACAGGATGGACACAGGCTATAAATTCGACGCTTGACATAACTACGGTGCCGTATCGACGCTTTTGCATCTAGTAGCACTCTACTACCGGCAATGCACGCTCTATTTTACTGCTATACGGTATAGCTTTATGGAAGGTTTATAGTTTAGACTCGTTTATAGGATGCAATGACGTTAAAACTTAATCGTTTTACACTCTTTGCATGTCATGTAATGGCTAATTTAATGGTTTTATATATTTAATTTTATTTCTTAATCAGCACTCTGCGGTACCTTCGGAAGCCTGCATGTCTGAGAATTCTCCATGATATTCTCAAAGGTGTATGAAGTCTGTCAATCTGCACTGGGCCAGCGTGGCAGACTGTGGCTTACATCCTTCTCATTCTGAGAGGAACACTCAGTAGTGGGCCGGTCATGGGTTGATGATGATGATGTATTATTCGACTTCAGTGAATAATTTTTGGGGATTTATACGGTTTCAATCGGGTAAAGGAATTTTGGTTTACCCGATTGAAACCGTACTAGTATTAGTTTCATCATTACCATCATCATCATCGCAAGTAGTAGGTACCTATTTAAGTAAAAGTAAAATTTACGAGAGTATCAATCCGTTGTCGCGGTTGTGTAGGTACTTCAGTGCCAGTCGTATAATGTAAAGACGCCGATGCGACATCACACAGGGGGGTGAGTACTGAGCAATGTCATCCGAGGACGCGATGAGATTAATCGCGTAAAAGCGTTCCAAGATCATTCCTCGAGTTCGTCGACCGGCGTGTGAAAATGTTGCCTCGTAAATAAATAATTCACAAGGCTAGTGTTCTCCGAGCACGTGGCGGCGAGCACGTGTCGGAGGTAGGTGCACACGTAAACATTTACATTACATAACCGGCTCGTCATCGGCGAACGGCGTATCGAGAGCGAAATGCTGGTTATTGCGAATTGCCTTCCCCAGTCCCCGGCTCTCCGAGGCGAGCCCTAAACTAAACTAAACGCGGCAGGCTCGACTGCGATTACCTACTCTGAATAGACCTACGACACATTAGAGACTTTTTGTCGCACAACTTTAAGCTACCTGTCCCTGTGTCCTGTCGCTTACCTATTCGCGGGATTGTAAGGGCCTGTTTCACAATTGCCAGATAAACTTTATCTAAAACCACGGCCAGACTTGTAAATAAGTCCTCCACATCGGTCTCCAGCGGCGGTTTACAGCAGTGTTTATAACGAATTTTTGTTGCAAACAAGTGTTTACACTGTTGTAAAACGTCTGGCCGGGGAGAGAAGAATGGAGACATTTTGACAGATTCCCAATACAAAAACTGTCATAACGTCAAATTTATTCATTACATAGTGTTTGAAACAGGCCCTTAGCCTAATAATCATTACAACATGCAATCATCGCGATCTTTTTGGACTTAACTACCAGCAAAGCAGTACCGCCTATCGACTTAGCGTTACGGTACGATACTTTGTCGAATCTGATGAGGGGTCAACACACACGTCAGTGTGTCCGCAAATAAAAAATAAGACAAAAAAATTATATTGGTTTAATAAAACTGCCACCCCCTTTCTAAAGTAGCCCGCTTCCTTCTTATAGTGCATCATTACTTACCACCAGGTGCAATCGCAGTCAAGTTATTGGATGAACTGATACTTCTCTTTGAGATTAAAGGGATTTATAATGATATCAAAGTATGGCAGTAGGGGATTTGGTTTAAAACTTTCTATATTGTGACAACAGAGAACTAAATGGGCTTTTCAAATCGGACAATTTTTCCTTTAGTCATGTCTTCAAGACGCTGTCTAGTGTGTGCACCTTTATATTTTCAGATACTCAATAGGGTATATCTACAAATTTTTGTCGTGCGACGTGCCCCTTGTGTGTTCTCGCTTTTATTGCGAACGTGATACTTCCACAACATTGCTACCTAGGTATGTCCTATTTAATCGTTGTACGCGAGTTTACTAAGTCTCAGTTAACTCTCACACAAAAGCCAATTGTTTTCACTCTCGGTTGGGCAATAAAAAGTGAAACTGGATTAGATTTGACACACTCCAGTTAAAAAGCTAAGGGATGTCGGCTGTATCTAACAAAACAATAAAAGTGAAAATGTCTCAGGTCTCTACATTTTTATTGTAACTATATAAGAATGAGTCATTTAAAATTTGTTTGTCGTAATCATCACGGTGACTAAAAGAACCTTAAGATAAAACTGGTCAAGTGCGAAACGGACTCACATACGAAATTTTCCGTACCATCGTACAAGATAGAACACTATGTGACTTTTAATTTTTATTAATTTGCTTGGCGGCTATTGTAATTTTTTTTTTTGCCATAGCTACAATAGAAATATGTACACAATCTGTGAAAATACTCTCTATTACGGTTCATGAGATATATTCCGCTGACAGACGGACGGACGGACAGAGAACGAAGGCTTAGTAACAGCACAGTTTTACAATCTATACGTAAAACAGTGGTAACCGGGTCCCGTTGACATACCTCGGATAAGAACCCTAAAAACGTGATAGGTGAGTTAGAATCCAGCCCAAAATCAACCTAAATAATAATGTTTTCAAAGTTCGTAAACGTACAACACAACTATATTACGTAATTCAAGCAAACGATTACCAACACCAAAACGTAATTTAATAAATCAGCTGTTCAGTATGTTGTATAATATTTACAGACATTTTCAAGGTTCGTCAGATGAGTTGAAAACACATGATATTATGTAAGAGTGTTTCCATAATATTAGCCGACCCGATATTGTGACGTGTTTGTTGTAGACCACTAGCCAATGTGAAAGACGTGTATTTCATCCATTTTGTATACCGAAACTTGCTTTAGGTACTTAACTGTTCCATCATCAACATCATGATCAAACCATCGCCGGCTGGAGACTGAGCATGGGTCTCCTCTCAGAATTAGAAGGGTTTAGGCCATAGTATCATGCCAAGCCCACGCCCACGGGCCCCCGGCCCAGTGCGGATTAACAGACTTCAGACACTTTTAAGAACATTGTGGAGAACTTTCATGCATGCAGGTTTTCACACAATGAATACCTTCACCAGTTAAGCAAGTAATTATTAATTATTAAAATCGCGCTTAGCTATGTAAAGTTGAGGTGCGTGCCCTGGATCGAACCCCAGACCTTCCAACTGGAAGACCGACGTCTTAACCACTAAGCTATCACGACTTTTTGGTATCTACTGTTTACTAAAATAACATTTCATAACAACTAAATGATGGCCGCGACTTCGTCCGCGTGGATTTAGGTTTTTAAAATTCCTGTGGGACTTTTTGATTTTCTGGGATAAAAAGTAGCCTATGTCCTTCCCCGGGACGTAAGCTAACTTTGTTTCAAATTTCATCAAAATAAGTTAAACTGTTAGGCCGTGAAAAGCTAACAGACAGACAGACACACTTTCGCATTTATAATATTAGTCCATGGATAGATAGTAAGCATGTCAAACATGACTACTGGCTTTTCAACCGTTGACGCTCGGCTAAAGTTCACAGTTCATACAGACTAATGTCCGAATCCAACGGATCATTGCGACGAGCGATGCTGCGTCACTCACTAAGGCAGAAAGTAGTTTTGACGCTGACGCAGCGGCGGCATTGAGATCGAGGCTGCACGTTCAGAAAATAACAGTTCTTGTAACTTGATGATGTAAAACCTCTGTATCCAAATTTATGGTTACAAGTTACAATTCAACACATTTTGTAAGCACAACCAAACAAACATATTCTATATATAAAAATGAATCGCTGAATGTGTTGCTGATCACAAATCTCGAGAACCGATTTCCCTAATTCTTTTTTTATAATATTCCGTGAAGTACGAGGATGGTTCTAACGGAGAGAAAAATTTAAAAAAAAGCCTGAAAAAGAATCGACTGTTAGGCGGTACGAAGTTCGCCGGGTCAGCTAGTCTATATATAAAAAACTGGCCAAGTGCGAGTCAGGCTCGCGCACCGAGGGTTCCGTACTACAGCCGTATTTTTTCGATATTTAGCACGATAATTCAAAAACTATGATGCATAAAAATAAATAAAAATCTGTTTTAGAATGCACATGTGAAGCCCTTTCATATGATACCACACTTGATGTAGTTATCTTACTTCGAAAATTGAATATACTAATTGTTATTTCATTACCACAATTTAATTTTTTTGTGTGAAAACATGGGTTTGAAATTTGTGTAGTTCACGCGGACCAAGTCCCGAGCATGAATAAACTGTAACGGTATAGGTACCGTTATTTGTTATATGTTTCTATAATAGCTGTCTGTACTTGTTAGATTATTTATTTTTAAAATGGCCGTGATACACAGATAGACGGCCAGAGCGACTGGAACAAACTATACAGGTTACTATCGAACCCTAAAAAACGAGACCTCCGAGTTTTTGTTTGTGTTTGTTAAAAATAGACGTCGAAGTGTGAAAGACAAGTGAAGTGAAGCACGCAGTTAATCTGTTTATAGGGCACCTGTTACTCGGGGACTGGAGTCGGTGTGGGGAAAACAGCTGATCAGGGCCCCGGCGAATTATTATTATTGTCGAATGCCGGCCCTTGCTTATTTATTTCCGGCGGTGGGGCGGACGGGACGCAACTTTGTCTAACTTCACTCCAACTCGTATTCTAGTAAGGCAACGTGGGTCGAAGAAATAATGATCCCAACTCAGCAAAATACGAATCGAATACGTTTCATGGTTGGACGAACGCGTCAAATGTCAATGTCAAGTATCATTTACCGTGCTTAAAATACATTTACGTATTGCATTTTTCATTTTTAGGGTTCCGTACGTCAAAAGGAAAAAAGGAACCCTTATAGGATCACTTCGTTGTCAGTCTGTCCGCCTGTCGTGTCTGTCAAGAAAAATATAGTTAAATATAACTACAGTATATACGGTATAGAAAACTACAAGAAAAATATATAACTAAAACTAACTGAAAACCGTCAATTTGTGGTTAGGTACATCACAAAACAAAAAAATTAAAAATTAAAATGTGTTCATGAACAAATAATTACTATTTTCAACTTTAAAAGTAAGATTGATTGAAGGGGTATCACATGAAAGGGCTTTACTTGTACACTCTAAAACAGATTTTTATTTATTTTTATGGATGATAGTTTTTGATTTATCGTGCAAAATATCGATAAAATACGATTGTAGTACGGAACCCTCGGTGCGCGAGTCTGACTAGCACTTGGCCGGCCACACAAAACATTGCATGAACTGCTTCTTACACTCTCCATGTAGCAAAATTCAGCGGGAAAAAAAATCGCGTGGTGAAATTTCGGAGTGCGGGCTTACCCTTATTGTCGTACCAGTTCTTGGCAGAAGTTCTATGACGCTTAATTACAGAGGAGAATTCATCACGTTTAGTATGGCAATCAATATACAAGTAAAAAAAATGCGTGGTTAGTCCAATTCAATGAGATGTACTTATACTGTGATTCGGCGACGCGACGGATCACTGATTTTCCCAAGGTTTAGGTTAAGAAAAATCTTTAAGCTAACATATCTTGTCCCACAATTTTCATTCTTCGAAGACAACGTGGGACGAAGATTTAATGAACCAACTAACCTGCAATTTGCGACTACATTTCACGGTTCGGCAAACACGTCAAGGACTTCGATGCCTACCCACTATTTACCAATTACCATTAAGATTTTAGATGAAAGAAAGAAAACAAACTTTTTAGGATTCCGTACTAAAATGGTACCCTTATTGTGCGACTTTCTTCTCGGTCTTTCTGTCACAGTCGATCATTTACTTGATCACCAAATTCACCACAATGAAATGTGAAACTAAATAATTAATGTTATTGGGTGACCAAATATAGATCTCCCATTGAGCATCATGCTGCAGCAAGCTTCAGCGCTGGTTATAAGTGGGAGCCTTAAATAGGTATGGTCACAGAGTAGAGACTACGAATTTATTTTTCCGCGTGGCGTTTAGGGTTTTTAAGTCTCGTGGGAATTCTTTGACTTTCTGGGATAAAAACAGCCTATGTCACTCCCCAGGTCTTACGTCCACGCAAAAATTCACACCGATCCTTTGCGTGTTTGAAGGAAAACCCAACAAACAACATTTATAATATGGTTAGTAATTAAGGAGGAGAGTTAAATTAATATCCCTTATTCAAGCTTCTTCATATTATTTAGCAGATTGCCTTCTAATTGCTAATAATGCAGCTTACACTGTCACACTAACAGAGTTTTCAATAACACCCGGGCGTCTTTGTGGTTGTGTGCCTTACAAAAAATGTACTTAGTAAGCTTCATTATACCAGTTATCAAAAGCATGATAATTTACAGTAAAAGACATGCGTCATTAAACATCACTTCAAATACGAGGTCGCATTCAATATTAACACAAAAACACCATCATGACGTTAGTTGTGTAGTTGGTGAGCACACAAAAAAAAGTTCAAACCAAGCATCATTTCAAAGGCTGCGTGTTGTCGTTTGACACTGGAAAAAACATGCTTCGTAGGATGCTCAGACTACAAAGAAATTTAGACTTAATATTTTTATTAATGTGGTGTGGCGCTACTAGATGGCGTTAACAGTCGCTGATAGTGGCTGAATAAATTTCGGCACCAAAGAATAAAGGAGGCCCGGGGTACTTTCGATATGTATTAAATAATAAAAATTATAAATAAGATGCCCACAAATGTAGTCGTTAAAATGAAGACAATTTGGTGCAGTAGCAAAGATATTGACACTATTGTAGAGCCAATTAATAGATCAGTTACACACACCACAGGTTACGATTTAACGACCGCTAAACTAACATAATATATTTTATAGCACTTAGCTCATTATTCAAAAATGGGATTTTTAAAGTCACTTTTTTTTAAATACACCAATCAATGACAAGAAAATTGGCACGCGTCCAGCTTGCTTACCAAGGATTACTTGCCCACAAAGCAAAATAAGAAGAAGAAGAAGGATTACTTGGCATAAATAAATATAGGTACAGAACACAACTTGAAACCCACATGTGAATGATGAGCTATAAATCTGTGCATTAAGTGCGTCTTTCACTGCCACGCATGATGCAACAGCTGTTTATTGACAAGGTTTCTCCGGCCCAGCTGTATTCTGGCGCCTAATATACCGTCTACAATTTACTTTTAGTCCAAGGCAGGATGATGAGTGGAGGCAAATAAAGCCAGCAAAATGCGGAGAACGGCCGGCGTACGGCGTAATCACCGACCAGGCCGTGGGGTTTTTCTACAAATCACAAGTTTGCCTCGCTTGGCTGTGGACGGTGTTAGTTTACAAACTACATACAATGTAGTCGGTATATTTTCCTAACAGCATTTCCAATTTTGCACATTATCCGATTCGTTAGCGCGGCGCGTAACTTAGTATGGTGTACGTAAATGAAAATGTGCAACCACTCTTCATATTGTTCTTCAAACAATTCTGATCTTATATACAATTTTCATACATTTTACGAACCTATGTCCGTATAGGTAGTAGGTAGTAGGTACCCATTAGGTCAGGCGGAAGACTTTAGCGTATGAAAATCCCTACTAGTGGATCTATGTACAGCATAATAGTCGATGGTCGATTTATGTTCGTATACGTTGGTCGTTGACATGACGTCTAGATGTTCTTTAAATAATAATATTCGTCTGATGATCAGAGTAGGATAAGCTAGAGTACAAAGAGGCGAATAAGAACCTAAGAAGATCAGTTGCGACTGAGAAGGGAAATGCAGAGTTGGACCTTTATCAACAACTAGATTTAGCTTCAGATACAGAGATATACTTATAAAATAGCTAAACACTAGCACAATAACACGAAGAATTTTAAGACTACGAAATATTACATCAAGGACAGCAAAGGCACGCTACTAACATCCGATAAAGATGTCTGTAAAAGGTGGTACGAGTATTAGCATATATGTACTGCTGAATGAAGAGTTCCCCAGACAGGCTGCAATCGAAGAACCAAGAACACAAGGACCCGTAAATCAAATCACCATCACGGAAGTCAAAAAGGCCATTCTGAAAATGAAAAATTCTGAGAATGAGAACGACATCCGGATGGATGAAGTGGCGTACTCTCACAGGGGTGCTATGTGACGGTAACATGCCAATAAGAACTAAAGGCAAGGTCTATAAAATGGCAGTACGACCAGCATTACTATATGGGAGCGATGTTCGGGCAGCCAAAAAGAGCCATGAACAGAAGCTACAGAACACCGAAATGCGTATGATGAGATGGCATCATCATACGCATACGTAAGTTAAAAGTATGGAATGAATATATAAGAGGAAGCTTTAAAGTTGCATCCATAACCGAGCAAATATCAGAATCAATGCTTAGATGGTACGGACACGTCATGCGTAGGCCCGACGACTAAGTGGCGAAAAAGTGCCTTTCCATGGCTGCAAGAAAGAGGGGTAAGGGAAGACCACTGTCCGCTGCCTGGATGACAAATGTCCAAAGGGACATGAAACCCCTATGCCTCAATGTCGAAGACGCGAACACGCGATCTACATGGGGCCGCATGATAACAAAAGCTGACCCCGCGCAACGGGATAAGATGAGGGCAAAAAGAAAGAGAGATCCATGGGATTCAGTGGTAGATGTATTTGACGATTTAAAAGTACTTGTAAAAGTTCATTTGAATAAAAATCTTTCTACTATATTCTATAATGTTACATCTTTGTCGACATCTGTATTTACAGCAAATAAATGATTGATTGAATGTTATCTAATGATAGTGATAAACCGACCGAATATCGTTTTTACATTTTCGTTCAGAATTATTGAATTGATTCAATGTTCACATAACTATTGAACAACGCTCACACAGGAGTTGTGCTAATGTCCAAGTTTCGAGAGAAAAATATCAGCACTACCATCGATTTTATAACTTTTGGGAGCATCAAAACATGCATTTCTATCTTGCTAGCTAAGTGTGAAGTTAGAAACTTTAGACTGCTTTATGATTATGGGTGCGAAGTTGCGAAGCGGCGGTGGTATCTGTTTGGTAAATGAAACTTGTTGTATAATCCGGGTTAAGAGAACGAAACACGTAAGTAGATACCTACTTTTAAAATTGCAAATAATAACTAAACCATACTGTTGTTCATGGTGTGTTATAAATATAATAAGCTTAAAAATTACCAGACTAATGCGAACTTGAGAATAGGTGACAGTAAGCTAATTTATAACAAACTTTGAATATGGCTAGAAGTGTACTTTATACAAATAATATCTCTATATTATTCTGTTATATCAAAGGTATAACAGAAATAGAAAGAATTTTATTCAAATAAACTTTTAAAAGTTGCTATTTTTGAACCGTCAAATGTACCACTGACACTGGTTTAGCATGCCTTTCTTACCGAGAAGAATCAGCAAGAAACTCGGCTGCACTGTTAACATGTAGTTAGTCGTAACAACAATAGCATAGATTTAATATAAATGTAGATAAAAGTGAGAAACGGTACACAATCACGCCATCACCCCTTTGTCCGAAAAATAAAGAGAGAATATTTCGCAATCAAAAAAATAAAACGACATTCCGCTCGAGCGCCGTCAAGTGAATAAAATATGGAGTAAAAAACGAGGGAACAATGTGAGTGTCCAATTAAACAAAGCTCGCTCACGTCATCGAAAGGTGTTTCCCGAAGAACGTAACGCACACGAGCGCGATCAGCTGACTGCTCCGATTTTAACTTGCACACACACTACTGTACCACTGTTAGAGAACATAAATAATGCCCACCTAAATAGCTATACGGCTATACGTAACATCGGTATAATTTGTGTAAACGGCTGCCCGACGGAAGAATGTGCGATACGCCGCTTTCCATCGCGGCGAACTCGATACGGCCAACGAATAAAGCGCTCGGTTCGATTTGTTGTAGGCACTTAGGACATTACGTTGTGGAACGGTGAGCGTGAGATCGTATTAAATAATCACTCTCATAAACACAATAAACACGCACACAACGTGTTATTATCAGTGATGTGCCATTAAGAAAGAAAGCTATCGTCAAATTAACTATTTTTACGTTGCAGTCTTTTTTGGAAGCTTTTCCCTCATTTTCAACTTTGATTTCAAATAAGTTAGGTAGGTAACCAACAACCATTAATTTTACAAGATTAATTCAATAATCTGATGAAAAAACGCGTCAAATTAGTATGTCTGAGATAGAATAGCGTGGTCGAATAGTCAATAGAGACAATTATTCTGACAGAATGTATAGAAAAGTAAGAGCAGAGTAGGAAATAGAGAAAATTTAGAATAGGAATATGGAGAAAGATAAGAGAAGCGTGATAGAGTACAGAATAGAGACAATTTTGAATATCAAGAATATGTAGAAAGGTAAGAGCAATGTGGTGGAATAATGAATGGGGAAAATTTTGAATATTCACAATATGTAGAAGGGTAAGATCAGTTTGATAGAGTACTGAATAGAGACAATTTTGAATAATCAGAATGGGTAGAAAGGAAAGAGCAGAAGGATAGAGTAGTAAGTAGAGACAATTTTGAATACCAAGGTAAAATATGTAGAAAGGTACTGATTACTGATAATACTAGACTATAACTATCGGTTCCAAATGTCGATTCCATTGAGAAGCCTACAAAAACTCATAACAGTCACACAAACGAAATCACGAATTATGACAGGAATTACCTACTACTGTCATAGTTCGTGTTCAACATTCATGGCAAGTATCTTTTTTGTCTATAGCTGAGATTAATGAACCTATGTATTTTTTTAGAATTTACATTATAAGTAACATCGACCATTAAATTGCTTTGCCACCCATAGATTGATGTCTATTTTCGCATACAAGAGCTGTATATTAAACACATTTATAAAGGTCAAGGCCTTCGTAATATTTTGATTAACTGGAAGTTGTTGTCAAAAATGTTATACCTATCCAGGTAGCTGTCAAAGCGGGACGTGTCTTTACGTCCTAACTAAAACCACATACCTAAGTATGATAAGCTACTATTTGAAGGTTTTCCGTCTTATTTCCTTAGGAACTCGATTCAAAAGTTCCATACATTGTGCGATAGGATAATTCATAATTCGGTGCTCAAAATAATTACTCGAGCATCATTTAAAAACAAAGAATGAAAATTATTTTTTATCGCTTCATTTAAGTAGACAAAAATACGTATTGTTAGTTTAAAAACGAGTGTATGGTCTACCATACACACGATTTTAAAGTTACAATACGTATTACTATTAAAAAGATGAAATAATATCACTGAAAAACGGATTTTTTGACATTCTACATTACATAATGAAACATTTCCACATATTGCAACTACACAAAATAATAACAAAACTTACCTAGAAAAAATATCTACTAGGTACGTGTGAAACAAGACTTAAATAACTAAATATCTAGGACAATTAGATATTTCAACAACTATGCAAATTGAAATCTTTCAACAATTTTATGTATATTTTTGCGAATAAATTATCTGAATCAGCGCAAAATATGTGAAACAAGTCATTGACCCATACAAGTAAAAAAATGGATATGCATGTAATATCCGTATGTCTTAACTCTTTGCTTTATTTACAAAATGTTATAAAAGTATGCATAACAACAATATAAGCACAAATTTTGTTGCTAACTAATTAGGAAGGTAGGTGGATAAAACTGAAAAGCTGCAGAAATACGCCTATAACGGCTTCCGACGGCAAATGATACCGTTTGCCTTACAGATAGCTACAATTCTTGTTACCGACTTGAAGTTAAAACGAAGTTCTAAAAGTTCTATAGATGCAACATAAAATCTTTAGATCTATGGATATAAGGTTGAAGACACCAATTAGGATCATTAATAATACATAACTGTAACCGGATTACATAAGTTTAAAAAAATCGAAAAACTAAATTGCAGTGGTTGTAAAGTTTCACAATTTAGACGACATTCTCGTCAAAGTTTCCAACAGTCACCGGTCATATGATAATAAAAACAAACATCTAGTCACACCGCCGCAAAATAGAATCCACGAGTATTGAGCCAACGCACACAGGCGCAGCAGCGGTCGGATGTCACGCACACGCCCGCGCCATACAGTCTGTACACACGCACACCACACCGAATTGACAGTAGATAAGAATCGTCCCATTTTACATTAAGGAGTCATGCGGCCGAGATACTTACTGTGTTCGCAGGCAGCCTTATGATGACGGCCGTCTTGAATCCTTCTTGGAATGATACCGATACACAGATTAGAGTCGGTCGCGCACATGCACTCACGAACACACACACTGACAGTCCACGGTACAATGGGAGTTATGTGACAGTATAGGGTCGGGGAGATAAGTCTGAGAGGATGAGCCGGTTCGTAATTCGAGCACGGGGAGCGGAGTGGAGCGATGGTGGGCAGCGGGTCGTACGGTGTGGATGTATGGGAGTACGCTCGATTGCTCTAGCGGTGCGCGCGTTTCAGTTGGCGCACGGCGACTGGCGCAGGCGAGGCGCGCGGTGCGACGAGGCGGGCGGGCGAGCGATTTCACCGGGCTGATATTGCGACGGCCGCCGCTCGGCTCCGACCCATATGTATAGCAATAGCGCTACCTACCAGCGAGGGCACGCCGAGTCGAGCGGGGGGGTCGCGCTATGCCAGCACTGCACACACCCAACACTCGACCAGTTATTTGTTGGCGCGCACACTCGCCTTCTACTCAGAATACCCAGTACCTACCCACGTACATGGCAAATCAGCTTAGTTCTGCTATGGCTTTGCTTCATATGTTTGCAATTCATCTGATTACACTCTAGCTTTTATATCTAAGTGATCATTGCGAATTGTTTAGTTTTATCGCTAATATTTGTGTATTTATATAGCACTATGACGACATTTACGATAAACTTTGTAACGGTTCGCTTACAATCGAATGCCTCTATCAATAATTGTATTAGTCACAATTAGATAAACGAAGCGGAAATAAAGCCGCAGATTCGGGCGTTCCGGCGTGTTTGATCAGAACCTAAACAGCAAACAAACACGAGAGAGCAATAAGCGCCACAACGAGCAGCAACAAATTAATTAGGCAATATTGATCGGATTGTGTGCGATAGTCATATAAATGCGTACATTGATATAATGTTATGCATCTCATTACAGTTGCGGTGGATACAATAATGGCCTATTGGAAATGCGGGTCACTTGTATTTGCACTGAACATTGATGTACGTGTTTTTGTATTTATCTCCACGGAATACATTTCAAATATAGACCGAAATACAAAACAGGATTACTAAATAATACTACGTACCAAAATCTCTAGAGCATTTATATTGAAATTGAAATAAAAGCAAAGGCCCAAAATAAAGGACAATGTATAATGACAAAGTATAATGACAAAAAGGTCACATATTTCAAATATAAACTGAAACATAAAATATTAATAAATAACACCGCTTACTAAAATCACAAAGCAAATTATATTAGTAAATTATAGAAAACTTTGAAATAAAAGCATAGACCCAAAAAAGAATTAGATATATTGACAGAAGGTCTGACTTCAAAGCCTCATATTGTAAAGCTAAGAATCTCAATCGATGACCAAATCATCAGAAATATACATTAGTATGAGCGAAACAAACCAGTATAAAATGAACCAGATGTTGTACTCTGAACTGATCAAGAACGCAGATGTAGTAGTAATAACTAATACGCACATACGGTCGCAATTGAGCCTATAAATCTTCTATATAATATATAAAAGGAAAAGGTGACTGACTGACTGACTGATCTATCAACGCACAGCTCAAACTACTGAAATCACGCTGAAATTCGGCATGCAGACAGCTATTTATAACGTAGGCGTCCGCTAAGAAAGGATTTTTCAAAATGCAACCCCTGAAGGGGTAAAATAGGGGTTTGAAGTTTGTATGAAAGTGTGTCAGTTTTGAAGTGTCTATAAAGAAGTTTTGTAGTTAATATTTTTGCAATTAGCAGTATGACATATTTTATTAAGCTCATATGTTAAAATCTCATAGTTAAAGATCAACCCTAAGGGTGCAAAATAGGGGTTTAAAATTTGTGTAATCCACGCGGACGAAGTCGCGGGCATAAGCTAGTTAAAATATAAAGAAACTCAATAAGTCAATATTTAATAATATGCAATAAGCCCTATCAGCATAATTCTATGGAATAGATTGAAAAAGAGAGGCCGTAAAATAAAGCCTTGCACGGTTGAGAGCGGATAGAGCCGTAGATGATAAAAAATCTAAATAATGCGAGGTTGGATGGACCCCAGCGCCAAGGAGGCGCCTTCAGGACGTAGCACAAAAGACGCCCATCGGTCTGCGCGCGAGCATTATCATAATCGATTTTATCGATAAATTAATGGCATACTAATGACGCTTGACGAAGGACAATCTTTATTTCTTCGTGCATCTATACAACATCGAAGTTATTTACTTGATTACAACATAAGATTAAATAATACTTGGCATAATATTTTACTATTTATGTTTAAGCCAGCGTTGTTTCGGAGAAAAAGCTTTCCATATTTACTCATTTAAAGACAGTTTGTAGTTATAAATTTTAATACTTTGAAGTGGATTACTAAGCAAGGTTTAAAACTTTCGATCACAAAATCATTATTTTAAACAAAATAGATACAAATATTAATTATGTAGTACATTGGTGACTTGACTCGTTTAAAATTTACTGAAGTAGGCTTTACAGTTTACACTGTAGACACTCAAACTGCCGAAGCTAGTAATTCCTACATGATCGCCGAAAAACATAGTTTTTCACCTTTTACATCAACCACAATCTGCGTCACAAACTCGGCTGAGGAAGTTCACAACACGACTTGTAACAGGAAGAAATCAAAATACTCTACTTTCTAAGGAAACAAACCAAGTTGGGAATTCCGAGAACACAAAAAGAGACTCGAATTCAATAAAAATCGTAACAGACGTTTTGCCCATGCTCAAGTTGATTTTAAAGAAAATATGCGGAGGGTTTGAAGCGGCTTCGGCACACTGACGGCGGATTTATCGCAATTTTCGATATAAACCCCCTTCAGATTATGCCGATGACGTTTCAGTCGTCATATTACAATTTTGTTAATAATAAGCACATAAAATATTAAAACTCTTAACTTTTCTATGTTAATAAATAAACATGAAATTCCTAAGTGTGGGTAAGTGGGTAAATGCTACTAACTGCAGGCAAGCCAAAGAGTCTTTAACTAGCATGGACCAACGCCAAACTAACAAACTACTCCGCCGGGACAGAGGTAAACTCAGGAAGATGGCACCGACTTATAACAGGGCATGGCCCATTGAACCAACACTTTCTTGTTATAATATGTATCACCGATAGTCCTCTGTACAGGGCCTGCATGGAGGTAGATGAAACACCGATACACGTGCTGCTAGAGTGCACGGGGCAGATCAACGCGAGCACTGCTTTGATCCTCAGCCTCGCTCTGGGAAGCCCTCGACAAATTTGGCTGGTTGAATGGGCGATCCGAAACATTCATCAATTTACTGCAAATCCTTGCATATTCCAAAAAGCTTTGTGAAAATATTAGGTTCACTAGCAGCAATGTTAGTTGCCGACAGGTTCTTACTTCTAACTTATTTAGTAAACGTAATGGAATCCAAGCCGAAAGTTGGGCCGACGGACGGAAGCAACAAAAACGTCGGGTGTTGACAAGTAATAAATAATGATAAATAATTTAGACAAGTTAAGCTGAATCGTGATAAGTTAAGGTGCTAACATGGTCACCTCGCACCGGAAAACGCAAGACCCTAACTAGTTCGATAGATGACATCAGATGAGTCGCAGGAATCCGCTGGATTCAGGCAGCGCAAGACCGTGGCTTCCAGTCTCTACAAAAGACCTATGTCTAACAGCGGACCTCTATCGCTTGATAATGAATTTGAATAGGGTAATCTAGCCAAAAATTTATAGTCATGCAAAAAAGATAGCTGCCGACCTAAGTTGGAGCAGTAAGTTGGTACGTCTGTAGAGGCTATTAGAAACCTGTTCTGTAGAGTCGACTGGCAGGCAGTGGGGTGTTGCGAGGGCGAGCTCAAAATAAAAGAAATATGTTTTAGTAGGTTAGCGAGCGTGTTTACGGGCGGATTCCGGGCACGATTATACTGCTATTAGTTGCATAAGCACCGGAGAAGGTAATGTAATTAAAGGATATTTTTTCTTGAAGTAACACCGAGAACCTTCTGTATCTTGAAACAAAATTGTATAAGTTTTTTTACCACATTTTGCATCAACTCAATTTTAACTCAAAAAACCGCGCTTTTTGAAATAGCCTGATTTTTATCTCTGACATCGATATGGGAATATCTATGTCAGACTATGCTCCTTTAATCAAAACAGAAGTATTTTGTCTAAACCTTTTTTTAAATTTTAATATCTTAAATTCTGAATGTTTGTGAGTTGAAACAGTTTTGGTATAGAAGTGCGATTTATCTAAGACTTATAATACTGCCGATTATAATCAAACTATTCAATTTCATTGCATCATTTAAGTATGTATTTAAGGTACAGAATACAGATGTGTTGGTATAAGACGCTCTTACTCAGCTATTCCGAGTTACAAAAGCTAAGCAGTATCGTAAAGTTGGCTAGTCAACGCCATCTGTCGGGCGCTCGGCGAGGCTGGGACCGGATGCGCGACCAGTTTCGTAGTGACACCGAACACCTGCAAGTAGAACCTGTGTACCCGCCTGTACTCAGTACCTAGGGTTACCTTACCAGAGAACAGGAATTTTCCAGACTTCTGCAAAATTTTGACCGTATGTCAGGATGGAATTTTAGTTTACATAATTGGAAGGCCAAAGATAAACAATATCACATTTGACTTATTGAGATTGATTTACTAGTTTCAGTAGCCCACTTGCACAAGGACAGTTAAATTGGATTTGACTCGCTCCAGCAATGCACGGGGCTGCAATTGCTTGTACAGTATAGTATAATAATATTGTAAATGGATGACTTGAAAAGAGCAACCGCCGAGTTTCTTGCTGGTTCTTCTCGGTAGGAACGGCATTCCGAACCAGAGGTAAATTAAACTAGTTAACGATTCATAAGAACTTTTAATAAGTCTACTTGGATAAAAATAAAATTTATTCTATTCTATCGCTGTCACTTTTTGGCAAGAGCATAATGCGCTTGCCAAAAAGTGACCAAATTAAAAAATAACTAAATAACTAAAAAATAACAAAATCAATTTAAGTATCCTTGTGTAAGTGGGCCTTACAAACATTATTTAAAAACAACGAACGAAATCTTTGTATGTACAATCAGTGATTCAACAATTTTTTTGGAGAAACTGCTGGTCTTCAGTACCATTTTCTGAAACCATGAAAATTCATAGAATTGAAAAAAAATTGAAGAAATTTGACGTGAAGATATATTTTTTTTAATCAGTGGTATATTGTATTCTGGTAACCCTACTGTACCGAACCACTACAATCAAGCTATAAGTATTTATGCACACCACACCAACCTTGCTTTTATTCCTCGGTTTTCTTAAAAGGAAAAAAATAATTGGCACTACATTTATCTTTAAAGAGCCAATAAAGCGTGTTATATTAAAAAACCTTAAAGTATCGCGTGAAACCACAAATTTTGTAAATGTGAAGCAGGGTTGCGATCTTGTTTTTTAATTGGAATTCTTTTTTTCTTGAAATAATCAGTTCATTATTTTAAATTAAAATACCAACGTTCTTTGACATTTAAAACTAAAACCTTTAGAATAGAATAATAAATCTAGTTAAAGTAGATAAGGATAAAAACGGAAATCTGAAAAAGCAGTCTCTTGGCTAACAGAAAATACTTTTTATAGAAGTCTTGAATTTCTAGGAACTGGGAAAGCTTGCCAAGGGCGCAGATAAAACTATAGAGAATTAGATGTCTCCTGAAATAAGTGAAGCCCATAAAGCCGTTACGCAACAAAGCGCAAGTCGCTGTAACGTAACGGCATATCTGTCCAACTGAACATACTGACCCATACCTTGATTTTTTTATTGAAACTCGAACCAACTTACCAACCTAATATTATAACTGGAGAAGCTAAATCGGAATGATCTTGTTGTTGTTTACAGAAAATTTAAGAAGACCATAATGTGAGAAAATTACACTTGAGGTGAGGAGCAGAAACGCCCTGTTCTGGAAGGACGCATGAGGTATCGCTAATGCGTGTACCTTACTTTACTTAGGCTTGGTTGTTTCAAACCGTTTCATATCGTTACATACAATGCGTAAAATTGAACTCCTCACGCGCCATTTTAACTTTATGGGTCAAATTTCATGTCAAAAGTACGATTTTAGTCCTTATTTCAAAGGTGAACCGCACTTTTGACATGACAGTTGACCCATAGAAACTCTATGGCGCGTGAGGAGTAATTTTGTACGGACTATACATTCGTTAAAATAGTTTTCTTTGACATCTTGTTCTGTAATGCCATGTTTACCACTCTTCACCATTTTATCACCGAACCGCAAGACGTCGCGTCGGGCGAGTTTCCACAATTATGTCGCCGACATTCCATCTACACGCACAAAATGTTTTGCGTCATCATTCCTCCATCCATTCCACGATCTGTATGTCCTACCAATTACAACCCAGGCTATCTTTAAAACAAGAGTGAATAGGCATCTTCTAGGTAAATACGTCCCATTTTAGGCCACATCATCACTTTCCATCAGGTGTGCTTGAGGTTAAGCGTTTGCCTATAATTAATTTTTTTTAATGTTTAACGGTTACAAGTCTGTTAAAATTTTCTAGAGCAACCGTGTCTTAGTGTGTAGTGGTTACTTTGTAACTTCTATCAAAATAAAGATTTATTTATTATTGACGCATATCAATCGATTGCAATATTGTCAAGCAAGAATGACCCAAGCCAGTAACTGGATGGATGACCGACTTTGGAATTTGGCCTTTCCATTTCCCCTGGGCCTCGGAGAGCACGTTAAGCTGTCGGTTCCAGTTATTACCGCTAACATCTGGATAATTACTGTAAAAACGTAAGAGTCGAAATCTCGTTTTCTTAGTTGAAATGTATGCGGAAGGATCATACAACGCACCGCATTACGATCCCATGAAAACTCCTCTTATTAATGGAAAGGGGTCACTACCCTTCAGCAATGAGGAGTACGCAGAGAGAGATAAGTCTTTCTAATCGAGGCACTCAACACTTTACACACTTATTCTTGGCATACTAATCAACTCGTCTCTATCATAGCAACTCAACATAAGCTTATTAAAAATATCAAGATGTTGCTAATTAATTATTCCGTTCCGTTATCAAATAATAACGACCTACATTATTCTCAAGGGTACCTACATCAACTGTAACGAAATGTGGTTACGCAAGAAAGCAAGACATGTCAATGGCATCTCAGCCTTGACTCAGTTCATGGCCGACTTTGTACGTCTCTCTGACCTAAATGTCGAACTCATTTCCTTAAATAAATTTTTCGAAGTTTCCAATAGTTATTCAAAAGGCAAAGTCGACATTTTCAGCACGACCGACTAAGAGAAATGGATTTGTCTCCGTCGAGGGATCACCCTTTTTCTTTTAATGGTACTTAGATACTTCCGATCATTATTATGACTGATCTTCGACCTATGAACCATCTACTTGTACTGTATCTTTGTACCTATTTCTAGTACCTATGAGATTTTTAACCGACTTCAAAAAAAGGAGGAGGTTCTCAATTCGTCGAATCTTTTTTTTTTTTATGTATGTTCCCCGATTACTCGATGACGCCTAGACCGATTTTGAAAATTCTTTTTTTGTTTGAAAGGGTATACTTCAAAGTTGGTCCCATTTAAATTTCGTGAAGATCTGATGAACATCTTCGAAGATAGATACTGGAACTCCTCAACGGATAAGAGTATATTGCTCGCGATCAGTGTAATAGCTTAGTAAACAGTAGATTTTTAATCAGTCATAGCATAATTCCATGGGGCCACTAAAAATTGTGAAATAAATTTTTTTTACAAAAAAAATAAAAACCGACTTCGTTACACAAACACTAAAAATTGAAAAATAATTTAATTTATTACCGAATATATTATGTATACAAGAGTTAATATAGTTCCATAATAATATTTTTTGGGGTCGGTGCCAATGAGGTGCCATTGTGGAGTCCCATAAAAATATGAAGTCTAGACGATTCGCGCAGCTAAAGCTAATTGGCACCGGCACCAAAAAGTATTATTATGGAACTATATTAACTCTTGTATACATAATATATTCGGTAATAAATTAAATTATTTTTAAATTTTTAGTGTTTGTGTAACGAAGTCGGTTTTTATTTTTTTTGTAAAAAATTTATAGTTTAACGAAATTTGAATTCCAAACAGCTCTGTACATTATGTAAAACTTTATAGGGTCCATTTTACTACGACGTCCTAACTATCAAGAAACTCATGAAAACTGTTACAGTTTTCGGAAAATACAAACTTGTACTGGGAACAATAAACAAAAATTATACTCAACAAGTTTTGGTAGGTATGACCAAAATGTTTCAGGATGACCATCCAACAAACACTAAGGGTACTGATAGGTATCTGATAATGTAACTTGACAACTCAGAAAATTAAGACGTAACGTATCTCAGTTTCCCGAGATTAAAAGAAATCTCCGCATGCAAGGAGATGGGTATTCCTTTTGTACTTGTCCGGTCAGCGAGACAATAAGGCAGTTACGCAAGGAAACGTCAATGGCATCTCGACCCTGCCTCCGTTCTCGCCACTGACCCACTTTGCTCGGATGCGCACAATCACAATTTCGCTGTTATAAGCTCATTTAACGTAACATAATTGGTCACTGCGAATTGTAAGCTTATCAATACAGTGGGAAGCTTTACAAACTTCTGCCTACGCGTTTTATTATCGTCATAATTTACTCCTTTAGTTTAGTTGGTTGAATTGTTTTAATATTTCATCACAGACCATCATCTAAAGTCGCAATATTTTTCAAAACAACTGATAATATTGTGGTCAATCTGTTGCACACAGTATGGTGTACAAGAGAATGAATGAGATTGTGTACAGTATGGTCGTTTTAAAATCTTTAGAGTCCTATTACCATACCAAATCTTGATTCTTAATTTTTATGGCTATAAAAGTTCTAAAACGTACAAAACACTGGAAAAATTCGACATCATACAAAATACTAGTATTTTTTCTTCTTCTTTAATTTTATTTATTTTTAAGCTTCAAAATTAGTTTGTTCATTCTCTGCTCATGTTTCTGTTTATTAATGAGACACTTGGAATATGCGCGAAACCGGAAAAATTTACGTCAGAGATGTAATGGAAAACGTGGCCTATCATAACAAGGCGGCAAAAAACACTGGCGACTCAACTCGGCTGTGTAGCCCGTAAGCCATTAACTTAGAATATTAAAGTTACCAAGAGACCGCATAGAATCAGGGTTTAGTTTTGTCCTAGTTTGATTTAAGTGTTGGTTAGCAATACAGAAATAGAAAACGTAAATTGACTTTCCAATTTCCTTCTGAAAGACTTTTTATACTTAATTGTTTGACTTTCTACTTTTATTGCAAAACTTTGAAGGAGTTTAATTTTTAGTATCGTAGTCAATAAACGGATCTTGTCATATTCGTGATGGTGCCTGTCTGCAAATTCTACGGTCTACAAGAGTTTTTTGACTGCGCGAGATCTTGACTGCGTTCAAAAATGGACCTAACCTACTACTTTTGTAAGCAGTTTCCATTTACATGCCATTCCATTTCCATTCTATCAGCCTGCAGTGTCGTGCAGTTCATAGAGGCGTTAAATCACTGCTTACCCTACTCATAGTGGATTAATGGTTATTTTTCTTTAGGACCTGCTTGTAAATAGGTTCTTATTTAACAACTGCTTCATCATGATCAACCCATCGCCGGCTCACTGCAGAGCACGAGTCTCCTCTCAGAGTGAGAAGGGTTTTGGCCATAGTCTACCACGCTGGCCACACCCTGCTGCTTATCTTGGCTATTAACTTTATATACGCCACTATCAGCCTGTATGCCTTAACTGCTGAGCATAGGCCTTTCCCAAGAGCGCGTCAACAAACACGGTCCTCAGCCTTCTTCATCCACCCGCCTCGGTCCAGCGGGCTGGAGGTCGCCCTACACTGCGCTTACCGGTACGCGGTCTCCACTCCAGAACACGCCTGCCCCATCGGCCGTCGGTTCTGCGACAGACATGACCTGCCCACTGCCACTTCAGGTAGTTAATCCTCTGAGCTATGTCGGTCGCTTTTGTCCTTCTGCGAATTACCTCGTTACGGATTTTATCCCTGAGACACCCAGCATGGCTCGCTCCATAGCTGCGCGCTGAGCGACTTTTAATTTGTGGACGAGGCCAACTGTCAGTGTCTACGTTTCCGCTCCATACGTCATTACAGGACACACTCATGATACAATATTTCACCTGGTGATAGATGGTTCCCGAGTCTCAAGAATTTTCCGCAAGCAACAGGTGTTTTATGAAAGACAAGTAAAGACAAGCGCTACCAGAAAAAAAATTACCACTGCAATTATTGCTTTTCGATTCTTTCAAACAACGTTACATAAGACCAGTATAAACAAACCATTAAATCAACATTCATTAAAACTTAAGCGGGTTGCAAAAGATAAGAGAGTTAATTATGCATTGAATGAAAAAAAAAAAAAAGAATTTCCAAATAGCTGCCTGTCGCGGCGGCATTGACAAGGTTGCACAAGATAAGAATAAAAATAGCCACATCATGTAGAAACTCTCCGGCCACGTGACTATTTATTTATAGTAGTATAGTAGGTATAGTAGGTAGAGAACTGAATGAACTTTTCTTTTCGTGTGAAATGGCCGTGTGTGCGTGTCCCGGTGTCAATGTAGGCCACAGTCAAGGTCGAATGTTTAATATAAAGTCTGGCGTCGGGACATTAAAATGGTCGGCCCCTCCCTGAGACCCCCTTATCCCCGGTTCGGGCGGCGGTCGCAATCGTTGCACTCGTTATTTATTATCTAAAGGCAGACCCCTCTCTCTTAAGATGCTTCAACTCGGCCTACAGACCTGAGTAATGAATAATTATTTTGTTTAACAAAAATACAGGTAAGCGAAAACATCCGGTATCCGTATCTACCTACATTTTCATTGTCACGTAATTTCGCTTCCTGATAAACATTCGTCACATTCGCGATGTGAAATATATCAATATCATGCGAATAACAAGACTACGGATAATAAAAAGGTTAGATTATCTGAACTTTGAAATACAACGTATCAGTTTGGTTTAGAGATAAGGAAATACCGTAGTCCGTACTTATTTCGTATCATTTGATATCACAACTTTTTCTTTTATTTTACATCACCATAGCCTAATATTGGACGTATTATCGTCGATTCAGGTCAAACCGAGAGTTCCCTCACTCTAGTTCACTCTGCTATGGAGTGACTATACGACCTCTATGTGCTACTATCAATGACATTGCTACTATGCATAAAGCACTAGAAAGGTAATTTCGAAGAAAAATCGCTAAGCTTTCAAAATTTCCATCTTCCCTCATCCTTCCAAATGGCCATCAAGTAATAAGCAAAAGCGAATTGCAGCATCGAATTTTTGTTCGTAATCACTTGTCTAATGTCTATGCGTACAAATTGTTGGGATAGACTGACATAAATAATCTAATATAACTTTATAAACATCGTATAACTAAAACCATATAAAAGGCTCCGGCTTCGCTCGAATGGAATGTCTGAAAATTCTCTCTTAGGGCGATCACGTACTGCATCCGATCCAAATCCGTGAAAATACGTTCTGAAGTAGTCGTAGAACTATTTGCACGGTAGCTTACGCACTAGCTCCGAATTCTGTCATCCGAGTTCTCTCCGTCATCCGTGAGATACCTCGAATTCAAATCGGACATAATAATATGATGTAGATTGTCAAAGAAGTCTACTGAATTAGCTTGGATTTGGATCAGAGACCGGATTATTGCGTAAGCAACATCCGAGTTCGGTCCGAGTTTTTATAACCGTATTTTCATGTTTTCACGGACTCGGATCGGATGAGTGCGTAACCGCTCTTAGTGAGTATTTTATATATCTACTTTAAGTATAGAGAAAGCATAACTATATGCAATGTCGCACGTTCTCAGTCAGTTTCGCCGTTAAAATAATATTGACTATGTACCTATTCGTAAACAATATAGGTCGCCCTTATCAAACAGTCACTAAGCACCGCTGTAGGTAAGCAAGACGGGGCCTGGTAACAGCTGATACGATAAACAAATCCCTGACCTACGAGTACGTGTGACGAAACTAGGCACCGGATGATTACTTACATACTTTATTCTGAGGTAGATAAATGTAAATTGTGGGCGTGGTCGTTATCAGAAAACGGTAAAACGTAAAAGGCCGAGTTGAATGCCGTTTTCTGTCAAGGCCTTGATTATATGGGTCGTAATTAGGGTTGGCAGATAAGGAAACCTGAATGACGCGAAGGATTTATCTTTGATTTGTATTTGCGCTGTTTGAGGGATTCCTCTTATGAATCCAGATTCTTGTCTGAAATTGAAAAGATGACAGAAGATGATAAAAATATGTATGTCAAGACAATACGACACATCTTTAAAAATATATTAACCCAATTTCAATCAGATGTAGGAATTTTTGCTGACGTAAAGATCAATTGCACCAAATGCGCCAGTACTAGGTTAGTTTTAAAGTAAATCATCATCATCTCAAACTATTGCCAGCCCACTATGACCACGGTTCTCCTCTCAGAATGAGAAGGGCTTAGGTAGCTTGCGTGTGACTAGTCTGCCAATCCGCACTTGGCCAGCGTGGTAGACTATAGCTTAATCCCTAGTCATTCTGAGAAGAAACTCATTGTCAGCAGTGAGCCGGCGATAGGTTGTTGATGATGGTAATTGAAATTGTGCTTATATCATTCAATTTTCTTACAAAGTAGAATATGAAGTACGTACTACCATACACAGTAAAAGTTTTGAAAATTGCCATTTTCTTTTAGCTTACACCTTCACGTCTGTGTGCTCATATACCTAACACTTGAGTGGGTGTGAAAGTGACTTCGCGCACGCTGCGCTGTGCCGGGAATTTTCTAGTCTAGTTATACCTATGTAAAGGACCTAAACAAATCCGTAATGTCGGTCGCGACTCGCAGCGTGCTCCCGACAAACTTGGGACTCTCACTTTCGAACGGGAAGGCTCGGTGCCTTGACAACTTCACTATAAACATACAAATAACTAGCTACGTACCTAATACAAAACCCGCTTTTACGCCGTAACATTCACCCAGATACCTATTTACTACGTAATTGTTTGCTTCAACGAACGAGTCAGATCTGATTGATGTTGCCGTTTCAGAATGCGTGTGGTGAAATGTTAATGTGTGTAGCACATTATAAAGGTATGGTTTTTCTTTTATTTCTGTGTATGTAAAACATGTGATAGCTGAACTAAGCGGTGATAGCCTAGTGGTACTCGCGGGGTCCGGGGTTCGATCCTGGGCACGCACGTCTAACTGTTCGGAGTTATATACGTTAGCAATTAAATATCGCTAGCTTTAACAGCGCAGGGAAACATCGTAAGGAATCCTGCATGCCGAAGATTTTTCCAAAATGTTTTCAAAGGCGTGTGAAGTCTGCCAATCCACACTTGGTCAGCGTGGTAAACTAGTGACTATCCTTCTCATTCTAAGAGGACACCCGAGATAGGCCGGCGATGGGTTGTTCGTATGTTGATGATGTAAAACATGCGTTTGACCGATTTTGACGAGAGGGACAGAGATGAGATTGCATCCCGGGGAAGGACATAGACTACATTTGATCCCGAAAAATCAAAGAGTTCCCACGGGATTTTGAAACCTAAATCCACACGGAAGAAGTCGCGGGCATCATCTAGTAGGTAGGTTCGTGCAAATAGTAGTGGCTTACTACACCTACCTAAAGGGAATCAAAAGCTAAAGAACAAGTTCAGTTATGCCCGACGCTATTTACTCCTGATAAAAAAAGATTTCGACGAATTGAGAACCTCCTCCTTTTTTGAAGTCGATTAAAAACAGACCAGGGTCGGTTGTTTACAAACTACAAAATTACAACAGCGTGTTAGAAGTTAGAATAAATACACACACACTCGCACACAAAAATCCATAATTATCAAATCGTCTGCTAAATTGTTGGGGGTTTCCCCGTTGGAGAGCTGCCAAGAGGTATGGGGCATCTCGAAATAAATTACAGATTATAAAAATCCAAACTGATGCGATTCTGTTTTGCAGGTGTTGCCGAATTTAACTGTATCAAGATTAGTCATAAGTCATAACACTCGTTAAAATACTTGTATAAAGGATTTTCTGATTATCTCTCGCATAGGTAAGAAAGTATTTAGTGTGCTCTACTCCATTTTCGATTGGCTTGACATAGAATAGATATTTGTTATGGCAGGGCTATAAAGTTTGTTATTTTAGCGCGACAGTTTGTATTTAATCCCGAGCCAGCGAAAGAACCAGGTTGAACCACGAGCGAAGCGAGTGTCTCTAACTATTACAATTGTAGCTTCTCATACTCATGCAAAAGGATCATACAGCAATCAAGCGATTCGAATCTAAGACAGAAAATAACTCACAACGAACGTACTAGATGGCACCACAGGTATCTTCAAACACGAGTCACGATGCAACCTGAATCCACGCTAACGAAGTGTTAACCTCAGAAGCCTATAGGTATATATTCAAGTTCCAAGATACAGCGGTTGGACCAGCTGGGACACGCTGGGAGGAAGATCTTCCTATTATTACGGTCGAGTCACCATCACACTTCTCCCGTACACAATTATTATAATTTTTGGCTAGTAAAAACCTTGCAAAATGAATAGGTATAAATGAAATGATAACATCAAATATGTACATTGTAGGTAACTACACAAGCCAAGCGTTTATTAAAGCAACAAAAACAGCAAAGCATCAGGACAGAGATAGGTCTCATTAACATTCACCTGTCGCTCGCAAAAAAAGCAGCTTTGTCGCTGCAGCTCGCAAGCGTTCGGTACATGCATGCGGTTTTACGACACGAACAACACGGGGCTACACCTACACAATACACAGTCTCATATAATACAGGGTATAGCTAAACTATGCATTTAAGACTTTAGAACATCTAGAAGCAAAGCGTGTTTTCGACACTCCAAAAAAGAAGCTTTGCCGCTGAAACACGGGGCTACACCTACACGATATACGTTGAGTCTCATTTAATACAGGGTAGCTGAACTACGCATCTAAAACTTTAGAACATCTTTAAGCATAGCGCCAAGGAAGTGGGGTAAGGAAGACCAGGCAAAAGCCTACTATCTATCTACAAGCCTACTATCTACGAATACGAGTCGTGCTACTAAACATCTACATATACATACATAGAGCGCACTCTGACTTAGCAGACTTAAGACAGTGTTAAAACAAGACAGAGTTATATCTCTTACATATATATATCTGTCTCGTTTTAACTCAAAAGTCTGAGCAAAGTCAAAGTGCGCTCTATAGATTTCAGCCTGAGTTTGCTTCGTTGGTCACATCCGTACACACTCAGAGTTAAAGGTATTTTTTTTGCACTTGTTACAAACCAATAATGAAATTAAGTATTTCTTCTCGGTAGTTTCTATTACCAACCAAGTTTCATGAATCGTGACGTTTGACTGTACGATAGTTGCAATTAGATTGGCTGTCAATCTTTCAATCTATTTTTACTTAAATACAGTTTCAGCAAGGGGAACATAAATTCAGTGAACAAATTCAGTGAATAAGAACAATCGCAATGATCGCACGGGGGACTACCGTCAGTGTCAAAGCAACACCGTACACCTTACACCTGTCTACACTCTACTGTCATGCCATCACCTGTCTATGTGACATAAAAAGCGCTGCCTCTGCAATTGTCGAAGAATGCACACGTTTGTTCGGCATGAGGTGCGACTAGTTGTGTGGCTAGTGGCAAACGGTCACGGGACCAGCAAGGCACGCCTCATCGCGATCGGGTGACATCATCCTGAGAGCTTTATTTGTGCTATAGTTGAATGCTGGTAATTCCTGTTAGACGGAAACTTAGTTTGAAAAATGAATATAACTGGTGTCTGTCTGGTCTTAACAAAGAACCATACTTTTTTTACTAGCGGCCCGTCCCGTCTTCGCCCGGGCTACACAACATGAATTAAATAGATGCCCACTACTAACTGATGCCCGCGACTTCATTCGCGTGAATTTAGATTTTTAAAAATCCCTTGGGAATTCTTTGGTTTTCCGGTATAAAAAGTATGTAGTAGCACCACCACGTCTATCCGTTGCTCAGTGGCGTGCACTGTGTTTGAAGCCAGGGTAGGCATAAGTTAAGAAGGAACCTATTTACTGGCAGGTCATAATGAAAAATATGCATTGGGCTATTACAACTGGGGTAAGCAGTGCATTTATGCCTCTATGACCTGCACGCCACTGCCGTTGCTCCATTAATCCGTGATTGAATGACAAACCAACAAACAAACACACTTTCGCATTTATATTATGGGTAGTGATGTCCATTTGGAATAATGTTCCTTTGAAATGGTGAAAGAATTTCCCAAATATGTGCAGTGGTTAGATACAAACAAACTCACAAAATTCGCACTAAGACCTTTATAATATTAGTGTATACTGTATAATATATTACCTATTCGAATCGTGGCATTATGTCTAATTCATACCTACTCTACGGTCAGTATCAGTGTGAAACTGGTAGCAAATCTGGTTTAGAATATCAAGCATCTCGTTTAAAATGCTAGTCTTAAATGTCACACCTTCCATACATTGACTCATATCCATCTACATTGTACAAAACGTGTTAACAAACTCTGATTACAGTGCCGGTATAACGAATCGGTTGTTTGACAAAACCGCCCATGGTCCGAGAGCCGGGGGTTACAAGTCCTATGAATCAGATATATGGGTAATTTTTGTGCGTGAATAGTATTGCCGTAGACATAACCGACGACACCTCTAAAATTGTCCAATTTTGCACACATGCAAAAATATGGTGTCACTTTCGGTTATGATTTCAAGCGTAGTCTTATTTTATAAGATGCATAATTATTTATACCAAATTAAAGGTTTTGAATTTCGAAATAAAAATGTATGATGTCGATGTATTCAATAACTTAGAAAAAAATACCTTTATTGGCGGTCGACTCAAATGACGGATGGATAAAGCGTGTCAATCCTCGGAACCACTATTTCCTACACAAAAACCATGAGTTTGGTCAATGATGCATCTTATAAAATTAGCCAACACTTATCATCTTATCTTTGCATGCCGGCCAAACTGGACAATTTAAGAGGTGTCGTCGTTTTATAGTTACTACTCATGAGCCTCCTTAGAAATCTTATAGTCACTGAGCGGGCGATGGGGAGAGCTGTACTTAGAGTTTTTCTAGGTGATCAAAATAACGTACGATCCTTGTAGGAGAACCAGAGTTACCGACATAGCTCAGCGGTGTTGCGAAATTGAAGTGGCAATGGGCAGGGCTCATAGAAGCTGAGGTCCCAAGGTGCGAGAATGGCGACCTCGCATCGGAAACCGCAGCGTAGGAAGACCCCCCACTAAGTGGACAGACGACATCAAACTAGTCGTAGGGAGCCGCTGGATTCAGGCCGCGCAAGACCGTGTCGTGTGGAAGTCCCTACAAAAAGTAGACGTCTACTATAATGATGATGATGAATACTACGCATATGCAAAAAATGTCCTTCTATCTAATTCATTGGACTTTTAATTCCCTAGCTCTCAGACTACCAGTATGGTCAAGCTTCAAAGCTACATTGTTTGAACCGCAAAGCGTTACGCTGCCGTGACGTAAATTAGACAATACGAATAAAGGCAGGTTAATGGTCGTGATGTACTTAGCCGATAAACGGTTTCAGAGTGCTTTGTTGCTAAATATAAATTGATTAAACGAGAGTCCGAGCTACTAATAGTTTCACTTGTAAATAAATAATCGGCTGTTTAAACGGAATGGTATTACAGTGGTTATGTAGAGCACTTAGGACTTTCTGACATATCAAAGTGGCATAATATCATGACGAGTCCGTGGTACCACCACCCACTGATAGGTACCACCACCCACCGAGTAGGTACCCGTGGTCCCACAGGTGGATACGCACTTAAATCGGTGCCTTGAGGAGATTCTTTTTTAAAATGGCTTTTAAAACTAGAGGCTCTACGAATTTTAAAGAATAATAATGCAATCTAGACTCTAAAATCTATAGTAAAGTGTTCCATATTTAATTTTAAAGTTTTGATTTGCCATACAAATTGTCTCGAGGAGATTTCTATACATGACATTTTGCGCTCGAGGTTCAGTACTCCGTCTGTGAGGAAAACAAAGATAATATTATTGTTGAGTTGTAATGATAACTAGAATTTACGTAATATTATAACGCGGGGTAGGGGCAGGTGGCAATGATTATAATTCACAAGTAGGGAATGATTGATGGTTACGGTGACACGTTGCGTCATAAGGTCGAGGTCAATCCCCTCAGTATCGTAGGATAATGATACAATAATTATAAATGAAAAAATTTCAAATTATTTATGTCCTTAAAAATACGTCATTTAACAATTTGTGTCATGAAGTAAGTTTGAAAAACCTGTATCTGTACAAAAATAAATATTTGCAACAAACAGACATTTATTAGACGAAGTTACAATGATAAAGCAGTACCTACTTATAACCTGATAGTTAGTTACATAATAGTGACGCAGAGCATAATAAATAGTGACGCGTCACAAGGTGGCGGGGTCAATGCCACCGGTATCGCATTGTAATTATATTATCACAAAAAGGTAGAATTAATAAGCGGCACTTATAATCTGGTATTTTGTTACGTTGTATTATGATGCGGGGCAGGGGCAGGGGCAGGTTAGTGCAATGATGACAAACAGGGCATAGCTGATGGTTGCGATGACACGTCGTGTCATAAGGTCGAGTGGTCAATTGCACTGGTATCGCAATCTGGTTTATAATGATAATTGTATTATTAGACAAAGTTAGAATACATAAGGAATATTTATAATCATTTATTGTAAGTATCTATAGGTGTACTGTAGCGTCATAAAATCGCAGGGTCAATGCCGTCGTCGGTATCGGAACGTATACGAATATTATAAGAAAAATAATAAGGAATATTCATAATCTGGTATTTTAGCGTTTAAACTACCGTGAGTGATTTCCATTATAAATACTATCTGTCCCGGCTTACTCACGTGTGTAGTCGACGTTAGCCTGACTAGTTTCGAACCCATCCAGGGTCCTTTTTCAAGGGAGTCCGTCCGCGCACGCGCCGCGGTTTTGACTAAACCGCGGTCTAAACCGCGGCGCGTGCGCGGACGGACTCCCTTGAAAAAGGACCCCGGATGGGTTCGAAACTAGTCGGGCTAACGTCGACTACACACGTGAGTAAGCCGGGACGGATAGTATTTATAATCTGGTATTTTGTTACGTCGCATAAAGACCTAGAGCAGGTTAGTGCAGCGATCACAAGCAGGGCATGATTGATGGTTGCGGTGACACGTCGCGTCATAAAGGTCGCAGGGGTCAATGCCGCCGGTATCGCAATGTGCAGGATAATGGTCCCTATCGCAAGCATACCTAATTCACAGCTGCAACTAATGTGCTAACTAAAACGCTATGTTACATCGATTTAAATTGTACAGTTCATGTAGGGTCAAGGGTGTTTATACAGTGTAGATGTAATTATGGTGTTGTAAGACTGTAATAAGGCTTGATCAAATATGCTTTGCAATGTCGATTTAAAAAATTCTTGGACTCTAAGTAGAAGAAGTAAAAACACACAAGGTCTATTAAAAAAAAATACGTCAAAGATTTCGATGTTTTTGTCGAAGTACCAAGGAGTGAAAACAGAAGAATTGACGTTAAAGCGAGTGATACTTTAGTACTTAAAGCGCACATAACTCCGAAAAGTTATGGGTTCGAAATCATTATCACCGCTTTTCAAACATCAATACTGTAATCCAAATCTGATCGATTACAAATCAATCCTTCTCAAAAAACATTCTAACATTACTCGGAAACGCCAGCGCATTTCGATTTCCTCATATTATTGTTTATTTTATGAAAATTCATGAACAAGTGATGCTGGGTTCAGGTTACGACCACCCGGCACGAGAACTTTGGGGTTCCTTCGTACGTGGGCATGCCATAAAACGTTCCCTTTTACGACAACGGCGACAGTACACATTCACATTAAGAGGAGGCATTCTAAAACAATACAGAGGGCCCGATAGGAATCTCTTTCATGCCATAAACGGCCTTTTCGACACAATCCAACGACCATATAGATTTAGGGCGGGAGCAAACTGTAAGACTTTTCTCCAACGACTCTTTTCTTCTTGATCTGTTTCACTGCGGTCAGTGAGTTAAGAGTAAGTAGAACTAGAAACGTAGTAATGGCCACAGTACATATTAACATTAAGAGGAGGCATCGCAGAACAATACAGAGCGATAATACTATAAACATACGATTCTCTTTCATGTCAAACTGGTCTTGTCGACCCAAAAACGACTAACATTTTACTCGTGAGATAACAATTGGTTAACATTTTACTCGTGAGATAACAAAATTAAATATGATAAATTAAGTTATGCTCGCAGCTTCGTCTGCGTGGTTTACACAAATTTCAAACCCCGGTTTTACCCCTTCAGGGATTGAATTTCCGTCCAGTAGTTTGAGCTGTGTGTTGATAGATCAGTCAGTCAGTCAGCTTTTCCTTTCATATATGTATATAGATTTTAATAAATTGACAATTTATCATGCATAACAGAAAAGCTGTCTTCTAATTAAGGACTAAGGAGGCGAGAGTCTGGTCGTCTACGACCATATATAGGCTATAGGAGTTATTTACTTAGAATAATGAAAGGAACGATTTTAAAGGTTAGCAAACTAAGCTTAAACTTGTGCCTGTCCAGTTATGAAATATAGGAATCCGAAGGTGTTGATAATAAAGGGATCTTCTTGCTGCATAAGAAAGAAACAATTTGTCCAATGCCTTTTTGCGGCAATACAATGTGCGGCAGTCCTAGTCTCACCTGCTCGCACCTTCGTTATTAACTTCCATAAAAGTTATGCCCCGTCGTCTATCTAATGAAAATCCATTCCACCGAGTTATGCGCATAAACCGCTTGTTTATTGGTCAATGGTTTAGCTTGATGAATTAAAATAGCTTTGCACACAAAAAACGCGCTACATAAAACATGTTTACTACAAGTTCACGTTGGCCCGAATTGTTGGGCAAAATGCGGAAGCTGGTTGCTAATTGCGGCAATATCCTTCGATGTGTGCACGAAAAATTAACACCAGACGACAAGCTGGCCAAGGCGCGCAAAGTGCAATGTATTATGTAACCTGTGTATTTGATTTTCAGTAAGCGTGTCATTATTATAAATTGTTTTAAGTCAATTGGACTCTTGGATGAAATTATGTCTCAAGTCAAATGTCAGCTATTATAAGTCAATGTCCAAATTTTTCAGCTAAGTGACAAAGGCAAAAGGAAGGTCAAAAGAGTCATGTGACGGTCCTCGATAAGAGTGCGTGTGGCAACGCTGGATATGTTCCACTGTTTGATCTTCCAGTGTTACGGCCAGTGCAGACCAAGCGCAACGAGTGGCGGATAATGCACGGTTATTAAAGGCAAGAATCCGTTGACTCCTCGCGCGGCTTTGCAGAAGTTTCGTTAAAACGATTTCAACTGTATATCAAAGTGAATAAGTTGAGTTTAAATTGATACAATAAAAGAAGCCACGCCTCGGCGCCACTCCAGTCGTCCATCGTATACATATACAAGGAGCTTCACAAGAAAATAGCGGTTACGTTTGTTGCTTGATATTATCGTGTAATCTAAAATAAGCACCCGCGCAATCGTTTCATGCATAATCCTTACAAGTCATGTAAGGCTTAATATCATTCCGTGAGTATGCTTATAAAACCTCGCGTCGCTTAGTCGTTATAACCAAGTCCTACAATGTATGGAAGTTTAGTGTAAGCCCGTAATAAGCTGTAAGTTGGCTTGCGTTGACGGATTAACTGTTTGTATGAGCGAAATAAGCGAATATACAGAACTACAATACAGGCACAAGAACAGTGCGACAAAACAAAGTAACACTAAACTATACAATTTGTAATACAAGAAACTGTATGGACGATATGGACTACATGCGACGATGGGGAGAGCTATGCTCATAGTTTTTTTAATATATAGACTAGCGCTTGGCTTCAATCAGACCTGGTGGCCAGTGATGATGCAGCCTAAGATGGAGCGCGCTTGCCTAGAAGATACCTATTCACTCTTGACTTGAAGGTACCCATATTACCCATATTATCTTAGTACATCCCTATGTGCTCAAATCAGAAATGAGAAGATCCGTAGGAGAACCAGAGTAAACGACATAGCTCAACAAATTGAAATTGCGAAGCTGTATTGGCAATGGACGGGGAACATAGCTGGAAGTTAGGTGTCGGTGGTTGGAGCCTAAAATCACCAGGCTATCAGTTCTTTGTAGGTATTACAATATTTACAACCTGTATTAGAATATAAATATAATTGCCCCGGCTGTATTCACGTAGTTAGTCGACGTAAGCCCGACTAGTTTAGTTAGTTAGAGAGTTAGTTTCGTTTTATATTTATAATGGAAATCACTCGTGATAGTTTAAGAAGTCGGTTAAAAACTAAAATTGTATAAGAATTTAGGAGACGTGTTGGAACTATTACTATCGAGCAGTTGGCCGTAGCGCGTTAGGCCTAAATCACAACACAAAGCCGCCTTTTAATGCGTGTGCCTTTATCGTCAAAAGTA
The DNA here is from genome assembly GCF_902806685.2 of Maniola hyperantus. Lineage (NCBI taxonomy): Eukaryota > Metazoa > Arthropoda > Insecta > Lepidoptera > Nymphalidae > Maniola > Maniola hyperantus. Next base: position 8,250,952 of record NC_048556.1, on the reverse strand, counting down.
GAGACTAGAGATATCACGTATTTAAGTCTGTTGAATGCAGTGATAGGCTTCGGCCGTGGTTAATCACCTATCTAAGGGCAAAGCCGTACCCAAAGGGCTATTCACAGTTTACCTTTAAGGCAAGAGTGAATAGGCATCGTTTAAGCAAGCGCGTTCTATTTTGGACTAAATCACAACCTTCTATCGGGTGTGATTAGATCCAAGCTGCTTTATCATACAACAAAAAGGCAAGGTTGAGACTACACTTCACTACATCGTGGTGATTGTGGATATTTCAGTAGGTTTTGATATGGTTATGTTAAGATTGTGTACACATACATTTAGCCTTAGCTGAAACAAGCCCAAACATGGAAATTGAATAGCAGGGCGTATATATCATTAAAGGTACTATTAGGTACTATGCCCGTGACTTTGTCCGCGTGGATTTAGGTTTTAAAAAATCCCGTGGGTACATACTCTTTAATTTTCCGGGGAAAAAAGTAACCTATTTCACTCTCCCAGTACCATGCAAAAACGTCAATCCGTTGATCCGTTGCGACAGGATTCAAAGACGAACCAATAACACCCACAAACAAACACTATCGCATTTATAATATGGGTAGTGGTTTTGTGGCAACACTGAGAGCGCACGTAATGCGTATATGCGTCGACGATTTGACATACACGGTACTGCATAAACATGCCATATCACTGCAGCGCGCGGCGGCGACTTTACAAGAAAGAACAGCTCCTACTTGCGCTTTATAATTTAACGTCTTATAAAGCAGACGCGCAATCGCGCGTTTCGTTAACGCGGTGTCCTGCGTAAGCGACGAATACGACGTGACGCGACCGGAGTTATATGGCAGTCTGCATCTCGCCGCAGATTGCCATATAGGCCGCAAGCACGGTATGCCGTTGAGTTGATCGCGTTCGTCGAGTTCGCAGCATCGCGTCGCGTAGTATTCGTCGCTCACGCAGGACACCGCATTAGGCTTTAATATACCCATTTGCTTGAATGCGAAACTGAAAGTGAACTTATCCATAGTTCAACTCGAACATCGCGTATTAATTGAGCTTATCGAAATCGCTGAATGCAAAGTTTTACTTGTACGAAAGGTGAGCAATTAATGCAAAATGTCACGCGCACAATCTCTTTTGCACCACTTACACTCATTTTCCTGTTATTATTCCGCCAAGCTTGTAAGTAATAAAATAACCAAACACATGCTACAAATGAGGACAGATTATGCGCTCGACATGCCCTAGTTAGCTATAGTACGGCGACAGGTCGAAATGGCATACGGGGAGGGAACGCCCCGCACACTCGCACAGCCCTCGCGCTAACCCAGTGCGGGCGAGCATAGGTGACGTGCGGATGTGCGGGGCGTCCCTCTGCCTCATACCTCGATTGCCATCAGCCTGTCTCGGACTATAGGTAAACTATAGATTTTCAAATGTTTCGTTGAAATTAACACTGCTTTCATCACCATCATAATGAACTCATCGCCAGCTCACTACTGAGCACGAGTCTCTTCTCAGAATGAGAAGGCTCTGTCCATAGTCCATCACGCAGGCCAAGTGCGGATTGGCAGACTTCGAACACCTTTGAGAACATTATGGAGAACTCTCAGGCATGCAGGTTTCCTCACGATGTTTTCATTCACGGTAAAGCCGGTAGATATTTTATAACTTAAAAGTTAAGGCGCACATAACTCCGAAAAGTTAGAGGTGCGTGCCCAGGATCGAACCGCCGACCTCCCACATAAGAGGTAGACATCTTAACCACTAGGCTATCACAACATTACTACATCCTTTGCTTAGTGTAAACAAATCGTGAGTTTGTGATTTCGGCGTGTTGTTCGTAATCACTGTATCGCGTGACAACTGACATCGTGTGCATACTTTGGTTGAACCCTCCACAACTTAGAGCTCTTACACACAAGCTTCTTCGTTGATGGCACAATAGGGATAATTCGTACTAATACTAATCCGTACTAATATTACAAATGCGAAAGTGTGTCTGTCTGTCTGCTAGCTTTTCACAGCTCATCCGTTTAACCGATTTGATGAAATTTGGTACAGAGATAGCTTGCATCCCAGGGAAGGACATAGGCTACTTTTGATCCCGGAAAATCAAAGAGTTCCCACGGAATTTTTAAAAACCTAAATTCACGCGGACGAAGTCGCGGGCATCATCTAGTATTATATATGCGAAAGTGAATTTAAAAGAAAATCTCCAGCCATTTGGCAATTAGTTTAAAAAATTCGAAAAGGTATCTTTTAAAACGCAACTTTTATAGTTAGTTTTTTAACTTGAACAATTTATTAAACTTTAAGGGTGTCTGGCAGGAGGTTGCCATGATACTAAGGGTCTGGCAATGCATGCCGTGATTTCTAATACTATTCTAAAGAAAATATAAAAAAATAGACTTTATACTTTGCCATAACATTTGTTACCTGTTATCTCCCAAAGCCACCATGATCCAAACAAACATCTAAAGTTTAGATGTTTAGATTCTAAACCAACGTTGCTCCCAGTGTTGGGAGACAATACGCAGAGAAACTTTCAGCTTTTATAAAATAACGATGGTCCAGCACGCGCTGGCTCTTAGTCCAAAACTTTAGAACAAACAATTAATTTTTAAACCACGCTAAATTATAGAATAGACACTTTACGCTAGCGTTTACACAGTTTACAGACAGCCAGCCGCAAAGTGCAGGCGCTCAAAGCGTTTCGTTCTACATACAACTACACTCGTAGGTACATCTACAACTCGTGAAGTTGTAGCTCTACGGGTAATAGGTCAACTCGTTAGCGCGGAAAACGTAGCTTGTAGTTATTATGACATTTTATTAAAGCAATTTAAGATGAACAATAATTACGAGCGGTAAGTGAATAAGGTATGTCGACTAGTTGTTTTTTATTACTTCACTGTAATGGCAGCTATCCTCTCTTAAGTTTTAATTTTAATATGTTATATAGGTACCAGGAACATCCCCGGGTTAGATTCAGTGGAATAAAAAAAAAAACCAGTCAAGTGCGAGTCAGACTCGCGCAATACAATCGTATTTTTTCGACTTTTCACGATAAATCAAAAACTATTATGCATAAAAATAAATAAAACTCCGTTTTAGAATGTACAGCTAAAGCCCTTTCATATGATATACCACTTGGTATAGTTATCTTACTTTGGAAATTGAAAAACTAATTATTTTGTTCATGAACACATTCAATTTTATTGTGTGAAGTAACCACAAATTCACGGTTTTCATGTTTTCCCCCTTATGTCTGCTATAAGCTACCTATCTGCCAAATTTCATGATTCTAGGTTAACGGGAAGTACCCTGTAGGTTTCTTGACAGACACGACAGACAGACATACAACGAAGTGATCCTATAAAGGTTCCTTTTTCCTTTTGAGGTACGGAACCCTAAAAATCTATAGTTTTTTGAGTTTGCGGTCCCAAGGTGCTAGAACAGCGACCTGGCATCGGAAAGCGCAGCGTTGGAAGACCCCTCACTAGGTGCACATACGACATCGAACGAGTCGCAGAGAGCCGCTGGATTCAGGCGGCGCAAGACCGTGGTGTGTGCAATTCCTTACAAGAGCCCTGTCTCAATGTATATGAGACCTGTCTATAAGTTGATAATATGATTACTAAGTTAAGTCACCCATCAATATGCCGTAGCAATAGCATCCTAACATAATATTAACTGCACTTTAGTACGTAAATATTAAAAGATTCGTCCTAATCAAAGGTGCGTACTGCGTAGGTCGAGGACAACTCGAGCGCTACGGACTAAGCTACGGTACATAGTGGGCGGTACGAGTATAATAGCTCGGTAAAAAGTCCGGATTGTCGGTAACGAGGGTGTATAACCGGACCGTACCAATCGCTTCTTAATAGCAGTAATGGCCATACGTATTCATAGCCTCTCCCGATTTACATACAACACTGTAAAAGTCCGCTTTAATAAGTGCACCTTCCCCTTAATTCTGTGAACGATTTCCAATCGCTTGTCGTAAAGAATGTTGTTTATTAGTATTTAGTTGAAGTTTTCATGATTCGAACCTTATTTTGATGTGAGGAAATTACTTCACTCTATCACTTCAGTGTATAGGTATAAAGCCAGTTTACGCATCTGTCTGTTTATAAGTTCTTATATCCTAAACGTTCGTCTAGCACTGCAGATATTCATGGGCGGCGCTGTTCTTGATCACTTATATCAGGTGTGACCAGCCTGCTTGTTTGCTTTCAATGGCGTACATAGGTTTTGAAGCTAACGTAGGCATATTTTAGGTAGGAACATCAAAATTTAATGGCAGGTTATAATGAAAAATAAGCTTCGAGTTATTACAACTAGAATAAGCTTTCGAAAACTAAACGTTTTTTCTTTCTTTGTTTTCAGTTATTTTGTGACCTCTTTGACCTGAATACCATGGTTTGCTCTCTAATAAACAAAAAAGTGCAGAATAGATTTTATTAAAATTTTCCAATAAACATAACGTCAAAAGGGCCACTGACTACAGAGAAGCAGCGATATGTAAACTAGTCGAAAACTTACAAAATACAAACTAACTTTTAGTTAATAATAATTTAGAAACTTATATATTTTATTGGGAGCACAATTCGCAAAGCTTTGCCAAGCGCTAAAAAGTGGAAGTTGCGAGCGTAGGAAGGGCGCGGAGGCGTACTTATTATTCAGTGTCACTATTTTTACCCGGCGATAGGAGCTACGAGCATGAACTAGTGATCTACTAATAAGTCAATAAAAAGCCCTGGACAGACTCAAAGCGGGAAGCACGTGTACTGTTTGTGATACAGAATGAAGGAACTCTATATAAATCACGACACTACAGATATCAAAGACGACGCCACCAAAACGTGTCCTTCACAGTACACACGCTCCATAGTGTAAACTTTTTAATTCAGTTTCTTGTATTATAAGTTATAACAAAATCATTATAATAAAGATGCGATGACTCGTATCTCAATCCATACTATCCATACTAATATTATAAATTCGAATTATATCGTGTTTGTCGATTTGCTAGCTTTTCACAGCCCATCCGTTCAACCGATTTTGACGAAATTTTGTACATAGGTAGCTTGTATCCCGGGGCTACATAAGCTACTTTTTGTCCCAGAAAATAAGTTTGTATTAATGACAAAATGAGTCAACTGTTACAGTTTTTACACATCTTTGATTAAAACGACACTTACGAACATGCTTCAAAATATTATGATATCCTGTTACCAGTCTACAAACATCATAAGAATAGCATTGGACACTTTTACGTTGCGCGGTATATTTGCCCACGTCTGATATAAAGGTCCTATATCGCCCTTTAGTTAGTTGAGTAAGGAACTTTAACCTGTACAGTATTTTAGCGTTTAAACTATCGTGAGTGATTTCCATTAATACTATATTTCTACGGCTATACTCACGTATCCAGTCGACGTTAGCCCGACTAGTTTCGAACCCATCCGGGGTCCTTTATCAAGGGGGTCTGTACAGTATTGTATGTAAATCGGGAAAGTCTGTGAATATTTCAGGTTTAAACTATTAAGCACCGTGCCTATGCCGGTGTGGAACGAGCGCGGTTAAAGCCAAATTACCGGTTCGGAACCAATCGATCGAGATTATATTTACCGAACCGAGTTTTACAGAATTGGGCACAGTTAGCTTTAAATTCGGAAAAGGGCATGGAATACATTTAAAATCAGAAACCTGCTACATTATTCCGTGCCAATTAGGATTTAAACTGTAAGTACCTATCCATATTCCATACTAATAATATAAATCCCAAATTGTTCCTGTCTGTCTGCTAGCTTTTCACGAATCATCCGTTGAACCGAATTTGACGATTTTTTTTAGTACAGCTTACATACCGAGGATGAACAAAGGATACTTTCTATCCTGGAAAAGAATAGAAACTATGCCACACATAACCAGTTTTACCTGCAGGTAGGTCATCCCGGCGCCTCCACCAATTTGTAACTTAAGCTGCCCCAAGCAGAAGAAGCGCCGGAATAACCAGTGTCATTGCATGGCACAACCTAAAAAGTTCTCAGCTCAGCATAACAAATCATTTATGTGCACGATTGCAGGTACAAATTACAATGATGGTTTTACAGTAGTTTGTTTACATCTACAATCCGCCTACAATGGGCATGCAAAATTTATTTTTCTTAAGTTTAACTGATATAGGATTTACCATGAAATATCTACCATACAATACTGTATACTCTAGCACAAACACAAGAGCATACAGCGCTGAGTTTTAGCTGTGACCCTCAAATGGAAAATCAAAGAGTTCCAACGGAATTTTTAAAAACATACGTCCACGGGGACGAAGTCGCGGGTATCATCTAGTATTCAATATTACTGAATAAAATATAATACAATATGAATACGAATACCACAGAGCTTCGTATCAAGTGAATAGTTAATTGCAATTTTAAATTTATCGTGAACATATTATTGCCCGATATCTATCAAAATAATTACGAACGCATTCATCATTTGAAATGTTTCGCAAAATTTTCGTAATTAATACATTACCTAGCGCTTTTTGGATGTTGTATTATTTTCGGCATAAACACGAAAATGCTTTATATTATTTTTGTATCTATTATTTATTATAATGCAAGTATAAAGCCCCGGTCACACACAACACGCAATTGGAGCGACCGCCGGATCACAGCAGCGGCACTTCGACTGTAGGTCGACACCTACAGACGGAGTGGAATGGGGTCTTTCTGATAATTACCCAAAATTCAGTTACCAATAGGTACCATTCTACACTCTTTGATTGTCCTAACTGTTTTTATAAAGAAGTCTTTATGCGCAGGCCACATTGGGAGCTAAGCGATACCAAACTAAGATCGTTTCGCTCGCTTACAAGGTACAAATCGCTGGCTTAGTTTAGCTCTGTAGTTCGCGGTGTAAACCGAAGTATGAAACGATGCAGAAGCGACATGAGCGAAAGCAAAACGAATTTAGTTCCGTTTCACCTTGCTCCCAACGTGACCTCAGCTCAAGTGGAGAACGCATCTAAACTAATGAATGTGGGGCATATTGGACCGGCGATTTAAAAAACTGGCGAGAAATGGCTGAAGCTGAGGACTGGGTATAATGGCGCTCATTAAGGAACCCCTATCTGTCCGACTGACTGACCGACTATCTAGAAACTACTGTTCCGTCCTACTATATGGTGTTCTGTTGCAGCAGCAACTTGCATCGCTACAGTCGTGCTGTGATCCTGATCACATTTTATTCGCGTCCGGCCTCGCGACATACTATCGAAATCGGATCGCAACAAATAACATCGGAGCCGCCGCCGTCTTACCACTCCATCTGTCCGACTGACGTCCTGTCATAGCAGCAACTTGCATCACTCGTCAATCACCAATCACGGATAGCTGCCGTCCCGCTGTGTCTGAACAGGGCATAGTGAGATCCTGACCACATTTCGTTCGCGTTCGGCCTCGCGGCACATTATCGAAATCGGACCGCAATAATTACATCGGAGCCGCCGTCCGGCCACTCCATCTGTCCGACTGACTGACCGAATAAATATACGGCCGCGATAAACTTTTATCATCGGGGGATTCATTATTCGACTCTTTTAAATGACCTCTTTTAAAAGGGTTTATAACAGGAGGGTTCTTCGTGCCAACTCTTAGCTTCAATAATTTAAATTGCATACCAAAAATTGTGCATTGTTTTATTTTTTCAGCAATTATAAAAAGGACCTGACACGACCAAGGTGCAGGATAGGAAGCAAGTGCTAGTGTCCAAGGCTAAGATCCTCTTTGGATCACTAAGCTGGCGAAATACAGAAGTAGAAATAATTAAATAGGTAGTTCCTAACACGTTGGTATGGTCATGCAGTTTAACCTTTCATATTTTATTGTATAGAAGAACAAGTCATATCTAGTATACTAAGTAAAATTATAACTATGCGGGATGTGGGGGTCTGTCTGCTAGCTTTTCGCACCCGTTCAACCGATTTTGACGGGTAAGAGATAGCTTGCGTCCAGGGAGCGGACCTACGGTTTTCTTTGCCTCGAAAAATCAAAGAGTTCCCAGGGGATTTAAAAAAGTTAAATACACGCGTACAAAGTCGGAGGCTAGTAGTAGGTAATTAAATAAATAAAAGAAACAATAATTCAAAGTTCAGTTACGATAACTTACTTCATTTTAAACATTGTTACAATAAAATTGCGATCAAGAAAACGGAACTTTTGAATTTGGATTTATTTATTGAGATCCGCCCCTTTGTGATAGTACCCACTTAAGGCACAATAAATAGGTTATACCTACTTTCTTTTGAAGATTTTACTCCGAAAGAATGAAAATTTATATTTACTTAGTACTAAATACAAGTACATACCTTAATACCTAAATAGACAAAAATGATGTCAACACAAGATGCAAATGCACGTTGTCCACGTGGATTTCGGTTTTTGAAAATCTCGTGGGAACTGTTTGATTTCCGGAGAATAAAAATAGCTTAGGTAGGTATATCATATTCGTCCAAGTCTCCAGGTACAGTCAACTACATACGCTACGGCGTGACTGAAGAACAAACCAAAAAACAAAGACAATTTCGCATCTATAAAATTAGTAATGATTTTTACCTAAATCTTGAATGAAAACTGAAACTATTTGTGTATCGTAATCGGTTTCCTAAAATAATTTGGAAAACAAACAAACGCTGCGCTGTAAAAAACATTACAGCCCCAAACGCCGTGTAATTTTTTTTAGAATAAAAATCCTATTTGTTTTGTTTTCACCGAAACGACCGTCAGCTGTCGTCTGATTACTCTGTACTTTGCTGTCACTTTCGTTTAGTGATGTGCGACTACGAGTAACTTATTGTGGCATATCGATTCGAACTAATTCGCCTTTACCTTCGCCTAACATTTTTAAAGATAAACCAAGGCTATTAAGCTAGATACCTATAAGCTTTACATTAAGTACATTAAGATTCAGTAAAAGTATTGACTAAGAAAACTTAACCAAACATGGCAATACCTACGAGGTCTCTAGAAGACGAACCTTATAAAATCTATTAGTGGATTGACTTGCACTTTGCTAATTATTGTAGTAGGCGGCTATCATTTATGCCGCATTTACATCAAGACTTCTCCATTCAGCGATGAACTAAGTACTGATCCTATGGATACATTTTGGTACACTACCACTTGAGACATTTTTCACTCAATAGTTAAGAAATTATCACTAATTAATTCTCATTAATTAGATTTATTGAAGTAAATAATTCGATCTGATTTAAGATCGATTTGTCAATCGTTAAATAATATTTAAATTAGTAATAAATTTGTCATTTACATAATAAAATTCTGAAAAAAATTCAATGTTTATTTGGCGACTGAAAAAAAAAATCGGATCTTAGTCAAAAGATACCTCGATGGTTAAATCGATTATTATGATCGATATTATTATAAATCTCACCATCCCTAGTGCCGTCATTCATTTGCTTCTATACGCGGCCCCACTCAATCTCGTTTATTATGAACGTGCAGCCAGCCAGGGCCCTGTCTCTCGCATTTAACATTGGTACATTTTGCTACGTAAAATGCTTTTAGTGTCACCGTTGCGTAAGTTCTCGTAGAAATTATTCGGGCCGTGTTAAAACGAAATGTAGCTTAAATGAAAAATCATTTCGCACGAAAATAAAACGTACAATTTATTTAGCGCGAACTAACAAAATCCTTTTATATATTTCTTATTTTTATTTAGTTTCATATATTTAGTACTTAGTTGATCCATATTCTATAGGTACTAAGTAATATTATCAAAAGGAATGATTTGTTTGTTTGTAATCGGTAAACTCTGAAAGTAACAGATTTAAACAAGTTTTTTTAATCCAGTTTTAAACAGAATATTTTGTTATTTTATTTGTCCTATTTTATTTGTTATCAAATTGAAGGCTTCGTTTATTCATTAATTCAAATTCCTCTTATCAGGTCTTTTCCTCTCGTTTTTTTTAAACATACGTTCTACAATTTTTAGGGTTCCGTACCTCAAAAGGTAAAACGGAACCCTTATAGGATCACTTTGTTGTCTGTCTGTCTGTCTGTGTCTGTCTGTCAAGAAACCTACAGGGTACTTCCCGTTGACTTAGAATCATGAAATTTGGCAGGTAGGTAGATCTTATAGCTGACATTTGGGGAAAAATCTGAAAACCGCGAATTTAGGGTTAGATCACACAAAAAAATTAAATTGTGGTCATGAACTAATAGTATTTTCAACTTTCGAAGTGAGTGACTATATCAAGTGGGGTATCATATGAAAGGTCTTCACCTGTACATTCTAAAACAGATTTTTATTTATTTTTATGCATCATAGTTTTTGAATTATCATGCAAAATGTCGAAAAAATACGACTGTAGTACGGAACCCTCATTGTGCGAGCCTGACTCGCACTTGGCCGGTTTTTACTTTATATTAGCAGTACACCCCTTCCGCTTGCCTTAGTTTTATTGCGTCCTTTACCCTAATTTTGAGGGAAGAGATCGCTGTTTTAGTGATATGGCCGCCTATTGTACAATTACTATCTGATAATAGGTAATAAAATTACTTTATTTTCTATGGAGTAGGTACCTACATTGATTGATTTTACTTTAATGACGAATATTTTATTTTTTACTTTACTTGATCTATGGCCACCTATGTAATTAATATTAACATACTTACATACAACTTATTTTTACATACTTGTTTGAACAATATTAATAATTATATTATGTCTCTACTTAAAAGGTTTCTGATTTTTAAACAATTTCTTTTATATAAATCATCAAAATCGAAGCTGTTCTTGAGAACTTCCGAAGATTGCCTATTTTACGTATTCATAGACTCGAAGCTTAAATAAACAATAACATCAAAATGAGTCTATTATAAATTCTTGTTTTAAGATTCTAAACATCTCCATTTCTTTTGCACATAATAACGTATGTGGGGTGCCATTCGTGACATTAATGAATAGCATTGTAAATAGACATTCTTTCGAAGGCATCCCCCCGGTTTCTAGGATGCATAATATTTCTTTTGAGTTGTCATTCACCGCTCGCCGTACAGTTGCATAAATAAATAATTCGTATCGGACCCTTCTCGACCTCAACTCAACTCGTTACTCGGAGGCACGATGACTTTGCAATACATGAATTTCTTTTTATTGAGTACCTAGTACCTACCTATAAATAGTTCGTGTAATACAAAATTCATAGATGAGTGAGGAAATTACATGAAATTCTGTCCATTTATCTCAACTCTCAAGCTATATACAAGTCGTGTAACGAGACTTTTTAAGTCCCACAGGTAGTTTTGTTTTCGATCTTATAATGATTTTAAAATACGTATTCAATGATTTACTACTCAATGGGGTAAACAGATTTTTTTCGTATAGTTGCTTAAATAAATACTTAATTCGTATCGGACCCTTCTCGACCTCAACTCAAGTCGTTCCTCAGAGGCACGATGACTTTGCAAGACATGAATTTCTTTTTATTGAGTATTGAATAGTTCGCTATACACAATGAAGAGATGCGAAAATTACGTGAAATTCCGTATATTTATCTCAAGCTCCAGCCTAAGGACGTTTCATTTTAGGCTGCATCATCAGTTGCCAGGTCTGATTGCAGCCAAGCGCTAGTCTATACATTAAAAAGACTCTCGATTTTCATGTTCAGGACACAGAAGGTACTTGAGTTTAACAAAAAAAATTAATTAATACTTCATAAAAAAATTAAGTTTGTTTTTAAAATAAACGACACAAAAATAGACATACATGACGAAACTAATAGAGTTCCTTGTTTTATTGCGGAACCCTAAAAGTAAAGATATCGATAAATGATGCTTGGGGTTTCATTTTCCAAAGTAATATACCGGCAACGAATATCCAAAATTATCAAATATCAAAATGTGTAGGACAGGAGCTCCGAAATTTTTTCTTAATTATTTACTAAAATAATTAGCTCACGTTTAAAACAATTAATCGTCAAAGACTTTTTGGACTAAATTACGTTGCTTGTAACGCAAAATTTATAAAGCGTAAAATCTTGATGGAATTATGAAGGAGCATAAAAACTTAATAAAATACATGGGCGAAATTTCGTTCAAAACAGAATAAGCGAGGGCCGAGGGTTCGTCGACTCGCGAGCCGTGGTCTACAGTCTACACTCTACTGGCTACAGTACCAATACCCCTAGCATGAGTTAATAAATTTCGAGGCTCGACAACGTCAAATGCATAAATAATAAGCTCACGTTAAAACAATTAATCGTCAAAGACTTTTAGGACTAAATAACGTTGCTTCTAACGCAAAATTTATAAAGCGTAAAATCTTGATGGAATTATGAAAGAGCAGAAAAACTTAATAAAATACTTGGGCGAAATTTCGTCCAAAACAAAATAAGCGAGGGCCGAGGGTTCGTCGACTCGCGAGCCGTGGTCTACAGTCTACACTCTACTGGCTACAGTACCAGCAGTACCAGTACCCCTAGCATGAGTTAATACATCCCAAGGTCAAACAAACGGTCTATCTCTTTAAATACACTTTTTAACTTTAGTGTGTTCTGATACTCGAAATCAATCGCCCTTATCGAGTTGAGCAAACTTGTGCTACAGGTACTGTAGTAGAAAGGCCCGATCCCCCTCGCTTTTGGCTACGGAGTTTCGGCACATTCATTACAAAAGCGACACATCGCCGGGCCCTGCTTTAATAATTCCTCTCATTTGATTCCCCCGAGCGAGTCGCAAGACTGCACGCCCGGCTCACTGTATCAATCAACATCAAACAAACGTATATCTCTTTAAATACAATTTTAGGGTTGAAATATTTTGGGCAATAAATACTTTTAACGATCTCATAAATAAAATTTGAAGTAGGACCTATTTCTAAGTTGAACATCACTTACAAAATTTCGACTATATAAATTGGGGATTTTTTATACATTTCTGCTAAAAAAATACAATGAACGTGAATGTTCCATCATTCACGTTCATTGTATTTTTTTAGCAGAAATGTTAAAAAAACCGGTCAAGTGCGAGGCCGACTTGAACAAGTAGGGTTTCCTACCACACCGTATAAGAAATAACACTTTTTAATGTTTTTTAATTTTCAGGGCGACCATTTGGAATTTTTTATTATTTGTTGTTATAGCGGCAATAGAAATACATATTCTGTGAAAATTTAAACTCTCTATCTATTAGGGTTCACGAGATACAGCCCGTTGACAGACAGAAGGACGGACGAACGGACAGCGGAGGCTTAGTAATAGTGTCCCGTTGGCATCCTTCGGGTAAGGAATCATAAAAAGCATCGCACTGTATCTAAGCATAGGCATACCGAACTGTTTCAAAAAGGCCTTAGCGTGACTGATAGGGGACGAGACCTAAAACAACAAAAGCCCGGGGTGTGTGCCATTCATGCGACCCGCATCCAACCAACTGCGAACTAAAAAGAATTATTCCGTACAAAGATCTACTCGAGAGTAATAAAGATGTTATAATACATCCTCGTGCGCCACGTTAGCCTATCATCAAGGAGCAACATACACTAGGGGACACGCTCTACTGATGCTAAAATTCTGGCATATTCTTTATAATGGGGAGTGCTCTGAAGAGCCTTTTGACCTCATTCCACCCTCATTTTTCTACAACCGCACCGCGCGCCACCGTAAGGAATTTCACCCTCACCACCTGTCTGGTGCACTTCGACCGTCCGCTGTGCCAGATCCTTCTTTCCACGCACATGCAAACTGTGGAACCAACTCCCATCGGCGGTGTTCCCACTAGATTACAACATGGGGTTATTCAAGGGGCGGACCAACAGATTCCTAAAAGGCCGGCTACGCATCGGCGGTTCCTCTGGTGCTGCAAATGTTCATGGGCGGCGGTAATCACTTAACATCAGGTGACCCGCCTGCTCGCTATCTCTATTAAAAATATATATATATCTTTACATAATTGGACAAAGGCTTCGTCTCTCATAATATGAGTGATGGGGGTACGGATTTTATATGAGTAGGTAACGTAGGTTAGGTAGGCTGGCTACTAAAATGCCAGATATTCAGTCATGCAGGATCACTAGAAATGTTAAGTTGAACACAAAGCGTATGATAAATATTGTAAATATTCCTTTTATTAAAGCCTTTGTAACCAATAGGCTTTTTCTAAAAAACTGCCTCTGTGTTCATATTATGCCAGAAAGTAGGAGACGACACACCGACCATTGACACAAGCGATCATTATCATCATCATCTTATCACTGTCTTACTACTGAGAACGGGTCTCTTCTCAGAATGAGAAGAGTTTGGTCATAGTTTACCACGCTAGCCAAGTGCGGATTGGCAGACGCACACGATACCATCATAATATTTTGTCGACCAAGTGGTCTCATAGTTTTGTAAAAGGATACGTTGTATCTATCGCCTCTCTGCAAGGAGGTTGTGCGTTTCATTTTTGCCCGCCATGTGACAGCCCTGTGCTCTAGGGTTGCAACTGTCACATGCAATCCTTTTTATCGCTGCATTCGTGATCTAGCTATCGTAGGGGCATGGCCGCCGGCTGTATGTCTCTCGGACAAAGGAGGCGCGTGCTTTGATCTGCGCGTAATGAAATAGTACGATATGCACTTCAAGAGCAGATACATTCGATGGCCCCATCTTGCCGATATATTAAGCTGTAGAATATAATAGGGAGAGTTAAATTCGCATTGCTAATTCCGCCGCGCTTTGTATATTCAACGCGATTCTATAACTGGCTCTGTATTTTAGCTCCAAGCTCTCTCCAATGTAGTTTCGAACAGTATAGTTCTGACCTGTCTCTTATTCATTCGAAATAGTTTCTTATCTTTCGTGTGGACTATACAGATTTCAAACCCCAATTTTACCCCCTTAGGGGTTGAATTTTCGTTCTTTCTTCAGAAAAATCCTTTCTTAACGGATGCCTACGTCATAATAGCTATCTGTATACCAAAATTCAGCCTGATCCGTCCAATGGTTTGAGCTGTGAGTTGAAAGATTAGTCAGCCAGTCAATTAGCTTTTTGTAATATATATTTAGATTTTTTTAAATTTTGACTACGTTTTAAGAAAATTACAAAATATAAGAAGAATTAAAAATTAAAATATAAACATTGGAAGAACAAAAGACAACTCTTTCGATAATTGATACAATGTGCCTATGTAATATAATTTCATACATTCTTAACTTACGACTACATTAATCATAAAACCATTAAAACCAGCTTCCACTGTATAACATAAATAAAATAAAAATAACGATATTTTTATAACAAAATAAATATCATAAAAGAAATAAAGAAAAGATTCCATTTCGTATGTCGAATTCAATCGCGAAAATATGTTCAACTATAAATAATAACACGACGCGACGTCGCGCACGTCGATTTCCTCCGTGCATAGGAAATTGCTTTCATTTTTAAGCGTGAAAACAATGTGGGCCGTAAATAAAATTATTCACGCCCACACAAATTGGAGTAGGTTTTGCTTTTGCAGTTCGCTGAATGTAGGGTCACCATAATACATCGATGCAATAATGACAACTCATTTTAGCGAACTTTTTTCCCTTTTCTTCTAGTGCCATCTCCTATCGGAGGTCGGCAATCATTAAGGCTAACAGGTTTTTGCCCACCTGCCCTAAACAGTGGGTGTGACTGGTCGGGCACCCAACGTGATCTTGTACTATGTTGAACCACTGGCGAAGGTTCTTAAGCCAGGATGTTCGCCTACGGCCAGGTCTACGTTTGTCTACATTTTCTATGCTAAGGAACTATAGAAAAACACGCAACTTGCCAAATAGATAGCAGTCAAATTAGAGATCAAATGAAGTCGGTTACTAACTCAAGTGTTAGTTACCTACTGCAATCATTAATACCTATTCATGTGAATGCAAGCGAATCTTTTTTATGTGATGCTTGTGACAGAAACAATCTGCTGATTGTGTTTGAAGTTATCACAATTGTTTGAAATACTCGGCGGACTGAGCTCATCGTCTCACAAATTGTCTCCTCCGCCCCACTCTTATTCCGCCTCTGCTTCTATAGGCATAATTTAGTTCAATATGTAGAGGTTTGTTGGGTTTAAAGAATAACCTGTAAAGTCAACACTTTCCTACGAAATCGGTAAGATCTGGCAACAGTAACCGGTTGACAGTCAGTACTCGGTACAATTTAGCAAACAAGCTCATTGTCAAGCGTCGCGGCTCGGACGCGGGACGCGCTAACACGGCGGACGGAGTGCCAGTTCACAAACACAGGGCCCACTTGTTTGCAAGCCGCATGATGAAGACGCGACATTCATCGCTATAATTAATGTCCCTTTTGTCATCGTCGTTACGTTATGCACTATGGAGTTGCGAGTTGCGACTATAATGTAATTACTAACGAGTTTTACGTTATACGACATTGTTTTGATATAAGGTTATATTAAGGTTTTTTCTTAGAGCTTATTATTTATTAAGAACGTATCACTAATTGATGATGAGCTACTGTGGACGGCTTATGTCATCATCGTGTTACGTTTTTTGGCATTGTTACTATAAAGAGCTGTAAGGTTTTTTCATTGAGCTTCATATAAGTATTTACTAAGGACACACTTACCGAATCTTGATCGTGGGCATTTGGTGTGGACGGCTGTGCTGGCCTAGGAGGTGGAGGGTAGCCCTGTTGACAATCAAATGAGGGTATTTAACTATTAAGATGCATTTGACGATTCAAAAGTACTTGTAATAAAAATATTTTTATTTATTTATTTTTTTATTTTTTTTTTATTTTTTTTTTTATTTTTTTTTATTTTTTTTATTACATCGGGATAAGTAGGTACTCTATAGTTATTATAGGGCTTCAGTATATACAGGCTGTAACCAGCACGCTAGCAAAAACGAAGACAGGTGATAGTACTGATGATTACTGATATGATACCATAAAAAAGACGCGCAAAAAAATCCTATAATTTGTAAAAGTTCACGATATATTGCAAATAAAACATCGGACTGATGCTAGAGGTCAACGAACGTTTCGTAAGTAGGCCACTCGGAGTCAATGCCGCGTCGTAAGTGGGGCATTGACCGCAGTTTTGCACGTTATACATTGCGGATTTGAAAAATACTAAAACTACAAAATGAGGCAAATGGTATTGGATTGTGTTTAGATAGTAAAATAATACGCTAAGTTTTTACCAGCGTTCTGGTTACATCCTGTATTTAGAGATCCACACAAATGGACAATCGCAATCAAAAGTTAACACCTCCAACTCTTCGACTGACCATAATTACTTCAAAACTTTCATCCAAATACATGATTGTGAGTCACTGTGATACTTGGTTTGTCGGTGACGTAGACTTGAATCACCTGGGTTAATTCACCTACTTGCAAAAAAAACTTATCCAAACAACACGTATAAAAAGAAAAGTCGTGACTCACTAACTGACTCATCTACGCCCCATCCCTTTGACCTAGATAGCTGAAGTTTTGCAGTTTTCTTGTACTTATAATGTAGACAAGGAATAACGCTGCACTTTTAGAAGTTCTTACGGGATAGGGAATAAAGAGTATTTATACTTTCACCAAGCGAAACCGCGGGCGGTCGCCAATTGCAAATAAGTTTTAATTTGAACTCTACTCAACAACTACATTTAGTCGGTACAATAGTTAAAGACCATTGTATTAATCAATTAGTTGAAAAAATATTGAATTGTGAATTCAGTGCAGATAAAGGGTAACCGAACAAAATTGAAAAATGTATTTATATCATTAAAGGGATAAAAGTCTCCGTTGATTCATTTAGCGTCCACGGCGATCCTTAAACGAGCTTGGCCGAGTGGCGGTATTAATTGGAAGCGACGCCGGCGCCGTCTGCCACTCAAGTAATTAACTGGCATTACGTTACCTCTGCAGATGGCGTTACTATTTATTTTTATAAGGCGAAATACATGTCAAAAATAGAGGACGCAGCGTGCAGTTTTGTTTTTTGCCACCACCACCAAACGTCCAGGAACCACTTGTTCCTGGACGTTTCCAACTAAGAGCTTGTCCAGAAGGAGCGTATTCGCCGCGATTCTCTCGTGCGTATCACGCGCGACCGCTTTGCCCAGAAAGAGTGTACCTACGCGCGAGCATTTTGGAGTTCCATTTCCCTGGATACGTGCATTCGTTCTGGAGTTCGCGCGTTAACTGGGCGCAACAAGGCGTCCCTAGTATCTCGACTCGCGCGCATTACGCGCGAATCACGCGCGAGTCGAGAGTCTGGCGTAGTGCACGCGATTTACGCGCGTATTTTGAATAAATTATTAGCTAAACGTCGAGACATACGAAGTGTATTTGTTATAGTATAGTTGGGAATTGGGATGAAGTTTTATTGCAGTTGTCACAAATGCATTGCAACACACAGTCCGCGTGCAGGTCTATTACAGGCATTCAGTGTAAACTGCATATAGACTGTTGTGTCAACTGCAATAAAATTGCATCTCAACTGCAATTTTACAGTCGGCTTGCAGTCTAAATTCAGTCCGTCTGTTTAGACCCTAAATAGTATGATTGTCAATACATCGGAATTGACACACATTTGTAGGTATAGTACGCGACAGATCGAGATGGCAATCGGGGAGGTAACGCCCCGTACATCACCCGCACTAACCCAATGCGCGTGAGCGTGGGTGACGTGCGGGTGTGCGGGGCGTCCCCCGGCTTCATACCCCGATTGCCATCTCAACCTGTCGGTCGCGCACTATTATTACAAGTTATAACTACTAGACGTAACCCACAAGTTGTGGGTGACTCGTGAAGTTTTACTCGGACGACGCGACGGTGGGGGCCCACGACCCCGATAAAGTTTATTAAGATTAATAGGTGTTGACCTCCTAGCACACTGACCGATAATCCTACACTTATCTCATATTTGCTGAAATCGAGGGAGTTCCCAAAAATACAAAATAATATAACAAGAGGTTTAGGTAGAGGTATTTTCGAGTTTATAATAAGCAGGTATGACGTATGTTCGAGTTTGGTTCCACAGGTTTCCGCTCTAAAGCGTATGACACATTGGAGTGGTTTACGAGAGTAGAAAGTAAGGAAAGCACCATAATGTTAGCGAGGACAAGACACCGTCCGCCCGCGCGCGATTTTCCGCGCATTTGTGATAATTTTCAGCATTTTTTAAATTTATTGCAACTGTGTACACCTTTACCAATGTGACAGAACTGAAGCAAAATTTTCAGTCTAAATTGTAAGAGCAAGCGAAACTTCGCGTGCGGAATTTCCTCTACATTTGTCGCTCAGGTAGAAAAAACCCCTGCAACCCGTAAGAAAATCGGAAGCTACGATTCTAAACGCACTGGAAATCTGGAATATCTTCTATCTATCTGGAATATCTTCTATATTCTTAGCCCGATATCAAAAAAACGCGAACTATACGTTGGTTTTAAAGAGAGTAAAGTTCACGATTCGACGTCCAACTGCAACGTCGCCAATGTTTTGAAAAGAAAGCAATTTCGCAAATCGTTGCACAGCTCTCTACAATTGCTACTCCAAACAATTACTTCATAAAGTGGAGATTGCACGTGATTATAAACGATCGTTGAGAAGTTGACCGGCTTCGCTCTAACTTAGTTCCATACAACTCAAAGTTTCCTACTTTAACTCAACGGGTAAAGGCGCTTAAAACTTCCGAGCAAAGGGAATATCATTTTCATTCCACTTTTGTTACATGAAAGGCACAATCTAGTAGTTTTTATTTACTCGCCTTTTAAGTGGTGTTCCTCAGTTTTCCCTACTAAAAATAACCTTAGAACAATAAGTCTAACTAGAATCCTGAGAATATTTATTTATGCAGAAATAGCCGCCAAATCCAACTCGAGAGGGTAGAATTCGAAAAGCTTTGAGATGTCTTCTGGTCCAAAATTCCTGTGTCTGAAGATCAAAGTCTTCGTACAGTGCGTGTGGCCAGTGATGACATATGGATCGGAGACATGGTCTCATCAGAAAGCTAAAAGTCATAAAGAGATAAGCTCAAAGTTTCTCAACGTAATCAAATCCGAAATAAGGAGATCCTTATCAGAACCAGCTGCGCGATTGCGGGCGAATGACAGCTACACTGTCACGATCGCAATCACCTCTGATTGGTTGACGCTCGCTCACTATTGGCTACAATGCATTGTTGCAACAAGAATCGCACAAATTCAGCCAATCACAACAATTGAGATTGTAATAATGATTGATGCAGGTTTTAGGCAATCGCCCTACAGAATAACCGACACAGCTCAACGGGTTTAGAAGCCGAAGTGGCAATAAGCAGATTACTAGGCGTGCCTTTTAAGTTCTGTCGTTTCCTTACTTCCCGGCAATTTTGAATTTGGAACGGTTCTATATTCGAATGCGTTTAAATTTTGGATTTCAAAACAGTTGAAAGTATCAGGATTAATGCTTTTGTTTAGTCACAGCGTCGATTGGAATCTGTCAGGTTACGTACGAAAATGAATCTTTCGAAGGAAAATGTTCGTGCAATAATTTTCTACAACTTTAGAATAGGCCTGACACGGCTGCAGTGTTTTGAAGAGCTAACATCTGTGTTCAGTGATGAAGCCCCATGTCTGCGGACTGTCGAACACTGGTATTTAGACTTCCAGCGTGGACATACTAGTGCTAGTGACAAATCTCGCGAAGGACGCCCAAAATCCGCCTTCACTGAAGATAACATCATTGCTGTGAGACAACTAATTCTCGAAGATCGTCATGTGACATATCAAGAGATAGAGGATCTATTAGACATCTCAGGGACAACCATTCAGAAGATCTTGCGTGAAGCGCTTGGTGTGAGAAAGCTAGTTTGCCGTTGGATACCGCATCTGCTTTCCGACGATCACAAGGCGCCCCGCGTCAGATGGTGCAAGAAAACTCTGCAAAGGTTCAACCGAGGAGAGTCAAATCACGTCTACGACATCATCAGTGGTGACAAATCTTGGATCTATGCCTACGAGCCTGATTCCAAACAACAATCTACAATCTGGGTCTTTCAAGACGAGCCAAAGCCAACTAAAGTTGTTCGTTCTCGAACCACTTCAAAGAAGATGGTGGAATTCGTTCGTTGGAAAAACCGGCCATGTTGCAACTATTGCACTTGAAGATCGTAGAATGGTTAATGTAGAGTGGTATACCACAGTTTGTTTACCACAAGTCGTCGCCGAACTTCAAAAATCTAACTCAAAGCGACGCATCATCCTGCACCACGACAACGCAAGCTCACACAGCCCTCGTCAAACGATTGAGTATTTGAAGCAGGAAAAAGTGAAAATTCTTGACCATCCTCCATACAGTTCTGACCTAAGCCCTAACGATTTCTTTAGATTTCCTAAAATTAAGGAAAGTCTTCGTGGTCAAAGGTTCCAGTCCGGTGAAGAAGCAGTCGACGCTCTCAAGTCAGCCATTTTGAACACCCCCACTTTAGAGTGGAATAAATGTTATAATAACTGGTTTGAGCGAATGGAAAAGTGTATTAAGCTTCGTGGTGAATACTTTGAAAAACAATAAAAAGTACTATAAGATTCTAGTTGTGTTTTTTTCTTCAAACGACAAAACTTAAAAGGCATGCCTCGTACATAGTTCGAAGACCGATACATGTAAGGGTGCCAATGTGCTGGAATGGCAACCTCGCACCGGAAAGCGCAGCGTTATCAGACCTCTCACTAGGTGAATAGACGAACGACATCATACGAGTCAGAGTGGAAGTCACTAAGAGACCCATGTCGCAGTAAGCAGTGGACACTTAAGTACGCGGCAGAAAGTAATGTACATCGACCTTAATAAGGGACAGCAGATTTGTAGAGCGTTGTCTCTGTCATTGAGACCGACAAAACGTCATAGGTATGAGTGACAGAGACAACATTCTACAAAGCCGAAATGTTATTCTAAAGGCCGATGTACATTACTTTCTGCCGCGTACCTACTATATTAACTTAGAAATTGCAAATCAGCGGAAACTTTCTGTCGAATTCAATGATTTAACAATACTATGCAAGATTGTAATATTAATGTAAATTAAGGTCCATCCTTTAACGATATCTCGGACTATTTAAGGGGTATTTTAGGAGATATGTAACAAAGTTAATGTAAATAATATAGTGATCACAGAGACAAGAACGAAAAGTTATATTTTACTAGAATCATAACTCATACTGCACAGAAATCAGGCTTGCAGACTGCTTTTTAACGTTTAGCTTAAATGCAACTGAGCGATTGCGAGAGCTCGTCGGGATGTCGACGGGCGCTCGGCTCTCTCAAAGATAATTTCATGCAATTCAAAACATTCCCGCTTTAACTCAATGAACTAAGATTGTAAGAATTTCGCTTGCGAGCTGAAATTGAATTTTGTTTTGTGAATGAAATGCGAAATATATTTAGTAGGTAGGTAAGTACCTACTTGCTACATTGGTACTACTTATGACTAATGATTAAATGTCGATTATACATTAAAAAAAACGGCTCAGTGCGAGTCGTGCTCGCACACGAAGGGTTCCGTACCGTGTAGTACAAGAAATAACAGTTTTTATTTTTTTTGTCATAGGTATAACCACAAATTCGCGGTTTTCGGATTATTCCCTTTACTTGCGCTATTTAAGACACTGCTACCTACCAAATTTCATGATCCTAAGTCAACGGAAATTACCCTATAGAGGTTTTGACGGCTCTTGACAGACACCAAAGTGATCCTATCTATAAGGGTTCCTTTTTTCTCTGGAGATATGGAACCTTAACAAGATACCTACGGGAGGAGGTCGAGATCTCATCCATACTAATATTATAAATGCGAAAGTGTGTCCGTCTGTCTGTCTGCTAGCTTTTCACGGCCTAACCGTTCAACCGATTTTGATGAAATTTGGTACAGAGTTAGCTTACGTCCCGGGGAAGGACATAGGCTACTTTTTATCCCGGAAAATTAAAGAGTTCCCACGGGATTTAAAAAAACCTAAATACACGCGGACGAAGTCGCGGGCATCATCTAGTATAAAATATCTTTATATGCGTCAACGCGAACGTTGCGCGACGACGTAATTACAAAAGCTCACCGGCAAGTTGAGAGGCTCACTCAAAGTTAGTTTCGTACAACTCAATGACTTCACAGTGCTAACTGCTTACCTAAACGGTTTAGCACAAAGAAACTATTCTCTTCAAGCAGTCCTTTTGGGATGGCAATTCGTTTTTCTTATCACATACCTACATAGGTACATGCTAATAAAATGTGTAGTGAGCCGGCGATGGGTTGATCATGATGATGATGAAGCAAGAAAGCGAAAACGCGTATTAAGTGTTAAAATTAGGTTTAAATTGGAAAATACTCGTAATTTAGAGTACCCAAATGCGAATATTTTAGCATCGTGCACAAATAACACAGCCATAAAACACACGAGAGCGGTATAAATAAACAAACTTCCACACACAGCGCACGTAGGGCGAGTGAGGCAAAACAAGCCCGCAATTACATACATACAACGAATGCGCAAAACACACTAATTTTACTTTGTCGACCGCTCGCCGCTCCCATGCGAGATCTATGTGCTTAGCGAATGAAAAATTCAATTCAAAATTGTATGATTGGTCCCTTTGTTCAGTGAATACGAAACATCGTTGACAAGCCGGCCCGGTTTGTTTTGGTGCGCACCGAATTTGTTTGTCGATCACAATAATTATTCAGGTACCCACCCGTTGCCTTTTTAGGGTTCCGTAGCCAAATGACAAAAAACGGAACCCTTATAGATTCATCATGTCTGTCTGTCCGTCCGTCCGTGCACTCGCCTACGGCATGTCACAGCCACTTTTTTCCGAAACTATAAGAGCTATATGTACTGTTGAAACTTGGTAAGTAGATTATTCTGATTGAACCGCATTAAGATTTTCACACAAAAATAGAAAAAAAACAATACATTTTGGGAAATCCCCATACTTAAAACAGAAACTCAAAAATATTTCTTCATCAAATCCATACGATCTATGGATAGGTCTGATATTGAGGTTTCTAATATATATTTTTTCTAAACTGAACAGTTTGCGCGAGAGACACTTCCAAAGTGGTAAGATGTGTGTGTGTCCCCCCCCCCCCTGTAACTTCTAAAATAAGAAAATGATAAAACTAAAAAAAAAAATATGATGTACTTTACCATGCAAACTTCCACCGAAAATTGGTTTAAACGAGATCCATAAAGTAGTTTTTGATTTATCGTGCAAAATGTACGGAATGTAGTACGGAACGCTCAGTGCGCGAGTCTGATTCGCACTTGGCCGGTATTTTACATTTGTTTCGCTCTATCGAATGTCTAATTTGTTATTTATGGAGCTCTCTCTAAATATATTTATGGCGAAATACTGACTGTTAACCGCTCGTTAGGAATTATTCAGAGAGTAGGGTGTCCCAGCAGACTAGCTCTTATTTTAACCTCGTATTTTTAAAACCGACTCCGAGCTGTAGGTTTTCTTTCCATGAACATTATCTATCCAGAAATTATTACCTTATTCGTATATAAAATATGAAAAATAGCAGTACAAACTGTATCTTATTGAAACACTTGAATGAATTAGTACCTACTACAAGTAGAGACAAGATAACCCATTACATATCTCACCTGAACTGCATCATCACAACTTTTTCATCTTGATAATTTGTTCTAACTTAGTAATACAATATACGTAAATTCTCATAAACGGCACTAATTACATTAAAAATCCATCCAACAATATAAAAGTGATGTATTACATACGATACAAGCTCAACTATCACACGATAAATCCTCAAAATTGACATTTACGACATAACATGAAAAAAAGCACAAAACAAAACAAAACATTTAGTTCGCAACAACAACAATGACATAAAACGGCGACATCCAATTAATTGACGAAAGAGAACAGAGACACGTCAGTCGCAGGGGCTTTATATTCTTCGTATTATTTGCGGGAGTCGCAGAGGGAGGGCGTCATAATTTACCCAACACGGCAATTCCCGACAGCGAACAGCGTCGCCAATACCGCGCCGCACCAAATGTGCGCTACACAGTAGGCAGGCTAGTGTTGCCAGGTGTGACGACTAAACGTGGACATGACTCAAAGTAATACTGCCATAATTCAAAATCATTAAAACATCCACTCAGTAAACAATATCGAGAGTAAAGTAATGGAAAATATTAAATAACATTCAAAACATACTCTACAACTTCTATACTAAGTGTTGACATAATATATGACGACCAAGATGACTTACACAGGTATCAAAAAAAATTAATACAGAGAAAATAAATTGAATGGGTAATTATCATAAAAATTCTAGGCTAAAGAGACGAATACCTCAAACACAATCAGAGACTAGAAAAACTAGTAAAATTATCTCTATCTAAAGTAAATTAAACAAAATGAAAATTCTACAAAGTAACCATATAAACGCTGAACTTGGCTAAAAGATAAAATCTGGAAAAAATAGGATGAAGAGGGAAATAACAAAGTAATTAATTATCATTAGTAAAAACTTGATAGGTAAAACGTCATAACATTTTAGGATATTATTAGTTATAGTAGGTACCTAGCTACATAAAACTACAAAACAAAATTTGGTGCAATGACGATTATAATTTTTTTTATTTGTACCATAAACAATTACAATAATAATTGCGAATATTTATCATTTCTTACCAATAACGAATTCAATATACCTAACTCAATTATTTATTTGAAGAAATATTTGTAGCCGTATCCACGAATACTTTTCCAGCACTGCATAAAACATGACATTTGGCATCGAGGAAAAGTCAGAAAATTCCACGAAAATCATAAGAGTTGGCAACTGTAGCCGTAGTCAGCGCTTCGTAGGTTTCCGACCGAGAGAACTGCCTCGCAAGTTCCGGGAATCTAGAGCATTTTGCAGTTTGCGAGACTGCTCACTGCCGCCGTACGATAACTTGGCCTTTATGTACAGAGAAAGACGTAGACACGACATTAAATCGCTTCTTAGTTGCGCTCGGCAAAAGTTAAAGCGAATGACGAGATTAAATAGAGTAAAAGTTATGTAATGCAAGCAGACTCTGCAGTTGACTGACATAAAGAGGTAACTCGTTGAATAAAAACTTGTTTATTTACACCGGAATTCATAGTCAAGATAGGGGGCTTCTTTAGAGGACGATTCAGAAGACATACACAACCTTAATGCATTGCATATAAAGGTTGAATTCCAGTGTTAGTGTACTGTCATAAAAACGAATAATGTAATTTCTTTATTTACATACTTTATCTATATCTGTTTATTTTTATCAATTCCATTTCAAATAGGTAAGTAAATGTATTATGTAACCCGAAAAAGCAGGGTAAATCTGTTTAGATAAGAAAAGTCACGCAATTATTATTCGCACTGGCGCTAATATAAATCTCCTTGACAATAAAATATGAAGCGTTTTTACTGGCAAAGCGAGTGGCTAGCAAACGGGGACCTGTCGCGAGCGAGCGGCCCACCGTGGGGGAATATTAAACGGACCCCGGTTGAACTTAATATCTTGTCACAGTCTCAGACCCAATATCTGAGAGCACGTATAGTAAATAAAAGACTTCACTTCGTATTTCTACACAAATAATTGATAATAATTTTTTGCCTTAGTGAAAAACAAAAGCATAATGTCATATAAATGATCAAAGAAGAATGTGCCTTTATTACTGGATTTTTTCCCATGAAAATAGCAATGTAATAATTATTGTTTCAGTAGTGGAGTCCAGTAAAATATAATTAGTGATTCCTCATTACCGCGCGGCGTGGCCCCTCTGGACGTTCGTGCGTCTGCTGGCTTATGGTTATTAATAACGCCGACCGCCCGCGCCCCCCTCGGACACCCCACGCTCGCTGCCGTTGCCGCACGTCTGACATTTTAATTCCGTACTCGGGGCTACACGTCCACCGCGAGAGCCTTTACTATCGATAATTTTATCGACTCTATTTTCATTTAATTTCAATTCCTGATGCTATCGTCTCTACATGTAATATCCATGTCATGGATAACGTTTCCATTCAATGTCTCCTTCTTAGATATTGACAATACAATTGTCATTTTTGAAATATAGATACCTACCTATCTAGTTAATAGAATATAGTGAGTATTATGAAAAAAATTGCCCCTTGGAGTAGCACAGGCCGTTTGGGAAGCATAAAAACGATGAAATAACATCGAGTGAAGTAGGCGAACATCACTAGCTGCAAATGCTACAATGGCGGTCGGGCGAGCGCAGGTCGAGCGCAACATGGCTGCCTAGTAGGCGGTTCGAGCGACGGAGACAAAAGTTCCAACGGGTACGGTCCTCCCGCTCGCACTCGCACGCAACGCTCGCATCGATCTCCACTCGCTTCGTTCGCCCCCAGCACCAGAAAGGCGGAACTAACAAAATTACAAAGCGCTTTCGAGCCGCTAATCATAAAATAAGATACGACGTTTCATTTCGACCGTACGACTCTCGAGCGATCACGATGCTGGAATGGCCCTTGACTCACAAAATTCTACTAACATCGTACGGGGGATAAATCTCACGTTGGTGAAGTTTGGGAGCATCTAACGGAGTTTATGTGGACGTACCTACCTAGCAAACACCAGTTTGTCATCATTTGCGGTCCTTCTATTTCATTCCTCACTTAATTTATTGCTCTGTAAAGACACCGAGTGAGGAATTCCTTCCGCACTGTATAATAATTACGTCAGTGAACAAAAAACGTAACGTAGCGAGTTCCAACTCGGAGCGGAATTTTTAATTATGTTTGTTACTTTGATTGAAAGCGAGAACCGCTTTAGCATCGGACTGTATAACTGGAATAGGGAATAGAGCTACATTTTGTCTTTGTTGGAACTGGATCTTTGTATCAGAATACATTTCAGTTCACCATTCACAGCGCGTGTCATGATAGCCTAGTATTATTTATAACGCACTGTAGGAATTTGGAAAAATGTTTTTCTGATAAGAGCTGTCTTCAAATCAAATACAGACAAAAACACAAGACTGTCTGTTTATTTATAATATTTTATATGTTTTGCTTTAAATACAAGGTTCTCAGAGGCCTTAGTGTAACTTTTTAAGTTAAAAACGTGACACCTGAGCTATGTAAACTGCACTGTAGTTTACTCGAAAAGTAACACAAGGGCCTGTGGCCAGCATTCCCAACAGCGGGATATCACATTCACTTTCAGGGTTCCGAATTTCGTATTTCAATTAAGTAGGTACAGTAGGAAAGCTCGCAACTGACGTTTTTCTGCTACCAAGCAGCGACGTTTAATATTTGCACCCCGCGGCACATCGCCTTGACGCGAGAAACGGGGTAGTGTTTATCAAACGTCAATCTGTTTTCCATTTTATTTAACGGAATAGAAGACCATTTATCGTTGTTTATCTAGGAAACAAACGTTTTTGTCGATGGAAATAACGATATTGTAATAAAAGTATGGCCCATATAAGATAACAGACATGCTACTGGTTATACTACATACATGTAATAAAGATGTTATTTTGACATTTTCAGAAAGAAAATGGTTAGTCTCGGCAAATTACGAAGAACTTCTTTTAGATATCACTCTGTCTATTTTCTCTAATGTCTCATTCTATTTTCTTAGTTTTAACTGTTCTGCTCATTTAAGCTCTATTGCCTGTAAAATATTGCTAGTAGCAAATAGCAATAAGACCTATCTTGCATGTTAAGTTTTTCTCTTTATTTTATCATCTTCATTATTTTCCGTATTCGCCTTACGTGTGCAATAACAAAGTTCTTATAATTTTTATAGTTAGTGTTTTACACATAATTTTTTACACATAGTACACTGATGGTATTTTTACAATATTTTTTAAATAGAGATAGCGAGCAAACGAGCAGGCGGGTCACCTCATGTTAAGTGATTACCACCGCCCATGAACATTTGCAGCACCAGAGGAACTGCCGATGCGTTGCCGGCCTTTTAGGAATTTGTTAGTCCGCCCCTTGAATAACCCCATTTTCTTCTCCTTTTATGTAATAGATAGGTAGGTGGCTAGTGCCTACCATAGGGAATTGACTAAATAGCATGATATTTGATCTAGAAATAGAATTAGGAGTAACAAAATTCTATACTAATAGATATTATAAAGAGGCAAATTATGAGTTTGGATGTAGGTAATCAACTCCAGAACTAATGATCCAATTCAGAAAATTCATACAAAGATATATGTATAGAGCTACATTAACTCCGAGTGCTATCGGCTATAAATCATATCACGCGGACGAAGTCACAGGGATTAATATGTTCTAAGTTCTTACAGCTTTAAAGGAGCTCTTTCTCAAGATTAAATTCGCCAATGTCTCCTCGCTGACAGAATAAATCTAGATACCTTAGCAGAAATAATTAAATAGATATCAGCAGTTTTTATCCAGCTGTTCTGTAGATATAAAAAGACCTTGTTACGTTGAATTTTCATTACAAATTGCGATTTCGTATGCCCGACTTTTCGATGTCGTGAATCGTGATTACAAGAATGAGTGACGTTTTATTTTTGAATTCTGCTAGTCGAGACTTCTTGCCGCGATGAGTTTTGGCTACGTGACTTTGGCGAATAGAATTTTACCCAGTTGGTAACTAAAGTCAAAAACTTTGACTTGAACGAGAGTACCTAGGTACTTCAGCCTGCGGGGATAAGTTTTTATAGTTTTTGTCCAGGTCAGTCAATGTCAATAATTTCTTTAGGCGCTGTGTAGATGTAGTAATTTAGATAGCCGAGTTTTCGTAACTAGCAACCCGCAATTAGGTGCTTTTGAGTTGTGACGATTTTCTTATAGTATATGTATAGAAACTGCGCAGACTCACAAAAACACTGCATTAAAGATTTACGTAGGTACTTTACCTACTGCGCTTAGTTTGATTAAAAAAGACGTTTTAATAGAACACCAAAATAGACATTAACGCGTATTCGAAGCCGCGGTTGAAAGCTAGTAAAAAGATCATCGTCATCATCATCGTCATCAACAAACGATAGCCGTTCACTGCAGGACATAGGTCTCTCAATCTCTCTAGTAAAAAGATAATTTATGCTAATAGTAGGTACGAAATGATGCCTGCGACTTCGTCCACCTTAAGGGTTAAGGTTTTTAAAAATCCTGTGGGAACTGGGTTCCGGGACAAAAAGTACCCTATGCCCGTCTCGGGATGCATCATGCAAGCTATCTCTGTATTAAATTTTGTCAAAATCGGTAAAAAGGGATAGGCCGTGAAAAGGTACCTAATAAATAGACAGACACACTTTCGCATTTGTAATATCAGTAGGTATGGACTATGGATTGTGTAAAAAAAAGACACTTTCAAAATAATGCAGAAACATCATAAAATGCAGTTGTACCAGTTTTTCAAAGGGAAACAAACCTAAAGCGTACTATGATGTAAACTCCAGATAAGTAATTTCAAGTTCCCATATTGTTTTGTACGCGGCCGACCACGTGCGTTCCATAAGTAGGCGCCTGTGAGAGTAGTCATATAGGTATGTGAATGTGTATTTATTTATACCTAATTGTACACGAAACAGATCGTGACCTAACTGATTCTCGCCGGTGAATTCCGAAAATCTAAATGGCGGTTTGTTTTAAAGATAACTTGTGATGATTGTTATATATAATATCAGCTGTGTGATGTTAGCCCGACTAGTTTCGAAACCATCCGGGGTCCTATTTCAAGGGAGTCAGGTCGCGCACGCGTCGCGGTTGTGATGACTGCTTATACAGGGTGTAACCAGAACGCTAGCAAAAACGAAGACAGGTAATAGTACTGATGATTACGGATATGATACCACAAAAAAACGCGAAAAGTAATTAAAAAAATCCTATATTTTGTAAAAGTTTACGATAATTGCAAATAAAACATCTGACTGAAGCTAGAGATCGACGTACATTTCGTAAGTAGGCCACTCGGAGTCAATGCCGCGTCGTAGATGGGGCATTGACCCGAGGTTTGCACGATATACACTGCGGGTTTGAAAAATACTAAATCACTAAAACTACAGAATGCGACAAATGTTTATTGGTACTTATTGGATTGTGGTTAGGTAGTATAAAACAATAGTTTTTGCTAGAGTTCTGGGTACATTCTGTATAATACAGAAGCCGTTGTATGTAGTACCTCTCAATAGCTATCTTTAAATGAAAAATCAATGCCAGTAAAAAAGGGAACAACTCAAATTCGACACTTTTCAGGAAAGGAAAATAACATTACTCTAAATGATTTATAGTTTCGATGTTGAAATTATAACTTGTTTTCTCAAAAAGACAAATTGCTAGACAAAGCGAGTACGAGTAAGCTGTATAGGTATTTAGAACTTATGTCAGTCAGACCGAGAGTTCCGTCCCTTCAGTTCACTCTGCTATTACTATGATCCTCAGAATAAATACCTTTAGAAGTAGCCCTAACGTGACTCTTACCGTTAGAACGAGATAGCTAAATGCATTTAAGTTATTCTTAGACCGTGACAAAATGATTGTTGTTGTCCTTATCACCGTGGCCACTGTTTTTTGTTTGTCAAAATGTATTTGTACGTGAGACTTTGACAAACAACGTGAAGTGAGGTTATGTTGACTCAAGTATTTTAAAGAAATAATTAATTTGTTTGGTTGTTTTTTGTTTTCGAAGTTATTGTGCAATGGTGGGTTGCAGTATACTAGTCTACAATAGCCGAAGCGAACGTAAAGTAGACGGAATAACATTTCACAAGTAAGTACCTCTGCTTGAGCGAGAGGGACTGAGGGGGCCACGCTAGTTGCATATCTGTATATATCTGTGCTATGATCACTGTGAATGTACAATCGGGATGAGAGGCGGATGGATCGTGCCAAAACCACGCGCTTACGCCCGCGCATTCCGATCGTTTGAAACCACTTTGACGAATAGAATAGTCATCGGCCAAGCGTTGTATTACGTATCTTTTGATTCAAGCATATCGATTGTCGCAATCATCATTTAACTGGCTTTCATTCTTAGTATTATCAACAAATAGCTAATGGACGCGATATTGCTACCTGCCCATGATTCTAGGTTGTACGGGAGCGGTGTGCAGGCTCGACCGTACCAAAGGGAGATCTCCCACCTAGCGGTTGGTTGTGCTCGGTAGCGCCAGCTGGGCCGACGGTTGTGTCTTGAAACTTCTATATAGAGTCCAGATTGCAGAAAACTCCGTTAGTGCAAGTACTGGCGGTAAATTTGTTCGGGACTACGTCATGAAATGTTATCGATTGAACAGCGCCATCTAGTTTCTACTGTGGCAACCACCACAAGGTCAACGGGAAGTACCCACCCTATATATTTCGATTCCCTTGACGGGTCTAGACAGACAAGCAGACAGACAACGAAGAGATCCTTTCTAAGGTTGATTCCTTTTTAAGGTTCCGTACCTGAAGAGTGCCAATGGGACCCTATTACTAAGTCTCCGATGGCCACTCGTTCGTCCGTATGTCTGTCAGCGGGCTGTATCTCGTAAACCATAATAAAGTAGAGCCCTGAAATATTCACAGAATGTGTATTTCTATTGCCGCTATAACAACAAATACTAAAAACTTCAAAATTGCCGCTATAAAAATTAAATAAAATTAAAAAGTGTTTTTTCTTGTACGATGGTACGGAACCCTTCCTGTGTGAGTCCGACTTAAACTTGACTGGTTGTTTTCTTTGGTTGTACGGATTCATAAAAACCCGATGTTAAAACAAGAGTAACCAGATGACATTAACGGGCGCTGGCGATGGGAAACGATCGCCACATTCACGAGCGAGAGCAAGCGTTGAGTCATTAATCCCGTCTCAAAATTAATTTGCATATCCGTTTGGTACGAACTTCTCGGCTTAGTAACAACTAAGGCTAGGTCCACATTTGCACTATTTAAACACGGCTGAAAGACCCTTAAGATATACAGAAGCTTCAAAGCAGGCGTCACGAAAATGCGAATGACATCAGAAGCATCGGGCGAGTCGAAAATACGTATAACGTTTAACTCCAAAACCTTTCTTTAGATACGTGAACTCTGGTGAACTCTTCAGCATTTTTTCGATTTGCACGATAAAACTCTACTTAGTAGAGTCCACTTGAGAGTAACAGTCCACTTTTACTCTCTTTTTCTCCTTATTGTAAGGTACAAATAAAAAAAAGAACTATCACACGGACTTTCAATATTGAAAAATGCGTGCTGCGGAAACCAGCCCAGAGCGGAGAAGAAGAAGAAGATGCGTTCCGACGCTGGCCAAGTGGGATTGCAGACTTCACACACCTTTGAGAGCACTATTGAGTACAACAGCAGGTTTCTTTTACCACTAAAGCAGTGATATTTAACTGTTTAAAACACAAACGAAGTTAGAGGTGGACCAAACCCCGGACCCCTCCCAATATTTATAAACCGACGTCTTGAATATTAGGCTATCACAGCTTTTTTACGTTAGGAATCAGGGTGAGAAAATATTATACCGTACTCATCCCGATACAATTCAGGTCTTCAAAGTAGTAAATACGATACTGCAAAATGATACAAACGTGAACTCAGCCTACTACGGCCCATCGAACGGATGTCGTTACATTTATCGTTGAAATAATCAACGAAAATTGTTAATAAACCGAAATCAGGAACGTCGATGTTTCGGAAATCGATTTTAACGATTTTATGACCTAATATCAACTTATTAACTAAATATTAACTTCAGTACGACGGCACAGATTTCAATTAAAAATAATTTCAACACCATTTAATCAATGCTTCAAAATAGATTTCAGATTTTAGGTCTTCTTAGATTTTGACAAAAGGTACAGAGGTAGCTTGCATCGTGGGGAAGGACGTAGAATACTTTTTCTCGCGGAAAATCAGAGTTCCCACGGGATTATTTAAAAATCAAATCAAAATCAAATCGGATATCATTGTACACTTTTTGATTGTCAAATTGTGGGTTTAAAAACTTAAATCGACATCGGTACATCGAGGTCGGTACATTTATTATCTTTGAAACATGTTGATTTTACACTCCTTCATAACACAATGAACCTAAAGCTTAATTTGCTATAATCCGCTGAAACAGGTCTAATATCCTTCCTAATAATCCTTCCTTGATAATGATAATGTTGCCCATACGAGTCAGTAAACTTAGGTACTACAATAAAAATCGAGTAAGGGTTGTTATACTGTATACAGAATTCAGATGCCACCAGTGTTTTAATGTTATTACTACTGGGCGATTGTTTGAGCAAACCGTTAAGTATATTCTCGGAGTGTGATAAAAAAAGTGCCCAAACGCCCATGCCCTGACCAACAGAAAATGCTTCTTAGTCGAGGTAAAATAAAACAAATGCATTTTAACTAATAAACTATTTCATAATCAAAACATACCATATCGTATCGTATGGAAACTTCGTCTGTATAGAAACATTATAGGTTTATTCCATTGCATTCACAAACAGAAACAATACTGAATGCAAGGTAAGCTGTTATCAAATTACATCATTCGAAGAAATGCAGGCGTTATTTAGCTTACGATTTACATAAATATTATTTTGCTTCATATTCATGATGGATTGTTTTATAGCTGCGCTACCAGTTTATAGCCTGGGTCACAGAACACGCGCTTCTTTTTCAAAGTGACTTCTAGAATTTGTAATACAAAGAACTCTTTAAAGGAGTTCACGCCGCGAAGTCGAACATAGAAGCCACTCAGCTAACGTTGCACTCCTTAGAATATCCATACGTGACTGTAGTACGGAACCCTCAGTGCGCGAGTCTGACTCGCACTTGGCCGGTTTTTACTTTATAATATGCTTTCAATCGAGGTTCACATCGAACATTATAATAATATAGTCTGCAATAAACGTGACAGATAGATTTCAGAAATAAATCATGCAGAAGGACAGCATTCCATTCAGCAGTGGATATCGGCGGGCTGAAATGATGATGATGATGGTGATGATATTTATATATTCCTGTACAAGAAGGAATAATATTATTCAAATATTTTGAAACGACTGTAGCAACCTACCAAACAGACCTACCAAGCAAAAAAAAGAAAAACAAAAAAAAAAAAAAAAGGGAGAAGGGGCAAAGTTTGCGAAAGTAAAAGTTAGCCATTAGGATGGTCATGAGCATAGGACGGTTTATTGAAATAGTTATCGTCTGGGAGGTGATTTTTTAAAATTGCCTACATTTGGCAGCAGTTTAATGATGGCGATAACAGTAAAGTTCATACTCATAGCCGGGGCTCCGGCCGAGTTTCGAGGATTACCCCTACTATCCATACGGGAGGGTGCAATTTCGTTAACGTTACAGATTTCCATATAAAATAACACGCCGCGAGTCGTTATCGGCTTGAATAACGCGCATTATGTTTAAGGATGAAAATTTAGTGTTTACTATTATGTTAAATCGGGTGTAAAAGTTTTATAGGTGGTTTGTTACTTGCTCAAAGATTACATAATACTCCAGATAAGCACAGCCCCATTCATATTTTAAAAAGTGAAGATTAATTCTGTATACTATAAATTCTATATTATGCTTGTGTGTATGACGAACATATGGGTAGAAAACGACACCTATGAGCATGCTTCAAAACATAGCGATAAGCGACCCGTTACCGGTCTATTACAATACGTTGAACTTGATTTGTTGAAATAACGCATGGAGTAGACACAACGGGTGGAGCTACCCCAGCAGAAAAGCAAAGAGGCGATTCTTCGGCAGATTGCTTTGGTAATTCATCAGTGCTACCGGCTACTGCTTGGAATGCTGTCCTTTATTCCTGAAATCTATCTCTCAGGTTTATTGCAGAATGCGTTTAAACTGTCCAATATTAATATGATGTGCAAAGCCTAAACTGTGAACATTTACGAACCTCCAATCTGTTTATAGTCCAGGGACTGATCGCAGATAGAAGAGAAAGAGAGAACAAAAAAAAAATTATTTGACTGTTATGATATGTTTCTATCAGCCTTATACAACGAAGTTCCATTCCAAAAAAACCGGCCAAGTGCGAGCCAGGCTCGCGCAATAAGGATTCCGTACTACAGTCGTATTTTTTCGACATTTTGCACGATAATTCAAAAACTATGATGCATAAAAATAAATAAAAATCTGTTTTAGAATGTACAGGTGAAGACCTTTCATATGATACCCCACTTCATATAGTCACTCACTTCGAAAGTTGAAAATACTAATTATTAGTTCATGACCACAATTTTTTTTGTGTGATCTAACCCTAAATTCACGGTTTTCAGATTTTTCCCCAAATGTCAGCTATAAGATCTACCTGCTGCCAAATTTCATGATTCTAGGTCAACGGGAAGTACCCTGTAGGTTTCTTGACAGACAGAGACAGACAGACAGACAGACAGAAAGACAGACAGACAGACAGGCAGACAGACAACAAAGTGATCCTATAAGGGTTCCGTTTTTCCTTTTGAGGTACGGAACCCTAAAAAGGGTGTATAAAATATAAACAACGGTACACAGCAAATGGTTGATTCAATTCCTAAATTCTGGGAAAGTGGCAGTATTATTGGCTCCTTTACAGTGTAAGCGGTCGTTCACTCGGCTTTAGAGAAACTGTCGCAGAGGCGACGGGTCTCGTCCGACTCGACTTAGTCAACTCGGCGAAAATTTTCGCAAGCGAACGTTGATATAGGTACGAAACTAAAGATGTACTCATCTAAATTGAATTGAAGATTGTAGGAGAAAAAGAGAAGAAGAAGAAGATAAATATTGCACATCAAAAATAATAATTACAATTCAGCAAAATTTTTCGCTAGCAAACATTGCAAACAACAAAATCAAAGATATAACCAGTAACAACTTACAATTTCAATAAAGATAGAAGAATAAAACTTAACTGCATACAAAAAAAATAAGATAAGATATTAGGTAGGAAATAAATGATAAAAATCAGGCAAAAAAGGTTTTATTGCTGGGCACTAGCAATCTTCCAAAAATACAACTCGAAGCAATTTTTTGGCATCATCCATTTTACAATAATTAACTTACAAATTGCATTTAAACCTCGTTTTTCATCATTATCACTGATGCCTCCTTGCAGGCGATTACCTACTCCACTTCTTGGCACTAGCATGTTTCCAGTAACCAGGGTTTACTTATGTCTTACTAGTCCAAATAGATTTGATAGAATATGTTTTTTAAGAGAGCCATGATAGTCTAATGGTTACGATGTCCGGCTCCGATTCGGGATTCAAATTATGGAATTATTTATTATAATATAATATATTTCTAGTACGGTTAGTTACATAATTTTTCTAATCATAATAAAATACTTACAAGAATAATGGCATTTTTGGAAGTTACATCTCTAAAAAAGAAGGAACTGCGTATCTTTCATTTTATTTATGTCGAAGATACAAAGGACTCCGAAAATGTCGCTCCGATAAACATCTAAACAATAATACGATTCCATGTAGACGTCGGAGTATCCTAAGGTTTGACCTTTGTGAGTTGGACTTACACTATATAAAGGAATATTATGTAAAAATCAGTCTACTATAAATGTGTCTTACTCAACAGTTTCTACAGAATATTCATATGCCTATTCAGTGGTGGTGCTTAAATAGGAAGTCACAAAATAGGGTCTTATCTTTTATTGTAACAAAAAAAAGGATAACATCTTCAAAATGTATAAAAATAACATATACATATTACGGCATACGTAGCTTATTGGCTTCTGTTTTTTCTGTCGGTCTGTCGGTTTTTTCTTAAATCGCAATATTGCCTTTTGTCCATTTTGCAAACGACAAGAAATCGTTACTAAATATTTAAGGCAGGTATTTGAGTGGCATTTCAATATATTTCATTTAATACGTAAATAATATAGTAAATTTAAATTTATCAGGGCACTTATCACTCTACGCCGATGACACTTGTCTCTTCTATTTTGCACATTCTATTCACGAAGTTATAACACAAGCACAAAAGGATCTAGATATATTAAATGAATGGTTTCTACATAATCTACTTACAATTAATACAACTAAAACATCTTACATGATTTTCAGTGCCAAAAACAAAAAAATACCTAACTACACACCACTTCAGATAAATAATAGTATTCTAAACAGATCTAAAAAAGAAAAGTATCTAGGCCTAATATTAGATGACAAGCTTATATGGGACTCTCAAATTGACCAAATAACTTCCAAATTAGCATCACTCACAGGAGCATTACGAAAAGTCGCAAATTGCATTCCACCTAAAATCCGAACAATCATTTATAACGCCCTTGCTAAGTCACATTTGGAGTACCTCATAGAAATCTGGGGATCAGCTGCACAAACACACATCAACAGATTACAAAGAACCCAGAATAAACTAATAAAGACACTATTTCATTATAATTACCTAACACCAACTAAAGACCTATATAGAAAGACTAGACTCCTTAACATAAAACAATTATACACATACAACACATGTCTTCTCATTAAAAAAATTACTAGTAAAACTGTACATACCAATATAACATTTAAACAAAAAACTATCAACTATAATCTTAGAAATAAAAGTAAATTACACACTTGGCAACCACGAACAAAAACCTACGGAACTAAAAATATAATGTGTGAGGGTGTACATATGTTTAATAGCTTACCTGAAGTGATAAAACAGACTAAAACCATTGTTCAATTTAAGAATAGGCTAAAGAAATATGTTGCGGACAATATTGTTTAACTAGAACTTGTAATTTGCATAAAATTGAAATAGTTAATAAGTTAGATAAAAATATTATAATTAGGTATAGACATAGTTAAGTATTATTATAGTAAAATTTAAAAATTGAATTTGTAATGCATGCGTCTGTGTTAGTAGTTACTAAAATGTATATATAATTAATCTTAATGTAAGTGAACAGTATGTTCTTTTTGAGAATAAATTCTTTAAACCGATATTGGCCAAAAGGGATGTATGAATTATCATACATCTCTCTATTTAGGTACTCAACAGTGTTTATTGATTGTCTATCTCGAGATATTATAACAATGTACCATCTCTATACGCATCTATGAATCAATGCGGTTTAATCAATTGGATTGAATTGTATCCTAACAGATAATATTATAAGGCCGGATGTGACAAATTGCTGTTGCAATTGTGTTAATCTTGCTTTATAGTATGCGACAGGTGGAGATGGCAATCGGGGTGGGAACGCCTCGCACACCCGCACAGTCCCGCCGCTAACCCGGTGCGGGTGTGCGGGCCATGCCTCTGTCTCATACCCCGATTATCATCTCGACCTATCGTGTTCTAATTTATGGCACCGTACATCGTATAAACGTCTCCATACTCAAAGAATGAAAACAAATCAAAGGCTTTCGTCGCTTGTACAATTGCAAATTCTCAAGTGTGCTGCCATAGAACATGGTACAAGGAAGAGTGGAGGGCTCTCGTCCACGCGGTCGTTCCCCAACTAGGTAGACAGACTTAACCAGTTCGGCAACGAACACACAGTCTCCGTGTGTGCACGTAATGCCACCAACAGAAGTCGCTGGAGGGAGATCGCTCGAACAGCAGTGAAGGAGAGCTCATAGCCACGATAATTCAAATAATTTTTCAAATAATTTATTTCAAATAACTTGAGTTTACAGTAGCTGTAGGAGGTTGGAGCCTTCTTTTAGGAGTAGGCGAACTACTCCTGTGTCAGAAGACAAATAATGCCAAGAGTGAACGACCTCCTTCTATTTCTACTTCGTGGGTTATTAGGAAATATTTGTACTGGCAACTATATTTTAGAGTATTCGCATTTTTTCTTGCCAATGTAATAAGAAAAGGACAGACAAACCTAATTTAATTTATAGCTGTCAAACGTGGTGAGATGTTTAAATTTGTAGAGTGCACTATTTAGAGTCTTTAAATTTAAAATTAATTTTCCGTTTTTTTTTTAGCAATATTAAAAAGAAAAAGATGCATATACTCTACAGAGAAAAACATCAGAATCAACGTTATTGACTTGTTAACTAGACGTTACCTGGTGCGGAGGTTGCGCGCCGGGCGGCAAGTGCGGCGGGTGCTGCGAGTCCTGCGTGGGCGAGATGCCACCGGGCGCGCTCTGCGCCGAGCCGGGGCTGGGCGCGCCCGGCGGGTGCGTCGGCGGCTGGGGCGAACCACCGCGCTCGTAGCCCTGGAAGACAAAGGACGTTACTTTGTTATTCCTTTAATTTATTACTTACTCTCTAGCGAATAGTTCGAGGAACGTGTGACTACGCATATCAATCTATTGCGATTGTAATGCAAGGTTGACCCAATTGGGTTGGATTGGATGGGTGACCGACTTTGGAGGTCCGAATTTGGCCTTTTCGTCTTCTCTGTCCCACAGAGAGCATGTCAAGCCGGTCCCGGTTATACTGATAATAACTGCAAAAAAAATTTTTACAAAAAAAAAAAAAACCGACATCGTTACACAAACACTAAAAATTGAAAAATAATTTAATTTATTACCGAATATATTATGTATACAAGAGTTAATATAGTTCCATTATAATACTTTTTGGTGCCGGTGCCAATTAGCTTTAGCTGCGCGAATCGTCTAGACTTCATATTTTTATGGGACTCCACCATGGCACCTCATTGGCACCGACCCCAAAAAATATTATTATGGAACTATATTAACTCTTGTATACATAATATATTCGGTAATAAATTAAATTATTTTTCAATTTTTAGTGTTTGTGTAACGTCGGTTTTTATTTTTTTTGTAAAAAAAAATTATTTCACAATTTTTAGTGGCCCCATGGAATTATGCTATGACTGGTTAAAAGTCTACTGTTTACTAAGCTATTACACTGATCGCGAGCAATTTACACTTATCCGTTGAGGAGTTCCAGTATCTATCTTCGAAGATGTTCATCAGATCTTCACCAAATTGAAATGGGACCAACTTTGAAGGATACCCTTTCAAACAAAAAAAGAATTTTCAAAATCGGTCTAGGCGTTTTCGAGTAATCGGGGAACATACATAAAAAAAAAAAAAAGATTCCGACGAATTGAGAACCTCCTCCTTTTTTTGAAGTCGGTTAAAAAGAGTTAAAATCTCTCTTAGTCCAATTGAATGCAGAAGGATCTGGTAATCCACCGCATTATTGTCCTAAGAAAACTCCTACCATTATGTGCCTAATGGAAAGGGGTTCCGAACCTCAACAGTGAGGAACAACGCAGAGAGTGATGTGTCAAGTGCTAGGTTAAGTACATTTAATGTCTTACAATTCCACGCTGAATCCAATAAGGGTTTCGAGTCTAAAAGCTTAATAAGTCATTAAGGTTAATTGCTTTATGATTATGACTACCACGACTTCATCCTTTTTGAATAACCCGTTGGATTTTGTCAAAATCCTTCCTTAGTTCACACCTAGAAGTTAAGAACCTCATGTTCTTCAATAATTTACTCGTAGGTAGGTTCACGGGCTGTGCGTTCTCTTTCAGTCAGTCAGTCACGGCACTGTGATAAATTTTCTAGATCTAGCGATCGTGGCCTGTCATAGAATAAGGAAAGTAGACCGCGGTACAAGAGTGGAAAAAAAGGGAGAAAGATAATTTATCGACGTAAATTACTCGCGATAGCAACGATTCGTAAAGTGTAGGAAAGGCCCAATAAACCTTGACCGCGAACACATAAACGTTACAGTGTTTATTTCCGAATGGTGTCACGCAGCATCTCCACTCGAAACGTGGGATGAAAACAGCTTGATTGATATACTACGCGCGGATTTGATAAATATACGTACATCTAAAACGTCAGACGCGAACCAAGTAAGAGTATCTTTCACGTGTAATTTATTTTTGGGTTTAGCCAACCTTTTATGCATGTTGATTTTTAACGACGTTGCCCTTTACCTAGTCTCATTGTTTAAGCACCCTGGGCGTTTTCGGATGAGAAAAAATTCAGTCGGGTCACCGACATGCTAGTGTTAGTAATACTCGGAGAGCCGATACACGTAAAAACTAAACTACATAATGTTAATGGCTTTAATGCAGAAATTACGAAATTTGGATTTTTGACACAACAATTAATTTGTGAATCCAAAAAAACCACTGTTAGATATTTTCACAGAATTAACTTTTCACTTAGCTTCGGTCGGCAGAAGATGCTATTCATTCTAACCATCGAGCTAAACTATTTTGCACCCATCAGTATCAGTCCTGTGCAAAAATTCCTTCTTTTGTGCACATCAACACACCAAGAAACCATTATTTATTTTCCTTGAGATAAGCTGTGTTGAATGTCAGTAATGGAACAGTAATTTACGTAGTAAGTTTAACTGTATAGATAAGTTTTATCGTTCAAGGCCTCGACCTTGCATCCATTATGCAGCGTTGCATCGTTGCGAATAAGGCATTACAACAACACCTATTTATGTGAAAGAATATTACCAATGTTAATCGTGACTTATTTCCCTTTCCTTTCCAACTAAGCGTCAAGTTTGTGCTAGGAGTAGGTACGAAATTAGTGCGACGGGTAGGGTTCGAAGTGTCGACCTTTCAGTTTTTAAGTCCGCTCCTTTAATCGTTGAGCTATTGGGGCTTCAATCTATGCACGACATGACGCTTTCTTACACGTCGTGCGTTGGTATCTTCCCAAAGAATGCCCCCTTACTGCACGTCATTGAGCTTGTAAGACACGCCAGTATAACTCACACAGAGCTGCCATCTTCTTGGATGGAAAAAGGGACGACCAAAGCACATAGTAACATATTAAGGTAAACTATTTTGCTCAATTTTTGACGATCAAACAAAATCGAGTAAATGTGTTAGCAACAGCCGATTTTGAATCGATTTTGCCTGAATCGATAAATCGACAAGCGATGTGATTTTAATCTTGATACTTATTGATCGTCAACATGCAATAAAATCGAGCAATTCTGTAAGAAGCTGCCAGATTTCATCGTCAAAACACAGCATGCCAAGCGACATTAACGATGGTTGCAAGATCGAGTAAATCGCAGTAGGCACCTTTACTAACCTAACCTAATAAAACGGTCATAAAACGCAACGACCCACATCAGAATCGAAACATTTAATTCGAGCGATTATCTCGAAACACACGCGGGGAGAAACAATCGGGCACGTGGCGTGAGGCCTTGACCGTGCATCCATTATGCGGAGTCGTTTACTTGCGAATAAGTGCATTACAACATCTATGCATCTAGCGTTACATAAATAGCGACGCCCGCGAGCCCCATTGACTACGAAACGATTGCGGGAGCATTGTTTTGCATCTCGCGAACGCTGCCGGCGAGCCCAGATACTTTGCCTAACAAACACTATACTATAGGTAGGTACTTTTATCTACGATCGCAACTGGCAAGTTTTAAAAAGTTTGAATCCCCATCACCTCATGTTGGCATGAATAACTTTAAGTAGCGATTTTACACGTATGTACGAGAACTTGTGGTGATGTACCTAGGTGTTTTTTTATACATATATACAAGTTAGGCCTTGACTGCGATCTGACCTGTGGTAAGTGATGATGCAGTCTAAGATAGAGGGCTAACTTGGAAGGGGTATGGCAGTTTTATTAAACCCATACCCCTAATCGGTTTTCACACGGCATTATACCGGAATGCTAAATCGCTTAGCGGCACGGCTTTGCCGGTAGGGTGGTAACTAGCCACGGCCGAAGCCTCACATCAGACCTGACCAGAAACGATTTAAAAAATATAAATTCCTAAATTACCCCTGCCGGGAATCGAACCCCGGATCTCCCAATTATAAGAGCACAGCGTTTACCACTGAACCAGGGAGGTCGTCAAACTTGCAAGTTTCAAAAAGTTTGAATA
Organism: Maniola hyperantus; assembly: GCF_902806685.2. Lineage (NCBI taxonomy): Eukaryota > Metazoa > Arthropoda > Insecta > Lepidoptera > Nymphalidae > Maniola > Maniola hyperantus. The sequence goes on along the minus strand of NC_048556.1, from coordinate 8,207,111 downwards.
TGCCTATCACATCATGTTGGCAAGAATAAGTTTACGCACGAGAACTTGTGATGTTTATGATGAGGTGTGTTTATGATAAAGTTGTATTTAGAATTTAAAATTTGATTTTGAAAATAGGAAATACACCCTGCGTGTTTAGTAGCAGATTGATGCTAATTACGGTTGCCGGTTGTACATTATCTGCCTTACAGTAATGATATCCTTTCCACGATGGTTCCTGCAGAAAATTATAACATAACGTTAAGGCAGACAACCTGATCATCAATCTGCTACGAAACACTTTAAAGGCTGTCAGTGTTTCGACCATAGGTCAAACAAACATACAAACAGACAAAATATCGAATTCCAGCCCTCTAACGGATATCATTACGAACATACCGGAATCAACTCTTCAGTGCAGTCAAGATACGAAGACGTCTTTTCTATTTTTAGGGTTCCGTACCCAAAAGGAAAAAGGATTCCTTATAGGATTTTTTCCTTGTCTGTCTGTCCGTCAGTCGTGTATGTCAAGAACACCTATAGGTTGCCCGTTGAACTAGAATCATGAAATTTGGCAGGTAGGTAGGTCTTATATCAAGTGAGGCATCATATGAAAGGGCTTTAGCTATACATTCTAAAAAAGATTTTTATTTATTTTGATGCATATAAAATAGTTTTTGATTTATCGAAAAAAATGTCGAAAAAAATACCCGAGTCCGGGATTTTTCGGTTCGCGACTCTGACTCACATTTGGCCGGTTTTTTATTGAGCTATTAAACCAGCGGAAATTAGAACTGTATATTTTGTGATTCGTAGAACTTCTCACACTGTTGGGCCGGAGGCCGTCAACACAAACTACATGTTGAAATGCAATGGCAGTATACCTACCATAGAGATGTTAAGTTCATAATACATGGTGTCTAAAATTCGTGCTCCGTGTTTAGCGTTGCCAGGCGTTCGGATAAAGCCGGACGCAGGCAGGCAAATTAGGCGGTGTCCGGCCTGTCCGACTTTTGTTAGGCTTTTTAAATTTGACCAGTCTTTACATTTTTCAACAACAGTAAGTAAAGAATGATAATTAAAATACGACTGGTTCATTGAATTTTATTGTTCTTTCATAGAATCTAAGACGATTTTATGGTAAATGATCAAAAAGCCCTCTTTTTCTTTGTTGTAAAAAAAATTGTGTTATTTAGGTACTAAAAATTGAGGTTGTCCGGCCTTTTTACCCAAATGTCCGGCTTTACTGGCTTTTCTGCCCTACTTTTCGGTTTTAAGACCTGGCAACCCTATTCGTGCTGAGTAAAACAGAAGATACAAAACGCACCAGAGTAGAAAAGACAATGCTCTACAAATGTGACCCACGGGTCCAAGTTTTCCTTCACTTTGGAGAGTGCGCTCAGGAACTTCACGATCTTGTTCCTACGTCACCATTATCCTACAGAAAAGTGGAAAGCCGTGAACGTTGGCATCCTTATTCGACATCCAATCCACTCGCAAGAAACGTTTTTGCTCAACATTTCTGATACGAACCGTTAAGGTGTGGAATGCTTTCCCGCATCCATGTTTCGTGCTACGTATACTTAACCTAAATACCTTCAAGGCAAGAGTGAATAGGCTAGGGAAGCGCGCTTTAACTTACACCTCATCATTGCTTTTTATTAAGCACTAGCTGATGCCCACGACTTCGTACGGGTGGGTTTTGGTTTTTTAAAAATCCCGTAGGAACTCTTTGGTTTTCCGAAATAAAAAGTAGCCTCTGTCACTCTCCACGTCTAAACTATACCCATGCAAAAATCACGTCTATCCGTTGCGACGTGATTGAAGGACAAACCAACAAACCAACACACTTTCGCATTTATAATATGGGTAGTGATGGTTGTAGTCAAGCACAAGCCTATCTCCACGTCTAAACTATACCCATGCAAAAATCACGTCTATCCGTTGCGACGTGATTGAAGGACAAACCAACAAACCAACACACTTTCGCATTTATAATATGGGTAGTGATGGTTGTAGTCAAGCACAAGCCTATCTCCACGTCTAAACTATACCCATGCAAAAATCACGTCTATCCGTTGCGACGTGATTGAAGGACAAACCAACAAACCAACACACTTTCGCATTTATAATATGGGTAGTGATGGTTGTAGTCAAGCACGAGCCTATCTTGCAATAGTAAAAAAAGATACATATGTAACGTAAATACTTCATTTTTACATAGGAACATATATGTATTATCATTGTTTGAAACGTCACTACTCACTACACGTCGACCGAGACATCTGTTAGACCGATTTTAATTACAGAGCGTGAAGACGGGTATTGAAGTCGGTTGACGGTTCATTCATTACAAATTTATAACAGTGGCAGGCGTCCTCGACATACTTAGTTCGCGGCAGACTCATTGCATTAATCGCACTGCTTTCACTCGTCTACTTTCTGCGTCACGTTTCAAGGATGTAAACACTAGCTCAATCGCGGTTTTGTAAGATAAGAAATCGTTCACATCGGCTTATGAAATTAAATATTATTAAATATAGGTTTTTATTTGTTCAGTCATTGATACTGATTAAGTTTTTTATAGAATTACTCGATAAGAGCACTTGTTTTATTATATTAAACGTTTATTAGATTATGAAGTACTAGCTTATGCCCGCGATTTCGTCCGCGTGGAGTAAAAAAAATTTAAACCCCTATTTTACACCCTTAGGGTTGATATTTAACAATGAGATTTTAACATAATATGAGCTTAATAAAATATGGCACTAAAAATGCAAGTTTTCCAAAATTATTTCTAGCGGATGCCTACGTCATTTGTTTTCTATAATATATACCTACTTACATTTACATACTCAATATCTTGATTTAAATTTTAAAACTGACAGACTTTCATACAAATTTCAATATTAAACCCCTTAATTTTCTACTTATGGGCTACATTTTTCTTACTTCAAAACTAACTTTCATACAAACTTCAAACGCCTATTTCACCCCCTTAGGGGTTGAATTTTCAAAAATCCTTTCTTAGCGGGTGCCTACGTCATAATAGCTATCTGCATGCCAAATTTCAGCCCGATCCGTCCAGTAGTTTGAGCTGTGCGTTGATAGATCAGTCAGTCAGTCAGTCAGTCACCTTTTCCTTTTATATATATAGATGTAGCTTCATTATCATCATCTTCGTAGACCGATACACGTCCACTGCTGGATATAGATCTCTTATAGGGACCTCTACACGCCACGGTCTTGAACCGCCTGAATACAGCGGCTCGCTGTGATTCGTTTGATTTCGTCTGTCCACCTTGTAAAGGTCCATTACGTAGTTAAGAGTATGAACATAGATATCTACTAGATTACAAAAAGGTTATTTGGAAGATATGATAACCAAACCAATCCAAATAAAAAAATTAGAAAATGATGTACGGTTTACTTTGAGATCAAAACATTACAATGAGACCCAAGTGAATTGTAACCCAAGGTAAGAAGGTAGAATCTTTTGACATACAACTTTTGAAATACAAATGAAGAGTTACTCACCAAACTCATTTCACTGCTACCAAATCGTAAACCACAAAACCGCGTATAAAAATAAACTTTCAATTTTTCCCTAATATCATAAAGCATGAACATAAAAGGGAAGAATAAACAAAAATCAAAATATATAAGGAAAAGGTGACTGACTGACTGAATGTCTGACTGATCTATCAACACACAGCTCAAACTACTGGACGGATCGAGCTGAAATTTGGCATGCAGATAGCTATTATGACGTAGGCATCCGCTAAGAAAGAATTTTTGAATATTCAGCCCCTAACGGTGGTTACGCACTCATCCGATCAGAGTCCGCGAAAATACGTTTCTTTTTGTTTTGTATGGGTAGCTTATGACATAATATGTAGTAGATAATCGCTGGTATTCTTACGGATGACGGAAATGCAGTGCGTAATCGCCGTAAGGGGGTGAAATAGGGGTTTGAAATTTGTACAGCCCACGCGGACGAAGCCGCGAGCATAAGCTAGTTGAGAATAAAGCTATTTCACGAACTAGACATGTAATTAATATCACGGTTAGGTACATACCTACTCACAGATAACGTCAGCCCGATATCAAACGAGCCAATGTCAAGGACGAGATGAGTCATTCACTTTTTATGTTTCCCTTATACCGTACCAACTACAATAATAATATAATTGATACTGAAACGTTACAAGTTCAAGACCTTTTGTTACGTCACAATGAATACTAATAATAGCTCAACCATTATTGAGTAATAACTAGGGCTGGCGGGTAATATTTTTGTAAATAATTTATTGCGAGTTCTCGACCCGAAGTATCACAGTATTAATTTTTCAATCGGAGAATATTATATTTGATTATTACATTCTATAATAAGTAAGAATAATAAATAAATATGAGTTCAAACAAATACCAGTGGTATTCGTTGTTGGTATTGGTTGAAAAGGTGACTGACTGACTGACTGACTGATCTATCAACGCACAACTACTGGACGGATCGGGCTGAAATTTGAAAACGACGTAGGCATTCGCTAAGAAAGGATTTTTGAAAATTCAACCCCTAAGGTGGTGAAATAGAGATTTGAAATTTGTGTAGTCCACTCGGACGAAGTCGCGAGCATAAGCTAATAGGATATACGCAGCGACTTATTTGTCAACTTAGTAAAATCATTCAGGATTTGTTGACCAAGAGGTATAAAGACTATGCGATTTTCACATCTTTTAGAAAGTTCTTGAACAGTTTATAAACCCTTTACCGACCTGACAGCAAGGCCAAGAAATCTTTCACAGGGTAGTTGTATTCGTTTTACTCCTAGTCAGATCCGGAATCCAGTCAAGCTCATTACAAATTATAGAAATGCTCCTTCAGTATTCGATACCAAATATCGTAAAAATAAGTTGTGGTCATGAACTAAAATTAGTATTTTCAATATTTGAAGTAAGATAACTATATCAAGTGGGGTATCATATAAAAGGGCTTTATCTGTGGATTCTAAAACAGATTTTTATTTATTTTTAAGCATCATAGTTTTTGAATTATCGTGCAAAATGTCGAAAAAATAGGACTTTTGTACGGAACCCTCGTTGCGCGAGCCTGACTCGCACTTGGACGGTTTTTACATTTATTATTAAGATAAAAAAACATTAATATTAGGTAGCACGCATTCCAAAAAAAAAACCACAGAGGTTAGACCCTCAATCCGTTAGAGGTGCGTGCCCGGCATCGAACCCCCTCCCTCCGATTAGGAGACGGACGTCTTAACCACTATTCTATTACAGCTTATCATAGCACAGAGTATCATCTAGTATGATATTGATGATAATAATGGACTCTGATGTATCAGTCAGGTGTCAACTACGATTATTAGTGAACACGTCTGACATAACACTAAACAAGAGCTGCGCGGAAAAAGACCTAACCTGCATCATTTCAATACCACCTAATCCAATATCTCGTTGATATAATAGGTCTCTAAAACCTTTTTTTTTTTTTTTTTTGATAAAAACATAAATGTATTATGACTTGGGACAAATCACAGATCATTCGTTAATATCGTTACAAAATTCTGAAATACTGTTCAAAGTAACTAATAAGATTAGTAACTAAAGTAGGACCGAGCGCTACGGACTCGAAATGACGGTCACCCGACGAGTCTCCGCTGCGTAATTGGATACTCAGGGCATCAGTCCTCAGTAATTTCGACAACTCTTCAGAACATTTTGATCCAACGGTACTGAAAATAAATAATTATATTTGGGACAGAATTGACAAGAAACCCAAGTTTGGGTTGATTAGTCGTTTTAACTCAGCTGAATTTCCACGGATCAATAAGCCTATCGGATAAATTAGTCGATTTCAGTTTCCTCTATGATCATAATAATAATCGCTATTATTTAATGTTTTTGTTGTGTTGCTGTTACTATATTTTTAGTAAGTGTTTCTGTTTGTTTCTGTTATTTTATTGTTTGTTGTCTCTGTTATTTTATTTTTTGCTATTTCTGTTATGTTATTTTTGTAATTATGTGTTAAAAATGTGATAGCAATGAGATAATTAGAGATTTACAAATATTAAAATCCGGCAATCACCCGTATCTACTACTTAACATTATATAGATGCGAACGTATGTTTGTTACTTTTTCAGCGCCCAATCACTGTACCGAACTCGACGAAATTTAGTACAGAGCCTAATTTGTATCTTGGAGTTCATCTATATAATCTACTGGACAATTTTTGTCGAAAATTTGAAGAATAATCCCACAGGAAAACCTTAATCTACGTGGACGAAGTCGCGGCCTATACCTAGTGCTACAAATGCGTGTGTGTATGTTACCTTTTCACAGCTCATCCACCAAGCTGATTTTAGCGAAATTTGATAGAGAGATAGCTTGCATCCCGGAAACGCACATAGGTTACTTTTTATCCCGGAAAAAAAGAGTACCCACCGGATTAAAAAAATCTTAATCCAGGCGGACGAAGTCGCGGGCAACATGTGGTTTGAAATAAAGAGAAGGCAGAAAAGAATGTAAAACAATGACTCCGATTGCACAATAAGTACCAATTGTACTGTAAATAAGCCAGCGAGCAGACAATACACGTAAGGCTATAGCGTATCGTAATCTTCAGATTGAACCTTTACGAGTGTTATTTAACAACCGTGTCACCAGGACGACTTCGGAGGGGGTGGGCAGGGGGGCAGGGTAGCAGGCTGTGACCAAAACAAAACAAAGAATTCCAAGAACTTTCACTGAATAATAATTCGGGGGTAAAAGTTTGCCGCTTTTAGGTAGCAGGAAATCGGGACTAACGCCTGGCTGTAGAGTTTGGCTGTTTCAGTCGAACCATCCGCGCCGGTCGCCAACCAATCCATCAAAGGAGGGTGACTGGTTCGGGGGTGGGTAGCCTCCCCCGTACCCACATAAATATTGCGGGTAGGTGAGTACAAACCCTTTGACCGAGTTCTGTTTACTTTCATTTTCACTCAGCTGACGGGGCCGCCACCCTGCCTATTCGCCGACACTATTATTATGATCATTAGAAGGTTATTAACTTTACGTCTCGCTAATTGATGGGAACGAAATGTGTGACTACATTCCCGCGACGAAATTAATCTATCTATCCGAGTGTCTAACGAGATATTTGTGTCATACGAAACAATATGGCTAATTTGCTATCAATTAAGTGTTTAGGACACTAACAATAAAGATTTGTGACGTCTCTCGGGAGGGCTTCCGTCATCGATGGTTGTGTGCGTGAGGCGTTAACGAGTAGGCAGATTTTTTAGTGCGGTTTAAGGGTACAGGGTGCGAGGGGGCTGGCCCGGAGAGCACTCAAGGTTGCAACGGGTTCGGACGCGGCAGACGGGGCGCAGACGTGCATTATTAGGTGGGTGCCGGAACACCCGCGGGAGCTGTGGGCGGAGGGGTGCGCGTATCGTACGTCATCACCTGAGGCGCGTCCTTGAAACCGTCGTCGCATTCATTGCACTCGGATGCGGCCCGGATCCCGAGCCGCGGAACCGCACTCCAAGATCCCTCGAGTGTCGAGCATAAATCTAACCCCGTCTTTGTAAAATAATTCACAACACGCTAACACTGACTTGCTTAAGACAACTATTTAAACTTTTCAGTTACCCTATCACAACAACGACCTCCCTGGCACAGTGCAGTGGTGAGCGCTGTGGTTCTGGGTGGTAGTTGGTTCTTACTACGAAAAGACTTATGGAAAATATGGCGCAATGGTCAGTGATGTGGTCTTATTAGTGGGAGGTCCCGGGTTCGATTTCCGGCAGGGGAAATTTGGAATTTCATAATTTCTAAACTTCCTCTGATTTGATGTGGGAGGCTTCGGCCGTGGCTGGTTACCACCTTACCGGCAAGCGATTTAGCTTTCCAGTACGATGCCGTGTAGAACAAAAGGGGTATGGGTTTAATACAAACTGCCATATCCTTTCCAGATTAGCCTGCTTCCATCTTATCACTTATCACCAGGTAAGATTGCAGTCAAGGACTAACTTGTATCTTAAATCTGAATAAAAAAAATAGGGTAGTACTAGCCACAACAGTCAGACCAAACTAGAGAAAATTTAGAATTTATAAATTCCAAATTTTCCCTGCCGGGAACCCATATTATAAATGTGAAAGTGTGTTTGGTTTGTTGGTTTGTCTTTCAATCACGTCGCAACAGAGCAACGGATCGACGTGATTTTTTGCATGGCTATAGTTAAAGACCTGGAGAGTGACATAGGTAGGCTACTTTTTGTCCCGGGAAATCAGAGTTCCCACGAGATTTTAAAAATCTAAATCCACGCGTACCAAGTCGCGGGTATCAGCTAGAGTAGATATATAAAAGGAAAAGGTGACTGACTGACTGACTGAACTGATCTATCAACGCACAGCTCAAACTACTGAACGGATCGGGCTGAAATTTGACGTGCAGATAGCTATTATGACGTAGGCATCCGCTAAGAAAGGATTTTTGAAAATTCAATTGGATTTTTGAAATAGGGGTTAGAAATTTGTATAGTCCAGGTGGACGAAGTCGCGAGTATAAGCTAGTTTCCATAAGTATTTTCGTACAAGTACCTACTGCTAGAAAATAGTCAGAAAATAGTTATCGCTCTATCAGTGACGTCATATTTGATATTACAGATTTATCCAATTACACCAGGGGGCGTTTTACTACACCGCGTTCACATAGCTCCGCGTTCACGTAGTAAAATTATTATTTAATCCATGGAATAGTCTCCCACTAAGGTCCAGCTGCATGACAGACGATTAAAGTTACGTTAGCATTACCGTTAAACCTTGACCACAAAATATAAAAAGAACACATTGTTGAACACAGGATTTCACAAGTCAGTATTCAGATTTCAGACCTCCATGATTAAGGATAAAGGTAAAATTTTGGTCCATCCATACTAATATTATAAATGCCAAAGTGTGTATATCTGTCTGTCCGTCTGTCTATCTATCTGTCGGTCTGTCTGCTAGCTTTTCACGGTCCATCCGTTTAACCGACTAGCGGCTCTGGACGCCTTTGATCGTCGAGCTAGGAGACTCATTGGAGAAGACTCTCCGTTACTGGCGAAACTTCAAAGTCTTGATCACCGCCGCAAGGTTGCCGGCTTATCAGTGTTTTATAGGATATATTTCGGAGAGTGTGCTCAGGAACTTTTCGATCTTGTCCCCCCTTCACCATTTTACCACCGAACCGCAAGACGTCGGGCGAGTTTCCATCCTTATGTCGTCGACATCCCATCTACACGCACAAAACGTTTTGCGTCATCATTCCTCATACGCATGGCTAAGGTTTGGAATACTCTTCCACGATATGTGTTTCCTACCAACTACAACCCGGGTATCTTTAAAACAAGAGTGAATATGCATCTTCTAGGTAAACGCGTCCCATCTTAGGCCACATCATCACTTTCCATCAGGTGTGATTTTGCGATTGCGTGATTTTGTCAAGCGTTTGCCTATAGGCAAATTGCCTACCTAATGAATTAAAAAAAAACCGATTTCGATGAAATTTGGTACAGAGATAGCTTGCATCTCGGGGAAGAACATAGGCTACTTTTGATCCCGGAAAATCAAAGAGTTCCCACAGGATTTTTAAAAATAGGCTGGTTTTTTTTTCGCTTTCAACAAAAGTCAGTTCAAGTCTGAAGTAGGTGCGGTCTATTCTAAAATTCAAACGCATAACCTTTCTTTTGGGCTTCGCCGTAGTCGGGTAAAAAGCATCGGATTATTATCAAATACTAACGACCGCACTCAGAGTCGCTTAATCGTTAATTAAGACATGAGTTAGTATGGATATAAGGAATGCCTCAAGCAACGATTAAGCGACTCTGAGTAGGTGCGGCTGTAAGCTAGCTAATTGGTAAATTGTCACATAGATTTAACATAATTCTTTTAATATACAACGACCGAATAATCCGATTGCAATATCCAAGAATTGCATGGCGACCCACAGTTAACGACTGTACGCTGCAGGTTAGACCAATATAGTAAAGAATTATATTGCCAGGTCATATACAGCCGCGGCCTATCCCGTACGTTAGCAACGTGAACAATTTTACGTTATGTACTACAAGTCCCGCAAATTACTATTGCGCTGGAACCATGTCTCATTAACATCGAAATGACGTCATTTTGACGTCAGCCGAAATAAATATGTACCATCAGCTCGAAACTTCAGTCTAGTGCTGACGTCACTGAAATGGCAGCCACGCGCATTAGCAATTTGGCAAATTGCTATTACGCTGGAACCATGTCTCATTAACATCGAAATGACGTCATTTTGACGTCAGCCGAAATAAAAATGTACCATCAACTCGAAAGTTCAGTCTAGCGCTGACGTCACTAAAATGGCGGCCACGCGCATTAGCCATTTGCGGGACTTATACTGTGGAATACAATTAATACCTATATTATTCTATGCACTGGAATGCACATTTAGCGACTGGAAACAGTATCCTTAAACAAAGCAATGTGAGATTGCGCCGCGCGCCGTCAGTAATTGCTGTCAGTTGAGACAGATAGATCCCGTTATAGGCTGCGGTGGTCTGTGGTGGTCACCCTACTGTCATGTGGACAGCCCCTGCCTATAAATCAGCAAGAGAGAACCACATATTAGTCTTTCACCCAATAGGTTATGATGGCGGACAAAGCCGCATAAAGTATGGTTTGCATAAAGGATTTTGTAGACACATCGTCATAGTATCAACCGACACGCGACGGAGGCGCTGGTCACAAGCAGCCAACGCCAAGAACAAGTACCGAATAGGCGCCCTCCCGCGATTCGGCCCATAAGACCGAGAGGTTGGTGGGGCCATGGGAAGTGAAGGGTTGTCCCAGGTCACAAGCAGCACAAGTAGGTTCAGTACGTGACAGGTAGAGATGACAATCGGGTTGGGGACACCAGGCACAACCGCACAGCCTCACCGCTAACCCGGTGTCGGATAGCTTGTCAGTAAACCATGTTGGATTGGGTCAAAGAAGGCATTCTTACTATGTCAACTTGTAAACAGTCCCCGGCTAATCCTTCGACCATAAAATATTAAAAATTAAACAACTTGAATCTGCAGCGGAGAGCTTACTTGCGCAAAGTTGTCGTGCTTTATTTATATAGGTTATACGACGCTTGACTCTCAATCTAATCCTTTTAGACTTTTGCCGACGGCAATCCAGCCGTCACTTTAATCCAAAGAAGGCTGGCTCTCTGCAAAGTATAAATAGACGCTTTAAACAACAAGGCCGCGACTCGAGATTTAAAAAAAACCGGCCAAGTGTGAGTCAGACTCGTGCACCGAGGGTTCCGTACTACAGTCGTATTTTTTCAACATTTTGCACGCATAAAAATAAATAAAAATCTGTTTTAGGATGTACAGGTAAAGCCCTTTCATATGATACTCCACTTGGTATAGTAATCTTACTTTGAAAGTTGAAAATACTAATTATTTCGTCATGAACACATTTCAATTTTTTTTGTGACGAAACCACTTTACGGTGTTCGATTTTTTTCTCTTGACGTGTGCTATAAGACCTACCTACCTGCCAAATTTCATGATTCTAGGTCAACGGGCCCTATAGGTTTCTTGACATACACGACAGACACAACGAAGTGATCCTATAAGGGTTCCTTTTTCCTTTTGGGGTACGGAACCCTAAAAACCCAGGTAAGTACTTGATTAAAAGTTGAAAATTGAAAGTGGAATTTAAAATGATTTTCGAAGCGATTTTTTAACGTGACGACGCGTTGTTTTCCTTCACCGTTAATGGGAGTGATATTTAATTGCTAACGCACATAATTCCGAAAAACTAGAAGTTCGAACCCTGAACTCACCGGCGCGACTGCGAGACCAAACGTCTTAAGCACTAGGCCCTGCTTTTTTACCTTACCTCATTAGATCATTTCTATAGCAAGCTCTTAACGAGACACACAATTCTTTATAATAATCTGTGATAATAATATTTTATGAAATTTCTGTGGCTAGATAATACTTATTTAAATACTAACTTCAGAGTAACCAACTACCCACAAACTAAGGTTTTTAGAAGTTAGAACGACCTTGCGTATAGTCGGTTCATTTCTTAACACCGATTTCTAGACGAGTTCGCTCCAAGAGCTCTGCTTGAAAACGTACCTCTGGCTTCGTTGCACAACGAGCTTACGTCAGCGGGCGCGCAGAGCGGCTTACGTCATTCAAGCGTGATGAATTCAGACTAAGATGGGGCCTATGTCTATGCGTATACAGGCGATGTTCCCTTGGCAGAGACGTAAAGTATGATAGAGCGTTTATGTTCACGTGAGTGGATGAGGCTCCGACGCGCCGCGCCGTCGGCTCAACGATTCTGAGAAACGTTCGAGGCTCTCTAGTTTCGGACTTGAATATGAATCGTGTAATACGACGTCTATGAAGCATATTTTAAAGCCGCTTTCCGTCTGTAAAAATGTTTTTATTATCTTCTCAGAGCTCTTAATACGTTTACTGACTTGGATTAGGGAATGCAGAACGCTTTGTGAAATAAGTACTTCAACATACTTAGGTATCTACTGAGAACATGCTACTAAACAGATTGCGATAATTAATATGATAAAAATATTAAGTAACTAGTTATTAGCTTAGAAGAGTAAGCAAGTAAGAGAGGTAGCAAAGCTTTTAAACATCGTTATCTTTTGTTAAAAATTATATCTTTTTATAACTTTAGAAAACCACATCACTTGTCTAAATATATAAAAGGAAAAGGTGACTGACTGATTGACTGATCTATCAACGCACAGCTCAAACTACTGGATGAATCGGGCTGAAATTCGGCATGCAGATATGTTATGACGTACCTATATCCACTATTTCACCGCTAGGGGTTGAATTTTCAAAAATCCTTAATTAGCGGATGTCTACGTCATAATAGCTATCTGTATGCCAAATTTCAGCTTCATCCTTGTAGTAGTTTGAGTTGTGCGTTGATAGGTCAGTCAGTCAGTCAGTCAACTTTTCCTTTTATATATTTAGATGTAGATGTTATTGTCTGTGCGTCGTACTCTCATTGCTAAATGCTGAGGGTCACGACCCCTTTCTATTAATCACATAATGGTGGGAGTTTTCTTGGGATAAATAATGCGGTGGGTTCCCCGATTCTTCTGCATACGATTCGACTACTTACCTAACAATATTTTGGTCGTCATAGTATATAATATCTAGTAGATATCAATTAAGATTACGCTTTTAAATACCTAACAATAGTTGCCCAGCATGCCTTGAAATGCGACTCGCGTGTCACCTACGTATCAACAACAACTGTACAAAGTGTCAAATCAATCACATGAGCTATGAGCAAATGCATAGAAAACGAACAGACAGACAAAGATTAATATTTATAATAGCTGTAAGATGTAACAAAATGACCAATTCAGTAAATAGGTATGTAGGTGGCTATTTACTGCCGCACTAGGCAATTGACTTTGAAAGAAAGATATCAAAGAAGACTTACATAATACGTCGTACTAGGTACCTATAGTCCGCGACAGGTTGAGATGGCAATCGGGGTATGAGGCGGGGGGGATGCCCCGCACAACCGCACGTCACTTGCGCTCGCACGCACCGGGTTAGCGCAGAGGCAGTTCGGGTGTGCAGGGCGTTCCCTCCCCGATTGCCATTTCAACCTGTCGCGTACTGTACCTACTCGTAATATAAAGACTTATCGAATAGACCTGACCTATCCAAAGTAGCAAAGTATTGTTATTATTGTCATTTCTATACGAACCTATCCTTAGATCCTACACCACCTACACTCTACAGTCTACACGCACACGTGATTTGTGTAGCTTCTTCTGGTGGGTGGTATTTATAGTAATGTTGAGTACTTATGCATAATAATAGAGCTATTTATAATACGAAAAGTATAATTTTCTTTTAGGAAGAGGTCCTTATTTTTTGGAACAGGTAAGTACCTAGATTAAAATATGTATATAGGTATGAATGACCGGATAAACTCACTTGGCCCATTGAATAACGAAATAGTCGGGTATACTCCGAAAATAAGCGAGTTTAGTTATTAGACGATAGTAAGTATAAAACTTGATTTCTAGTAAAATACTTTGGGCTGGTCTTAAATCCCTCCAAATGATATCTTAGGTAACTTGGTTTTAGGGCTATATTTAGTTTTTTTTTTTTTATTCAGATACAAGTTAGCCCTTGACTGCAATCTCACCTTGTGGTAAGTGATGATCCAGTCTAAGATGATAGCGGGCTAACCTGGAAGGGGTATGGCAGTTTTTATTAAACCCATACCCCTTTGGTTTCTACACGGCATCGTACCGGAACGCTAAATCGCTTGGCGGCACGGCTTTGCCGGTAGGGTGGTAACTAGCCACGGCCGAAGCCTCCCACCAGACCAGACCAGAAATTTAGAAATTATAAAATTCCAAACCCCTGCCAGGAATCGAACCCGGGACCTCCCACTATTAAGACAACAGCGCTCACTGAAGAAGATAAGTTAGGTAAAGACCACTCTCCGCCCCTTCGTCTTCGTGGATTGAATTATCTATCATCATCATCAACCAATAGACGTCCACTGCTGGACATAGGTCGTCTCTTTTAGGGACTTCCACACGCCACGGTCTTGCGCCGCCTGGATCCAGCGGCTCCCTGAGACTCGTCTGATGTCGTCCGTCCGCCTAGTGGGGGGTCTTCCAACGCTGCGTCTTCCGGTGCGAGGTAGCCATTCCAGCACCTTGGGACCCCAACGTCTATCGGTTGTACGAACTATGTGCCCTGCCCATTGCCACTTCAGCTTCGCAACCCGTTGAGCTATGTGGGTTACTCTAGTTCTCCTACGGGTCTCCTCATTTCTGATTTGATCACGTAGAGAAACTCCAAGCATAGCTCTCTCCATCGCCCGCTGAGTGACTCTGAGCTTATTATCTGTACCCAATACTAATTCTAGAATGAATTACGTAAATAAGACTCAATAGTCAGTGCTGATGCTTAAAATATAAGTTTTAACCGTAATTAGGTACTGATGTCCACAAATATAGGTATGTATATGCTAATATGACACTTATGTACCTGCCTAACTTTAATAGATCTACTTTATGAGATGTAGATATACTTATACTTTATTAACTGGTATATTATTTATTAGCCGGATTACCTATCCGGTCTTCAATCCATGACGCTTAATTGATGTGTGACACTGTGAGAAAATGAACCACAATTTCGAGTCGAGTTTTAGCTAACCCGCAATTCGGAGGTATAATATCCACTTACGTAACCTAATGATCTGCGGTTACCCCGCTCACCACGAGATAGCTTACTTGAAACGAGTCTTGGCCACTCTAGGCGAATAGGTCTGTATGCCAGCAACGGGTAAATAATAGCCACCATTATTATAGATAACATCATCGGCTCTTCGTTAGGTATACTGTTGTATATCTGCGGTAAATATGTTTTAAATAATTGTGCAATATAATGCGGATTTATCTCTTTGTCAAGGGCCACTGGTAGAGGATCTCTGAGTGTTTCCCTGTCCACTCGTTAAACTTTTTCTTCTTTTTCATCAATTTCTAGTTAAGTTTTAGCTAACCCGCAATTCGGAGGTATAATATCCACTTACGTAACCTCATGATCTGCGGTTACCCGCTGACCACGAGATAGCTTACTTGAAACGCGACTTGGCCACTCTAGGCGAATAGGTCTGTATGCCAGCAACGGGTAAATAATAGCCACCATTATGATAGACAACATCATCGGCTCTTGGTTAGGTATACTGTTGTATATCTGCGGTAAATATGTTTAAAATAATTGTGCAATATAATGCGGATTTATATCACTCTGCCAAGGGTTCCCACTTCCCACTGCCAAGGGCCACTGGTATAAGTTCTCTTAGTGTTTCCCTGTCCACTCTTTAGCTTTCTTTTACCTTTTCCTCAATTTCTAGTTAAGTTTTAGCTAACCCGCAATTCGGAGGTATAATATCCACTTATACGTGACCTAACGATCTGCGGTTACCCGCTGACCACGAGATAGCTTACTTGAAACGCGACTTTGCCTCTCCAGCCGAGAAACTCCATACTTAAATAAATTTCTGAAGAGTATTAAATACATTTCATATCCCTAGTGACAAAATTATATTGACTATTCTTCAAAGTTGACTTACCTGATGTGGCGAAAAGGGCGGTCTCGAATTGGGCGCGCCTGGTGGACCAGGCGGGGGCGGATACCGTGGTGGGTACGAGCCCGGCGGTCCGTAAGCACCCGGCGGTTGCTGGGGCCCGGCGGGAGCACCTTGGCCGTACGGCGGACCGCCGTAGCCGCGCGGTGGCTGCAAACAAAACACCCAAATATTGTCAACATGTCAACTGGATAAATTTCATCAAAAGCGTATAACAGTCCCCACTGCTGGAGTAAAGGACTCTCCCAACGGGAGGGTTTTCCCACAATCACCAGGCTGGGCAGATAGGTTGGTGATCGCAGTAGATGGCACTAGTAGCACAGAGGACACTGCTGCCCGTTCACCGGGAAACGGAAGGGAACCCATAATCGCCTCGTACGTCACCCGCGGGAAGAGGAAAAGTGGTGACA
The DNA here is from genome assembly GCF_902806685.2 of Maniola hyperantus. Lineage (NCBI taxonomy): Eukaryota > Metazoa > Arthropoda > Insecta > Lepidoptera > Nymphalidae > Maniola > Maniola hyperantus. Next base: position 8,190,530 of record NC_048556.1, on the reverse strand, counting down.
ACTGTATTCCGATCTGCCGTCACCACACTGAACTTTATAGATTACGGATGAATTTAGTATATTACAAATTACAATACAAACCACGCAATGGAAAGGACCGCTAGACAAAAGGGATGTTGGAATCTGGATGGCCATCTAAACGATGGGCTGATGAGATAATGCAAACTTTTAGGGAAGAACTGGTTGTACTTAATCGTGTAATGGTATCTCATATTCAAGATTAGTTCAATGGTTTAGCCGTGAAAGGCAACAAACAGACACATTTGAGGATGATTAATTCATTAGCTAGAGACGTACGCCTAAAACTCTTTGGACATTCGAGAATTATAAATACACTGGAAGACCCATTGAAAAGACATTGAAAGAGAATGTTAAAATTTTTGTAGTTTTATCTTAATTTATCCTATTATTTAGGCATAGCATATAGTGTGCGGGCAGGCAGGTTTTAAAAACTATTTAAAAAAACAAGACGAGACAAAGCAAGACGACTTCAATAACCACAAACATTAGAAATAATTTAATTTATCACAGAATATTATGTATGCACGACTTATTGTAGTTTTATATTTTATAATAAAAAAATTCGAGCCTTCTTTTTAGGGTTCCGTACCTCAAAAGGAAAAACGGAACCCTTATAGGATCACTTTGTTGTCTGTCTGTCTGTCAAGAAACCTACAGGGTACTTCCCGTTGACCTACAATCATGAAATTTGGCAGGTAGGTAGATCTTATAGCCGACATTCGGGGAAAAATGAAAACCGTGAATTTGTGGTTACATCACACAAAAAAAAATTAAATTGTGGTCATGAAGATAACTATATCAAGTGGGGTATCATATGAAAGGTCTTCACCGGTGCATTCTAAAACAGATTTTTATTTATTTTTATGTATCATAGTTTTTGAAATATCCTGCAAAATGTCGAAAAAATATGACTGAAGTACGGAACCCTCATTGCGCGAGCCTGACTCGCACTTGGCCGGTTTTTTGAAGAAGCAGCAAACGAAGAAGACATCATGGTCAGAACTCATGAACTGTGGCATGGAACCAAAAAGTATTTTTTCAGGTTCTGATTATTTTTATACCCAAAGACAACCAAAATCACACAACCGACATTTTCAGATATTATGACCCTTATTTTAAATTTTAAAGACGTGTTTGTTTGTTGGTGTGTTGGTTTGTCCTTCAATCACGTTGCAACGGAGCAACGGAGCGCATCTTAGCCTATTACACATAGGCTATTTTTTATCCCGGAAAATCAACAAGTTCCCACGGGATTTTTAAAAACCTAAATCCACGCGAACGAAGTCGCGGGCATCAGCTAGTTAATGATAATAACTGGAACCGGCAGAAGTACCGTCGGCTTAATGTGTTTTCAAAGGCAAATAAGCTGCCAATTTGAGTAACGAAAGTAAAAGTTGTTTGTCCCGACATTGGCAAAACTTCGCGACAACAGTCCGCAATCTTTTGACACAAATCGGATGTTGTTAGACTTCTCGACTCTCGACTCATATACCTACTTAATGGCAGAGCACATACAAACTACAGTACGTGGCAGGGAATATTGTGCATCGACCTTTAGAAACAGATAGCGGTTTCGTAGTGTTGTCGGCTGTCGCTGTCGTTGAGACCGACAAAACGTCATATAGGCATGAGTGACAGAGACAACGCTCTCTACAAAGCAGAAATCTCATTCTAAAGGTCGATGTTTTTTTTTATCTTATACCTACATACCTTTATTGAACTAACAGCTAATGAAAACATAACTGATGAGTTCAGAAACCAGGCATAAGTCATTCAGCTTTTTCCTTTATATATTATGTCTAGATAGAAAGATTTTAAGTTGTACGTGGTTTTGCATGCTTCTTTTTTGAACTTGATTTCTCAAGTCAAGCTCAAGCAAAAAAAACAATGTGTAACTATGTGCCTGGCACCAGCACGATTCATTTTAAGCTAACATTCCCATTCGAATTACTTAATTAAAGCGACATAAACAAATTCGAAATAAACAATAACCCATTCCGATAGCTAAACCCTTTTATCTAAAACATTTCAGCCCCGCCGTAACTATAAAAACAACCCGCTTTCACTGTAATATCAATTTTCAGACAGATATCGCATCTAAATAATTGACGTCCAAAGTAATTCGCTGTGCCAACAATGCCGCCCGTTTCAGTTTTCAGTTCTCATTTTGTTCTATGATGAAAATTCAATTATTCCGTACGAGCCGAGCTCTGAGCGAACGAGCGGGGAACAGTCGGTACCCTTTGATCGAATGTTTTACATCTCGAAAGGACGCTCTGATGTCGGAGGCTTCGAAGCTAGTGGGACTATGAGATATGAGGAGTTTGTCCGCCAATTAGACTTACATTTTTACGAACATCGGGGTGTTTTATGGCGGATTCAATGATTTATGAGGGCGGTGTGTTGCCGGGGTGCGGCGCGGGGGGTGCCGCGGGGTGGGCGCGGGGCGGGGGCGGCGCCGCGCCATTGGCGGACACTGCATCGATCGCGCGACGAGCTCGAGCGGCCCGCCCGCGCCAGCCAGCCTCCACCTACGTTAATAAGTAATCATCCGACCCCACGATACCTCAGCGAGTTTTCCGGACAGAGCTGGAACCACTGAGACGGGCCTCGTATCTCCAGTCGGTCGGAACAAAGAGCCACCGCATAGGGCGACATCCGTATTGATTTATGCAGTAATTGACCCGCGGGTAGGTGCGCAGCCCGCGCATACCTCCGCCCGCTACGCACCTATATCGCCTCTACACGCATCTCTATTATATGAAAGAGAACAATGCATTTCGATCAATGTAACGTTATACGAATTTATCGACCTACTTCGAAACAAAAAGAGCGCCCCAGCGAATGAAACAATAACTTGGAACGTTCAATGTACGTAGGTACGATTAGTCTTGGAGATCATAATCTTGCGTTGGAAATAAACCAACAGTCGAATGACCTATTGCCTTAGAGACGAGCTCTTCAAGTCTCATAAAAGTTCGTTTTATACGAGGGTGGGGTTTTGTTGGGCTACAAATTGACAGGGGGAGCGATCTAACTCTATTGTATAATCAATTTATTTTTTCTTGTACTTTTTCTGCCGCAGACGACCTAAGGTATTCCTTTATTATGACGATTCCAGCATTTTTGGAATATATGAGGAATCATTTAGTATTACATATTTTGACTTAATAACTATTTTGAGTACGGTCATAAAAACCAGACAGTAGCGTGCAACTTGCAAGTCATAGAGGCATAAAAATGCTACTTCATAGTCATAATCAACCCAACGCTGGCTCACTACTGAGCACGGGTCTCCTCTCAGAATGAGAAGGGTTTGCCAATAGTCTACCACGCTGGCCAAGTGCGGATTGGCAGGCTTCACACACTGAGAACCTTATGGAAAACTCTCAGGCATGCAGGTTTGGTCACGATGTTTTTCTTCACCGTTAAAGCAAGTGATATTTAATTTCTTAAACATACCTCCCAAAAGCTAGAAGTGCAGGCCCGGGTTCGAAGTTCAAACCACTAGACCATCACGCTTTTGTTATCAAAGCACTGCTTATCGTAGTTGAAATAGCACAATGCTTTACATTTCATTTATCTGCCAGTAAAAAGGGGCTCACCTAATGCCAACCTCCCTGGCGCAGTGGGAGTCTTAATAGTGGGAGGTCCCGGGCTCGATTCCTGGCAGGGGTTTGGAATTTTATAATTTCTAAATTTCTGGTCTAGTCTGGTGGGAGGCTTCGGCCGTGGCTAGTTACCACCCTACCGGCAAAGCCATGCCGCCAAGCGATTTAGCGTTCCGGTACGATGCCGTGTAGAAACCAAAGGGGTATGGGTTTAATAAAAACTGCCATACCCCTTCCAGGTTAGCCCGCTACCATCTCAGACTGCATCATCACTTACCACCAGGTGAGATTGCAGTCAAGGGCTAACTTGTATCTGAATTTTAAAAAAAAAGCATTGGCCTCGAACCCTTAAACCACATCATACAGAAATGATATCACATTACTTTTTTTACTTGTAATTCTTTAAATGATAAGTTACTATGCCATACAAGCAACCTTAAAAGGTTGACCCTTTATAGAGTACCGATAACCGAACTCATGAATGAAGGCGAATCCCGTTGGCACCCTTCTGGTACGGAACCATAAAAAAGGGCTCACCTAACGAATGCCTACCTATGGCACAGCCTCGAACCCTTTGCACACGCCTAAAACCACATCATGAAGAAATGATACCACATACCTTTTTTACTACCAATTCTTTAAATGAAACGGTACTATGCAATACGTCATTACAAACTACCTTAAAAGGTTGACCTTAATAAAGTACCGATAACCGAACTCATGAATGAAGGCGAATCTCGTTGGCACCCTTCTGGTACGGAACCATAAAAAGGGCTTACGTAACGAATGCCTACCATGGCCTCGAACCCTTTGCGTGTGCCTAAAACCATAATATCATATAGAAATGATATCGCATTATTTTTTATTATTATCAATTCTTGAAATGAAACGGTACTTAATGCAACACGTCATTACAAACAACCTTAAAAGGTTGACCTTAATAAAGCGCCGATAACCGAACTCATGAATGAAGGCAGTAGGCGGGAGGCATATTTAATTAGATATAATATTGTGGGTCGCCTGCAGCCGCATTGCATCAAAGCCGACAGTGCAAGTGCGAACCGTTAGGAATGCGACCGGATTCCGAACGGGACCGGCCGCGTTTACACTTGCATCACTATTATGTCATTAACTACCTAAACATAAACGCATTTCTGATTATGACGTGTTTGGCATCATCATGGGCGAGTGATATAATGACGGCAAGTTTCTGAGAATTAAATTTGCTGGTACTTCATCGAAGCTGTGCCAGTGGCGTTCCAATGTCAGCCTGTCTATCGAAAGAGATTTGGTTAACCAACCAACACTTTTTTTACTTTATAGTCTGATTGCAGCCAAGAGTCTGGATGGTTAATTGGAAGGGCCTTTCTTCCGATAACAAACAGCAAGAAAAGAAACTCAGCGGTTGCTCTTTTCAAAGATCCACCTCGCTTAGCCATCATTGCCTAGTGATCTCTAAATAGTTGTTAAATCCAATACAGACATTCAAATAGTGTCTACCAATTAATATTTTTAAGCTTATTTCGTGGTTTTACATGTTTTAATGTAGATAACGGGTATATACCACGATTAATTTGATGTTTTTATTTGTCGATATTTCAACCCAATTGCACCGGACGTGGTCACGACGGGACTGCCGTGCTAAGAGAGATGAAATTCGAGCTGTCAGGGGCAGTAGCGAACTACCCTCTTTCTTGTTCTTTTCGCTGGAACTTCACGAGCTGTCCAGCAAAATACTAACTTTCGATGTCGTACGATGCTGTCTTGGTTTGCATAATTCTACCAGTAAATTTCACATACTTGCTACTTTAAAACCATCCTCACGATTTAAATTCTGGTGTTTGCGAATTTCAATCAATCAAGTCAAAAGTCAAAGTCAAATGATTTATTCAAAATAGGTAATAAATTACTCTTATTGATTGTCTGGTATAGTGTTAGATTTGTAAGATAATATAGTGGTGATAATTATAACGCAAACTTAAAACTAAAGCTACGAGGGTTCCAAACGCGCCCAGGTCTGAGAAGAGCCCACAACAAACTCAGCCGGGTATTCTTTTTATTATCACCACTTTACAAAATTATTGAAACTTATTAGAACTATCACAAAGTCGTTAAGCAACTCATTCCCAAGCTTGCTTATCATTTAAATAATCCTTTACATTGTAATAGGATTTTTCAATTAGTTTACGTTTTATGAAAACTTTGAACTTGTTGAGAGACATCTCCAATATGTCTTCTGGAAGCTTATTATAGAAACGTATGGAATTACGAGCAAATGAATTGCTAACTTTACTGAGCCTAGAGGCGGGAATTACAAGTTTATTTTTATTTCTAGTATTTATATTATGACAGTCACTTTTTTTTTTTAAATTATTTATGTTTTTATGTACGTACAGTAAATTTTCAAAAATATATTGATTATGCACTGTCATAATTTTAACTTCCCTAAATTTAGTTCTCAGCGACTCTCGTGGCCCCATACTGTATATGGCTCGAACAGCCCTTTTCTGCAGCACAAAAATAGAATTAATATCAGCAGCATTACCCCATAATAATATACCATATGACATAATGCTGTGAAAGTAACTAAAATATACTAGTCTCGCAGTTTCTATGTCTGTCAACTGGCGAATCTTTTTTACCGCATATGCGGCAGAACTAAGTCTGTTCGATAAGTTATTTATATGAGAGCCCCATTGAAGTTTTGCATCTAACGTTATTCCAATTCCAATTCGCGCACTAGTCTAGGTATATATACATGTAATAGTCATAGTGGCGATCTGTGGAGAGAACTCGAACAATGTGGAGTTCAATGTTTTGTGCCCGGCTGTAGAATATGCTTCGCGATCGCATATTTTTGAGGATCGTTGTTTCGAACCGTTTTGAACATCAAACATCTTAATAAAGACATCAAATTAATCGTGGTATGTACCCGTTATCTACATTAAAATAGAGTCTACCAATTTTAAATAAAAATTTCGACTTTAAGTTTAGCCCTTCTAGCATAAATCCATAACGAATAAATCAGTAGGAGAACCAAAGTTGCCGCCGCGACGCTCAAATGATTAGCAAGCTGAATCATTTGGGCAGACCATGTATATATCTGTCATAGAACCTTGATTGGTGGCACAGGGCAGATGTGTAGATACTGGAGTGGAGACCAGCTACTAGTAAAAGCAGCTTGAGAGGACCAGCATTGTGTAATATAAAGAAATTTTGTAACATTAATGTTTTTACCGTAATAATTGAATGAAAAATGTTTGGATCTGAAGCAGGCGTTAGTACTTAGCGTAAGGTCATGGTACACAAGGAACAACAAGGTTAATTCAGTTACTAAAGTAAGTAATGTTTTCTTTGCAATTGTGCATTGTGGAGTCTACATCTCCTGAGACTGAGAAGTGTTAAATGTTGGTTGAGTGTGTTTTAGAAAATTTGTTAGTTTTATGTAGTAAGGATGCGTATTGCAAGCTTGGTTGCTTTTCCTGCATGTGATAATCATGGGACAGCGGGCGGTGCATATCGCATGCTTGATGCTGCACGTTGTACCATACAGATGTCTGTTTTGGCGGATTATAGAAAAAAAATTAACTTGTGGATTAGAATGAAATTCATTTATAAGAATCGTCTTGGTGACGGGTAACGGAGGGTTACATGACACGAAATCCGAGTTAACAATGATTAAAGACGAATGTGACGAAAAATTTAAAAATTTAGAACTTATGTCCAGTTGCATGACAGGCGGTTAAAGCGACGTTATGGTTAGCATTAAACTTTGACCATCAAAAAAAGCAAAGGGACTATGAATAAGATACCGAGCAGTTAGCAAAATGTTACGTGCACCGCATTTGAAAACGACGTTAAATATTAATTTCAGCCGTCATACCCACGCCTTCAAGGACAGAGGAGCCATACAAAAGTAAACAGTGTATAACAGAAATGTTAATGACCTATGACTAATACAAGAGGCCGGTAATGTATGTATAATATCGACATTCGCACAAACAAGAGCAGCACTGTATACGATACGTAACATTACATAACTCTTTTGATTGTGTTTGTAAAAAGTTGGGGATTCCCTCAACTACATACGCACCTTACACTGGTATACTTTTGTGTGAGTGTAACCTTGCCTTCCTTTACATATTAAGCGCCGTCGGGCTATCCCTTTACGCATCTACAAAAAGCGGGGCCATAACTGTATTGTCGGAAGAAAAAGAGAAAACGAACGGGATGGGATTGACTGTTATTACTATTATTACTTTATTTCAATGAGCTTTGACGATAAAAGGCGCACTGACCGGTTTACTTTTTATGCTTGTTGGGACCAACAATGGGACGTAAACCGTATTCATCACAATCATCTGTTCCAACTTCTAAGAACTGATGACATGTACCCGCGTCGTATTACTTATATATTATGGCTATTTCATATGGCGCTGTACAATAGGCTACTTGACAATTTTTTTAAGTTGGTCTTAAATGGTTAATATTTGTCCTATTATATCAAAAAAATTAACACTATATTTTTTTGCGCCCTAAAAACCGTAAAACTTTAATTTAAAAAATATTTTTCTTAGACAGGTGAAAACACTGTCGGCCATGTTTGGCCGATAGATTATCTGTGCTCTGACGTCATGCATTTGTAAACAACAGTATAACCCTGTGGTTATACTGTTGTTTACAAATGCATGACGTCAGAGCATAACCCTATATAAGTATAACCCTGTGGTTATACTGTTGTTTACAAATGCATGACGTCAGAGCACAGATAATCTATCGGCCAAACATGGCCGACAGTGTTTTCACCTGTCTAAGAAAAATATTTTTTTAAATTAAAGTTTTACGGTTTTTAGGGCGCAAAAAAATATAGTGTTAATTTTTTTGATATAATAGGACAAATATTAACCATTTAAGACCAACTTAAAAAAATTGTCAAGTAGCCTATTTTAAAATTCTTATCTTTTCATTTTTCCATAGATGACGTAGCATAATTGTCAATAGATTCTAACAAGAACGCGCGGTCGCTCATCGAAATCTGTTAATTATGTGTTTTGATGTTTTTAAAATGGCTTTTTCGTGTTTTGTATGGAAATGTTTAACTTACAGGGGTGACATAGTCACTTATGACTAAACTACCCAAAAAAAAGAGAGAAAAAAAGATTCCAACAAGGTGGTAGACTTATGATCCAGCTCTTTTAATCTCCGACGTAAACGTTTTAATCCGCGACAGGTCGAGATGGCGGGGGAACGCCCCGCACACCCGCACGTCACCCGCGCTCGCCCACACCGGGTTAGCGCGGGGGTTATACGGGTGTGCGGGGCGTTCCCTCCACGATTGCTATTTCCATCTGTCGCGTAATACATATGAGTATACCTGTTTATCTGCATGTGGCATTATAGCGCTCAAGCTGATGGACCGTTTAATCGAGATTGTTATACCTACCTATGTTTGATGAAAAACTGTTCAACCGTTTAAGGATTTCAGCTGTTTTTTATCCAGTTGATATCTATAATAATATCACTTTGGACTTGTCTTATGGCCTCGTCGATCCTGACTATAGGACCTTGACCTATCGGGGGTGATTAAAATTTTCAATTTACTCATAAGTCAATGTTACTCATGCATGTCATTGTGGCAACCCTTTCGCCATAATCATTGATTTGTGAACCCAACTGTTGTTATAATAAAAATAAAAAATTACTCACATAGTTGTATACATATAAGAAATGTTTAAGACATGAGCACTGTATCTTCAATTAGAACCTTGCCTCCGACCTTACAAAGACATACATAATATTACGCATTACACTAGCAAAATATATGGAATGTATGTACATGGTTACGCATTTGTACACGTCGCGTATACGACCTCGAAATACCGACGCAATATTAGCGCCAGGCTATAAATTAAAGATAGTTTGTTTAGCTCATTTGAGATTTAACGAGTGTGTTTCTGTTAGTATGAATATTAACTAAGTAGGTACCTATAGCCGTATATGATAGGGTTGCCTTTGCCATATCATAAAACCGAAATATCGTCAACGCACTACTACAAAGTATGTCACCTAACGGTAAGTCGTCAACCAACAGACGTCCAATTTTGGATATAGGTCACTTACAGTAAGAAAGAAAGAAATTCTGATTTGATCACGTAGAGAAACACCGGCATAGCTATTTCCATCACATACTGAGGTAGAAACCGGGGTTTCTACCTAAACCGAGCGGATAGTTCAGTCGACCAATCAGATTTACAAGATGACGTGATATATTTTTTCAAAAAATCCGACTGCATAAAGCTTATTTCAAACTACGGGATATAAATTATGGCGTTCCCAACATTCGTAGAGTAAAAATGGTAGGAATGTTGGGAACTTAATATTTAAAATAATAAATATATATATACAATCTTATGTTCGCCTTTAATTTTTATGGCACTTAGTTAGGTACCGTAAAACTATAATAGTTACTAAGTTTAAAAAGTAGTGGTATACCTATACTATTTTTATTATTCGATGACAAGTTAGCGCGTGTCTACGATCTCACTACATGTGAGATCGCAGAGGAAGCGATGCGCGCTTTGGCAGAAGCTCGCCGACGGGTATAGTCATGGTAATAACATAAATAAATAAATAATCTTTTTTTTGGGACTATAGCGTAGGTACAATGCAGGTAAATCGCGACGATTTGGCAGCCCTATAACCTGTTGCAGTGTTGCCTAACATGCGTCCAGTTGCCGCGAGCTTGACATTCAGTTCGTGACGCCTGAGACCGAAATAATACCAGTAACCGACCGCATAACACGACGTAATGTTGATACTATTTATACTGCTTTATAATTAAATACACAGACGCTATTTGCCTAGTCGATGAGTCCGTCACAACTGACGTGAACCGTGCGCGTTTCTGTTTCGTCATAATGAGCGATAATCGAATGTATTTTATCTTTACGTGGTCATGAGCATCTCCTTTGCTTTGTAATCATTATGATGTAACGTAGGTATTATTAAACTTTACAATAAGGAATGCCATACGGTTTTATAAATGTTAAAAAATTGATCGAGCTTGTCCAAGGTGCAATACGCTAGTGGTGAAACGATAACCATTTATTGTAATCGAAGATTAACAGTATTTAGCGATTAGATAATCGTAATCGACGATGATTATCATTGCTTTAATTTTATGATAATTTAGCAAAGCTGTTTACTGAATTAGGTATTTTCGCTGCCGTAATTTTTATAAACCAACCGTCAAAATCAGAAAAACTAATGAGCCGTGAAAGCCTACCAGACAGGCAGACATAGGTACTTTCGCATTTATGATATTAGTATGGCTGTGGGCGAACACAGCATATTTCATAGTTCAGTAGTAGTGGACTAAGAGCCCAGGAGGGCCAGATCTTCGTTATTTTATAAAAGCTGAAAGTTTACTTATGTCCCTAACATAGGGAGGAGCGATCAGCGACTATGAAGTTTGGATCATGTTGGCTTTTATAAAATAACGAAGGTCGAGCCCTCCCGGTCTCTCTCTATAGGTATTGGATGATAAATGGCATGCGACACAATCGCCTGAACAATGAATGTGTTCAAACTATTTCAACTTACCGCGCGGAACCAACAGAAGTCAGAATCATGAAGATAGCTTGTGTACACAACAATAGGTGTTATCAAAATAAACGATTAAAATGTCAATCCGTGGGATCGATAACACGCTCAACAAGTGTAAACAAACAAAGGGATTACAAGTGTTACTGACCTAATAAAGCGACCCCTTTCCCACCCAAGACGGCTCAATAAAGAACTCCTTTAGGTACATACCTACTATCTCGTACATAAGAGTGGCGGTCGTGACCTTTGATGTAGATACCTACTGTAATGTATAGGCGCCCGCCTGTTATGTACCGAGTTACAGGCAAGTCGGGGATTAAAAAATATTTTTGCCTTTCGATGGAGGAGGTAGTGAATTTCAATTTTATTTGATTTTTCCAGATGAATAAGAACCATTACGCACGGTCGACTAGTCGCCCGGCAACTCGGTCGACGGCGACCGTGCCGTGAATTGCCGTGTCTATGCGCACACAGTCGCCACAACTCCGTGCGCATAGGCACGGCAACTTCCATATAAATTACAGATTATATATAATATCTGTCCCGCCTTTACTCACGTGTTTAGTCGACGATAGTTTAAATGCTAAAATTACAGATTCTAACGGTCGCCGTCGACTGAGTTGCCGGGCGACTAGCCGACCGTGCGTAATAGGTCTAAGGTGACTGCATTAATGAAGAAAAATGCATAGGTAAGGTATAACAGGTTGAGTAGAACACAAAGTTTCTTGGGTACAAAGTGAAGTTTAATAGGCTACACACCTAGAAACTACTACAAAATATTCTGTCGAACACAAAACTAAGACAGTAGATGTCAAAGGCAAGTAACCTTAAACCTCACAAAATGCTACCCTAATACTTCAGCTTTTGTTTGTTGTGGTATATAGAAATCCTAATAACATAAATGCGAAAGTGTTTGTTTCTTGGTTTATTCTTCAATCGCGTTGCAACGGATCGACGTGATTTTTTGCAGGAATATAGTAAAAGACATGAAGTGTGATATAGGCTACTTTTTATACCAAAAATCAAAGTTCCCAAGGGATTAAAAAAAACTAAATCCACGCGGACAAAGTCGCGGGCATCAACTAGTACTTCATAAGGCTACCAACATGTAAATGCGCTTACGGCGAATTGTCCTCGCAGATAAATATTATGGCGCTTACATCATATATAAGTCAGTTTCATTATTTTTACATCAGTTTAAATCTTGGTAAAACAGGAGACTTTAAATGTTTAGATTGTCCGTAGCTTAAAATATTAGGGCAGCATAATATTAAATTCACTCACATTATGATACATTTACGTGAAAATAAAAAGGCACAAAAAAATGTAGGCTTTCGAACAACTTGACACGTGACAGTGACAAATGGGAACAGCCACACGGTCTTGTCACAGCCAGGCAGAGAGACGCAGTTATTCGAAAATTCGCTTTTATCACTCCATGGCGTGTTTCAGGCTGACAACGAAAACGGAGCCTTTGATTAAAGTACATAATATCTACATTTCGGAAACTGCTATGACAGTGAGCTATACGAAAAAGACACGACGCAACATTGGCGTAGCTCTTTGTTTGCTCTAGAGATGGGCGAGATTTTTTTTTTAAATTCAAATACAAGTTAGCCCTTGACTGCAATCTCACCTGATGGTAAGTGACGGTGCAGTCTAAGGTGGGAGCGGGCTAACCTGAAAGGAGTATGCCAGTTTTTATTAAACCCATACACCTTTGGTTTCTACACGGCATCGTACCGGAACGCTAAATCGCTTGGCGGCACAGAAGGGTGGTAACTAGCCACGGCCGAGGCCTCCCACCAGACCAGACCAGAAATTTAGAAATTATAAAATTCCAAATCCCTGCCAGGAATCGAACCCGGGACCTCCCACTAATAAGACCACAGCGCTTACCACTGCGCCAAGGAGGTCGTCAAAGATCTGTGGAACCATTGCTTAAATTCATAACTTAACTTTATCATTGGTCTGGCTAAAAAAAGTCTATAAATCTATTAGAATATATATTTAAGGCTCTTTGAGCTCTGTCATCTCTGGTAGAAGACATTCTTTGAACCTTAGCTATCATTGACACTTTCTGAGAAAAAGTGTGAGTTCGATTTCTCTGACCTGTGCACGAGACTCTTCGAAAATCTTTGAATGCAGTTAAATCGACGACATGACTGCTTAGATCAAATTCCTCTATCGCTTAATAGTTTTTGCCTTGCTGGCCCCGCTCCGAAAATCTAACCCTGTCTGTAGGTATTGTAATAATTTTAAATAACTTGAGCATGTTTAAAAAGACAGGCATTTCAAAACAGTTACCAAAGTGTTATTGGTTAAAATATACTTAATTAGATTGTAAAAAATTGTAAACCTTGGTAAATAAGGGCTATGTAAAAGTTTGTTACTCCTTCAAGACGCAACGACAGAACCGATTTGGCTGATATTTAGAATGGAAATAGCTTTCTATATACCCTGGGCCTGTATATACGGTTATATTAGGTTAGGTACAGACTGAGATTTTTATCCCGAAATATCAGACTTCCCGCGGGCAATGTAACTAGTTATTCAAAACTTAGGTAAATATTTCTACTGAATCAATCAATGAAAAAAAAGTTAGAATATCAATTTTGAATTTTATAATTATATATAACTCCGTATCATCTTCAAAACTGTTCAGTAGATCACGGGACTACCTACTTATATGTAGCTAGGTAGGTATATAGCATGAGTCATTTACCTTTCCGATTGCGTTCAGACAGAGGTCCTTGACAGTGGCCCCTTTAGCATTCATATACATTTGCCGATGTAGGGAGTTACGTCACAACGATCGTTTGCATCATGAAGGCTAGTCGCAATTAAATTCTTCATGCAACAATACGTAACGATTTGTGTTACAAAACCTATCTCCTTAGTTACAAGATTGCATTAATCTTAATACAGTACCGTCACAGAGTAATTAAATAAAACTACCTAGGTATAGGTTGCAAGCTGTGATAGTCTAGTGGTTCGGACGTCCGCTTTCGAATCGGAAGTCGGGGGCTCGATCCATTAATACATATCACTTGCTTTAACGGTGAAGGAAAACATCGCGAGGAAACGTGCATGCCTAAGAGTTCTCCATAATGTTCTCAAAGGTGTGTGAAGTCTACCAATACGCACATGGCCAGCGTGGTAGACTATGGCCAAACCCCTTCTCACTCTGAGAGGAGATCCGTGCTCTGTAGTGAGCCGTTGATCATGATAATGACCTAGGTATAATGTACATTAGCTTTTTCTTAGTGGTTTTAGGATTAACATTATAAGCCCAGCTGATACTACGCGTTGTCGCTCGGATAATATTTCTGAAAATACTTTCTTAGTGCTATTCTAGTCTCTACGTTATAATGAAAACCTACATGCAAAATTTCAAGTTTCTAGACCAAGCAGCGCGCGATTTGGACTGTGCGTTGTAAGTACAACGCTTTTTTCTTTATGAGGTACGGAATGAAAAAGATGAATGTTTTCTGTGTATACCTGTAATATTACATAAGACGAGCGTAATGTTCTTGACCTACAGTGATTTGAGAATACTTTCCTAAAAACAAACGCCCTATTCTATTTGATTATTCGACGTAATGATAAACCTCCAAAGCGGTCTAGCCGTAACAGCAAACTCTAATTGAATTAACTGTTTGTTTTCCGTTTAGCTCTATAGCAAAATGTACAGGATGTCCCAAAAGCTAATAGTTAGGTGATTTCAAAACAGTATACTCTTTGCAAAGGAAGTTTTAGTAAGTGTGGCAATGACTTAGGTACATGTACAAATCACTACCTACCCATATTATAAATGCAAAAATGTGTTTGTTGGTTTGCTCTTAATAGAAAAACTCCGCAGTCATAAGTATAAAAATATAGCTATTGAAAGATTCCTTCCAGGAATCGAGCCCAATACCTCCCACTTATAAGACCACAGCATTCACCACTGCGCCAAGGAGGTCATCCATGTTTATTTTGTCATATCACCTAACATTTAGGACAGCCTGTACATAACATGAGGCGGAGATAATGGGCTTGACCTACACAGGTTTCCCTTGTTATAAATCCGACGTTTTGATTTCAACGTGGGACGGGCGAAGGGGAGGTGGGGTCGGCAATTATGTGACGTCACGGTGGTTTAACGACCCCATTACATATATGAATGAGTGCAGCCCGCGTGACGAGTGACGTTCTTCGTTTTCCGATATAAGTTGTGATGTAAGATTGTCTGTCGCCTACCTATCTTTGTGGTCTGGGCTTGTCCAATGTGTTTGAAGTATCTACTATCTACTAACTTAGCGCAGTTACCTATCAGTGTGGTGATAGCCTAGTAGTTAGGACGTCAGCCTTCCATTCGGGAGGTCGGGGTTCGATCCCAGGAGCGTACTTCTAAGTTTTAGGAGTTATGTTCGTTTTAACCAAGAAAAACATCACTGTTTGAATTAACAGTGAAGGAATAACATCGTGAGTAACCTGCATAACTACGAGTTCTCGAATGTTCTCAAAGGTGTGTGAAGTCCGTCAATCCGCACTGGGCCAGCGTGATAGACTATGGCCAAATGCTTTTTATTGTGAGAGGAGACCCATCCACTAGTGAGCCGGTGATGGGTTGATGATGATGATTCTTTGAAGTATGGGCAAATTTAGGAAAGATTGTTCGATCGTATCAGACACTTGATTTCCGGAAGTCAATCCTGTCGTCAAATGACGCTGGATGAATCGCAAAAACCGCTTATTCATCCGAATCAGAGATCCGCAACATTCAAGAGCGGGTGATGTCAAGTGAAATTTTAATAGATGGCGGTTAAGCGGTCGCCGACCCCCTGCAGGCCATTATCCAAGCACAACAATGACACGATTATCGTCCACGCGGGTCCGAGACGGCTCGCATTGATTTTACGAAATCCACATCACGGCCTCAGAATGAACGGTCTCCGTCGGGCCCATTCATCTCGTTTTCATGTACACACCGCTATTGCGATACGAAAGTGAGAGCGAATTTACTCGGGCTTGCACTACGCACCGCAACGTGGCGCCCTAAATACGAAGAGAATAGAATATCGATCAACTAACACGTTAATTGATAATCAAAGGCGGTTTAGTCTGCGCCATTTGTCTGCACCGTTGTCTGTCGGCTGTTGTTTTGCTCGTTCAGACATTGATTGCTATGAACGTTGAACTACTGTCGTACTGGAACAGACACGGCTTTTCTGCATTTCACGAAGACGAGTGGCTCATGCTTGTGTTGAAGTCAAATCGGTATAAGTAAGTTCTCAACGGTGTGTGAAGTCTGCCAATCCGCAATTGGCCAGCGTGGTAAACTATGGCCAAAATTCTTCTCACTCTGAGAGGCGACCCGTGCTCTGTACTGAGCCGGCGATGACTTAATCACGATGATGATGACATTTGTAGTCAAGACTCAAAAGGGTATGTGAAGTCAGCCAATCCGCACTTGGCCAGCGTGGTAAACTATGGCCAAAATCATTCTCACTCTGAGAGGAGACCCGTGCTCTGTAGTGATCCGGTGACGGGTTGATCATGATGATGGTGACATTTGTAGTCAAGACTTAAAACGGTATGTGAAGTCAGCCAATCCGCACTTGGCCATTGGTAAACTATGGCCAAAATGCTTCTCACTCTGAGAGGAGAGCCGTGCTCTGTAGTGAGCCGGCGATGGGTTGATCATGATGATGATGATGATGATATTTGTAGTCAAGACTCAAGACCTAGAAGAAGATAATATGTATAGTCCGCGACAGGCCGAGATGGCAATCGGGGAGGGAAAGCCCCGCACGCCCACACAGCCGCCGTGTTAACTACCCCCGTCTCATACCCCGATTGCCATTCCAGAGATGCCATTCGACCTGTTGCGGACTATAGTTGGAATTGAATTAAAAAAATAAGATTAGAGGCGGAAGCCAGAGACATTTGTTGTAACACGTAGCGCAGTATATCCACATCAGACAGCTAAATCTAAATATAGCGGGCGCCGATATCAGCGGGTCGCCCTTGAACCAGTCGCACGGAAACATTTTATTATTATTACCAAGCTGTCGGCGAGCAGAGTACGTCGGGTCGACGACCCCACCACGTGTCTCCTTATCGACAACTATCTAACACGATTGTGGGTAAACAACCAACGCGCCGAGATAAATGACTAATTCCACACAGCACTTGTTTATTTGAGCCATTCATAAATTAATCACCGTGTAGTATGTACCTACTAACTACCTACTTAGGTATGTATAGGTGTGTCGTCGAAACTGTTTCAATGAAGATTGCGTATCAATACTGATTAGTAACGACACGAAAATACCTACTTCTACAACTATAAATAAATAAAAGGAAAAGCTGACTGACTGATTGATCTATCAACGCACAGCTCAAACTACTGGACGGCATGCAGATGTCGTAGGCATCCGCTAAGAAAAGATTTTTGAAAATTCAACCCTTAAGGTGATAAAGTAGGGGTTTGAAATTTGTGTAGTCCACGCGGTGGAAGACGCGAGCATAAGCTAGTTGTCTAAAATCTGTTTTAGAATGCACAGGTCCCTTTCATATTGAAAAATTGAAAATACTAATTATTATTAGTTAATGACGACAACTTTTTGTGTGTGATGTAACCATAAATACACGGTTTTCAGACTTTTTCCCTTAATGTCTGCTATAAGACTTACCTACCTGCCAAATTTCATGATTCTCGGTCAACAGGAAATACCCTGTAGGTTTCTTGACAGACCGCCAGACAGACAGACAAACAACAAAGTGATCCTATAAGGATTCCGTTTTTCCTTTTGAGGTACGGAACCCTAAAAACTGCAAACATGAAAAAGATAGATAGATAGAAAATCTATATTGCCCACAAAACATGAAATAACCAAGACAAAAGAAAAGGGTAGAAGTTGGAACCCACATTTCACGGATTACTGCAGACCTACGTAGCCCGAGAAAGTAGGGCGTAGAAGGATTTAATACAGTAGGCACTAGATACAAAAACA
The DNA here is from genome assembly GCF_902806685.2 of Maniola hyperantus. Taxonomy (NCBI): domain Eukaryota; kingdom Metazoa; phylum Arthropoda; class Insecta; order Lepidoptera; family Nymphalidae; genus Maniola; species Maniola hyperantus. Next base: position 8,172,292 of record NC_048556.1, on the reverse strand, counting down.
TACCTATAGGTTATAGGTTTGTGTGTGCACTAGTTACTACATTAAGTTACGCCAATGTGAAATACGGTGCACCTAGAAGTTGTAGTTACAATGAATTGTATGGTGACTCGTGCGCGCGAAGGCGCCGCGCTACTGCAGTCGCGTTATGCAGTAGATATAAGTGAGTGCTCCATACAATTTCATTTATTACAAATCGTCCGCGTTTTGACGCTACCTTGAGTAAGATGAGTAGCGTCAAAATGACTTTTACTACATTTCATCCTGCAAGGATCGATATAACATCCTATCGTAACACATCGCTTAAATTCCATCGCAATTTCTGTGTTCATTGTTCAAGCATTTAGACACGGTGATATTTTGTCATTTGCCTTAAACTCAGATTACTGCGAGATGAAGCTAGAACTAAAATATTCATGACGAACATCAATTGTCTACGGAACCCTCAGTGAACCTGCGGAAAGCACTTGTTGTACCAGCGATTTAGCAACGAGTGCACATTGAGCGAATTCAAATAAAAGAAGGGTTGCTTTGAAAAAAAAAAACAGTAAATCACAACCCCATAAACAAATGGGCTAATTGCGAAGTGCCTTGAGGGACGGAAGAGCGGCCGCACCGTGGGAAGTGGGACAGTTACGTAACCGGTATTTGTTCGGCCTACACAACACAGGTCCATCCTTACAAATGCGTACGACCTTGGATGTGAACTCTAAAGTGTAAACAGCACGTGCCCGATGCATTGTTTTATGGCGGCTCGGTGCGGAACGGCGACCAACCGCACTAGGATTTACACTCGGATCGCAGGTCGCCACAAAGGCCCTTATTCTGATATTGTGTTGAGTTCAAATTCGTTGCTATTCGTTTTCAGTGAAACTCTACGACTCGTGACATTTTTTAATAATGCACAGATTCTTTGTCCCTGTTTCTATGTAAAGACATAAAACTTTCTCGTGTTGCTTTGCATACTTGGTTAGCGACCAGTTCAAAGTTCTAGAGGCTACCCTCAACCGTTTAACAAGACCATAGTCTTTAGAAGATAAGAAAGTAGTCTTTAGGTACGTG